>NC_140580.1:1144973679-1145573679 GCF_964204655.1 Triturus cristatus | reverse complement strand
ACCGTCCTAAGATAAACATGTAATTTAGCATTACACAATGGGACAGGTTGCGTTTGATCCTATAATGCAATCTTGGACGTCTCATTACGTTTGCAAATCACTGGGCTTTCACACTCGTTGTTCGTGGTCTCATAAGAACTTATTAACTGTAGTATAGCACCGCCATGTATATCAGGGCTCGAGTCGAGGGTAGATGCAGGTCGGCGCTGTCTACCCACTACTTTCAGAGGGTAGATGCTGTCTACCTGTTGCAAAGCTGGCCCCTTTCAGCGGAGAGCCACATATGCTGGACTGGTTCCGGTGTCATTTTCTGACACCGGGACACTTTCAGCTGCGCCTTTAGATTGAACCTGCAGGCAGGGATGGGGCTAATCAGAGTGCAGCTGGGCTCATAACAAAAGCCGGAGTTAAGGGGCCATTAGCCCTCTTTCAGTTGGAGTATCCTGGCTCGGAGCTATTGGGAGCTGCACACCTATAAGCCCTTATCACTGTGCAGGTACTTAAAAGAGAAATGCTTTCAACTGTGTTCAGTCCCTGCATGTAAGAGATATGCATACAGTGCAAGAATGTCGGATGTGCTAATTGCCCCAGAATAGACACAAAGAACTATTTAAATACCACTACTTTGTTTTATTTCTTATATAGCGCTTCAGCCCTAGAGTAGGGCTAAAGCGCTATAAAAAGAAACAAAACAATATAGTGGTATTTAAATTGCCACTACTCGCCCCAACGCAAGGCGTCTGAGCGCTTTACATCACGCGTACAGATTATACATTGACAATACATCATGTGTGTATACATCGACATAAAGATGCGTTACATAAGGCCGTGAGGGTTACAAGGTGTGGGGGTCACATGTCCTCCACAGCTCACTGTGCTATAGTAGAAGGATTACAGTTTATGAACTGCAGGTAGCAAAAGGATGGATCTGAGTCTTAAAAGCAGTAAACAACCCACCCATTTACATAAAATAAAAATCTGTCATCTGCGTGTTACGTGATGTACTTTGCAGGAAACATATTAACCCTCTATGGTACTTTGACTCAAATTCAGGACTCAGCCCAGCACAGATCTCTCCAGCACACGCCTCATCCTCCAGTCCAGAGGTGTCTCGCCATTGGTATTATTCCCTGAGCTTCAGCTCTTAACCTCATAAGATATTTTAAAACACAGACTTTGCAACCAATTAGGCAGAATAGGTTTAATGCCACGTTTCTCCGTGTTGCCAATTTCTTTGTGGCAGGGTTTAAAAAAAATAATCAGTTGAGGCCCAGGTTTTGCGTAAGAGTTGCGTCAATATTTTGACACAACGCTAATGCACAATCTAATATTGTAATGGGCTCAAATGACTCATGACAAACCTGCTAAACATACGTGGAGTTTTAAAATATGATGTCACTTCCTGTGAGGTCATGGGTTGTAAGGCCACATGCAATGTCGTGCTGTGATGCCACACCCAATCTGCCCCACTTCTTTACTTAGGACTTCTGCCCTGATGTATATGATGCCCCCGTGTGCTTGGCATTGGTGCTCTGTTAAACATGTACATTAAATGAGAAAGTGACCCCGCCCACCCCACCGGAGAGAGCTAGAGACCCACGCCCCCTCGGCCCCCAAGCCTGTAAGGTAAAACATGTAAATAAGTTGTGTAAAGTGTATTATACTGTGTATATTCTGTTATTTATTGTGCTGCCTCCTGTCCAGTTACGGTGCTGCGTGTCTTGTGAACGTCCTGACGCCTCCTGTCTCGGCAGGAGGAGGGGTGAAAGAGCAGGTTTTTTTTATTTTTATTTAAACAGATCAAAAATCTTTCTTTTCAGTTCGCATTTTTTAAATGTCAAAATAAAAGTTCTTACAAAGTTTATCTACCGTGTGTGTGGTTTGTCGGGGTTTCGTTTCTTTTGAAAACTCTGAAAACGGGGGGCTGTGTTCCCTTCACCCCGTTTCGGGTGGGAGGGGAGGGTGGGGTGGGGGGGGGGGGTGGTACTGGTAAAGTCTTGGTATGTTCCGCGCAGAGAGAATGACGTCGTACCCTCCTAAACTCCACCCCATTCGGTGTAATGGGGCGGGTCACGCAGTGCTGGTTGGGAGGGTTGCCAGGCCAGATAATAAAGCCATCGTGGGACGACAGGCGCCTCCAATCTTAGCGGGACCTCTAATTGTCCTAAGTGCCCTAAACGCCCCCCCCGCGGGAGGGGGCCATCCATGCCCCCCGCCGCCCGCGCGGAGGTGTCGCTGCCCTGTCTGAGACCAGCTGGTGTCCGAGAACAGCCTGGAAGCGGACCCAGGGCCCACGAGGTGACAGATGGGGGGCGAGGAAAGCTCCCCCCAACCGCAGGACCCGCGTCCAGGGACACCGCCCCCCCCCCCCCACACACACACCCGTGCAGACACTCACTCAGGCCTCAGTGATGAGGGGTTCAGAACGGCTAGTTACCACAGCCCCCCATCACCAGCTCTGATGGGGTGGGGGTCATTTCTAGATCATTGTTTCAATAAACGGTCGAGCAGCGTTAATGACCCCAACATAACACATACCAGAGTGGGGGTTCCGCCTAAACTACTAGCCATGATTACACCTCCATCTATCCATGAACACATGTTTTTGTTGTTGCAGATTTATATAGCGTGAACTCGACCCGGAGGTATCGGAGCGCTTTACATAAGCACCAGCTACCTTACACAAGGACACATTCATGTTTGTTAAGCACGGAAAGATTAAGTGATTTGCCCAGAATCTCAGGATGTTGAGCCCACGCCGATTCTCGAACCTGGTTCCCCAGCTCCAAAGTCGACAGCTCTGGACGTTAGGCCACATCCTCTCCCCACATTGCTCTGAGTTCGATGCTGTTCAATCTGCCCCCGCCAACCGTCCAGGAGGCTGCGTCCAATGCACCCGGACTCAGATCTGTGTTGCACATTTCCGCCCCCGCGCACCCCCTTCCCCTCCCCATCCATGACCCACCAGCTCCTCCTCACACCCTCTCACGCCCCAGCGCTGCCAACAGAAGTCACCTCAGCGCCCCCAAAATATTCTATTAGCACCCCCACCCTATCTCACAACTCCGCGTCGATCCCTCTTATACCAGATAATGAGAGACCCCCTCTAATACTGAGAGGCTCGGGACCCCACAGACCACCCTGAAGTAATGAACATGCCACCCCCATCCACGTCACAGGGCTCTGTGCGCATTATCCAATCAATAACCACCGCTCGACCACGAGCCCATGCTGATTGCCCCCCTCTGTTCATCTTTACCTTGTAATTGTGCGGCCATCGTGACCAAGCAGACCCCCGACGTTAGTAGGAGAGAAGAACCTAAGAATACGGTCCCACCCGACCCCTACCAAGGCCCAGCGCGCCCCAAGATCACCCCTATATATCAATGCATCCCTAGAATCAATTCAGCAGGCTTCATAAATTGCCCCCACCGCCAATACTCAATCCCCCTCTTCTTGGCCAGGAGTCTTCGCAAATAATCTCCTCTCCTGCCAATAATCAATACCCCTCCTTTCCCTTGGCTCGGGAGTGTTGCAGATAATATCCAATCAATAATCAATCACCCCTCCTTTCCTACGGCCCAGGAGTCTTCTGAAGATAATGTCCAATCAATAATCAATCACTCCTCCTTTCCTATGGCCCAGGAGTCTTCTGAAGATAATGTCCAATCAATAATCAATCCCCCTCCTTTCCTGTGGCCCTGGAGTCTTCTGAAAATAATGTCCAATCAATAATCAATCACCCCTCCATTACCACGGCTCAGGAGTCTTCTGAAGATAATGTCCAATCAATAATCAATCCCCCTCCTTTCCTACGGCTCAGGAGTCTTCAGAAGATAATGTCTAATCAATAATCAACCCCCCTCCTTTCCTACGGCTCAGGAGTCTTCAAAAGATAATGTCTAATCAATAATCAATCCCCCTCCTTTCCTACGGCTCAGGAGTCTTCAGAAGATAATGTCCAATCAATAACCAATCCCCCTCCTTTCCTACGGCCCAGGAGTCTTCTGAAGATAATATCCAATCAATAATCAATCACACCTCCTTTCCTATGGCCCAGGAGTCTTCTGAAGATAATATCCAATCAATAATCGATCACTCCTCCATTCCCACGGCCCAGGAGTCTTCTGAAGATAATGTCCAATCAATAATCAATCACACCTCCATTTCCCAGGCCCAGGAGTCTTCTGAAGATAATATCCAATCAATAATCAATCCCCTCCTTTCCTACGGCTCAGGAGTCTTCAGAAGATAATGTCCAATCAATAATCAATCACACCCCCTTTCCTACGGCTCAGGAGTCTTCAGAAGATAATGTCCAATCAATAATCAATCCCCCTCCTTTCCTACGGCTCAGGAGTCTTCAAAAGATAATGTCCAATCAATAATCAATCACCCTCCTTTCCTACGGCTCAGGAGTCTTCTGAAGATAATGTCCAATCAATAATCAATCACACCTCCTTTCCTATGGCCCAGGAGTCATCTGAAGATAATGTCCAATCAATAATCAATCCCCCTCCTTTCCTGCGGCTCAGGAGGCTTCAGAAGATAATGTCCAATCAATAATCAATCACCCTCCTTTCCTACGGCTCAGGAGTCTTCTGAAGATAATGTCCAATCAATAATCAATCCCCCTCCTTTCCTGCAGCCCAGGAGTCTTACCAGATAATCGTTTAATAACCAATCATCCCTCCATTTCCCCGACTCAGCAGTCTTTTCAGATAATCTCCACCCAAGAATCAATCACCCCTTTGTTCCCACGGCTCAGGAGTCTTCTGAAGATAATGTCCAATCAATAATCAATTCCCAGCCTTTCCTACGGCTCAGGAGTCTTCAGAAGATAATGTCCAATCAATAATCCATCCCCCTCCTTTCCTACAGCTCAGGAGTCTTCTGAAGATAATGTCCAATCAATAATCAATCCCCCGCCTTTCCTACGGCTCAGGAGTCTTCAGAAGATAATGTCCAATCAATAATCAATCCCCCTCCTTTCCTGCAGCCCAGGAGTCTTACCAGATAATCGTTTAATAACCAATCATCCCTCCATTTCCCCGACTCAGCAGTCTTTTCAGATAATCTCCACCCAAGAATCAATCACCCCTTTGTTCCCACGGCTCAGGAGTCTTCTGAAGATAATGTCCAATCAATAATCAATTCCCAGCCTTTCCTACGGCTCAGGAGTCTTCAGAAGATAATGTCCAATCAATAATCCATCCCCCTCCTTTCCTACAGCTCAGGAGTCTTCTGAAGATAATGTCCAATCAATAATCAATCCCCCGCCTTTCCTACGGCTCAGGAGTCTTCAGAAGATAATGTCCAATCAATAATCAATCCCCCTCCTTTCCTGCGGCCCAGGAGTCTTATCAGATAATCATTTAATAACCAATCATCCCTCCATTTCCCCGGCTCAGGAGTCTTTTCAGATAATCTTCACCCAAGAATCAATCACCCCTTTGTTTCCACGGCCCAGGAGTCTTCTGAAGATAATGTCCAATCAATAATCAATCACACCTCCATTCCCACGGCCCAGGAGTTTTAGCAGGATAATCTCCACCCAAGAATCAATCACACCTCCATTCCCACGGCCCAGGAGTCTTAGCAGGATAATCTCCACCCAAGAATCAATCACACCTTTGTTTCCATGGCCTATGAGTCTTTGCAGGTAATCTCCACTTAATAATCAATCACTTCTCTTTTCCCAGGGCTCAGGAGTCTTTGCAGATAAAATCCTTCCAATAATCAATCCCGCCCTCCTTTACCATGGCATACTGGTCTTTACACATAATCTCCATCTAATAATCAATCACCCTTCCTTTCCCATGGCACATGGGTGATTGCAGATAATCTTCATCTAATAATCAATCAACCCTCCTTTCCCACGACTCAGGAGTCTGCAGATATTCTCAGTCTAATAATCATTCACCCCTCCTTTCCTACGACCTTTTCAGATAATCATCTAATAATCAATCACCCTTCCTTTCCCATGGCACATGAGTGTTTGCAGATAATCTTCATCTAATAATCAATCAACCCTCCTTTCCCACGGCTCAGGAGTCTGCAGATATTCTCAGTCTAATAATCAATCACCCCTCCTTTCCTATGGCTCAGGAGGGTTTGCAGATCATATCCATCTAATAATCAATGAGTCGCAGCTCCTGCAGGTAAGCGCGGCGGGATCTCGACAGACGACGCTATATAGTACATTAAATAAATAAATAAATCCATCCTATTGTGTCATCTGTCGACATGAAACCGCCCGCCCCACCGCGCTTACCTGCAGGAGCCGCAACTGTAATCAATCACCCCATCTTTCCCACGGCTCACAGGGGTCTTTGCAGAGAATCATCTAATCAACCCCCCTCCTTTCCCAGGACTGAGGAGTGTTTGCTGATAATCTTCATCTAATAATCAATCACTCATCCTTTCCCACGGCTCAGGTGTCTTTGCAGATAGTCTCCATCTAATAATAAATTTATTTTATTTATCAAATTTTGTATAGCGCGAACTTGGCCCAAAGGTTTCAGAGCGCTTTACAGTGTTAGCACAGCAGCAATTACACGAGTTACAAATGGAGTAATTAAAAAATACATAGTCACAGTTTATAAAAGAAGAATACGTTCGACAGTAGGAAACGTGGGTGATATAGTTCTGAGGTTGTTAGTAGGGTTTTGCGGAGATGGGGAGCGTAGAAGCACAGTTTTTACCCCGAGGTAGTGAAGCAGTTGGAGAGGAATAGTTTGCAGTTTAGTGCAGTGAGGTTGTTGATTCAGATATCTACGGGAAAGGACTTTTGTTCACGGCTGGATGTAGAACAGTTCGGTTCTATTGGGGTTGAGGTGAAGGTAGTAGTTGGTCAGCCAGGATTCTACCATGGAGAGAGTGCTGTTTAGGTGCTGCATGTCTTTGACTGACAACATTTTAATGTAGAGTTGGGTGTCATCTGCATTGAGATGATGGGCAATTCTGGCTTGTTTCAGGATCACTGCACGGGGTCCCCTATAGAGGTTGAATAGGGCAAGAGACCGGATTGATCCCTTGGGAGACTCCTTGTTCGACACGGGCTGCTTATGAGGCGCAGTTGCTTAGTTTGATCAGCTGTGAGCGTTGGTTCCGGAAAAGAAACAAACCATTGAAGGACGGTTCCATTGATGCCTGCACGCTGTGAGAGGGTGTTTAGGATGATGACATTATCAAAGGCCACTGAGAGGTCAAAGAGGACTAGGAGGCAGGCCTGGCCATCAAATCATCCAGCGATCCGTGTAGGCCGTTGGTGGTGTGCTGTATTGCAGTCTCTGTGCTGCAGCTTTTCTTGAACCCAGATTGGAAAGTGTCGTCAGATTGTATTTTTCAATGTGGTTATTGAGTTGTGCGACCACACATTTTGCGATAGTTTTGCCAAGGAGAGGGAGGTTAGTTATAGGTCTGTAATTGTTATGTTCATTCTGGGTGGCGGCTGGCTTTTTGATGAGGGGGTGACTTGGCTGGGTTTGAGGGAGGTCGGCATGGAGCCATTCACTAAGGAGGAGTTAATGAATTTGGTCCATGTAGGAGAGATGTTGTTAATGAAATTTTTGACAAGCGCGGCAGGAAGGTGGTCGGGGAAGTGCGAAGTAAGCTTCATGCAAGCAAGTCATTTGAGGACTTCTTCTTCAGGGATATAGACAAATTCAGTCCAAGCTGCATCCGTTTTTCGTTACAAGGGGTTGAGGTTAGTGTTCTGGATTGCGGAGGGAGAGCTTGGTAGGACCTTGGGTAGACCTTTGCTAGAGGGGGCACCTTTGGTGCAGGGTGGGGAGGTGGAGGAGTCAAGTGAGATTTCGATGTTAGTTTTTTTTTTCAGAGAAGAATGTTGCGAACTCTTCACAGCACTTAGTAGAATCATTAATTGAATGTTGAGGAAAAGAGGAGATTTGCTCTTTGATGATGCTGAAGAGGTATTTAGGTCTGTTCCTAGGATGGTCAAGTTGGGCTTGGAAGAAGGAAGGTTTTTCTCTGATGATGTGTTTTTTCATTTTAGGCTTTCATCTCAGAGGAGCGAGAGATGAGTTAGCAGGGGTTGTTGCCTCCCGTTTCTTTCAGCCAATGGAAGTTGTCGCCTCGCTTTGTTACGATCTTTAGTAAACCCGGATCTGGAAGTAAAACTTCTTGATTTCTTGAGTTTCAGAGGGCAACTGTGTCAAGGAGTTCTGTTTTTGTGTTGTAGTGTGAGGTTAGGTTGTGTGGAGGTAGAATTTGGGAACTGACTAATGCTTTTAACTCCCCCTGGGGGATTTGATGTGTGTTCCTCGCCCAGTGCTTGGGAGGGATAGTATGGGGGTGGACCTTCGGTTGGATGACATTGAGATCGAAAAGAATTAGGTGGTGGTCAGTCCAGTAGGTGATAGGTTGGAGTGGAGGGATAAGGTGTTATGATTAGAGATGATTGCGTCATGGTAGAGCCCTTATTGTGGGTTTGTTTATTGCAGTGTTGGGTGAGCTCATTTGCTTCATGGAGGGTGGATGAGGCTTGTACTATTGCATCTTCCGCATTATTCAGGTGTAGATTTAAGTCCCCTAGTATGAGGTCTGTGCTACCTTTTAGGGAGTTGTGCATTATTAGGTCTCTTAAATTTTCAAAGAATTTAAGTTTTTCACCTTGAGGGTGATAGATAACATGAAAGATGATGGGGTTGGGGCCTTTGGAGGAGAGACGAAGACCTAAATATACAAAGGTAGGGTATTTGATAGTGTGAGAGAGAGTTAGGAAAAGATCGTTTTTCTGTATGATGGCTAATCCACCACCAATGCAATACGTTTTTGTGTATGATGGCTAATCCACCACCAATGCAATACTTGCGGCCGCAATAAATGATTGAGAAGCCCGGTGGGGTGAGGATATCGATGAAAGGGGATGAGTGTTCTTTCAGCCAGGTTTCGGTTAGAAAGCAGGTATCAATTTCATGTTGTAGGATGCTTTCTGCTGTTTCAGCGGCATGCCTGACTGCTGACCGACAGTTTCATAGCATGCAACATATAGGTAATGATCTCGAACCACGCTAACTGGGTTGGATGTTTTCTAGTTGGGCAGGCATCCTGGGAGAGCGAGTAGTGTCCAGGATCCTACAAGTGCCAAGAATGACAGGGATCCTGCGGTGGCAAGGTTGCTTAAAGCATAGTCGTATGTGTTGCTCAGCATTTCAGCTTCCCGCTGCAGCATTCCAGTTGTGGTGCATGTATGTTTGATGTGGTGATGAATGTAGGGGAAGTTTGCCTAGGGGTAAGGGATGGGGGATCATAGTGCATGTCTGTGGCAGGTTCAGTGTTCACCACAGAAGTGTCAGGGTGGGGCGGGATGTGGTGAATCTTTGAGTCATTAAGTAGTGACAAGATTGCACCCAGAATAGTGTTGATTTTGCGTTCCCGATGGGCTATTATAGGGATCCGTTGGGTCTGTGGTAGGGAGTGGAGTATGATGGAGCTCGCCGGAGGCTGGTTGTTGGTTGAGGTAGTATCAAGCCTGCTGTGGTGGAAGGACTGAGAGAATTTGGATGTGGCAGATGAACTGAACTGGGCCGTGTAGATGGGTCATGGAGAGGGGGAAAGTAGTTCTGGTGGCGAAACCGAAGCTTCAGGGCATCTGGGAATGGACGAGACTGTAGGGCGGTTGGAGGTGGACATAGTACAAGGGATTGGGAGTAGAAGGTATAACTAGTGGAGAAGGGAGTTTGTGGGGGACTTCACTGAGAAAGGGTGGATGGAACTCCTTTCCTATGGCTCAGGAGTCTTTGCAGCTGATCACCCAAAAATCTGTCATCCCTTCGTTCTCATGCCTCGCGAAGCTTTGCAGATAACCTTATTCCAATAATTAATCGTCTCTCCTATCCCACGGCTTTAGACAGTTTGCTGCTAATATCCATCTACTAATCAATTACTCCTCCTTACCCATGACTGAGGGGTCTTTGTAGATAATCTTCTAATGATCAGTCTGCATTCCTTTCTCGTGGCCCAGGAGTCTTCGAAAGATAAAATCTATCTAATAATCAATCCCCCCTCCTTGCCTACAGCTCAGGAGTCTTTGCAGATAATTATCTAATGATCATTCACTCCTCCTGTCCCAAGGTTTAGGGGTGTTTGCAAATAATAGTCATCTAATACTCAATTACCCCTCCTTTCTCATGGTCCAAGAATCTTATGGAAATAATCTCCAATCAATAATCAATCGGCTCTCCTTTCCCTTGCCTCAGGAGTCTGTGCAGATAATATCCCTCTAATAATCAATCATCCCTCCTTTCCCGCAGCTCAGGAGTCTCAGATAATCTTTTAATAATCTATCATCCCTTCTTTCAGGAGACTTTGCAGCGAATCATTCAAAAATCAATCAGCCCTTCGTTCCCATGGCTTGGGAGTCTTTGCAGGTAACCTCATTCCAGTAATCAATCATTCGTCCTTTCCCATGGTTTATGAAGGTTTGCAGGTAATATACATGTACTAGTCAACCATCCCACGGCTCAGGAATCTTTACATATAATCTCCATCCAATAGTCAATCACCCCGTCCTTCTCATGGCTAAGGAGTCTTTACAGATTAGCCCCTTCCATAACCCCACACATTCACAGAGCTCATGTGTAGGGTTTACAGATTACCTTTCTTCCAGTTATCAATCCACACTTTCCCATTCCAGTATTGTATTGTATTTCAGCATTTATATAGCATTTACTACCCCTATGTGGGATGCTGAAGTGCTTGCTTACATGAGTAGCACACTACAGTGTGCGGGGTGTGTGGTTGGAAGGGTGCTGTCTTTGATTTGATCCTATATGGGAAGTGTTTCCGTGTCATACATGATGACCACCGAGGTGCGGTTATCATGTTATGGGATGCGGCGGGTAGCAGTGTCTTGAAAGATGAAGAGCAAGAGACAGGCACGTATTTTATGGTTTTCAGTATGCTGTTAGTTTTGAGCAGCGCTGCAGGTCGTTTTATTGTATTTCATATGATATAGTCTGCTTAGCTGTTTACTGCTCTGGGTGAAGGACTTAGCCATAAAATAAATCAGCAATTGAAACACGTTGGATTTTGCATTGCACTTCATCACAGCTGCCATTTTCCCACATCCATGCGTGACTAGTTAAGCTAGTTATGTTTTTTCCCTAGATTTCGGTGACTTGCAGTCTTATTTACGCCAATATAAAAACAGGACCGCAAGTCCCAGAATTCCAAGAAGAAACAAAAACAGGATTGGACTAACTAGTCACATATGGACCTAGAAAATCTGGCAGATGTAGGGGTATATATTCACTAAGTCTCTTCCTATCCCATGGTATCCTGGGAGTGGTAGTGAAAAATATACCATAATTATGTAATTGTATAGTTTACAATAAATCATATTTGCAAAAAAGAAAGATCATGAAAACATTTTTTTTGTATGGATTCCAAATTGTAGGTGGCGCGTGTTGTCTTGATATTTCCCTCGAGTGGGGGTGCAGTTTTGTTCCTTTTCATATTTACGACACATTTACGAAGCAGAATTAGGTCCCTTAGTTTACAATGACTATGCCATATATTCTGAGATCTGCCATGTTTTGTGCATTCTGCAATAATTCCCTATTGTGGGGGATTTATTGTACTTTTCTCTAAGAATACGCATCATCCCTTCTCATTAGGACACACTCCTGTTGCCTTGTGCCGTATGTTCATGCCATGCATTATGAACATTTAAATGCTTTTTTGCAAATAGTTTTTAAAATACCTGTAATCCTATTCAACATTACATTTATTCTGAGAGATGTGACCGCCAGTGTATTCATAAAGCAAAGTTATCATACTTTGGTCTGTTGCTCAGGAGGTCTAGCCTTTCATTTGGACTCCTTTAATTCCTGATTTACTAAAAATTCGTCATCACTATTGAGACCGCTGGGTCTCATGGCTCCGAGAGTGATAATCTATTTTGACTTGAATTGACGCAGTGCCCTTCCTCTATCACACCCTTCAATGTTTCTAATCTGCATAATATCACATCAGTTTCCAATCATTGTTATGTTATAGTTCTATATGTTTTGTAGTTCTATAGCTCCTGTCTTTTTTAGTCACAGCACATATATATTCTAATATTCTCTTCTTCAATTCACACGTCCTACTGTCCAAATATTTCATGTAACGTCGGCAGCTGAGAACATAGATCACAAATGTACTTTTACGAGTGATTCGCCTACAGATTTTCTTCTTTCAACTTGTCCGTATTGTATTTTCTGTAGTGTTTTTTCTAATCTTACATGTCTTCAATGAATCGCACTTCCAGAAACCTATTTTTTTTACCATATTTCCTATGTATTCATAGTTTCTTTAATGTGACTATGCACAGGTCTATTTTTAATGCTCCTTGCTCTTCTGAATGTTACGGTCGCATTGCTGCCAACGCACTTATCAATGTTACTGGGCCCTCTTCCTTTTACTTTTAGAGGTTTGTATTTCCTCTATCCTTCGGGTCATGACAAACCATTTTGAGCTAATTTGAGACCTCTTTGAATCACTTTTTCAGGAAATGTTCTTGCCGAGATCTCCTGCTTCTTTCTTTCTTCCTTATTCCTTTAAAATTCTACTTCAGTGGAGCAATTGCATTTCAATCTCAAAAATTCCATGTAAGGAATACTCCATTTTAGATTGTGTTGGTGGCACCGTCTGCGTATAAGATACTATTAGTCGCCCTTGGTTTTCTCTGAAGAGAAGCTCAAGTTGTTTCATTGCTAAAACCTCCATCTCTAAGAAAATGATCAACGACGCACTTAAATCATTTGTATATATGAGATTCTGTTTGTTGTTCAATATCGGGTAATATTTCACATATTCCCTTGTTGTTTTATCCCAGATTAAACAAGCACAGGCCAAGCCGATAGACTCGGCAATCCGAGAGCTATAGGCATTGTCAATGTTAACACATTGGTATACGGCGCTGGGTTGGCTTTATTGACATACGGTTCTCAGCAGAACAACAGTCCCGTAGCTAGTATTGGCCATAATGTCACCTATGAGCACTGGGGGAGCGAAGTTTTGCGCATTAGAATTGAGCTCCTGTACCTCCTTCCTCAACCGGGTAAGTTCATACCTGCCAACTTGAATAAAAATCTCGCCATGTGAGGAGGGGGCGGCCTTCATACCAAGAAGCACCCACAAGGCCCGTTTGCTCCCACCCTGCCCCCAAGCTCCCTCCTCTAAAAACAAAACAATCTTGCTGAGGGTGGTGCGGATGTCCTGGGGTGTTTTCGCACCACTTAATGGACGTTGGCAGTTGAAAGTATCCGAAAAAGAACTGGAAATCCGCTATTTACAGTGGTTTTCAGCTTGTTCTCCCTGCCACCGTGTGATATCGGCTCCTCACCAGTTGACCCCGTGATGAGAGCCGATATCATGTTACACGCAGGGGCACCGGGTGAGTTGGCAGGTCTGAAAGTTATTAATAATTGGCCACTTGCGTGTAGTTCCTTGGGTGAAATATGTAATAATAGTAAAGAGTAAATATCAACGTAACAGCAACTCTGTGCCTGTCATGATATATCTTGGGGTAATCAACCAAGAGGATATCGAATGTGAGACTTACTTCTTACCATGTTATTAAATATCCGATCGATCGCTTCTGCTTCTCTTCAGACTTTTAGATAACTTTAACTTGAGAAGGCGTGGGGTCGTAACCAAGAAGTTGGGTTGAAACTGATTGGCAACCTAAGCAACGGAATTAGGAAGAGCTCAACTGGATCCCTTTGCAATCGGGTAAACAAAAAAACATGTCCCTCCCTGAAAAACACACCCCTATCTATCCACATATCCCATCCCACTGTTTTTCATCAGCACCTACTTCTACAACTAGTTGCAACAAACCGATTGTAAATAAACATCCATTGTACTGGAGCATAAGAAAGTGGCGGCTTGAAATGCAGCTTTTGAAGGAGGCAATGGCGTCAGTGTTGTTCGTATAAAGGTCAGCACTCTAGTTCTTTTCACAGGTCTACCTTGAAGTCTTTCTTCCATGTGCATGGCCTGGCTATTTCACTACACAGTTCCGGTCTTTGGTAAACGTATTGTTTTAACGTGTTCACCCTTTCAGATTAATCTTGGAGATTTAATATTGAATGACCATTTGTGCTACAAGTCGTCATTGTATTTATGATATGATGTTCTCATGTGGGATTTTTCCATGGAAATATATCCTTCTTTACCTCTAGAAAAGTTCTGGAAAGGTTTCTATGGTGTTTATATCCATGGTAGACATGGAGAGGTTCACTCTTGCATTGCAGGAATAGCTCTACTGCACCTGCTGCTCTCGTGCACCCACTGCAGGTCATCCCTAGCACCGGAAGAGTTTGTCCCAAGGTCCAGAAGTAGATGCGTGGTTGGCAGCAGCGAAGAGTAAAATATGTTTGCCGAAGTGTATTGCTTCAGGGACTCTCACCACGCAGCAGGTAAGAGTGTAGTAATTACTCCTTTCATAAGCCTCAGGTAAAGAGTAATAAAACCGCTCCTTCATTCCAGGGTCATAAAACAATAAGCAGCGCTAGCTCTTTTGAAAAACAAAGAAAAATGCAGGAGACGCTCGAGTCAGAGTCGGTCTCTGAACTACTTTATAGCCATCAGGTTTTCAAATGGCTTATATGTGTAATTTCTGCAAGAGTGCTCATGCACAAAGCAAGCAGTGATGAGAGAGGGGTTGGGGGTATGGGTCAAGCAGTGATGAGGGAGAGGTTTGGGCGACGGGTAAGCAACTCTAGCACGCACAGCAAACGTGATGAGATAACAACAGGATTTACAGGCCTGTTCACAGAAATGGTCAGAGCAAATGAAAACACGTACGCTCATGTGAAGAGCTCTTCAAGGAAGAAGACAAGAGTTCCAGAAGCATTTCCTAAAATGACTGCAGTGGATGGATAGTAGTAATTGGTCCATGCTCTCGGGGAGGACTAAACACAGGAAGAGGCATGACGTATGCATGCTCTGGGCAAATGGGGAGAAAGAATAGGATAGCAATAATGGACCCAGCCTATGGGCAGGCTGAAGCCCACAAACTATATACAACATGTCTCTTCGAGTCAGCTCTGCTGACTAGAGCTGAGACCTAAAAATAGGTCATCTATGAAGTGTAGCCACATAGTATGTTTTTTCTAAAAGGATAGCTTTCTCCTTTCCCCATGCTATTTCCTATTCCCGCCATCCCATTGTGAGGCTGGCGTAGTTTAATGAGAAGGAAATTCCTATGGTAGTTCCAAATGTGTTATCGAAGATTTAACCAATAAACAAAAGGAGGTTATGTGTCAGGCATCGTTCGACCATTTCAAAACTCTTTTTATTATGATCAGGATAGTTGACTTCTCACTTATTGAGAAAATATTGGCAAGTCTGTAATCCTGTTGTATGTTCAACTGTGGTGTATCCATCCATGGTTATACATTTGTAAGAGTAACTACAAGGTATACTCTGTAAATATGTTAGCAAATCACTTATATCACATGGGATTGAGGATAAGTCCTTTACAATCTGTGTCATAAAATAGTCGCTATATGAAGATGTGCTCTGTAGGAGGAATCCTTTTGATAATATTATGGTGAATTTTACTAATATTTTGGATTTAGGTAATGACGTATATTGACAGAGAAACTGGATTTTTTGTATCCAGATATTTGCATTCATCAGTGTCAATAAGACCCGTCAACTCCTACATTGCTAGTTTTTCTTCACACATTGATTGCAGTTGTTTCATAAGATTTGTTGTCATTGAGTTGTCTACGGGATTCCAAAATACAGTCCTTTTTGTTCAGCAGTATGATGTTTCTGCCGAATATATGTTGTTACTACGCATTCCGTTGCAACGCATGCCTTTACCACGCATGCGTTACAACGGAATGAATTTTCTACGCATATCCTTTACCTCGATTATTCCTTTACCACACATTTTTTTTGGGGGGGGGGGGGGGGGAGACCCCCTCCCCCCCCCCCAAGCCCCCTTTTTTCTTTTTTTTGCCTTTTTCTCACATCTTCGCCGACACTAAAAAAGGACTGAATCGGATGAGGAAGAAGACGTTCTGTGAAGACGTTGTTTGCGTGGTAAAGACAGTCGTGGAAGCAATACGCGTTGTAAGTGTACCGTTGTAAACGTAACGCGTAGAAAAGCCTTCGTGGTAAAGGCTGTTTCCCGTTTCTGCCCTTGACAGCTGGTGTAATTTCTACTGTGGGGTTCCTTTGTAGTGCTTCAAGGGCCTCTTTCCTCCTTTGTAATACTGTCCTTCACATACATTTTTTTTCTTCAAATTCAGATCAGAAACTACCAATTTATGAAAGAGGACAGTTTTATTTCCTGGGGGAGCACAGGGCAAAGTCGTGATTTTGCTCTAAGGCTGCTGTAACCCACTCCTCTTTGAAAGATGTTAAGATTTCCCCAATGTATATCACGAAAGGGGAGTGATAAGCGGGACAACAAAGATGCTCTCAGCTTCCCAAACAATACAAATCCTATCAAAATGAGAGGGTTATCCAGTCTTTTTTGTCCCTTGAAAACAAAAGCAGTTGGTGGACAGTGGGATCCCGGCGTCTCTTTGATTATTTAAAAAGGATCCTCACGCACAGGTACCTGTGCACCAGCGGGGTCGCCGGATGGGAAATCAGAAGATGAGAAGCCAGGCATTCTCTTGCTGTGCACCTAGGATCTGTAGCGCTATCACAGTCCAGAACGGTCAGGGGCCATCCCTTCACCCGTTCCACAAGGAGCAGGCACCCATCTCTTCAAGGAACATCTTGCAAAGTAACTGAACCAACCCTTAAGAGTTTCCACTCCCTCCTTAACCGCTCTCCAGTACACAGTACTACCACTCCTCTCTCTGCCCAAACCTGCCTGCTAGCCTCCGCCAGGCACACTTCCTGCTCCCTCTCTCACTTCTGCTGCAGTATCCACTGTGAATCCCCATTATGAACACCTCCTCTTTGATTTGTAGTTACATCTGTACTTTAAGTCACATAAATATATGCGGATAGGCATGCATAAATAATGATATCCTGTGACTGTGCTAGTGAGAACACTTACTACACCAACGGTGTGTAAATGCTTAACAGGAAGGTTTTATTTGCACAGATCCATGAGCCATAGGCTGCTGGTTGCAAGGGGTTACTTTAACCTATGGGGCATTACATATGTTGACCCCCACACCCCCAAAAAAGGAGTGCTGGAAAATTTGAGGGCAATAAGGCATAATTGTTGCTAGACATTTAGATGACACACACAATTCAATCGATTTACGTACATTTTTTGGCATCAACAGGATCCCGCAATGAAGACGTAGACGGCACAAACTGAATAAATTGAGGAAGTTGGAATCAAGGATGATTATTGAACTGGGAACCAAATACCGTAATGGTTTGAACATTGATGAGGAACTAGCGGTTCTTCTAGACTGGCTATTTACTGGGGAGCCAGAACAGTGTGGACACAGAAAAGGTGGGCAGTATATCTTGTAGGAAGCGGTCCTTGCGATGGGATGGACAGGTGACACATATGAAGAGGGTAATGTTGCACCTTTCTACAGGGATGCCTTAGATATTTATTGAACAATACTGTTATTGATTTGAAATAATTTCTGAGATACTGGTACTTGTTAGGAATAGATTGCCCATGGGGACAGCTATACCATTGTTCACTAACAATGGCTAATTATGGGCCCACTGGGGCGACATACCTAGGGGTTATGGATGCGGATATCTCAGATAGTGTTTATTGAATTCATTTTGGTAAATGCTGTAAAGCACCAGAGAGAATGACGTGCACATATATTGTATTAATACCAATTTCACAGCATGCTGGGGGACACTTGTACATAGGTGGGGCAAACCTTGGGCCATGGGGGTTGGAAGACATTGACCAGATATAGATTTGACAATACATGCTACCCACATGGAGGTCTTATAAAATCCTGTCATACATGACATGCATTCCCTCTTACGATCTCTCAAACTGTACATGTCTGGCTATCCAGTGCACCTCACCTTTATGGTTCAAGGAACACAAACATCATTCATGACCATATTTCAAGGAGGACCAATGGGATACATTAAAATAATCATTAAACTATGGAACGCATCATACCGTAAGAAATGATTAAGGCAAGACTACAGGAAATACCTATAAAAGGAGAAATTAGACTCTGTTTCTTTCTTCTATATCTATTAGACAATATCATACTTATTTTGAAATGAATACAAGTATATTAATTTATATTATTAGTATTATAATGAGGTGGTAATCTGACCTGACTAGGGCGGTATTGGAAGAATATCGGCATGTGAAGTATATCCATCATTTCCTTTCTTGCCCAATATTTGAGTTTGGAGCACTATTGCACAGTGCAGGGTTTGACAAAGGCACTGTATGCCGAAACGCATCACCAGTAAAGGACAGTAAGCACCAAGACACTGGAGGGTGGGCTTCAGTCTTCCTGGAAGTTTGTTTTGGAGATATATATCAAAGTGGTAGTCACCACTGTGTAGTTATAGTTAGGTCAGAGTTTCCACAGAAAGAGCAATTTTTGTTTTGCTAGTAACTTTGGTGTCACTAGTAGAATCTCCCAAAAAGTTCATCCACCTCTGCTCCTTCATGGAAATGTTCTGACTAATCTTTCAAGTGGGAGCCAAAAAAAGGGGAAGCAAAGGGTGGCCTGAAAGTGTGATTTCCCATGTTAATTCCCAAGGGAAACTTTGTTCTCCAATACAGAAAAATGGTTGAATGGAATAACACAAAATTTGACAAAAGGATAGGACTTTACTTAGAAAGTGTGCGGTTTGTAATCTGGTGTCAATCCGGTTGACCATTTTGAAGAAATTAGCATTTAGAGAGGCCCTCAGTGGGTATAAAGGGATTAAATTGCTAGGTATGTCTGGATTGTTGGTGTCCACACATGCTGAATGATTTCCAGAAAATGAACTAAAAACAAATATAAGGGGGCAGTGGCATGTCAGGGTGCCCCACCAATTAATATTTTGCGGAGAGGGTTCTTTTGGTCTTACAAATGCTTACACACCGTTTGACAGGGTTACCAAAGGCAGAAACATGTTGACCAAGTTTATGGGTTGAATTATACTCTACCTGCCTTTTAGTTCCTATCCACTGGGGACAATAATACATTATTTGGAATCCACCAGGCGGTGGTTTTAACTTTCTACTCCCTCTGCACCTTTCTACATACAACGCCCACACCGAATACCTTTTAGGATCCCCATTTGTGATCGACCTCAAGAGCTTCCTTCAGCCGAGGGCCGTAGCCCACACCGCTAACCCTGATGATAACGGTGTTAGGAGGGCCCTTATGAGGAAGCATACCACCCTAGGGTGGGTGAGGGCTTTGGTTCTTGACAGTATGAGAATGGCAATTGGAACACAGTTAATGCTAGGCCTGTGTTTTTCCCTTCTCCCCGAGTTCGAGGGATCCCTGACAATCAGCCCCTGATGAGATTTACTCCAGTCAAGGGCAGGAGAAAGTACAAAACTGTCCATACTGTGAGTATCCTCCAGGGCTTCCTGGGGCTGAGGTATTCTCCCCGGATTCCTTCCACAACTGAAAGATAATTATTTTCATAACCGGCGCAACCACCCCCATGTACGCAATGCAAAGTATAATGGACGAAAAAACATAATCAGCCCCTAGAGGCCAATCAGATTCAGAGCTTGATGTATATTCCGAACTCTGCAAACTGCTGCAGGACTTCTCTGCCCAGATATTCTTAAAATTGTAATCTTCATTTCCAGGGAAAGTCACAAAAACCGTACAATGGAATTGCATCAAACCACAAAAAAACACAAATAAGGCAGTTGCCTCGGTCTCCGTAGCACCTTTAGTATTGTCCGTCCGGCACTCAATTCAGGAGCCCTGGCTAACACGCGCAGTGGGCATCTGACCTGTACAAGTAATGGCCTGTATCAAGCAAAATGCCTGCTCTCCAATCTAGAGGTGATTACTGTAAGTAAGCACAAAGAAGGTAAGTGGAAAATAAGTATTTATTCCAAATGTCAGCGGGACAGGAGAACCCAACAATGACCTTCCATGAACTGGTCTTCCAGCCAACTTATGTGGCCAGGCAGGCACGTGGCAGGATTGTTCCTTCCCCCAGTACCATCCTGGTGCCCAAGGAATACCCGTCACCCACACGGACCATCATGTGATCCGATTCTGCCTTTCCACTTCATTGGCACTGAAAACTAGTAGCCAGACAGACCACCTAAGATGTATGAGAGAAGCTTGACGAGCCCTCCCTTACCTCGTCTAGCTACTTCATTTGCACCAGCACAACAACACTTGAACTGTTCTACCTCGGATGGAGAACTGCCCTCGACAACAGTGCCACTCTCAAGACCCTTCCAATCACTAAGCCGTTCAGCAAAGACAACAGGGTGAATCACTCAAATCAAACAAAAGGAGCCTGGAAAGACTCTGGAAGAAACCTCTCAACTATAATCAACTTGCACTCATCGCCAATCCAGAATCTACAAAGCCAAAAGGCCAGAAGATTGCCTGAGCCACTTGCCCATCCAGGGCATTGCACAAAATTATTAATAAATTCCTGGCCCCTCAAATGCATCGATTCAAAAGTGACTTCCCAGGAACTGCGTGTTTTTTTGGTTATCAATTTATTGAAGAAGCCAAAGAGCTGGGAAATATCTTGAGGAGAAATGGAGGATGAACTTCATGGGGAGAGCACCCCAAACTGCGCGGCACAGCCTGGTCCTTGGGTCTGAGCCCAGACTCAGACGCTTTAGAAGGGCAAAGTGGGCGCTGGCCCAGGGCCCCAGCCTCTGAGGGGCCCCCTGATAGAGCCAGCTATGGTCTGCAAAGAGTCTTGTCCTGATGACCTTAAATAATTTCTCAACAAATTCTTTTAAATACTGTTTTACTTAAATTGATTTTCAACATGGGTGATTTGTGGGGGACCATTGCAAACAAATGGCAGAGAAATGTTGTGTTTAGGCTTCCAGCAACATCCACAAAAAAGGTTCTTGTAGAGCAAAATAGGAAGGTCACAGATCAGGCGCGCAACACCCATTGGACTCAAAGGGCTTCACCCCCCCCTCCCCCTCCCCCCGTCCTGTGTGGCAGCCCGGGATGAGACACCTTCCCGGGCAAAAAAGCAGCCGCACCCGAGCACTTCACAGGTCTTTAAAAGACCATTTGTATGTTAATGAGGCCTCGCTGTTGTTTCACCCCTTGTAAGAGTGCAGCTCCACTCTGCCTATTGCTTAAAGTTCAGCCCCCCCCCCCCCCCGAAATTTTTGCTCAGCCCCCCCCCGAAATTTGGCTCTAGTTGCGCCTCTGTCACAGATTACCTGCAGTAATATCGGAGAGCTGCTGCTGCGTTACAGGATTGAAAACACACCTCACTGTCCCTGAATGTTAGATGTAAACACATTTAGATTTCGGAGCAGTGTGTGTCCGTGCAGTGTCCGTGCAGTGTCCGTGCAGTGTCAGTGACCTGGACAAGGAGGGCAAGAAAGGGCTGAAACTAGATCATAAATTCAAAGCTAGTCCGAACAGGGGTCCCCAAAACATGTTGGGCCCTGGGCCCCCGAAATCCTTATGCTGTCCCTGCCCAGACTCATGTCCTCTGGGAGGTGCAGTGTGCAACTTGGGGGAGGCTGTATTTGTTCCACAATTCCGGCAAAGAATGTGCCCTCCTTGCTTCGATACCAGAATGGCAGCAGGGTGTCGAGTTTCCCATGAAAGGGCCGTGGCCCTCCTGGTTACCGGGGTTATGGGCAGCGCTGGCATACGTCTGCGAAATGCACAGCGGCTCATTAAGGCGAGCAGGCTGCGCCGGGGAGAGGGGCTGGCGAGTTTGCATGTGAAAGGGAGCCGTGTAAATCCGCAGCTTTTGAGGGGATCGGCCGCAGCTCAGGGTTAATGAAGTGAAAAAGAGCTCTCTCTCAGCAGTCTGCAAACAACAAAAAAAATCCCTATGCAACAACCCCAAGCAAAACCCTACATGCGTTGACTTAAACCCCAGGGATAAGTGTTCGGGGTTAATCCCATGAAGGAAGAAAGAGACCAAACAAAAGCCTTTAAAATCATATTAAAAATCTATCAAAGGACAAGTTGCAGGCGAGGGGAGCGGCGGCTGGGAGGCGGCAAACTTTGCTCACATTTACAAAGCCAGAAATCTGAACGCAAGACATTCTCCAATATTTAATTTTCCTTGTTCGTCTCAGCAGGTTTTACTCGTGACATTCAGGGAACACGGCCCCCTCTGCGAGTTCATAATTGCTGCTGGGAACCCCTGGCTTCTCGCTGTGCGAAGGACGGAGCCGGCTTCAAGAGTTGTAGGTGAAACCCAGAGCTTTAAATTCACACCATAACGCGCTGCTGAGGAGCGGCAGCTCCCATGGAATTGTGGGTACAGTCCGTTCTCCAATGAAAGAGCCTCTCTTACCTGTGGTTTCATCCTGTGGAGATGTATAGAGTAGGGTCAAACACCGCAGAGGGCCCTAAAACAACGGGATCCACGCGAAATCCCAGTGTTAAACCCCTACACAGTGCACTTCGAATACATCTCACTGTACAACATTTTGTTAAGCAGTGTTTTGGGTACGAAAAACGGCATCAATTCATGCCAACTGACGCACATCTACAAGGCGCTCCACGACCAAGGACCAGAATACATGAACCACCGCCTGAACTTCCACCAGCCATCAGAGACCTTCGCTCTGCCTCCCTCGCCCTGGCACCGCGCATCCACCGAACCCACAGCAGAGGCTGTTCCTTCTCCTACCTCGCGGTCAAGTCCTGGCACAGCCTTCCCCTCCACCTCCGGACATCACCCTCGCTGGCGGACTTCAGGAAGAGACTCAAAACCTGGCTTGTCGACTGACCCGAGCAACCCAGCGCCTAGATACCCTCACAAGTGATTAGCAGTGCTCTGCAAATACTGATTGACGAATCAATCAACATGCAAGTTTGTGGCCATTCCTAAACTTCGCACTTACCTCATTCCTCCCTGGAAATGGTCAGAGATTTACCACAGCCTGAGGGCTCGAGCGACTCTTTGCACGTGTTGGAAAAGCGCATGAACATCCCCACATTCGGACAAGTGCAGGGGAAGAGCTTTGTTCACTGCGAAAAAGGTTTTCCCCAGCAAAAAAGTGTGTTTGCACAGGAGGCTTCACTCCTTTGCTGAACTCATCACCAGGAGAGTGTAACAGATACATCATTTGTGTCAGGTTTCAATAAAGAGCAGTTTATCAGGTAGGGTTTCTTCTTCAGCCCCCCGAATGTTGCATGAAAGCCCAGGCTCGACACACAAAGGCTCCATTTAGAGCGATGGGTGAAAAGCAGGCTGCTGCACTCAGCCAGTATTTGAGGCAGGGGCCAGATTTAGCAATCTTGCACGCAATGCAGCAAAACAACTTGCTGCACAAAAGGGAGAGGGCTGGAATGCGCCATATTTACCAATATATGGCGCAATCCTGATCTCGGACTACGCTGGTGCACAATTGCTGCCTATCGACAATGGAGGCACCCTTGCACCATGGTTGAAGGGTGCCTTCGTTGCAGGCAGGGTTGTTTCTGTGCCGGAAGGGATAACTTCCTTCACAAAAACAATCCTCTGAGGCTTTTACCTCTTCCTAAGTGTGCTGCAACACTTAGAAAGATTAAACAAGGAGGAGAAATCAATATATTTTTCCTCATTTTGCCTCCCCTGTGAAGACGAAGCATTTTGACGCATCGTCTATCATCCACAGACCGACGGATTGGTCAAAAGATACAATGGGACCCTTAAGGTGACCTTAAAGAAGATGCTCTCAGGTGAAGGGAGGAACTGGGACCGTCTTCTCCCCCTCGCTCTCTTTGTCATTCGCACGCAGGTCCAGATCAGCCTGGGTTGTTCCTCCTTTACACTGCTCTATGGCCGGCAACCAAGGACCTTGCTAGAGATGATGAGAGAAGCGTGGGAGAAGGAGAATAGCAACACCAGCGACCTCCTTGAGTACGCCCAACACCTTCGGTCCAGAATAGGGAAACTGCGTGATCTGGCCTATACAAATCTAGAAAAAAGCCAAAAGACCCAGAAACACTTCTATGACAGAGGGAAGAAGTGGAGAACCCTTCAAGTGAACGACTGGGTCCTTGTCCTTCAGCGTACTTCCCTTCCCAAAATCAAAACCGAGTGGAAAGGTCCCCTTAAGGTGGTGGCTACCATCGGTAAAACCACCTACCGAGCACAACTCTCTCCTACCAAATATCATTCCTACCATGTTAACATGCTAAACAAGCAATGGCATAGCCAATAGGTCTCGCCTTCGGGACCTTATAAGTGTTTAGCCATGCAACAGTTGATGTTGTAGAACCAAGGATATTGTGCTGCATAACTAAATATTCATAAGGGCCCAAAAGCGAGACCTATTGGCTATGTTTTTCAATAGTGAAGGCAGTAATCCTTGTTATTGGCAGGGTGAATGTGCACACTGAGCAGCATTTGCTGCTGCTTTTGGGCCAGTCCAGACCTGGTTGCATCTTTTTGTTATTATGGTGGGGAGAAGGGTTTACATTACTTATCAGGTGACATTTGTGTCAGAGGGTGGCGCTCTGTGTCACATGACACCAAGTACTATAAAGTGACCTATCCGTAGCTGCTTCCTGTTGTGCGCTTCATGCGAACTGTAACACCGTGGATCCTGACTTGTTAATCCTAAATACTTGAGCTGCTGTCGCCCTTCATTTCTTTCAACTTTCCCTATAGATTTATTTATTTCTGAATGGTGAAAATTTCTATGACGTACAGATAAGCCAGAAAGAACCACCACGGAGGCCGCAGTTACTAGCAGTACATGATAGCGATAGTTGGAAACAAAATCTATAGGGGCAGAAAAACGTATTTGGATATAATGACCCGCCACCCATGTATACTGTTTATTCTCGCTTCAGATTGGGGGTTCTGCCAATGGACCAGCACTCCAGGCTGTGACAAGGTGTTGTTGCCACATCTGGTCAGTGCCAGATTGACACCAGAACAATAGAAATATCTGCCCATGGGGTATTTCTAACATCAGCTAATTAAACACTATAAAGCACCATAGCACGGCCACTAGAATTAAGTGGCAGTGAAGAATAGGGTTGACATAATTATGCAGCAAGGAAAGTCGAATATGTAACACAATGTGGTACAATATGTAGCAGTAATATTTCAGTTTTTTGACAGTTTATCAACTACTAATAGTGTATGAGCAAAGCCGCACCTCATTCGTACCAGTTTAACACCTGAATGCAGCAATCGTCAACTGAAAGCTGACCAGTTAACCCTTGCAGAGGGTTTGCCACTTCGCCGAACCACATATGACCCCTTTTGTTTAGAAAGTGTCTACACTTGTGTATGAATACCCTTGTCTACACTGTGTGCTACAAAGTGTGAAGGGTACAATGGGAACGGTACACAACACAGAAGGCGCACCTAATAAAGGTAAGAGCCGTGGGTTAGAGGGAGCCAAATCTTGCAAACCTTTAATGCAGTTTTGAGCTAAGCAACAGTTTCTGAAAGGAAGATTCTAGAGTCCTCACTGTGAGTAATGCCGAGCGCGGACTTCGGAGACACGATCAGTGTTTATTTATTCAACGGTAGCTGCCTTTCATTCAAAAGACGGATTGTGCATAGTTTGTACATTACAGTACGTGTCAAGTGTGTGCGTGGTGTGCACACTACAGAATGTGGCAACAGTGCGCCTATGACTACCGATGTTGTTGACACGTTGTAGTTGTGGAACAGCTGCAGGCTTGCATTTAAAATAGAACTATTGTATTTTTTGGTGGTCGGTTCCCCTCCTCACATGCCTGACATACTCAGATTGCTACCGATCACAGCTGTGAGGAAATGAGGCGCCCTCCCTTGTTCATCTCACAGCACTGCGCCTGCTCCTGTAGCATACGACATAGCGCCAAGAGGAGTAAAGAGGAGCTAGACATCCAGGGGAGTTTCAGTACGCTGAGAAAGCGTGTGGCCGGGGACAGGAGAGGTACACATAGGAATAGGTGTGTGGCTCTGGAGGTGTACAGAGTCGGAGGATGCAAGTGAGTGTTACAAAGCTCGGAGGGTGCGCGTCGAAGCACTGCCCTCTGTGGGGTCTGCATGTGTAACAGCTGGGAGACACGATCAGTGTTTATTTATTCAACGGTAGCTGCCTTTCATTCAGAAGACTGAGCATGACGGATTGTGCGTAGTTTGTACATTACAGTACGTGTGAGGTGTGCCTCTCGGGTTTAAACAAGCATCGGCATACAAATAGAACATGATGACCAGTACGGGGTTGTTTGCTCTCCCCCACGCCCCAGTGACACACTCAGGAGTGACACCCTCAGTAATGACACCCAGTAGTGAGACATCCAGGAGTGATAACCTCAGGAGAGACATACAGGACTGACAAACTTAAGAGTGACAAGCCCAGGAGTGACACACTCTGGAGTGTAAGTACAGGGGCCCCTGCAGGCTGGACTCATATTAAGATGTGGCCTAACGGTTAGAGCATATGACCTCGAAGCTGGGTAACCAGGTTCGAGTCTCATGTGGCTCAAAGTCTTGTGATTCTGGGCAAATCACTTCATCTCCCGCGACTAACAAAACATGGATGTGCCCGTCTGCAACAGCTGGTGCTCGTGTAAAGCGCCCTGATCCCTCTGGGTTGAGTTCGAGCTATATAAAACTGCAAGACAAAAAAAACGGCTCTGCGGATCTTACATGCCCTCACACGTGCACTCACTGTCACGTGCCTCAGAGGTACTCTCGTGCTCGTGGGGGATGCACTCTCTCCCCTCCATAAGTGCCTCTCTCTCCCAGAAGATTCACGCACTTCCTGCTGGTTGGCGAAGAGTGAGACACAAGCTCTCACGAGACAAAGTCGGGGTATAGCGCCCACCAAGCGCATCTCGGGTTTAAACAAGCATCAGCATACAAATAGAACACGGTGACCAGTACGGGGTTGTTTGCTCTCCCCCACGCCCCAGTGACACACTCTGGAGTGAGACCCTCAGTAATGACACACCCAGTAGTGATACATTCAGGAGTGATAACCTCAGGAGAGACACACAGGACTGACAAACTTAAGAGTGACACGCTCTGGAGTGTAAGTACAGGGGCCCCTGTCCCTGCATGCTGGACTCATTAAGATGTGGCCTAACGGTTAGAACATATGACCTCGAAGCCGGGTAACCAGGTTCGAGTCTCTGCCGCTCAACCGCTTGTGATTCTGGGCAAATCACTTCATCTCCCCGCGCCTAACAAAACATGGATGTGCCCGTCTGGAACAGCTGGTGCTCCTGTAAAGCGCCCTGATACCTCCAGGTTGAATTCGAGCTATATAAATCTGCGAGACAAAAAACACGGCTCTGTGGATCTTACACGCCCAGAAATTGCTTGTACTGTCTCCACGCAAGGAAGCTAGAGATGTTGAGGAACGACTGCTGTGGCACAAAATGCCATGAAGGTGCTTGTGTGTGGCATAGAAGGACTCCCTGCAGATAAATCACGGATTACAGTGACATAGCGCGTGACAGTAAGAAAATAACAAGCGCTCGCCATGACGTTTCCGTCGCCTTTTTCTGCCGTCCCACTTGGACGGCCTCGCCTGCTAAAAGGTTTCTTGTCTTTATGGGGCCATGTGTTTGGCCCCATAAAGAAGATAAGAAACCTTTTACGCCACCAGGAAGTCAGACAAGCCAGTCCAACTGGGACGGCTCTAAAAGAAAAAAGTGTACATCACTGGAAGCTCTTTTCCAATGGCTGGCCACCGTTTAGCATAAACGGTGATGCCAGCCAATGTAAAAGAGGGGCGGGGCTTAAACCCCGCTAGTGAAAGCTACCCAAATACATAAAATCTCGCCAGCGAGACTGCGCATGTCTGCGCAGCCTACGCTAGCCGAGACCTAAAAAGTGGTTAGGACCCCTTCCCCAGAATAACCACCTGGCCTTATCACCCAAAACAGATCCCGGTACGCTAGAATACCTAGTAGTCAATGACTAGTTAACCAAAGACCAGCGGACCGGTCTGTTAGATCTACTGGAGTCTTACTCTCCTCTCTTTTCGGACCTTCCAGGGAGGACCTCCTTGGTAGAACACCGAATAGAGACAGTTCCTGGGAAGGTGGTCAAACAACGTCCCTATAGAATACCAGCTGCTCGTCGAGAGGCTGTTTCTGAGGAAGTCAAGATGTTGCAGATGGGCGTGATCAGTCCCTCAAGGAGCGAATGGACATCTCCCACTGTAATGGTCCCAAAACCGGACGGATCTGTCCGATTTTGTATAGACTACTGCCAAGTTAATGCCATCTCCAAACTCGATGCTTACCCATTGCCCGTGCTGACGAGCTCATTGAAAGGTTGGGGGATGCCCAATTCATCCCACATTAGACCTTACGAAAGGCTATTGACAGGTGCCTTTGTGCAGAGCCAATCAGAAAAAAAACGCTTTTTCTACCCCCGACAGTCGGTTTGAATTCACCGTACTCCCTTTCGGCCTTCATGGGGCTCCCACAACCTTTAAGAGGTTGATGAATACTGTCTTGCACTCGCATCAAGCGTACTTCGGCATATCTGGACGACATTGTTGTCTTTAGTCCAACATGGGAAAAACATCTCGAACATTGTCGTCAGATACTCCAGGAGCTACAAAATGCAGGCTTACACATCAACGCAAAGAAGTCCTGTGTGGGATTCCGAAAAGTTAAATATTTGGGATATCTGCTGGGAAGCGGGTGCATAGAACCCCAGGAGGAAAAAAGAAAGGCCATCACAAAAACGCCTCTCCCCACAACAAAAAAGGAAGTAAGACCCTTCTTAGGCCTCCTAGGCTATTATAGGAGGTTCATTCCCAGGTACTACGAGATTGCCGCCCCCATTGCAGACTTGCTAAAAAAAAAGAGTACCACCAAAAATGAACTCCCGAGTCCTCCAAGGTCCGTCCTTGAAGCATTTCAGCAACTGAAGAACGCAGTCCTAATCTCCCCTGACTACACCTGTCCTTTTATCCTGCAAACTGATGCCTCCAAGATCGGTATAGGGGCAGTGCTCTCCCAGATATCAAGGGACGGATCAGAACAGCCCATCTTGTTTATTAGCCGGAAGCTCTTTCCTCGTGAACACCATTACCCTGTTGTCGAAAAGGAATGTTTGGCCGTCAAGTGGGCCATCGAGAAACTCAGGTACTACTTGGAGGGGAACAGTTTCCTGTTCTACACGGACCATGCTCCTCTGGTTTGGATGAGTAGGAACAAGGGCAACAACCCCAGTGTGATGCGCTGGTTCCTGTCTCTCCAGCCCTTTGCCTTCGAGATACGACACCATGGGGTGTCCACAGTGCCAACTTAGATTTTCTCTCCCGTATTCCTTTCATCCCCGATCGGGAAGACTCTAGGGGTGGGGTGGGGCATCTACGACCAGAAGGAGGAAGAACGCAGAGACCAACGTGAGGAGATCGAGAGGAGGAACCTGCAACCAGCGATCCGAAAGCCGTGGACGAGTGCCTTGGGGAAGGGCCAGGAGGCCACCGACTTCACGCTGCGCCCTGCCACGTTCCCGGAGGAACGTGGCTTGCTCAGGTGTGAGCAAGGTTCCTGGGAGTGGGAAGGAGGGGGGAAATCACGTCCCCGGGAGGCTTGGGAGGCTTCACACAGGGTCCCCCGTAGAGAAGCTGTGAGCGTTGCTGCTCTGCACATATTTCCCTGTTCCCTCAGCTGACAGCCCCTACCCTTCACCTTCTGTTTTGCTCGACCGGGTGCTGTTTCCTTCACTCCCTTCCCACTGGCTTGGCCAGAAGTTGCACTAATAATGGTACATATCTTTCTGTTTTGGGTATCCCTGATCCGGCCGGACTCCGTTGATGCATCGCCCACCCAGCAACGCCAAGGAGAAGATGTGATTCCCCTGACAAAGACATCGAATCTCACACCTTAAGACTGTGCAGTTGTTTCTTTGGGTTTCTATTTAATAAAGGAACTGTTTACGTGCAACCGGTTGTCAAGTGCTCCCTGCCCAGCGTGACACTCTTGTAACAAAAGTGTATAACCCTACTCTCTAGGCTGTTTCAGCCCAACGCCAGCTGATGTTGGGCTGAATATTCGGAGTCTTTGACAATTCGGGGCCTGATTTGCTTGACCCGTATTATGGGGTGATTTCCCAACTGTGATTATTAAGGATTAAATTATAGAACATTCTACTAGACTGTTTTGAGCCCTGATGAAGTTCCTTTGTCGAAGGAACGAAACGCGTTGGCTGATGGCCACTTTTACTCTCGTCACTAATAAAGCTAACTAATGGACTAAAGTATATGATTCTGACTACATTTCTGGTGCACCTTCCATTTCTACAAAGACTTTGCTTTCTCTGGATTCCAGCGGCACCTAACGGCGACAAGTGCCGGAAGCAGATGCACAGAACTCTAAATTTGTACAGATAGGGATTGATGTGCTGAACGCTGGGTCAGCCGTTGTAAGGAGTGTTTTTTGTTGTTTATAATGAACAAGAGAAGACCAGGACAAAGAAGATCCACTGCACAAGAACTGAAGCTCTACTGCAGAAGAAAATGGCGTCAAACCCTGCTTGCTGCTCTCAGGACTCCATAATCGCTGCTGCTGTGTCGTCCTGAAACCTAAGAGGACTTCAAGAACCCCGCAGTACTTACAGGTTTCAAGAAATTGCAGAGAAGCTCCCTTGGAGTGAAGGTATCACTCTCCTACACACCGCAGGCACTGATCCCGTGAAGGCCGGTTTGTTGACTTGCTGCTCTCCGGTGACCTTGATGCAGCACCGAAACAAGTAAAGGTACAACAGCTCCGGAGGGTCAGATCTGTCTCCCCACCAAGTATGAAGACACCAGGACCTACCAGAGCCGCAGCATGCCAATACCCGGGGTACCTGACCCCAACGGCAAACACAGAGAAGAAGAGTGCCCCCAGAGACTCCCAAAAACACCAGAAGCAAGCACCAGGCAAGGGATGTTGAGACATCTGAGACCCACTTCCTGGGTGGGCCAGTTGTCCTGAGATCACCTCTCCAAGTTGCCTGCTCCTGACCGCGTGGACTTCAAGAATCACAATGCCCAGCTGACCTGTTCACTCTGCACCCAGCCCCAGGACCAACAAACCAGCTCTGTTCCCATGGGCCACAGGCCCTTGCAACCTCCTCCCTCTCAGGAAACCCACCGGACTTACCTGTAAGGCCCTCTGTGCAGTGCACTTTCACGTGGCCACCTTTGTCTTTGCATAACAGATTTTAAGAGCTCAGAACTCAGCTCGAGGCCGATCCAGGATGCTCCTGAACTTCTCCTGCTGGAACTTTGGACCTGGTCCCAACATCGAACTAAAACGAGAAAGTGAACTTTGTGAAAGCATTGCCCGAATTTCCATGCATTTTTCTGCTTTTCCCCCATTGTTTCCTATGGTACATAATTGTACATGGAATTGATATTCATCGAACTTTGCAAAATTGTATCTCCAAAAGTACTTACCGTAGAACTGTGTTCTTGGTCTTAAAGTTATATAAAAATCGATATTTTTACAAATTGGTCTCAAATTTATTCTTGAGTGTGTGTCTCATTTATTGCCTCTGTGGGTACAACAAATGCTTACCACTCCCCTCTGATAAGTATAACTGCTCACCCACACTACTACAAAAAGAGAGTTAGTATTATCTACGTATACCTCTGCATACCCATTGGGGATTCCCCGGACTCTCTACATAGTATAGTTCATTTTAGTACACTGTACAGAGAGCCAGGTTCCTACAAGCGTCCTCTGCTTCTGGTCTTCTTGATGCGTGGGAGGGGTGCTCTTGCCTGGATCACAGATCGAACGTGTCTGGTGGGGTGTTAGAAGTTGAGGCGGTGGTTGAGGTAAGCTGGACAGGGGGTGTGGAGAGCTTTTTAGGCATTTGTGAATAGTTTGTACTTACATCTTTCCTGGACTGGGAGCCAGTGGAGATTGTTAGGTGTGGAGAGATGTGCTTATTTCTAGGGATGTTCAGGGGGAGTCAGGCGGCAACGTTCTGGGTGGTTTGGAGTTGGCATAGGACATGGACTGTGATTCAGACATAGAGAGCATTTCCTTTATCAAGTCTACTTGTGATAAGAGCCTAGGTGACGCTGGTGTGGGGCCCGAAATGGGTCCAATGTTCAAGCTGGTGCCAAGAGAGACCCACCAGTGGAGTCCCAGATGAAGGACCTAGTAGTGTCTTGGGGCCCAAAGGCAGGCCAGACGAACCTGGCACCACGCTGAAGAGATGCAGCATAGCTTTGCAGCACTTGCAGATTTGCTGTTGGGTCGCTGAAGGACCTGGGAACTGGGGTTGCCCCAGGACTAGAATCAGAATTGGATCAGAAGGACATCAAGTTTGGGAGCGAGACTGAGAGGCACGTTTATGTCCTTGTTCCTTCTCAGGAGTTTGAGAGTGGCAGGAAAGGGCAGAGTCACGGTTAGGCTTTTTGTTCTTATTTTATGGTTAACCAAGAAATATCCCTTGACTACACAAATAATAACATTAAGTCCACTGCATCAAGACACATCAATCCTATATCTAAGACACACTACAGTCTAATTATACGCTTTCACATTGAGATCATATCATGCTCAGTTTATTTACATTAAAACCATACATTGTACAAGATTAAAAGTGTGACACCTCATAATCTCTCATAAGAGTCACTTCATTAAAAACAAACGTTTCTATAACATACAAATGATAACAGCCGTTATGAACCAGCATAACGGAGAAAACAACATAAAAAGACAATGAACTCTGTCATATGTTGCCTCTTCGCAGGACCATAAATTTGATAACAATGCTTGTGATATGTTTCGCAACACTTATATCTACAAGTCTTTGTTGATCCTCAAGATTGTGCTGGCAACTGCGTCGACGTGTTTCGATGGGTTGTAATTATATTACCATCTTTCTCAAGACAAAAATACTAATTGTTTTCTCAGATGCACTTTCTGATTTCACTATCCTGTTTAAAATAAAATATATATATATAATCAAGACACTATTTTTGTCAATTAATAAACTTTGTTTTTACATCCATGGCAATATTTACAAACTATATATATAAACCTGGACGGTATGACAAATATACATGAGATACCTTCAATGAATAGAGTCTGTTTTCCCTTAATGTCTCTCTTTAAAGTTTATATAATACTAACAAGGGAAACATAATTTCGTAATTGTCCATTTTGGCCCAAACTCCTCAGTTCATCAATATTAACAGCCTTAGTGATGCCTCTATTCCACATCCATGACAGTACTTCAAAACGTTATCACAGGGTTTTATACCAAATGTAAATAAGATACCTTGAATCGATGCAATATATTTTCCTTTCTATCTCTCTTTTGAATTTAATCAATATTAGCAGCCTGAGTAATGCCTCTTATTACACATCCACGACTGTACTTATAAACATTATCACAGGTTATTATGATAAATGTAAATGGGATACCTTTAGATCGATACAGTATATTTTCCTTCGTCTCTCTCTTTTGGATTTATAATACAGTAACAAAAGGAACATAATCTCATATGGCCAGGTACTACCTACACCCCTCCTCCCCATTCAAGACCCGTGACAGGAGAGAAGTTTTAGATGCGGGGGGGCGTGACACCCCCCGGCCGTATTTATTATATACAATTAATACACATTAATCATAATTACAATATTTACAAAAATGTAGCAGAAAATATACTTTACACTGATTACAATTCATAAGTACAGATATCCGATGGCTAACCTTAACATAACTCTAATATAAAGGTTTCCTATCCATATCTAAACATATCTTTATTAATTTTTACAAAACTATATTTTCTGCGTAACTAATAGAGCCTACGGCAAGGTCACTAACTGGCGTCAGATCCTAATCAATTTCTAACCACGCCCTCCAGCCGGAGTGCGCATGCGCAGAGGAACATAATCTCATTTGCTCAGTTGCCCCTCCTCGCAACTTTTCATTAGTCAATGTTCACAACCTGTTTCGTATCTCCAATCCTTATATTAATTGTTTAAATTCTACCACGCCCGAGTTAATCCTACTCGGAACAAATAGAAAGACCACCATATTACAGATCATTAGTGCATTAGAATAGTGGTGGAACCTTTCCTCTGTACACAACATTTAACTCTTTTTCGACTGTTCCTCACCTTTTGTGTATGGGACGTATTCGCTAAATTCCGCTGTTTTCCGTGGCCTCTATATTAACCGGCACGCTGTCTATCCTTTTGCCGGTATTTGGGCTCTCTACGGACTCTTCTAGTCTGTGATAAATAATACTTTTGTTATAATTTAAAGCTTTGACAGAGTTTTGTCCCCGCCCTACTCAACTCGTATGTATTGCTCACAAATGCCTACCTGAAGGCTGTGTTCTAGAGACCCCCGTTTTTCCCAATTGGATATTTTCTCAATATGGAAGATTTCTAAAGTCCACGTTGATCCTCAGTCTGACATGCACGCCTAATAAAAAAACTAATTTTTGATGTTAAGTATATAAGCTATTAATATATTTCATCCCTGCTTTTATCCAATTCGATAAATTATCCGGATAGGCATATCCCACAAGAGTTAAATTTAGGGAGTATCCCTCCGCCTTACCTATGAGCGCGTTCCGATGTGGCATGAGTCTGCGTATCCTTCTGAAACGTCCCTAGTATGTACTTCTACTACCTGCTCCTATTTAACCCAAGTTATCTTGTCTACGATTGGTTCCTAATTCACGTGGTTTCCACCCTCGTCTGGTTTAGTTTCTTGACTTATTCCGCTGATTCCACACGATTGGATATTGTAAAAAAACTCCTGATTTTTTAATTCGTGTGTTGATGGCCATCTATCAAGATCTCCACCAATGTGGTTCTACCATCATTCCCTCCGAAGTATCTATTCCTTATCGCGTGTCTATCTTCGGCGGGATCTATTGTTGAATGCCTAATTTGCATCTGTATGTGACATTGTGCTGACTCTACCCCTCTCCTGCTTCTATCTTATTGATGCTGCGGTCCTGATTCAAAAGGTCAAAACTTTATTATACCTTGTGGGGAGTGAGGAGGCAGAGTCAGTACATGCTAGATTTAGGGAACGGCAACCACAACAGACTGAGCTGGGGGCATATACGTAAGAATGCTATGTGAGTCCGAGGCTATACACTTGGGACTTTCATTGTAATTAGAGAATACTCTGTGGGATTGTGACAGCAATATCATGTTTATGGTCACTCCCCACAAGGTATAATAAAGTTTTGACCTTTTCAATCAGGACCGCAGCATCAATAAGATAGAAGCAGGAGAGGGGTAGAGTCAGCACAGGTCACATACAGATGCAAATTAGGCATCCAACAATAGATCCCACCGAAGATGGACACGCGATAAGGAATAGATACTTCGGAGGGAATGATGGTAGAACCACATTGGTGGAGATCTTGATAGATGGCCATCAACACACAAATTAAAAAATCAGGAGGTTTTTTTACAATATCCAATCGTGTGGAATCAGCGGAATAAGTCAAGAAACTAAACAATACGAGGTTGTAAACCACGTGAATTAGGAACCAATTGTAGACAAGATAACTTTGGTTAAATAGGAGCAGGTAGTAGAAGTACATACTAGGGATGTTTCAGAAGGATACGCAGACTCACGCCACATCGGAACGCGCTCATAGGTAAGGCAGAGGGATACTCCCTAAATTTAACTCTCGTGGGATACGCCTATCCGGATAATTTATCGAATTGGATAAAAGCAGGGATGAAATATATTAATGGCTTATATACTTTCCATAAAAAAAACGTTTTTTTATTAGGCTGTGCATGTCAGACTGAGGATCAACGTGGACCTCAGAAACCTTCCGTATTGAGAAAATATCCAATTGGGAAAATCGGGGGTCCTTAGAACACAGCCTTCAGGTAGGTATTTGTGAGCAATACATACGAGTTGAGTAGGGCAGGGACAAAACTCTGTCAAAGCTTTAAATTATAACAAAAGTATTATTTATCACAGACTAGAAGAGTCCGTAGAGAGCCCAAATACCGGTAAAAGGATAGACAGCATAAAGACAGCGTGCCGGTTAATATAGAGGCCACGGAAAACGGCGAAATTTAGCGAATATGTCCCATACACAAAAGGTGAGGAACAGTCGAAAAAGAGTTAAATGTTGTGTACAGAGGAAAGGTTCCACCACTATTCTAATGCACTAATGATCTATAATATGGTGGTCTTTCTATTCGCTCCGAGTAGGATTAACTCAGGTGTGGTAGAATTTAAACAATTAATATAAGGAGATACGAAACAGGTTGTGAACATTGACTATCGAAAAGTTGCGAGGAGGAGCAACTGGGCAAATGAGATTATGTTCCTTTTGTTACTGTATTATAAATCCAAAAGAGAGAGACTAATGAAAATATACTGTATCAATCTAAAGGTATCCCATTTACATTTGTCATAATAACCTGTGATAATGTTTATAAGTACAGTCGTGGATGTGTAATAAGAGGCATTACTGAGGCTGTTAATATTGATTAAATTCAAAAGAGAGATATAAAGGAAAATATATCGCATCGATTCAAGGTATCTTATTTACATTTGGTATAAAACCCTGTGATAACGTTTTGAAGTACTGTCATGGATGTGGAATAGAGGCATCACTAAGGCTGTTAATATTGATGAACTGAGGAGTTTTGGCCAAAATGGACAATTACGAAATTATGTTTCCCTTGTTAGTATTATATAAACTTTAAAGAGAGACATTAAGGGAAAACAGACTCTATTCATTGAAGGTATCTCATGTATATTTGTCATACCGTCCAGGTTTATATATATAGTTTGTAAATATTGCCATGGATGTAAAAACAAAGTTTATTAATTGACAAAAATATTGTCCTGATTATATACATTTTATTTTAAACAGGATAGTGAAATCAGAAAGTGCATCTGAGAAAACAATTAGTATTTTTGTCTTGAGAAAGATGGTAATAAAATTACAACCCATCGAAACGTGTCGACGCAGTTGCCAGCACAATCTTGAGGATCAACAAAGACTTGTAGATATAAGTGTTACGAAACATATCACAAGCATTGTTATCAAATTTACGGTCCTGCGGAGGGGCAACATATGACAGAGTTCATTGTCTTTTTATGTTGTTTTCTCCGTTATGCTGGCTCATAACGGCTGTTATAATTTGTATGTTATAGAAACGTTTGTTTTTGATGAAGTGACTCTTATGAGAGATTATGAGGTGTCACATTTTTAATCTTGTACAATGTATGGTTTTAATGTAAATAAACTGAGCATGATATGATCTCGATGTGAAAGCGTATAATTGGACTGTAGTGTGTCTTAGATATAGGATTGATGTGTCTTGATGCAGTGGACTTAATGTTATTATTTGTGTAGTCAAGGGATATTTCTTGGTTTACTTGGTAAGAGTACCCCAATTCCCTTGGTCAGCTCAAGGGGTCTCTCTCTGTCATACTTATTTTATGGTTACCCAAAGACATCAACCACAACAAAGATCTGCCTTGGGAACAGCACCTTCCCTTCAACTTTGATTGGTCATGGTATGGAGTCTTCCAACTTTTGGTGACATACAAATTCGCCACATGGTCCTGGATGGCATTTGGATTGAAGTTGCTTGGAGTCACTGTCCGACCCCAAGAAACGAAGACAAATCTGGTGAGGATCTGTTACAGACATTTGCCTGTGACAGTCCCTCCAAGGCTTGAACCCTGGGGCTTCAAAGAGGTGACATTTTCACTTGCACAATGGTATTTAGCATGGCTACATTTTTGGAAGCGTAGTCTTGTAAAGAGACAAGGAGTAGCTCTGGATCCGCGTCTTGTGGCATGTAAAGAAAGGAACTGATGTCACTGTGCACGTGTGGCACCAATATGCAGCTCTGCATGTCACTTTCACAGTGGAATGACCTTAGCACGGAGCCACAAAATGCCACCTACCAGCACGCAGGGGTACTGCTAAAGATTTTGCAGATTCAGTCTGATGCCTGGGGAATATTTAAAAGGTGAGAAATCTGCGATTAGAAGTATATATTAGAAATATTCTTTGCTGTATCCTGGTCACCCAGCCCTGTCTGAGCAAAGGAATTTTGAAATTGTTCATGCAATGCAGATAAAACGTCACATGCCATTTCTAAGAGTGCTAGAGTGGAAACTCAGGCGATAGATAGCATTCAAGGAGGAAAGGGGCGGGTGGGCGGATGAAAAGACCTTGCCCATAACATCTATCCCTTTTGATTCCATGGAAGGTGTGGCAGTAGGAAAGGAGTTTGGGTTCAGTGTACCTGTGGAAGCCTGAACTAAAAAGGCTCTCAGCAGTAGGGTGCAATGTCAGGAACACTAGCTCAGCGTCATCTCGCCACATGGCGACTCGCAGGTGGGATTGAGCAAAGCTGAGACCAGGTCGCCGTGACGGACTCAGTCATGGCTTCCTTAAAGAGCGCCAATAGTTTTGATATCAACAACCCCAACTACAATATTTCCGTTAGCAAGGTAGCTTTAGTCTCCACCGTGATGAGATGCAAATCCAGTGCCTCTGAGGTGCTACGACCACCATCACAAAAGAAGCAACCTTTTCAGTTGGGAGCCTAAAGGCAAAATCCCAAAACATCTATGGCAAAGTGTACCAGCAAGTGGCATCTTGAAAATCAAGATAGAACCACCCCTCTTTTGAATGAGGGGAGCAGTAAGCGATCAGCTTCCTCATCGTAGTCTTTGTTTTGACAGAATATGCTGAAGGCCTTATACGGTGTCACAAGCTGAGCCAAAGAGAACCTCTATTCTCTGGTAATATTGCTGCTGAGGCAAGGAAACTGGACGAGAGCCATCCCCAACCTAAGGTTGGGCAATGATGATGGTGTAACAGAATAGAGAGCTCCAGATTCATCACCAGGATCTGAGACTGATCTGCTGGAGCCAGGGGCAGCATCAGTGGAAAACAAAGAACCAGCAGGCCCTCTGGTGCTGGAGTGGAGTCAGTGCCCGACAGCGAAGGCATAGTGGGCTGATTGCGTACGAAGTCACTCGGCACCATGGTGAAGGCCTGCAGAAGGAAGCCCAACTGGAGGTACTGGCTCAAAGGCATGTCGGAGGGATGTGGAACCATCTTAAACAGTTGCAGGATTCCCTCTCCAAGACCACAATGTGCTGTGCAGTCAACTGTAGTCCAAGGAACTTAGGGCGCTTTGGCTCCAGAATCTGCATTATATTATAGTTGAGTTTGAAACCAGAGCCGGGTTTCTCGAATGCCAACAGTGTCCTCCATTACTGTTGTGGAAACGCGCGGATGTCCCACAGATTACTTTTCTTGCGGTTTTGCTCAACTTGTCCCTTGCCTTCAATGTGCACCTACCTTAAGACAGTGAATGGGACGATGATTGGTTCTCCCAGCTACAGTGGTGCCAAACTTGTGTTTTGTGCTCAGCGACGCAGAGTTTGGCTTCCTGGTCCCTCGTGGCCTATGAATGCATCAGGCAGCACTTCTTGCAGGACTCAAGACTCCTGCTTGGCGCTGAGGCACTAAAGACAGATGTTGTACGGGACCGTGACTGACATCTGCTTGTGACACATATGGCACAAGTTGAAGCCTGCCATATTCGGTCCGACACCCTTTAATACTGCCAAAAGCGTTGTAAAGTGTGTTGGTTAAAAAAGAATAATACATTGGTAGGAACAGAGCTCTAGATCTGCAGGTGCGGAAAAAGAGTAACTGATGTTAGCGTGTAGGGGTGCTCCATGTCATTATGTCTGAAGGTGGGACAGTCATGATGACAGAGTTCGAGGGCACCACCTGCTGGCACTCAGGAGCTATTGCAAGAGTTTCTGGATCCAGTCATGCACCTGGGGAGATTCACAAGATAAAAAAACAGAAATCTGCAGTTAGGAGTATCCATCTCAATTACTTGTTTTGTAATGCAATCTCTCACTAAGTAGATGTTTATAGCTTACTTTTTCGACTGCCGATATGTATTATCAATACCGAGATGAAGTACACTGAAGCGGTTGACTCTCCTCCCACCTATACTCAAAGGATCTGCGGCTAGAACTCTTCATATTCAGGCTCTGCTCTGTGAAACTCTTTCAGCCTCCGTTTGAGACGTGTGAATAACTTCCTCAAATCCCGAAGAGAGTTTCTGACACATTGCCTCAACTTGGCCCGCCGTACGGGCGCTTCAGTTTGGGGGTGAAACAATGACATCTTATTCGCAGGCTAGTTGCAGCCTCCATCATGACCCGTTGAGTTATCGAGCCCAAGAGTGGCATCTACATCTTGGGCTCCCCCAGAATGGCTTCTCCATGGGTCATGGTTCCGCAAGATTTGAATTCACGGATCTAACGCTATCGGAGGTTGAATACGGTCATCCGTCCATGCAAGATTCTTAGGTTGTGTACCGTTCCCTTGCGTATTCTTATTTTACCACTCCCAAACATGATTCTGGCAAAGTAAAGTGGGAATTAATAAAAAATATATATGTATCTATAGACCAGTCAGTGAGGGTGTAAGAGGATGCATTTTATTCAAGGGTTTGCACCATCAACCCTAAAACTTAATGAGCATTTAGCTCTGTCCCTCTGTCACACTGTGTGCAATAACATGACAAAAGCAATGCACAAGGCGGTGAAGAGTGACATGGCCTCAAAATATACATGGTTCAATTCATCAAAGTCGACGCAGATTCAGTAAGATTGGAACGCTCATCTGGGGTACATTAATTAGAACAATTACTCAAAATGCCTTATATTTTGGTTGGGAAAAGTTTAAACTCAAAAACAGGGGGAGCTGTGGAAGAGGACAGATCTTCAAGCAAGACATTAGTTTGAGACGATGATGGCTGATTTTAGACACTTAAGATTCGGAAACTAAAGGCTACCCAGGTCTCTAGGTTTGGGGACCATCAGGAGACCGCATTCGACCCTGCCTTCATTGCCCGAGATCTTACAGTTAGGTTAGCTGGTGTCCACAATGAGTGAATATCAGACCGTGGTTAGGGCCGGCCTGAAGAATCAGGTAGAGGTGTCCCAGACAACCAGTGATTGAAAACAGAAAGGCTGGATGGATCAACATGTCCTTGTCGAGTCCAGCAGCGTCGGGAGATATATGTACCCCTGCATCTAGCACCGTCTCCCATGCATGCGGAAGACCAGCATGCTTGTGTAGCCTGGCAAAAGAAATTAAACAAGACTTGAAACAGGCAGAGTGCATCCGAGGTAAACTTGAGCTGTTTTACTTACTGATGTGTCCAGGGATTAAACAATGTCTGGAGGGTCGATCAATTCGATCTTGTATCAGGACAGGGGAGTCAATATCGAATGGCTCTGCAACCGCATCTGGAAAAATGTAACTTTACTGAACGCAGTTAGACAAGGACGCGGCCGTGAGGACTTTGAGCATTAAGGCCCTGATTACAAGTTCAGGGTTACATTTGCATCCAGGCCTGTAATGGGATAACTATCAGAACCTGATAGATTCTGGCAGGCCAAACCGGATGACATTTATTGAAGGTAAAAGGTTGGGGAAAAAAAGCCAAAATATGCAGGATTCGGGGTGTTAAATTCAGATTCTGCAGGTTATGACTCATTTCCAAGCTGAAAACTCTAAATAAAAGGTATTTATCAGACCCGTGAAAACACTCTAAACCTGTGACTTGGAGGAAAGCTCTGAGGAAGGTCTGGCTGCAGAGGCGCTGTGTGTACTCAGGGTTCTGATCTGCTATCTCTTAGCTGACCCTCTATACCGGTGACCCGAGGGCAGATCTGAGGAGGGTCTGACTGCAGAGGCGCTGTGTGCGCTCAGGGTTCTGTTCTGCTATCAGTGACCTGACCCTCTAAACCTGTGACCCGAGGGCAGCTCTGAGGAGGGTCTGACTGCAGAGGCGCTGTGTGCGCTCAGGGTTCTGTTCTGCTATCAGTGACCTGGCCCTCTATACCTGTGACCCGAGGGCAGATCTGAGGAGGGCCTGGCTGCAGAGGCGCTGTGTGTACTCAGGGTTCTGATCTGCTATCTCTTAGCTGACCCTCTAAACCTGTGACCCGAGGGCAGATCTGAGGAGGGCCTGGCTGCAGAGGGTCTGTGTGTACTCAGGGCTTTGATCTGCTATCTGTGACCTGACCCTCTATACCTGTGACCCGAGGGCAGATCTGAGGAGGGTCTGACTGCAGAGGGTCTGTGTGTACTCAGGGCTCTGATCTCCTATCAGTGACCTGACCCTCTAAACCTGTGACCCGAGGGCAGATCTGAGGAGGGTCTGGCTGTAGAGGCGCTGTGCGTACTCAGGGTTCTGATCTGCTATCCGTGACCTGACCCTCTATACCTGTGACCCGAGGGCAGATCTGAAGAGGGTCTGGCTGCAGAGGGTCTGTGTGAACTCAGGGCTCTGATCTGCTATCTCTTAGCTGACCCTCTATACCTGTGACCCAAGGGCAGATCTGAGGAGGGCCTCACTGCAGAGGGTGTGTGTGTACTAAGGGCTCTGATCTGCTATCCGTGACCTGACCCTCTATACCTGTGACCCGAGGGCAGATCTGAGGAGGGCCTGGCTGCAGGGGGTCTGTGTGTACTCAGGGCTTTGATCTGCTATCTGTGACCTGACCCTCTAAACCTGTGACCCGAGGGCAGATCTGAGGAGGGCCTGGCTACAGAGGGTCTGTGTGTACTCAGGGTTCTGATCTGATATCTGTGACCTGACCCTCTAAACCTGTGACCCGAGGGCAGATCTGAGGAGGGTCTGGCTGTAGAGGCGCTGTGCGTACTCCGGGTTCTGATCTGCTATCCGTGACCTGACCCTCTATACCTGTGACCCGAGGGCAGATCTGAGGAGGGTCTGGCTGCAGAGGGTCTGTGTGCGCTCAGGCTTCTGATCTGCTATCCGTGACCTGACCCTCTATACCTGTGACCCGAGGGCAGATCTGAGGAGGGTCTGACTGCAGAGGCGCTGTGTGTACTCAGGGTTCTGATCTACTATCTGTGACCTGACTCTCTAAACCTGTGACCCGAGGGCAGATCTGAGGAGGGTTTGACTGCAGAGGCGCTGTGTGTACTCAGGGCTTTGATCTGCTATCTGTGACCTGACCCTCTAAACCTGTGACCCGAGGGCAGATCTGAGGAGGGTCTGGCTGCAGGGGGTCTGTGTGTACTCAGGGCTCTGATCTCCTATCAGAGACCTGACCCTCTATACCTGTGACCCGAGGGACAGCTCTTAGGAGGGTCTGGCTGCAGAGGGTCTGTGTGTACTCAGGGTTCTGATCTGCTATCTCTTAGCTGACCCTCTATACCTGTGACCCGAGGGCAGATCTGAGGAGGGCCTGGCTGCAGAGGGTCTGTGTGTACTCAGGGCTTTGATCTCCTATCTGTGACCTGACCCTCTATACCTGTGACCCGAGGGCAGATCTGAGGAGGGCCTGGCTGCAGAGGGTCTGTGTGTACTCAGGGCTTTGATCTGTTATCTGTGACCTGACCCTCTAAACCTGTGACCCGAGGGACATCTCGGCATAAGGCCAGACTCTGTGATCTCGGTTTATCACGAGTGTGTGCTCACATTTCCGAGACATAACGCTGTAAAGCGTTGGGCAAGGACTGACGCACACCCTGTGTAACATCTACAGACTTAAGTGAAGACAGTAAATGTACGCTACCGGTCATAGCTCTGATGTGTGAGCTCCAAGCCTTGTATTCTGTGTCTGAAGTGTGTATTTAATTCTCACAGGACTAAGACATGCATACTTCAAAAATGGATAAAATGCATGATATGCAATTGGATAAAGAAATTAACTGAACATACAATCCACCGCTCATTGTATTGAAAAGGTATAATTAAAATACGAATTATGAAAACATAGCTTTCCTCTAGCAGCACACAAAGCAGCCAATACCTGGCCATAGACAACACATCTTCAAAAGTCCCAAGTAGTAAAGTAATCGAAGATTCAGACACACAGGCCCTATAGAGGTCTCAGGGGCCCCTGTTCACAGTGTGGCCCTCTTTCAGCTCTATATGGGATTATCGGACACTCAGAGACAACTGTAAAGCCACAACAGGAGTGTGTCTACTTGGTGGAACACTGCTCAGAAGAACCATCCGTCCTTGTCGCGTCCGGTGGAAGATCAGAGATCCAGGTCAGCAGAGATGGTCCATGCGTCCTGGCTTTACAACTAGTCCATGTCAATGTTTTAAGAACTCGCTCCTCTGACCATCAGAAGTCCATGTGTATTGGACCTGGGACACGTTAAGCGAGAAGTTGTAATAATTTAAGGACTGGCAGGAACAGGTCCACCTCCTCCTCTCGTCTTGGTTCCGGTGACTGGCCAGCACTTTGGCATGGCTGGTACCAAGCCCAAGATTAAGTCCCTTTCTGGCTTTGTGACTTCTTGGGCCTTTTTGGCTTCTTCGGACCCCCAGGGCTGATGCCACTGGCATATTCTGAGCGCATGATAGCCGCTAAGCGCTGTTTGTTGGTCTGTTTTTTGGGTAGGTCTGGCCTGTAAGACAAAAACAAAAAAACATGGTCACGCTTTTTGAAATTAGTATCATAATGAGACACTTTGGGGAGCAGGGGTGGAAGAAAATAGGACAAATTCTCATTAGAAGCGGCAGAGTTCCGTGGAAGGATGCGCCTTCCGCCACACAGCCCGCGCCACATTCAACGGCATCCTGACAACTCTTACAGAAGGTGGCAGCGGATCAAAGCGACGCTTTGTTCTGTACAGAGGCGCTCTGTGTGCTTGGAAGTAAATGACAGGGCGCTTTGTGTACCAGGACGGAGAGGGGTGCCATCACTGTGCTGCCAACAATTATAACCAGGTTTAGTGGAATGATGCATACGGCTTTTTATAGTGTCTGGGAGAGGGATGCGAGCAGCTGCTGAATATTTTACACCCTTCCTCTCCCATCCGCTCCAGGACTCTGCGCTACGCACCTCTGCACTGCTGTGTGCGGGCTCCCTCCTGGCTCTAATGATCCTAGAAGCATTATAATACACACAAGCTCTGTGTGCGTGGGCCAGCAGAGGAATGTACCAAAAATACTCATGCGCTCTGATGACATCAAGCATTGCTAAAGTTCAGTTCATGATCTCTCCAGCGTGACGTAGGCGGTGCAGCATAAGATTAATGCAGCAGGAGCTGAAAGAGGGACAAGTTGCATCAAATATGGCCTTTCGAATGGCCCTCCGCTTTGGGAGAGCTTCAGCGGCTCCTGGGTTGGTCGTCTTCCATCGGCAATGACCGAGATGAGCCTTGGCTTTCAGTGTTCTCATTTGAGAGCGGTCTCCAGACGCTGCTCGCATAGTACTCTGAGGAGGCCACCCTCATGGCTTCGTTGACGGGATATCTTTACTACCCATTACTCTCAACGCAGATCGAAACACGTGTCGGAGAGTTAGAACAGATACAGCGCGGATGGCTGTACGAGAGAAGTCAAAGTCTGGAAGTAGGCTGAAAGCACGTGCCCCAGAGGGGGGATGGACCGCACTCGCATAGGTACAAAGGCGGCACGCGGGGGCTTATGGGACAAAGGTTGGAGGAGGAGGCTCAGACTCTTCGCGTGATGACTAGGAGTCTCCCGGGGCTCCAGAGCAGCAGTGGGGCGCACCGAGGAGACAAGAGGATGCTTAGGGGGGGTCGTTCTGGAGTAAGGATGCTGTAAAAGGTGGTTGTGGAGAGAATCGAGCAGCCTGGGTTGAGAGGGGGAACTGGAGGCCAAGGACAGCCTCCCGGGCCCTCTTAATGTTTCATCAAACGTCATTGTATGTATGCATAGCTCCTGCTACAGACCAAGGTGCTGGGGAGGGGGGCAAACACAAGGTCACCTTCAGAATCTTGGTGGCCACAGGAGAGGGCGAACGATTCGCTGCTCAGGAAGACGATCTGCATGGTGATGCACACTCACCTTCAGGAAAAGAATTTGTATCTCGAGAGCAAAAGGCATGAGCAGTCAGAGTTCAGAGGTTTCACACAAACCCTGAACAAGGGTCCAATGGAGTTAACGAGGTAGGCCGAGGGAATGACCTGGCCAGATGTAAACACCTGGAGTACAAAGAAGCGCATAATGTGCTACAGAAAAGGATCACGTTCACGCCTTCCCACTGGCACAGGGCAGAGAGTGTGGCACTGCATCAAAAGGGCAGCTTCCACATGCTTCTGGAGCGCCAGGACCCAGAAGGTGCCAGTGACTGAAGACTTGGAATCAGAGAAGATGTGCAGGGAGCAGAGACCACGAGCACACCAGCCTGTATTCCAAAGCACACAGTGATCAGAGGGAACCACAATCCTTTGTGCAGCCGGACAGCACACCACCCGAGTTCCTTACAGCCTCAGGGACTTTGAGGGCCCCATTACAGTATCCCCGTGGTTCCAGATGGGGTCGACCAGAAGATAATCTCCACATGGAGATGACAAGATGTGGTGTTTGACTCACTGATTACAACTGCTGTAACCAGCCCTAACCTCCGAGCGAAACACTCAGGACAACATGCGGGAATCAGCCCGGAAACACAGGTTCCCTCATGTGACCCCAAAGACGTGTAATCTCTGTTATTTACCTACCCACGAATCACTGGCACCCCAGGATACGGTAAATACCGGTGGAGAAATAAGAGGGACACCCATAAAGACACCCTCATTTTCAAAAACCAAAACCTTTATGAAGAAGTGGGATGGAAAAATGTACTTTGTGGAGTGAAATAAGCGCCTCATGCACATCCTGGGGTTTATGTGGCTGCATGTATTGGGGCCCAAGGATACTGTAAGGCAACAAAGTTGTATTATAATGCATGTCAGGGTAGGGGGTGAAGGGATGTGCTTGTTGGCGATAAGATTATGGAACAGTATTAGAAAGAACAGCTCACGTGCTGGCGGTGGTAAGCCTGCAATTACTTTTTTTGATTTATTTTTTTCACAAACATATGGAATAGGCGCTTAGAGTAAACGTAATGTACCAGTTACTTCGGTAATGGTGTATCTGGTAGAGACGATTCTAGCCGCAGATTCCTAAACGTAGAATTATCCCCAGGCGTGAGACTGGATCCGGAAAACCTTTTTTTCTTGCCACAGCAACCCTGCCCGCCGGGGGCGGCACCACGGAACTCCGCCCTGACGTCGTCCGCGAACGTGACGTCAGCGAGGTCACATAAGCCCCACCCCGGCGCGCTGACATCAGTTTGCGTCGGAGAACTTTTCCGCGCTACCACACGGAGCCAGTGCGAGTATGAGAACAGTGTGCAATAAAGTAGTAAAAAAAGAAAAACAAAGCAAGAAATCCACGGTGTCCAAACAGCACCACGAAGGCAGTGCCCGCACTGCAGAGCAGAGCGCCATGATCGAGAAGACCAAATCTGCGTTCCGAAAAGGACAGCCCTACAGGAGAGGGAGACACCCACCCAGGGGACAGATAAACCCAAAGACCTACAAGAAGGGCAAGCAGACAAAGGAAGACCGCAGCCATATCCGGGAACAATAAAGGGGAAGAAGCCCAAAACGGACAAGGGACCACAAGACCCTAGACAATCCCTTCAAGGCACACCGAGACCCCGTAAGGGCCAGGGACAGAGCCACTGCCCCGAAAACTCCAATCCATAAGACTGCGACGGAGGAGAAAGCCCCAGAAGCAGGGGACACAGAAGGATACAAGAATCCACCCCAAAGACCAACCAGAGCGCACCTCCACCAGGAAGAAAGCGTACAGGGTACCCGAGAAGGTAAAGGCACCCTAGAGAGGCGAAAGCAAGCCCAACCCAAGGGGGAGGGGCACCAGTAGCGACTAAGCCACCCAAAAGGGGGCAAGTGTTGAAGGCCCAGCAGAAAGAAACCTCGCAAAACGGGGAGGAAGGGCGGGTTGTGAAGGAATCTGCGGCTAGAATTGTCTCTACCAGATACACCATTACCAAAGGTAAGTAACTGGTACATCTGATAGAGACTACTAGCCGCAGATTCCTTAACGTAGAATAGATACCCTAGCCATACCCAGAGGGGAGGAGGGACTGCGAGAAGAACCCACCAGCCCAACAGAACACAGAGCCCCAACAGGGGATGCATCATGAGGCAAGAAGGAACGGACCAGCCCCACCAGGCAAAAAGGGTCGCAGGCACAGGAAGGAGCGAAGAACCCCCCTGCCGAAAGCCAAGAGGCAGAGGGAAAAGAGGGGCAGAGTCCCCCAAAGGAGAGCGCCACCCCCATCGAAAGGACGTCGGAGCAGAGAGGCGCCGCACAGCAGAAGACAAGACAGGAACGGCACAAAGCCAAGAGGCGCGGACGTGCGAAGGAGGCACAGACGCGCAAGACCCCAGCAGAAAAGAAGAAAAGTCATCGGAGACACCACGGCCCCCTGAGAAGGAACACAACCCTCAGTAACGCACAACCGGCCCTAGCCGCAAAGACACACAGAACAACGAAGCACAAGGCGAAGCCGAAGGAAGATAGCTTGATGAGAGGCCCCAGAAAGAGTCGCCCCGGCGGCAGAACCCCGGTGGAACAGGGGCAGCAGCCCAAGAGGAACGACCAGGAATCGAGCCCCAGAAGGGGGGGCCAGCTGCGCCAACGCAAGCCGAGAACAACCCGACACACCAAGAACCAAGGCGGAACCACAGGCACGACTCCACCAAAGGAAGGCCGCCCAAGAGCCTGAAACCGAGAAAGAAAAAGAAGAAAGGCCGCCCCAGGCGGCATACAGGGTCACCAGGGAACGCAAGGAACCCAAGAAGGCAGCCACAGCCGCCGGACTAAAAAGAGGACTACACAATAGTCAACCAGTACCCCACCTGGGGTATGACACATTCCCAATAAAACCAGGGGAGACACCTCTTAGGGGCAAAACTCCGCAGCCGAGGAAGAACGAAAAGGGGGGCCCATAGACATAACCACAGGCAGCTTACCAAGCAGCCAAAAGAAGACGTACCAAGAAGGTGAAGGGCTGAACCAGCAGCCAAAGGCACAACGAGGGCAACAGCAAGACCTCGAAGGCGCACTCCAACCTAAACCCATACACACCAGCGACCCTGAGGAGCCACAAGAACCTCAGGAGGCAGAAAACCACAAGGCTGAAGGGCTGTACCAGCAACCAAAGTGCAGAAGGAGTAGTTTCTTACCTGTAACTCCAGTTCTGTAGTAGGGGTATCTCTGTTATAGTCATAATCTATGAATAGTCCCGCCCATGTGCGGGGACCCCGGAGCAATCAAAATATCTCTTAAGCTGTCCTGCATTTGCAAACCTGCAAAGACACTTAAGAGACAGACAAAAATAATACAGCCTCATAACAACACGGCTGCACTGGCCAGCACTTCCTCTGAAGTGAACACAAAAGCCAAAATAAAGTTTAAATGTCATTTTTATTCACATCTGACATGTTCCTTTATTGTATCACACTCCCTTCACCAAAATCCCTTTAAACAATAGAGAGGAAGGGGTGGACAGACAAGCCCTATAGGCTGTCATTATGTGTCTGCTAAAGGGATACCGTGCCTTTAAGAAACTCTCCAGAGACCCCCGGTATCCCAGGTGTCACGACCCGGAACGCCCGCGCGGCGCGAGTGAGGCGCGCGCAGGGAGTAAGACTACACCTCCCAGCATGCCGAACGGGAGGCGCGATCACGGGACCTATATAGGCCCCGCCTTCCTTCGCTCTGGCGCTTGTCAACCGCAGTTTGAATCCGAACGAGCCCGGAACGCTGCTCGCGTTCCTCTTCAACCAGCGAACCACCAGCTACCTCGTTACGAACTGGGAACCTCCCGCTTTATCGCCTTCTCCATCGGCCGAGCACCGCCAGGGGGAAAAGTGTGCTCCTACGACCTACCAATTCCCGCCACGCCAACGGACGCTCCGTGGCGCTCCCGAAGCCCGGAGGCTTTGTTACCTTACCACCACACCCCTACCTGCACAGGCTAGAACGCAGGGACGCCTTCTCCGGACGCCGCGTTAGCCTGCAGGAGGTGGGGAGCGACTCCCATCACCCCTTTCTTTATCTTCCTGTGTACATCCCAGCTGAGCAGCCCGCTTGTTTTCCGGCTGCTCTTTCACGGTGCGCCTGACTTGAGGAATCCTCCTCCTTCCCGCTTGGAGCCGCATGAAAGGCTCAGAGAGCGTCCCGGACAGCCATCCCTATGCGCTTGGAGCTGCTTGAAAGGCTCGGAGAGCGGCATAGACCATAGAACCCGCCCTGTGCTACCGCGCTGAACCCGCGAGTACTGCTCCTCGACCTAGGGCTCTGGGTTATCCATCTTTGTGTTGGGGAGGGGACTCCTCTACTGGACCCCGGTTTTCTCACTCTGCTGTCTCTTTACAGGGTCGCTAAGGAGGCGCTGTTGGAGCGAGGTTACCCTCAGACGTGCCACCCCCCCTCGAGAGTTCTTCCCTTACCCCTATCCGGGGATCCCTTCCGTTCCCTCTCCCCCTTTGGGTGGTGTTCCCCGCTCGACGTCCTACTAAGGGGTTGACGGCAACACCACATAGGAGGAGAGGGTTCTTAGCATCGCTCCCGCTGTATCCGGCTTCTGAGGTGAGTGGCCCTCGACCTCCTATCTCACAGAACCTGACAGGCCTGACAGGTTGACAAGCCCACGGATACCTACAGCCTGAGCGATGGATGCGGATACCACCCTTTCCGCAATATTAGAGACTTTAACTCCCTTGTGCGGGGAGGTAGATGCCTTCCGGGCAGAAAACGCCGCGCTTAAGCAAGAGATGGGCACCATGAGAAGAGAAGTGGCAGGCCTCTCCCGCCAAAAGGGAACTGGGGCTGTAGGAAGCTCATACATCAGGGGCTGGACTCTGCCACCCCCTTTCACTCCGCAAATGCCCACTACAGATGGGGGAGCGACTGCTTCCGTAGGGGGACAGGGCACAGGGGTCTTCCCGCATACCTCCTTCTCTTCCGTGCCGCAAACGGGATCGTCACCTATACATGTCATACAACCCATGCACCTGCCCCTCGCCCCTCCAGAAAGATTCTTTGGGGACCCAAAGAAATTCGGGGTATTCATGGGACAGTGTAGACTGCATTTTCTGTGTAAACCCGCTGTCTTTCCGACGGATCAAGCAAAAACTGCCTTTGTGCTGTCCTACCTCGGAGGCAATGCAGCGAACTGGTCTTTTCCCCTGATAGAACACGACGACCCATTGTTATACAACTTCCCGAACTTCTGTGTGGAGATGCGACGGCTATTCGACCGGAAAGGTCATCAGTTGTCCCTGGATAAAGAGCTCCTTTCCCTTAAGCAAGGTACGCAGGACTTGCTTACTTACATCACCACCTTCAATCGGCTGATCGTGGAAACGGAGTGGCCCGAGGAAAAGAGGACGTCGCTGTTTTATCAGGGACTGAGAGGGGAGTTGAAGGATGTCCTGGCCCAAGTGGTTCAGCTACCCGCCACGTGTGATGAACTAATTGACCCGACCGTTCAGTTAGACCACCGTCTTCAGGAGCGGAAGGGAGACAAGCTGAGAGCGGAACCGAGGTTCGTCCCTTCGAGGCTCCGTGTAGTTCCCGAGGAACGAAGCACCCCAAGTGACGGGTCGGAGCCCATGCAGATCGGGGGAATCAGAGGCCCCCTCAGTCCAGCCGAAAGAGAGAAAAGGAGAAGCCAGAAGTTGTGCTTATACTGCGGGAAACCAGGGCACTTCATTAAAGAATGTAAGAGCCGGATGAAAACAGTTAGCCCAGGGAGAACCGGGGACAAGACCCTGCCGGTGGTGAACACAGCAGCAGAGTATCCGGAAAACTGACGTCCTCACACAGGGCGGAGACCCCCTGTTTGAGGACTACTGTCACCAAGGCCTCACCCGCAGTAGCCAACACCTTGCAGTCATCAGTAGCCCACATGAACATCTGTGCTGTGCTGGACTTGCCCTCGGAGATATCAGTGGTTTTCCATGCCTTATTGGACTCGGGGGCTACTGGCAATTTTATAGATCAAAAGTACGCCAAAGAACTTCGCCTGCCTTGTGATCAAAAGGAGGCGCCTGAGAGGGTGAAGGCCGTGGACGGCTCGGCACTGACGTCTGGTCCTGTGCGGTTTCACACACATCCGGTCCGGATGCAGATCGGAGAAAACCATGTGGAATGCATAAGCTTCGATCTGATCGACGCTCCCCAGTTTAAACTGATCTTAGGAATGCCGTGGTTAACGCTACACGACCCTCTGGTGAGATGGGCAGCTCGCACGGTGACTCTGAACTCTCCTTTTTGTCGGGACCACTGTACCAGGAAGGCAGAGAGTTGCACCCTACCTACAGCGAGTCCAGCCGCAATGCTTGCAAGCGCAGGCTCGGATTCAGCGGTGTGCTGTCTATCAACACTAAATGAAGTATATGACGAATACAAGGCTGTGTTCGACAAAAAAGAAGCAAGCCAGCTGCCTCCCCACCGGGAGTACGATTGTGTCATCGAACTAGAAGCGGGGGCCAGCATTCCCTGCAGCCGGGTCTATGCCCTCACAGAAGCCGAAACAACTTACCTGCAGCAATACCTAGCAGACATGTTGGCCTCCGGATTTATACGCACCTCTTCCTCTCCCGCGTCCTCGCCTATCTTCTTTATACCGAAGAAGGAAGGGGGATTGAGGGCGTGTATTGACTACCATGCCATCAACAGAGTGACAGTGAAGAATCGGTACCCCCTACCTCTGATTCCAGTACTGTTGGACCAGTTGAAGACAGCCAAGGTCTTTACTAAGCTCGACCTCAGGGGTGCGTATCATCTGGTGAGGGTGAGGCGGGGGGACGAGTGGAAAACGGCGTTCAGAACAAAGTTCGGGTTGTACGAATACCGAGTCATGCCTTTCGGTCTCTGTAACGCCCCCGCCGCCTTTCAGTTCTTTATGGACGAAGTGCTGAGAGGGCTTTTGGACGTCTCATGTATCGTCTATATAGACGACATCCTGGTCTATTCTGCCTCAATGGAGGAGCACGTGCATCATGTCTCAGCGGTACTGGAATGCCTGAAACAATACTCCCTCTACGCTAAATTGGAAAAATGCCTGTTTCACGTTCCGGAGGTAGAATTCCTGGGATATGTCATCGGCCCTGGTGGAGTGTGCATGGATGACAAAAAGACGCGAGCCATCATCGAGTGGAAAACACCCACCACAGTGAAGACCTTGCAAAGTTTCCTCGGCTTCGCAAATTTCTACCGGCGATTCATCCAAGGCTTCTCTCATGTGATCCAGCCTCTTACCAAGTTACTGCGAAAAGGAGCGGTGTTTGAGTGGTCGGAAGCCGCGGAACGAGCGTTCCAGGCCCTGAAGCGTTGTTTCACCACGGCACCTGTGTTACGACATCCAGACGCGGCGCAGCCCTTTGTACTAGAGACGGATGCATCGCAGTTTGCAGTGGGAGGGATCCTATCTCAACGCCATCCGGACACGGGCCAACTACACCCCATCGCCTTCTTTTCCCAAAAACTTTCCACTTGTGAAACTAATTACAGCATTACGGATAAAGAGCTGCTGGCGATCAAGAAAGGATGTGAGGAGTGGCGGCACCACTTACTGGGAGCTCGACATACGGTGGAGATTTACACGGACCACTGAAATCTCCTGTTCTTAAAGACAGCCAGGGCTCTTACTCCCAGACAACTCCGCTGGTCGTTATTTTTTTCCGACTACGATTTTGTGATTCGATACCGGCCAGGGCCGCAGAATGGAAAGGCAGATGCCTTATCAAGACTTCAGCACCCTCCTGAATCCGGTGACCAGTCCCCCGAGGAAACCCCCGTCATTCTGCAAAAGGCCTCCTTTCCAGAGGAACTCCTAGCCGTGACCAGCGTCGACGACTTCTTAGAGGACGTGCGCAAGCAGACAGACAAGGTGGACTCACCTGCATTGGTGGCAGAACACCCCACCCGTCGCTCCACCTCCCAACGTCTCTTGTACCATGAGAACAAATTGTTTCTGCCTTCGGAAGACTTAAGGCGGCACGCCTTACACTGGGTACATGATACACCCTTAGGGGGCATTTGGGAGCCCTCAAGACCACTCGAGCTCTGCAGCGTTACTTCTGGTGGGCAACCTTGAGATCAGATACGACAAGTTACGTGTCAGGGTGTGCTGTGTGCGTGCAAGGAAAAGCGCTGCATCAGAAGCCCTGCGGGACGCTGCATTCTATCCCTATTCCTCCATCTCCCTGGCACACGGTGTCCATGGACTTCATCGTGGACATGCCCCCTAGCCTGGGCCTGAATACCATCTTGGTGGTAGTGGACCACCTTACCAAAATGGGTCATTTTCTAGCCCTCGACAAACTGCCTTCGTCCGCCTCTCTCGCCCTCATCTTCCTACAACAGATAGTGCGCTTACACGGCATACCGGCTGTTCTCATCACAGACCGAGGGACGCAATTTACCTCTCGCTTCTGGAAGGCGTTGTGTGAGGTTATGAAAATTGATGCCCGCCTTTCCACGAGCTACCACCCACAGACAGACGGGAAGACGGAGAGGTTGAATCAAACCTTGGAACAGTACCTCCGCTGCTTCACCTTGTCTCATGAGGAGGAGTGGAGCCGGCTGTTGTGGCTAGCCGAGTTCACCTATAACAACGCCGACCATTCCTCTCTGGGGTGCTCGCCTTTCTATTGTCTATTAGGTCACCACCCAAACATGCTACCCTTCGAATGGCCAGTACAAACACAACATCCCACCATACAGGAACATCACTCACACCTCCGTTCCATACTCCAGGCAGCCAAGGTGCAGTTGGCTGCACGTACGCAGATAAACGAAGGGCACCTGAACCCACGTACGAGGTATCGGACAAGGTTTGGCTTAACACTCGACATCTTAAGTTCAAAGGCAACACCCGTCTGCAGCCCCGATATGTAGGGCCCTATGCCACAGAGAGGGTGATAAATCCGGTAGCAATGAAGCTAGGCCTCCCCGCTTCTTGGCGCATCCACCCAGTGTTCCATGTATCGTTGTTAAAACCATGCCTCCCACATACCAGGATCCTCTCAAAACCCCAGCCTGTGCTGGTGGATGACGGAGAGGAATACAAGGTCAAGACAATTCTCGATGTAAAACGTGTGAGGGGTAGACTCCTTTACTTAATCGACTGGAAAGGGTACGGACCAGAGGAGAGATCATGGGAACCCTTGGCTAACTTACACTGTCCTGCTTTGCTAAGACGCTTTCACGCAACCCATCCTTCCAAACCTGGGGGCCCGTCGAGACGCCGGGCGCAGGGAGGGGGGTTCTGTCACGACCCGGAACGCCCGCGCGGCGCGAGTGAGGCGCGCGCAGGGAGTAAGACACACACCTCCCAGCATGCCGAACGGGAGGCGCGATCACGGGACCTATATAGGCCCCGCCTTCCTTCGCTCCGGCGCTTGTCAACCGCAGTTTGAATCCGAACGAGCCCGGAACGCTGCTCGCGTTCCTCTTCAACCAGCGAACCACCAGCTACCTCGTTACGAACTGGGAACCTCCCGCTTTATCGCCTTCTCCATCGGCCGAGCACCGCCAGGGGGAAAAGTGTGCTCCTACGACCTACCGATTCCCGCCACGCCAACGGACGCTCCGTGGCGCTCCCGAAGCCCGGAGGCTTTGTTACCTTACCACCACACCCCTACCTGCACAGGCTAGAACGCAGGGACGCCTTCTCCGGACGCCGCGTTAGCCTGCAGGAGGTGGGGAGCGACTCCCATCACCCCTTTCTTTATCTTCCTGTGTACATCCCAGCTGAGCAGCCCGCTTGTTTTCCGGCTGCTCTTTCACGGTGCGCCTGACTTGAGGAATCCTCCTCCTTCCCGCTTGGAGCCGCATGAAAGGCTCGGAGAGCATCCCGGGCAGCCATCCCTATGCGCTTGGAGCTGCTTGAAAGGCTCGGAGAGCGGCATAGACCATAGAACCCGCCCTGTGCTACCGCGCTGAACCCGTGAGTACTGCTCCTCGACCTAGGGCTCTGGGTTATCCATCTTTGTGTTGGGGGAGGGGACTCCTCTACTGGACCCCGGTTTTCTCACTCTGCTGTCTCTTTACAGGGTCGCTAAGGAGGCGCTGTTGGAGCGAGGTTACCCTCAGACGTGCCACCCCCCCTCGAGAGTTCTTCCCTTACCCCTATCCGGGGATCCCTTCCGTTCCCTCTCCCCCTTTGGGTGGTGTTCCCCGCTCGACGTCCTACTAAGGGGTTGACGGCAACACCACATAGGAGGAGAGGGTTCTTAGCATCGCTCCCGCTGTATCCGGCTTCTGAGGTGAGTGGCCCTCGACCTCCTATCTCACAGAACCTGACAGGCCTGAAACCAGGATGCACAGCCCAAGCAAGTTACTTTCAGTTCTTTTTGAAGGTGTATAACAACAGGCCTGATACTGTCAGAATTACTCCACCGGGGAGGAGGGAGGGTCGCTTATGACTATAACAGAGATACCCCTACTACAGAACTGGAGTTACGGGTAAGAAACTACTCCTTCTGTAGTAGGGGATCTCTGTGTATAGTCATAATCTATTAATAGAATGGCAAGCCCATCCCAACCAACAAACAGCGGTGGAGTAAGAACCAAACACCAACAAATCACTGTGCAAACAAATTCCTCAGCGAAGCCTGTCCAACCTGCGCATCTGCCCTAGCATCAGAGTCCAGGCAGTAATGCTTTGTAAACGTATGGACCGACTTCCAGGTGGCAGCCTTACAAATGTCAGCAATAGGAACATTCCTAAGCAAAGCTGTAGTAGCTGCTTTGCCCCTAGTCGAATGCGCTGTAGGCTTACCCCCTAACGTCTTATTAGCTTTCTGATGACAAAGCTGAATAAAGGACACAATCCATCTAGAGATGGACTGTTTTGAGGTAGCTAGACCAGTTCTTACTGAACCATAATTTACAAACAGTTGATCCGACCTGCGGATGTCTTTTGTCTTATCTAGATAGAATTTCAACACCCTACGCACATCTAGTGAATGCAGAGACCTCTCCGCCGGAGAGGAGGGATGCTGAAAAAATGTAGGCAAAGTTATCATTTGATTTACATGGAAATCAGATATCACCTTAGGCAAAAATTTAGGATGAGTACGCATCACTACTTTAGACGCATGGAATACAGTATACGGCTCTTGACAACACAGAGCCTGAATCTCACTTACCCTCCTGGCCGATGTAATGGCCACAAGGAAGGCAGCCTTCCAGGACAAATGCTGCAAAGAAGCCTTATGAATAGGCTCAAAAGGCTCCCTCATCAATCTGGACAACACCACGTTCAATTCCCATGGTGGAGAAGGTCGTCTAACAGGGGGAAACACCTTACGCAAACCCTCCAAAAAATCTTTAATCACAGGGATTTGAAAAAATGAGGTTTGGGAAGGGCCCTTTCTGTACGCAGTCAAAGCTGCGAGATGAACTTTAATAGACTGAAAATTAAGCCCAGATTGAGCTAACTGCAGCAGATAAGGCAAAATAACATCTTCTTTACAGGATGTGGGGTCAATGTCCATTGCCTTGCACCATAAGCAGAATCTCTTCCACTTATAGGCGTAAGAAGTCCTCGTAGACGGCCTCTTCGCCTCTTTCAAGATCTCCATACAGTCCTGAGGTAGGTTCAAGTGTCCATACTGTACTAGCTCAGGAGCCATGCTGCCAAACTCAAGGATGAGAGATTGGGGTGGACCATCTGTCCTCCGAACTTCGTGAGAAGGTCCGGCCGACACGGCAGGCGCCGGTGTGGCAGAACAGACCGGTGAAGAAGGTCGGTGAACCACCATTGCCTCGGCCACTCCGGAGCAATCAGGATCATCCTGGCTCTGGATTGCGACAGATTGATCAGCACCGCCGGAATCAGGGGAATGGGTGGAAAGGCGTAGAGAAAGCTGTTGGACCAGCTGATCCATAGGGCATTCCCCAGTGTCCCTGGTTGGTAGTACCTGGACGCGAAGTCGCGGCATTTGCTGTTTTCTGCCGTAGCGAACAGATCGATGTCCGGAGTGCCCCACTCTGCGAAGACGTCTCCGAGCACGTCGTCGTTTAGCACCCACTCGTGATTTTCTTGGGAGAGTCTGCTGAGCGCATCGGCTTGGGCATTCTGCACTCCCGGCAGATGGGTTGCCGTGATAGTCAGGTTCCTGGCCACCAGCCAATTCCAGATCGTCTGTGCCTCCCGAGACAGCGTGCGTGAACGGGAGCCCCCCTGCTTGTTGAGGTAGTACATGGTAGTAGTATTGTCCATCTGAACAAGCAGGGAGTTCGTCGTGAAGGAGGGATGGAACGCCTTCAGGGCCAAGTGTACTGCTCTGAGTTCCAAAAAGTTGATGTGGTAAGTCATCTCCGTCTGCGACCATATCCCCTGAATCTGAAGAGGGCCCGAATGCGCTCCCCAGCCCTGGAGAGACGCATCGGTCACTATGGTCTGGACCGGAATATCCTTGTGGAAAGGAGTCCCCTTGCAAACATTCTCTGAGGAGCACCACCATTTCAGAGATTGGAGAGCGCGTTGGGACAGATGAATCTTGTCCTCCCAACGCCCCCGCCTCTGATCCCATTGATCCTCCAGACATTCCTGCAGAGGCCTCATATGCAGACGTGCATTGGGGGTGAGAAAGATGCATGAAGCCATCGACCCCAGCAAGGAAGACACCGTCCTCACTGTAGGAGAGTGGGCTGAGAGGAGGTGCAGGGCCTTCCCACGGATCGATAAGCGTCTCTCCTCCGAAGGACACACGCTTGCGTTCAAGGTATTGACTGAGGCCCCCAAGTACTGGAGACACTGCACAGGGATCGGCACTGACTTCGACAGGTTGATGTGCAGTCCCAGGCGATGCAGCAAGGCAGCTGTCCTGTTGAAGTGAGACTGGGCTTCCCGGTACGTGGAGGCTTTGATCAGCCAGTCGTCCAGGTATGGATACACAAACACCTTGCTCTTCCGCAAGTGTGCCGCCACCACTGCCATGCACTTGGAGAACGTCCGTGGGGCAGACTTCAGACCAAACGGGAGTACTGTATACTGGTAATGGTTGTTGCCTACCAGAAACCTCAGGAACTTGCGATGCTTTAGAGCGATCGGCACATGAAAGTAAGCGTCCTGCAGATCTATGGCGCACAGCCAGTCTCCTCGATGCAACTGAGGGTAAATCTGATGCAGGGACAACATACGGAACTTTTCTCTGCGGATCCACTTGTTTGCTTGACGCAGATCCAGAATAGGCCTGAACTCGTTTTTGTCCTTTTTTCTGACGAGAAAGAACCTGGAGTAAAGAACTTTTCCTTTTTGCCTCAAAGGAACAGCTTCTATGGCCTTCTTTTCCAACAGAACGTCCGCCTCCCGCTGGAGCTCCCGCACCATGTAGGGAGAGCGCACTGGTGGAATCTGTGGAGGCGGACTGGTGAAACGAAGACAGTAACCATTGCAAACAATATTGAGCACCCACTTGTCCTGAGTTATTGTCCTCCACTCTGCCAGGTAGTGTTGAATACTTCCCCCCCACCGGAGCGGGTAACGGATGATGGGGAAGTAACTTTTCAGGGCTTCGACCCGGCCGGGCCTTTGTTCCCCGACGAGGACTGATGCTGCCCTCTGCCCCTCTGGCGCTTCTGAAAGGACTGCCTCGGGAACTGTTGTTGCTGTTGCTGGGGCTGTAGTTGGTGACCCGACTGACGCCCTTGACCCCTTTGCTTGGAATAGCGCCTGCCAGAGGAGCGGAAGGACCTCCTCTGCTCCCTGGGCCTCTCCAGCCCCACTGCCTTCAGGGTTTCCGCCTCGGCCTTCATGCGGGCCATCTCGTCATCCGCATGAGACCCGAACAGCGTCGTGCCGGAGAACGGCAAATTGGCGATCTTCTGCTGCGCTTCAGGCTTGAGCGGTGTCAGCCGCAGCCAGGAATGCCTCCTCATGTGTATGCCCTGGCAGTACCCATGGGCGGCCAGCAACGATATATCCCCCGCCGCACTGATGATCTGGTTAGAGACCATCATGCCCTCGTTCAGCACCTCCTGAAAGTCCTCCCTCTTCTCTCTAGGCAGGGAGGCAGCGAACTGTTGCAGGGAGTCCCAAAGAGACCTGTCATAGCGACCCAACAGAGCGGAGGCGCTAGCGGCCTTCATCGTAGTGGCCGACGTGGAGCACATCCTCCTCCCCAAGGAGTCCATCTTGCGACTCTCCTTATCCGGAGGAGCCGTGGACGAAGGCGTCGTAGAGTGTTGTTTACGAGCCGCCGACACAATGACAGAGTCCGGGGGAGGATCCACCCTGAGGAACGCCGGGTCCGAGTCCGGGGCCCTGTACTTTTTCAGCAGTCTCGAGGGCGCCGGTTTCACCACGGCCGGCGTCAAGAACACCTCCATTGCAGGTTCCTCCAACCCCGGAACCAATGGGAGGAGGGGGCGCGAGAGATGAGCCTTATGCAAAGTCTCAAAGATCACAGAGGTGGTGGGAATAGGGGTTGTTACTGATATTCCCAACTTCGCCGCCCCCCTCATCAGCACCTCCTGGAAAGTGGCAATGTCATCCACTGGCGAGACGCGGGTAGGAGGCGTCTCCGACAGTGAGGGAGAAAACCGTCCAGCCCCAGAAAAGTCCGTGCCCCTCGAGCCTCTGGAACGAGACCGATATCTCCGTCGTCCATGTCCAGAGCGAGTGGACGATCTGCGCCTACTCCGTGATCGCCTGCGAGGACGAGAGCGAGATCTCTGCCTGTGGGGAGCCCTCGGGGGCAGAGGCAGTGGCTGCGGTGGAGATGCAGGCCGCTGAGGCGCAGGCAGAGGCAGCGGAGGAGGGGGAGGAGGAGGAGGAGGAAGAACAGGCGCCGGTAGAGGAGCCGGCGGAAGAGCAGGCGCAGGAGGCAGCGGCGGCTGCTGAGGACGCAGCGGGGACAGATGTTCCGAAGCCCCATCACTCCTTGCAGGAGAGCCCGCACCAGCACTGTCCGGGCTCTCGGCCACTCTTCTCTCCTTGGCGGGCCTGTCCCGTGTTGAAGCAAATGACGGGGAACGTCCTCGTCTCCCCGATCCCCGACTGGAGATCGTAATCACTGAGGGCGTGTTCCCCGATGTCCTTGACGTCGAACTGTACGTCGACCTCGTCCGGCGTCTCTTTGCCGGTCGTCGCCCCCTCGACGTCGAACGCCGTCTCGTAGTCGAGCGCCCTCTCGACGTCGAACCATGCCTCCTCGACGTCGAGCGATGCCTCGACCTCCGTCGCGGCGTCGACCTTTGCCTCGACGGCGACCTCTGGTGCCTCGACGGCGACCTCTGGTGCCTCGACGTCGACCTCTGGTGCCTCGACGTCGACCTCTGGTGCCTCGACGTCGACCTCTGGTGCCTCGACGTCGACCTCTGGTGCCTCGACGTCGACCTCCGGTGCCTCGACGTCGACTTCCGGTGCCTCGACGTCGACTTCCGGTGCCTCGACGTCGACTTCCGGTGCCTCGACGGCGACCTGTGCCTCGACGGCGACCTGTGCCTCGACGGCGATCTTCTCCGCCTGGACCGTGGGCGCCGGGGTCTCGGCGTCGACTCCGTCAGCGTCGAGCCATGGGTCGACGGCGAAGGCGGCGAGTGAAGTCTGCCATGGGGCTCGGTACGACGTCGATGGGGTGTCGACGTCGAACGCGACACCTGCGACGGCGACCCGGTCCCGGGTCTCGCCGGCCCCTCTCTCGACGTCAAACGCCGAGGCTGCCGCGACCCAGAGCCCTGGATCGACGGCGAACATACCGGTGCCTTCTCCCTCGCCGTCGACGTCGTCGCCTTCGACGCCGAACGCGACCTACCAGCCGGTAGGCGCCGTTTCTGCTCCCTGCTCTGCCCGGAGGTCCCTCCAGAGGCTGAAGCATGGTCGGAGGAGGGGGAATGAGACCCTCCATGCCCCGAAGTCCCACCGGTCCTCTGCTGCTCCTGTCCCTGAAGGCGAATCTTCTCCCTGTCCCTCAGGGTCCTTTTTGAAAAGGTTTTACAGATGGCACATGTAGCTGGGACATGTGAGGATGACAAGCAGAGGATACAAACATCATGTGGGTCCGTCTTGGCCTTTTTCCTCCCACACTCAGGGCATTTATCGAACAAAGCCATGCTAAGAGTGGGCCAAAACTGCTCCAGATTGCAGGCAGTAGTAGACAAAGGCTCTAGACGTCGAATGAAAACACTATTTATCCAAAAAATCCAATTTTAATCAAATAAACCACCCAAAAGGGTAGAGCTCAAGCTCCAGGGTCCTGCTAGCAGGAGCCGGAAAAAAGAACTGAAAGTAACTTGCTTGGGCTGTGCATCCTGGGATACCGGGGGTCTCTGGAGTGTTTCTTAAAGGCACGGTATCCCTTTAGCAGACACATAATGACAGCCTATAGGGCTTGTTTGTCCACCCCTTCCTCTCTATTGTTTAAAGGGATTTTGGTGAAGGGAGTGTGATACAATAAAGGAACATGTCAGATGTGAATAAAAATGACATTTAAACTTTATTTTGGCTTTTGTGTTCACTTCAGAGGAAGTGCTGGCCAGTGCAGCCGTGTTGTTATTAGGCTGTATTATTTTTGTCTGTCTCTTAAGTGTCTTTGCAGGTTTGCAAATGCAGGACAGCTTAAGAGATATTTTGATTGCTCCGGGGTCCCCGCACATGGGCGGGACTATTCATAGATTATGACTATACACAGAGATCCCCTACTACAGAAGGGCTAATAAAAGGCCACCAAGGCAGACTTCAACCAAAACCAGACGCAACGAAAGACAGAGGTCCAACGGAGCAACAGGATAAACGCCTCCCAAAGAACACACAAGAACCGACCACCAAGGCTCATGGAGGAGGAGGAGGAGGACGGAGTCCCGCAAGGAGCCGCTGAATCACAGAATCCGCGTGAGTGTTAAACAGAAGGACTCCATCAAAGGGCAAATCAACCAAGCGCTCCCGGATATTTTCCGGGAAGACACCGCAAAATCCCAGTGGCTGTTGCGATAGCCCAGACAAAGGCGACGCTCACGTCCGAAGGACCGCGCAAGGGCAACAGCAAGTCTTCTTTGGGCAAAGGCTGCAAGCTGAGCCACCCGTCCCCACGCCTCGCCTGAGGAGGGAAAGGCCCGCACAGAAAGGGCAGGAACCCCACCGACGAGTGAGAAACCTTAGGGGCCTCTGAGAAGACAGGGAAACCGCAGGAGCAGCCTCGCGCAAGGGGCGGAACAGTGGTCCCGGGACTCGCGGCCGCGGGGACAGGGTGGAGCTAGCCCCAGAATGCGCCGGAGAGAAGGCCACAATGCCGCGTCCGGTCTCCGGCGAGGAACAGACAAGAAGACAGCAATCCTCCGAAGATGAAGGAGCGTCCGGGGGAAGAGTCGATGCGCCGACGCCGAGCCGGCGCTGGAGTGTCCGCGACAGGGGCCGGAGAATCCGCCACCGGTGCCGTCGCGTCCACCCAAAGGGTCGAATCCACCTCCAGTACCACCTGTCGCGCAGGCGGAAAGGGCAGGGTCGGCGAAGCAGTCAAGGAGCGGCACCGAAAAGGCGCCGGCACGACCCCGGAGCTGCCCACCCCTGGTGGAGAGGGACGTGGGGAGGTGATCTCAGACCCGGCCTCAACCCGCGGCGCCATCCGGCCCCGGAAAGAAAGCCGCTGGCTCCGAACTGGCGTCAGTTGTGCCTCCAGGAAGGCACCCGCTTGCCCAGAGGAGCGAGGGGAACCCGGGGGCGAGCCCCGAATCCTGGCAACCCCCTGCAACGCCACAGGGAACGCCGTGGGGCTTTGCGGCGAGGCGGGAATGCCGTGGGTTGAAGAGGGGAACCCCGAAGGGCCGCACCCCAGTGACACCACATCACCTGCTCCTGAAGCCGTATCTGGTGGCGCCGGGGACAAATCCACCGGCGACTCCGCAGCCAGCCCCGCGCAAGGCGAGGGGACCGCGGAAGTCTCAGGGGAGGGGTGGGGCGCAAGGAGGCCTGCAGAGCCGCAGCGTAGGCTTCCATCTGAGCCCAGGATGCCCCCGCGCTGGGGAACGGAGGATAGGACTAGGGTACAAAAGGCACCATGGCCTTGGACGGCTTCTAGGCTCTAGACGGGGCCTTCCAACCCCACAGATGTTGTTTGGCCCGCTCACTTCCATCAGCTTGCTATAGGATGTGCACTCTGTGTTGAGGGACCTCTCTGACTCAGGACTGCTGACCCCTTCTAAACTTTAGGCCACTTCATGCGGAAATGATTAAAGAACAAGGCAGCACTTTGCAAATGGTGTTGGTTTCGGTATCTCAGCATTACCTAACTTTAGAGGCAAAGAAATGAACATTTTAAGATGAAGTGTGAGACACTAGGAGCATCTCACATCTGGGGGTAGCACACAACTTGAGCCTGGTTATCAGCCATCACGGATTCTTCACAAAGAGCGGCTCGTGTATTTTCAGACCAGTGCGAATCTGAAGTCCATCCTCACAGCCCACCCCGGCTGATAAAACACTAGGTCCGTCCTCACAGCCCACCCACCCCTGCTGTGAAGACTAGGTCCGTCCTCACAGCCCAACCCTGCTGTGAACACTAGGTCCGTCCTCACAGCCCAACCCTGCTGTGAACACTAGGTCCGTCCTCACAGACCACACCCTGCTATGATTACTAGGTCCGTCCTTGCAGCCCACCCACCCCTGCAGATAAAACACTAGGGCAGTCCTCGCAGCCCACCCCCAGCAGATAAAAGACCAGGTCCGTAAAAGACTAGGTCCGTCCTCGCAGCCCAACCCTGCTGTGAATACTAGGTCCATCCTCACAGCCCAACCACCCCCTGCTGATAAAACATTAGGTTCGTCCTCACAGCCCACCCCCTGCTATGAACACTAGGTCCGTCCTCACAGCCCTCCCCTGCTATGAACACTAGGTCCGTCCTCGCAGCCCACCCCTGCTGTGAATTCTAGCTTCATCCTCACAGTCCACCCCTGCTGATAAAAGACTAGGTCCGTCCTCGCAGCCCACCCTTGCTGTGAATAGTAGGTCCATCCTCACAGCCCACCCCATGCCGACGAGACACTAAGTCTGTCCTCACAGCCCACCCCGGCTGATAAAACACTAGGTCTGTCCTCACAGCCCATCCACCCCCTGCTGATGAAACTCTAGGTCCGTCCTCACAGCCCACCCTGGCTGTTGAACACTAGGTCTATCCTCAAAGGCCATCTTGCAAATAATGACCCATCTCCTCAGTATATCCTTGGCTCTTAATCACTGCTAGGCGATCCTCGAAGCAGCTCTCCGGCAGGTACTGCCAGGAGCATCCTCTCGGCGCATTCTGTCCAGACAAGGACTCCTGCCCTATTCTTTTGGCCCACTCCCTGCAGATGATGACAGCCGACCCATCAAACTCTGCCCCAACCCTGCAGATGACAGCCGACCCATCACCTCTGCCTAAACCCTGCAGATGACAGCCGACCCATCAACTCTGCTCACTCCCTGCAGATGATGACAGCCGACCCATCACCTCTGCCTAAACCCTGCAGATGACAGCCGACCCATCACCTCTGCTCACTCCCTGCAGATGATGACAGCCAACCCTTCACCTCTGCCTAAACCCTGCAGATGACAGCCGACCCATCACCTCTGCTCACTCCCTGCAGATGACAGCCAACCCATCACCTCTGCCTAAACCCTGCAGATGACAGCCGACCCATCACCACTGCTTACCCCCAGCAGATAACGACAGCTGACCCATCACCTCTGTGCCTCTCCAGCAGATAACTACAGCCGACACATCACCTCTGCTCATCCCCAGCAGATAACGACAGCTGACCCATCACCTCTGCTCACCCCCAGCAGATAACGACAGCTGACCCATCACCTCTGCTCACCCCCAGCAGATAACGGCAGCTGACCCATCACCTCTGCTCACCCCCTCCTGATAACGGCAGCCGACCCATCACCTCTGCGCACCCCCAGCAGATAACGACAGCCGACCCATCACCTCTGCTCACCCCAGCAGATAACGACAGCTGACCCATCACCTCTGCTCACCCCCAGCAGATAACGGCAGCCGACCCATCACCTCTGCTCACCCCCAGCAGATAACGACAGCTGACCCATCACCTCTGCTCACCCCCAGCAGACAACGGCAGCCGACCCATCCCCTCTGCTCACCCCCTCCTGATAACGGCAGCCGACCCATCACCTCTGCGCACCCCCAGCAGATAACGACAGCCGACCCATCACCTCTGCTCACCCCCAGCAGATAACGACAGCTGACCCATCACCTCTGCTCACCCCCAGCAGATAACGGCAGCCGACCCATCCCCTCTGCTCACCCCCTCCTGATAACGGCTGCCGACCCATCACCTCTGCGCACCCCCAGCAGATAACGACAGCCGACCCATCACCTCTGCTCACCCCCAGCAGATAACGGCAGCTGACCCATCCCCTCTGCTCACCCCCAGCAGATAACGACAGCTGACCCATCACCTCACCTCAAGGAAAGCAAACACAAGGAGATGGACGGAGCGCTGAAACTTTTCAAACTCTCACCCTCAGTCACAGATCTGGGTTGAATCCATCATCATTATTTAGCTCCACCCTCTCGACTATCATCTGCAGGTAACAGCTGCCGGGTCCCCCCCCCCCTCTCTGCCCGTCCTCTGCGGGTAATAGCTGCCAGGCCCCCCCTTTCTGCCCGTTGTCTGCGGGTAATAGCTGCCAGGCCCCCCCATTTCTGCCCGTCGTCTGCGGGTAATAGCTGCCAGGTCCCCCCTTTCTGCCCGTCTTCTGCGGGTAATAGCTGCCAGGCCCCCCTTTCTGCCCGTCCTCTGCAGGTAACAGCTGCCAGATCCACCCTCTCTGCAGGTAACAGTGGTCAGCCCCCCCCCTCTCTGCCATCCTCTGCAGGTAACAACTGCCGGGTCCCCCCCCCTCTCTGCCCGTCCTCTGCGGGTAATAGCTGCCAGGCCCCCCCTTTCTGCCCGTCGTCTGCGGGTAATAGCTGCCAGGCCCCCCTTTCTGCCCGTCGTCTGCGGGTAATAGCTGCCAGGCCCCCCCTTTCTGCCCGTCGTCTGTGGGTAATAGCTGCCAGGTCCCCCCCTTTCTGCCCGTCGTCTGCGGGTAATAGCTGCCAGCCCCCCCCCCTTTCTGCCCGTCGTCTGCGGGTAATAGCTGCCAGGTCCCCCCTTTCTGCCCGTCGTCTGCGGGTAACAGCTGCCAGATCCACCCTCTCTGCAGGTAACAGTGGTCAGCCCCCCCCCCCCCCTCTCTGCCATCCTCTGCAGGTAACAGCTGCCAGGTCCCCCCTCTCTGCCGTCCTCAGCAGGTAACAGCTGCCGGGTCTACCCTCTCTGCCCGTCCTCTGCAGGCAACAGCTGCCAGGCCTCCTCTCTGCCGTCCTCTGCAGGCAACAGCTGCCAGGTCCCCCCTCTCTGCCATCCTCTGCAGGTAACAGCTGCCAGGTCCCCCCTCTCTGCCGTCCTCAGCAGGTAACAGGTAACAGGTAACAGCCGCCAGCCCCCTCCCCCCCCCCTCTGCCCTCCTCTGCAGGTAACAGCTGCCAGGTCCCCCCTCTCACCACCCGCTCGCTGTAGGTAACAGCTGCCGGGTCCACCCTCTCTGCCGTCCTCTGCAGGTAACAGCTGGCAGCCCCCCCTCTCTGCCCGTCCTCTGCAGGTAACAGCTGCCAGGCCCCCTATCTGCCCGTCCTCTGCAGGTAACAGCTGCCAGCCCCCCCCCCTCTCTGCCCGTCCTCTGCAGGTAACAGCTGCCAGGTCCCCCTCTCACTACCTGCTGCAGGTAACAGCTGCCAGGCCCCCCTCTCTGCCCGTCCTCTGCAGGTAACAGCTGCTAGCCCCCCCCCCCCCTTCACTATCCGCTGCAGGTTGCTACCCCTATCCCGAGCGTGCAGCACCGGTGCCCCTCTCGGCCCCTCGGTTTCATGATGGTATTTGCATGTGAACAGCTCACAATCTGCCGCGGGTGCCACAGAAGCCCAGTTCTGTGGGGGGTGGAGTGGTGCGGCCATCAAGCCACACATCACAGCTTGTGTAAGGTCTCCCCAGAGGGGTGGCAGCTTCTTGGGGTTCGGTCACGCTGCCCTTGTAACCAGATTTCGTTAGGCTTGTCGAGAATAACACGATTTAAACGGCGGGATGATGAGTGCGCCTCGACACGCCTCAAACCCTCTTTAGGCGCCTCGGGGGAGGCCGGAGGGCCCGGTTCCAAAAACTGGGTGTCCAGATAGCGCTTCGAATGAGGTCATCCGCCGTGCAGCACTAGTTGCGTCCTTTAGATGTCGGCGCTGCTGGCAAATCTCTCGCAGACGGCGTCGTTTTACGTGTCTGGACAGCACCCCTTGTGAGGGGAGCGGTAACGGCGCCTATTTGGGTTTCCCGCTCACTGGGTGTTGGGCGGTAACAACGCAGCCAGTGCATACCTATGTAGTCTCCTACCCTGCTCTCCCCGTCTCCTACCCTGTTCACCCATCTTCTCATTAGCTTCTCCCCTGCTCACCTCATCTCCTCCCCTGCTCACCCATGTCCTCCCCTGCTCACCCCATCTCCTCCCATGCTTGTCTCATCCCATGCTCATCTCGTCTCCTCTTCTGCTCACGCTGTCCCTCCCCTGCTCACCCCGTCTCCTCCACTGCCCCCCTTCTCTTCCCCTTACCCCCCTTCTCTTCCCCTGCCCATCCCTTCTCCTCTTCTGCTCACCCCGTCTCCTCCCCTGCTCTCCCAGTCTCCTCTCCTGCTCACCCCATTTCGTCCCCTGCTCACCCCATCTCCTCCCATGCATGCTTGTCTCCTCCCATGCTTGTCTACTCGCGTGCTCGTTTCTTCCCATGCTTGTTTCTTCCAATGCGTGTCTCCTCCCCGCTCACCCCATCTCCGCCCCTGCTCACCCCGTCTCCTCCCCTGCTCACCCCATCTCCTCCCCTGCTCTCCCAGTCTCCTCTCCTGCTCACCCAATCTCCGCCCCTGCTCACCCCATCTCCGCCCCTGCTCACCCCATCTCCGCCCCTGCTCACCCCATCTGTTCGTTAGCTTCACCACTGCTCACCCTGTTTCCTCCCCTGCTCACCCTGTTTCCTCCCCTGCTTACACCGTATCCTCCCATTCTTGTCTACTAACCGTCTGCTTCCTCTGCTCACCCTTCTCCTTCCTCTGCTCACCCGTCTCTGCTCACCCCGTCTCCTCCCTCTGCTCACCCCGTCTCCTCCCCATCCCTTGGTCCCCTTACCCAAAGCTGAGAGCCACATTTATGCTGTATTTTGTGTTTTTATGTTTGCTCCTGCAGCCTCTGATATTCGGATCACCTGTTGTGATGAGATTTTGAAAGGTTTACAACATTTATTTCCAGGAAAGCCCTTTGTGATGCTGCTTCGGGACTTGAACTTAGTCGCGCCTCTTGATGCTCACCCCTCTTGAGCAGCTGCACAGTTGTCCCTCGAGACTTCGGACCTCAGAGACATCTTTCTCACCGGCTCGACGCGCGAGCGAGCATCGGGGTCTGTCAATCCGCCTGACATCTCTCTTCCTGGTGCGGTGGTTGTGAGGGCCCAGGCCTCTTTTCTACCCAAAGTAGTCCTTCCCTTTCCTGTTGGTCAGACGGCTGTCACCTTCTGGAACTCTTTGCGCCGTCCCACTCGCGGAAGGAGACAGGGACTCGATCCTTGGGATCCTAAGAGAGCTTGAGGTTCTGTTGTACTGAGGAACATCAAGGGGGCGAGCAGCTCCGTAAGGGTTTCAGGAGCAAAGATGGGAAAAGTAGCGCCAACACCAACCATCTCCCATGGAATGTTCTCCGTGTTAAAATCTGCCGCGCGCTGGCCAACAAGCAGCCCCGGGACAGCTCTGGGCTCTTCCCAGCAGGGCCAAAGCTGGTATCCCTGCGTTAGCAGGTGGAGGACCTGCCCTGGCATCGGCTGATGGCCACACGGGCGTTGGAACGGGCATTCAAGACGCACGACTGTCTCAACCATTGGGTCTGTCCAGAGGCATTCTGCCCGGTGCTCGGTTCTGCAGGTCCTTTTGGTATGAGCCCGTTCAGACCTGCCACGTTGGGAGGAGGTGCTGTGGTGTTTATTCACAAGGTGCGGAATCTGCGGTTAGAAGGGTCATCAGAAGAACATGTTTCTGGTGGAAACTCCTTCTAACTGCAGATTCCGCACTGATTCTCCCACCGCCCTGCTCTGTGATCTGGAATGCGCTTCCATCTGAAGAGGTCACCATCGATAGATCTGTACACGGGACATACCAGTCTGCCGATGGAGGCTGCGTCTAAGGGCATGGACAGCCTAGAAAGCAACTTCCGCGTGTCTGGGTGGATCTTATGTGCGGCTCCACTGCCACTTCTGGACCAGCACACTGATTTACGGCGCCTCCTATTGGCACACAGTAGAACTGCTCTAGCAGTTTTCAGATCCAGTCTGATGCCTGGACAGTATTCAAGTCTCTACCAGAAAGGCTGTTGCCAAAGGTAAGTCCTTTCTTTCACCCTCCTTTCAGACCAGCGGTTCTGATGACTTCTGCCTGGTTCCATGATCCCCAACCACACATACCAGAACCAAACTCCGGTGGAACTGAGCCTTTCACCTGAGCCCAGCAGAGTGAGGCGTGACGTCACCTTTCCATTTACTGCAGCTCCCTCGGAGACGCTGCACAAATGCACTCAGCAGGTCGCTGCATTCATTGCAGAGGCGGGCACCTATAAAGGTAACATATCAACGCACACCCGGCATACCAGTTACTACGAGGACCGGCCACTGACTGGAATGAAGTCTGTATTTACTATTCTAACCCCACACACGCTTTGATGGAGGGCAGGTTATAAAGCGGACCGAGGCAAAGAGATTTGATACACTCGCCTGAAAGTAACTAAACACGCTATGAGTGACTGAGAGGAAATACACACACAGGAAGGGCTTTAGGTGGGCCGGGTCTCACCGGGTCCGAGCACCAGCAGTTTTTTTTTTTAAGGGGGCCTCTATGGGGCTCTGTTTTGTGCCCTGGCACAGGCGGTCCGACTGCAGTGACGGCAGGCACATCGATGTGCATTGCTCACACTGCTCACTTCTCACTAGTGGAGAAGTTACGGGATGACGTCATGCCAGGTGAGCGTTGTAGGAGAAGGGAAATCCTTTAAAGAGACTCCTTATCTCTCTGGATTTCCCTTCTCCTTTTGAAACTCAGGAGCAGCAACATTGTCTGGTGTCACCAGGGCTTTAAGTGGAAGTGTTTTCAATATTATATACAACAAGCCATAGTTGCTGCTTATTTATCTTATGCAACTAGCAACCATTGACAAAGCCAATAGCCCTGACTTGTAGGTATAATGTTACTTGTTGTATCATATATCTGGATGCAATGACAGAAAACAGCAAAATACAAGTCTGGCTGCACACTATGCTAAGCACAGATTTTTAACCTATGCGTTTGTAAAGCCGCGCCCTTAATTACATAGGCCACACCCCTTTGAGAGACCCCCCAGTTTTTTCATCCCACTTAAAGCCCTGCATGAATGCCCCACGCTCCAGCTAGGACACCAGAGGACACTGTTGACATGGGACTCGATCCACCCAGTCTGGATCTGTTTACGGGTGGATCTGTTCTCATGTGAACAGTACTTTGGATAGTAGGACCCTCTTGTATTGTGTGCTTACCCCCCCCCCCCCCACACACACACACCAAAAAAGCCCATTTTGATAATTTAATAAGCAGAGGGGGGTCCCTTCTGTGTATTTTGATCACCAAGAGCGGAGGCACACAGGCAGACCCATCCAGGGACGCACAATACACACATGGTCTCATCGGTCATGCTCAGAAGTGTGCACATATACGCGTGACACACAGCACATGTTCACAGCCAGACACCTAGACATGTTCACACTCCCGAACACACAAAGACACGGGAGGCTGCAGACAGAGATGACAACCTACAGGACACTAACTCAGACCTTCACCCAGAATGCACAGCGTGCACACATATGTGTGACACACAGCGCATGTACACAGCCAGATACCTAGACATGTTCACACCCCGAACACGCAGAGAGAGACACTGGAGGCTGCAGACAGAGGTGACCACCTACAGGACACTCACTCAGGCCTTCACCCAGAATGCACAGAGCGCCCACATACGTGTGACACACAGCGCATGTACACAGCCAGACACCTAGACATGTTCACACCCCAAACACACACAGACACGGGAGGCTGGAGACAGGGGAGACCATCTACAGGACACTCACTGAGGCCTTCACCTAGAATGCACAACGCGCACACATGTATGTATGTATGTATGAAATTTATAAAGCGCAGGAATCACCCCCATAGGGGTATCTCTGCGCTAGCATAGAAAACAGAACAGACTGACATAGCTTTACATAGCTCAGATCTTAAATAATTCCGTCTTCAGGAGTTTTCTGAAGCGCATCAAGCTAGAGCATTTCCGAAGGTCCTCTGGCAGGGAGTTCCAGTGTTTAGAGGCCAGGAAGGCGACTGTTTTGCCTCCAGTTCGATTTTTCTTAAAACGTGGAACCACCAGCAATCCTCTATTTTCTGACCTAAGATTCCGGTACGGGTGATACAACTTAAACTTATCTGCCATATAACTAGGGCATTTGCCAAAGACGGCGCTATGCGCAAAGCAACAGAGCTTAAACTTTATTCTCTGCCGAATAGGAAGCCAATGAAGCGACCCGGAGGTGGAGCGAGGTGGTTTACTAAGGACTAAGCGTGCGGCCACATTTTGAACAACCTGTAATCTGTTAAGAGCCTCATTTGCAGATGCCAATTAGGCATTACTGCAATCAAGGCGACCGATTATCAGAGCCTGAACTAAGGTTTTACGTACTGTCAGAGGCAACCAGATGAACACTCTGCGCAGCAGGCTCCGGGTGCGATAACAGGACCCGCCGGTGGTCATAACTTGATCTTTCATTGATAACCGTATATCCAAATGAACTCCTAAATTTTTTGCCACCAAAGTAGGAGAGGGGGCGGGGCCCAACACCACCGGCCACCATCCAGGCGCCCAGGAGCTAAGTGCAGGACCAAATAACAAGATTTCAGTTTTGGCCGCATTCAGCTACATACGTGTCACACAGCGCATGTACACAGCCAGACACCTAGACGTGTTCACACCCCCGAACACACAGAGAGACACAGGAGGCTGTAGACAGGGGAGACCATCTACAGGACACCCACTCAGGCCTTCACCCAGAATGCACAGCGCGCACACATATGTGTCACACAGCGCATGTACGCAGCCAGACACCTAGACGTGTTCACACCCCCGAACACACAGAGAGACACGGGAGGCTGTAGACGGGGGGAGACCATCTACAGGACACCCGCTCAGGCCTTCACCCAGAATGCACAGCGCGCGCCCAGACCGCTGGAGTTCACACACCTACTCCCTCTCAGCTCCTCGGAGTGCCGCGCCTCACCTGCCCTCACCCCCTCTCATCTGCACTCTTCCTTCTCAACCCCCCCCCCCCCCCCCCCCCCGCCCGGTGGCCCCCTCTTCCCCAGGGCTCCAGCGCATCCACAGGGGTGAACGCCTTTATTAATTAGGGACGCGGGGCGGGGGCAGCCAAGCGTCCCTAACAGGTGATCTCCTTCCGCCCTTGAACTTCCTCCCCCCACGGGCCCCACCAGGCGCTTCTATCAATTAGCGCCGGTGACCTTTGGACCTGGCTCGGAGCTCCGCGGCTCCGGCCTGGCCCGGCGCCTGTGCTCGGGCCTCTGGGGTGGGAGATGGGGCTCTTTTGAGGGAACCTGGGTCCTCTCGTGCCCCCGCCCCGATGGTGCGCACAGGTGAGTCAGTGGTCGGTGCACGGCGCTCCCTCTTTCTCTCATCTGCTTTACCTTGCTGCTATTGTTCGGCTTATTGACCCTCCTTCACCCCTCCCATCTGTCCCTCTTGATGTATTTCTTTTTGTTTTCTCCTCCTCGCTTTTGGACTTTTCCCTGGTTCTGAACCCGATTGGCCCCGGTTTGGTACATTCGTCCAGGGCCAGTCTCCTCACAGATACATTCGGTCAATTTCCATTACTCAAAGTATGAATCAAAGTCTTCTGGGCGGAGTACCGATCCTCTTCCCCGAAGAACCCTCGTGCACACGTGCACAGACCTGGCACGTGCTTTGAACACTGCCGCGCTCACTATCAGGTCTCCGGTCTCCAGGTGGAACACAGCCACCAGCAGTGGTCGCTTCTCGTCTCCTCTGCAGCTGTAGAAGCGCAGCCCCAAGCCCTGGTCACCGGTATCAAGTGCCAGTGAAGGCTGCCGACCCTGCTCACCGACTGTAGACCCACAGCTCCAGTGAAGGTGTTTTATCACAAGCATCATTCCAGCCAACCCTGGTCGCCGGCTGTGGAGCCAGAGCTCTGGTTAGATGTTTTATGTGTTTTACACCGGTCACACAAGCATCATTCCAGCCAACCCTGGTCACTGGCCGTGGAGCCGGAGCTCTGGTTAGATGTTTTATGCGTTTTACACTGGTCACACAAGCATCATTCCAGCCAACCCTAGTCACTGGCTGTGGAGCCAGAGCTCTGGTTAGATGTTTTGTGTGTTTTACACCGGTCACACCAGCATCATTCCAGCCAACCCTGGTCACTGGCTGTGGAGCCGGAGCTCTGGTTAGATGTTTTATGTGTTTTACACTGGTCACACAAGCATCATTCCAGTTGACCCTGGTCACTGGCTGTGGAGCCGGAGCTCTTGGTCACACCAGCATCATTCCAGCCAACCATGGTCACTGGCTGTGGAGCCGGAGCTCTGGTTAGATGTTTTATGTGTTTTACACCGGTCACACAAGCATCATTCCAGCCAACCCTGGTCACTGGCTGTGGAGCCGGAGCTCTGGTTAGATGTTTTATGTGTTTTACACTGGTCACACAAGCATCATTCCAGTCAACCCTGGTCACTGGGTGTGGAGCCGGAGCTCTGGTTAGATGTTTTATGTGTTTTACACCGGTCACACAAGCATCATTCCAGCCAACCCTGGTCACTGGCTGTGGAGCCAGAGCTCTGGTTAGATGTTTTATGTGTTTTACACCGGTCACACAAGCATCATTCCAGCCAACCCTGGTCACTGGCTGTGGAGCCAGAGCTCTGGTTAGATGTTTTATGTGTTTTACACTAGTCACACAAGCATCATTCCAGCCGACCCTGGTCACTGGCTGTGGAGCCGGAGCTCTAGTGAGATGTTTTATGTGTTTTACACCGGTCGCACAAGCATCATTCCAGCCAACCCTGGTCACTGGCTGTGGAGCCGGAGCTCTGGTTAGATGTTCTATGTGTTTTACACCAGTCACACAAGCATCATTCCAGCCAACCCTGGTCACTGGCTGTGGAGCCGGAGCTCTGGTTAGATGTTTTATGTGTTTTACACCGGTCACACAAGCATCATTCCAGCCAACCCTGGTCACTGGCTGTGGAGCCGGAGCTCTGGTTAGAGGATTTATGCGTTTTACACTGGTCACACAAGCATCATTCCAGCCAACCCTGGTCACTGCCTGTGGAGCAGGAGCTCTGGTTAGATGTTTTATGTGTTTTACACTGGTCACACAAGCATCATTCCAGTCAACCCTGGTCACTGGGTGTGGAGCCGGAGCTCTGGTTAGATGTTTTATGTGTTTTACACCGGTCACACAAGCATCATTCCAGCCAACCCTGGTCACTGGCTGTGGAGCCGGAGCTCTGGTTAGATGTTCTATGTGTTTTACACCGGTCACACAAACATCATTCCAGCCAACCCTGGTCACTGGCTGTGGAGCCGGAGCTCTGGTTAGATGTTCTACGTGTTTTACACCGGTCACACAAGCATCATTCCAGCCAACCCTGGTCACTGGCTGTGGAGCCAGAGCTCTGGTTAGATGTTTTATGCGTTTTACACCGGTCACACAAGCATCATTCCAGCCAACCCTGGTCACTGGCCGTGGAGCCGGAGCTCTGGTTAGATGTTTTATGTGTTTTACACCGGTCACACAAGCATCAATCCAGCCAACCCTGGTCACCGGCTGGGGAGCCGGAGCTCTGGTTAGATGTTTTATGTGTTTTACACCGTTACACAAGCATCATTCCAGCCAACCCTGGTCACCGGCTGTGGAGCCGGAGCTCTGGTTAGATGTTCTATGTGTTTTACACCGGTCACACAAGCATCATTCCAGCCAACCCTGGTCACTGGCTGTGGAGCCGGAGCTCTGGTTAGATGTTCTATGTGTTTTACACCGGTCACACAAGCATCATTCCAGCCAACCCTGGTCACTGGCTGTGGAGCCAGAGCTCTGGTTAGATGTTTTATGTGTTTTACACCGGTCACACAAGCATCATTCCAGCCAACCCTGGTCACTGGCTGTGGAGCCGGAGCTCTGGTTAGATGTTTTATGTGTTTTACACCGGTCACACAAGCATCATTACAGCCAACCCTGGTCACTGGCTGTGGAGCCGGAGCTCTGGTTAGATGTTTTATGTGTTTTACACCGGTCACACAAGCATCATTCCAGCCAACCCTGGTCACTGGCTGTGGAGCCGGAGCTCTGGTTAGATGTTTTATGTGTTTTACACCGTTACACAAGCATCATTCCAGCCAAACCTGGTCACCGGCTGTGGAGCCGGAGGTCTGGTTAGATGTTCTATGTGTTTTACACCAGTCACACAAGCATCATTCCAGCCAACCCTGGTCACTGCCTGTGGAGCCGGAGCTCTGGTTAGATGTTTTATGTGTTTTACACCAGTCACACAAGCATCATTCCAGCCAACCCTGGTCACTGCCTGTGGAGCCGGAGCTCTGGTTAGATGTTTTATGTGTTTTACACCGGTCACACAAGCATCATTCCAGCCAACCCTGGTCACTGGCTGTGGAGCCGGAGCTCTTGGTCACACAAGCATCATTCCAGCCAACCCTGGTCACTGGCTGTGGAGCCGGAGCTCTGGTTAGATGTTTTATGTGTTTTACACCGGTCACACAAGCATCATTCCAGCCAACCCTGGTCACTGGCTGTGGAGCCAGAGCTCTGGTTAGGTGTTTTATGTGTTTTACACCGGTCACACAAGCATCATTACAGCCAACCCTGGTCACTGGCTGTGGACCCGGAGCTCTGGTTAGATGTTTTATTTGTTTTACACCGGTCACACAAGCATCATTCCAGCCAACCCTGGTCACTGGCTGTGGAGCCGGAGCTCTGGTTAGATGTTTTATGTGTTTTACACCGGTCACACAAGCATCATTCCAGCCAACCCTGGTCACTGGCTGTGGAGCCAGAGCTCTGGTTAGATGTTTTATGTGTTTTACACCGGTCACACAAGCATCATTCCAGCCAACCCTGGTCACTGGCTGTGGAGCCAGAGCTCTGGTTAGATGTTTTATGTGTTTTACACCGGTCACACAAGCATCATTCCAGCCAACCCTGGTCACCGGCTGTGGAGCCAGAGCTCTGGTTAGATGTTTTATGTGTTTTACACCGGTCACACAAGCATCATTCCAGCCAACCCTGGTCACTGGCTGTGGAGCCGGAGCTCTAGTTAGATGTTCTATGTGTTTTACACCGGTCACACAAGCATCATTCCAGCCAACCCTGGTCACTGGCTGTGGAGCCGGAGCTCTAGTTAGATGTTCTATGTGTTTTACACCGGTCACACAAGCATCATTCCAGCCAACCCTGGTCACCGGCTGCGGGGCCAGAGCTCCTGTAAGACGTTTTATGTGTTTTACACCAGTCACACAAGCATCATTCCAGCCAACCCTGGTCACTGGCCGTGGAGCCGGAGCTCTGGTTAGATGTTTTATGTGTTTTACACCAGTCACACAAGCATCATTCCAGCCAACCCTGGTCACTGGCTGTGGAGCCAGAGCTCTGGTTAGATGTTTTATGTGTTTTACACCAGTCACACAAGCATCATTCCAGCCAACCCTGGTCACTGGCTGTGGAGCCAGAGCTCTGGTTAGATGTTCTATGTGTTTTACACCGGTCACACAAGCATCATTCCAGCCAACCCTGGTCGCCGGCTGTGGAGCCGGAGCTCTGGTTAGATGTTTTGTGTGCTTTACACCGGTCACACAAGCATCATTCCAGCCAACCCTGGTCACCGGCTGCGGGGCCAGAGATCCTGTAAGACGTTTTATGTGTTTTACACCGGTCACACAAGCATCATTCCAGCGATGCTCCACTTACAGTCTGGCTAACTGTCTCAAGAGGTCAACCTCTGAAGCCAAATGATCAATACACGATTTGTATTTCTCTGCGCTGCCAAACTCGCTTTCTCGAGTCCTTCTCCGTGGGAAGCATTTTTGCAGGGGGAGGCGGGAGGCACAGACATTTGCGGGGGGTGGGGGGGACATCTCGGGGCAGGAGGTGGCCATTGTTCGGGTACAAGTAATCGCGTTACATGGCGGGGACGGCTCTACGCCCCCCAGGGTTCACATTTTCACGATAGCGCCGAACACGCGCTTTGGCGCTAATCGCCCCATTCACGGGGAAAGAAAGCAGATAAACCCCGAACTAAACCCTCATCTGTTCCTAGGAAGGGTGGGGCGCCTCGAGGCCTGGCGCACACCTCGAAGGCGCGTTCTTCCCTCTTTTGTATCTGCGTTTTACTGTCTATCTATCATTTTGACTCGTTTCTTGTTAGTACTTTCCTTCGTCCAGTCCATGGTTTTCCTTCCTCGCCCCCTCCCACCACCCATGCTTTTCCTCCTTCCTTCGTTTTAATCCCTCCTTATTTTTGTCTGTTGGTCCTTTCTCGCTGCCTTTATTCTTATTTTCAAATCCCGCACCACTTCTCTCTTGTCCTTTAACTCTTTCTAAATATTCCCTCCTTCCATCACAGTTGATCGCTTATTTTCGTTTTAAATTCCCTATCATGTGTTCTTTTTACCCGTTACATTGTCACCTCTGATTTTCACTTTCTTCTGTTATCGACTTTTTTTGCTGACTTTCCTTCTCTACTGATCTTGTCTTTTCACTTTCTTATCCCACTTTCTGACTCTCCCTTTTCGTTTCCAGGTCTCCCTCTTCTCGCCTCGGTATCCGGTGTCTTGTCCTCTCTTCTCTGTGCTGTGGTTTCCACATGGAACCGCTCCACTTCCTAACCTCGTCCCATCTCTTACCCCAGTTGCTGTCCCCCCGCCCTCCCCCTATGGTCGTTGGCACCTTTTCGTTCCTCTCTCGTATAATCCTGCCCACTCTCTTCCACCGTCCGCTGTCTCATCATATGATATCCCCGCTCTTTTCCAGCTCTCTCATCCGTTCACACTTGTCTCTCCCCTTCCGTTTGTCCCTTTCCTTCCATCTCTCCCTCTGCCCTCTCACCGCTGTGCGCCTCCTCTTCTCTCACCCCATTGATCTCTCTGTCCCTGCATGACCATATCACTCATTTCACTTTCCCTGCCTGTGGCACAGTTGGGGCATTTCCCAGTATCGCACACATATCACTCCTGCTGTCTGGACAGAGCATAACGTGGCATCTCACTCACATTTCTGGGTTAGAGCTCAGAGCATCCTCGCATACCACTTACATCTCACACCCAGTGTCTGGGACACAGCTACCTCACATACCACTTACATCTCACACCCAGTGTCTGGGACACAGCATCCTCGCATACCACTTACATCTCACACCCAGTGTCTGGGACACAGCTACCTCACATACCACTTACATCTCACACCCAGTGTCTGGGACACAGCATCCTCACACACCACTTGCATCTCACACCCAATGTCTGGGACACAGCTACCTCACATACCACTTACATCTCACACCCAGTGTCTGGGACACAGCATCCTCACACACCACTTACATCTCACACCCAGTGTCTGGTACAGAGCTCAGAGCATCCTCACATACCACTTACATCTCACACCCAGTGTCTGGGACACAGCTACCTCACATACCACTTACATCTCACACCCAGTGTCTGGGACACAGCATCCTCACATACCACTTACATCTCACACCCAGTGTCTGGGACACAGCTACCTCACATACCACTTACATCTCACACCCAGTGTCTGGGACACAGCATCCTCACACACCACTTACATCTCACACCCAGTGTCTGGTACAGAGCTCAGAGCATCCTCACATACCACTTACATCTCACACCCAGTGTCTGGGACACAGCATCCTCACATACCACTTACATCTCACACCCAGTGTCTGGGACACAGCTACCTCACATACCACTTACATCTCACACCCAGTGTCTGGGACAGACCATTCTTACACACCACTTACATCTCACACCCAGTGTCTGGGACACAGCATCCTCACACACCACTTACATCTCACACCCAATGTCTGGGACACAGCATCCTCACACACCACTTACATCTCACATCCAGTGTCTGGTACAGAGCTCAGAGCATACTCACATACCACTTACATCTCACACCCAGTGTCTGGGACACAGCATCCTCACACACCACTTACATCTCACATCCAGTGTCTGGTACAGAGCTCAGAGCATCCTCACATACCACTTACATCTCACACCCAGTGTCTGGGACACAGCATCCTCACACACCACTTACATCTCACACCCAGTGTCTGGGACAGAGCTCAGAGCATCCTCACATACCACTTACATCTCACACCCAGTGTCTGGGACAGAGCTCAGAGCATCCTCGCATACCACTTACATCTCACACCCAATGTCTGGGACAGACCATTCTTACACACCACTTACATCTCACAACCAGTGTCTGGGACAGAGCTCAGAGCATCCTCGCATACCACTTACATCTCACACCCAATGTCTGGGACAGAGCTCAGAGCATCCTCGCATACCACTTACATCTCACACCCAATGTCTGGGACAGACCATCCTCACACACCACTTACATCTCACACCCAGTGTCTGGGACAGAGCTCACAGCTACCTCACATACCACTAACATCTCACACCCAGTGTCTGGGACAGAGCTCACAGATACCTCGCATACCACTAACATCTCACACCCAGTGTCTGGGACAGAGCCCAGAGCATGTCCACATACCACTTATATCTCACACCAAGTGTCTGGCACAGAGCTCAGAGCATGTCCGCACACCACTTATATATCTCACACCCAATGTCTGGGACAGAGCTCACTGTTACTTCACATACCACTTACATCTCACACCTAATGTCTGGGACAAAGATCAGAGCATCCCACATACCACTTCTATCTTAAACCTCGTGTCTGGGACAGAGCTCAAAGCATGCCCACATACCACTTACATCTCATACCCAATGTCTGGGACAGAGCTCAGAGCATGTTCACAGACCACTTATATCTTACACCTAGTGTCTGGGACAGAGCTCACAGATACCTCACATACCACTTATATATCACACCCAGTGTCTGGGACAGAGTTCAGAGCATCCTCACCTACCACTTACATCTCACACGCAGTGCCTGGGACAGAGCTCAGAGCATGTCCACATACCACTTATATCCTGCACCCAATAGCTGGGACAGAGCTCATAACATCTATACCTACCATTTATATCTCCCACCCAGCGTCTGGAACAGAGCTCACAGCTACTTCACACAGCAATTTTATCTCTCACCCTGTGTCTGGGACAGAGCACACAGATACCTCACATAGCACTTGTATCTCACACCCAGTGTCTGGGACACAGCATCCTCGCATACCACTTACATCTCACACCCAGTGTCTGGGACACAGCTACCTCACATACCACTTACATCTCACACCCAGTGTCTGGGACACAGCATCCTCACACACCACTTGCATCTCACACCCAATGTCTGGGACACAGCTACCTCACATACCACTTACATCTCACACCCAGTGTCTGGGACACAGCATCCTCACACACCACTTACATCTCACACCCAGTGTCTGGTACAGAGCTCAGAGCATCCTCACATACCACTTACATCTCACACCCAGTGTCTGGGACACAGCTACCTCACATACCACTTACATCTCACACCCAGTGTCTGGGACACAGCATCCTCACATACCACTTACATCTCACACCCAGTGTCTGGGACACAGCTACCTCACATACCACTTACATCTCACACCCAGTGTCTGGGACACAGCATCCTCACACACCACTTACATCTCACACCCAGTGTCTGGTACAGAGCTCAGAGCATCCTCACATACCACTTACATCTCACACCCAGTGTCTGGGACACAGCATCCTCACATACCACTTACATCTCACACCCAGTGTCTGGGACACAGCTACCTCACATACCACTTACATCTCACACCCAGTGTCTGGGACAGACCATTCTTACACACCACTTACATCTCACACCCAGTGTCTGGGACACAGCATCCTCACACACCACTTACATCTCACACCCAATGTCTGGGACACAGCATCCTCACACACCACTTACATCTCACATCCAGTGTCTGGTACAGAGCTCAGAGCATACTCACATACCACTTACATCTCACACCCAGTGTCTGGGACACAGCATCCTCACACACCACTTACATCTCACATCCAGTGTCTGGTACAGAGCTCAGAGCATCCTCACATACCACTTACATCTCACACCCAGTGTCTGGGACACAGCATCCTCACACACCACTTACATCTCACACCCAGTGTCTGGGACAGAGCTCAGAGCATCCTCACATACCACTTACATCTCACACCCAGTGTCTGGGACAGAGCTCAGAGCATCCTCGCATACCACTTACATCTCACACCCAATGTCTGGGACAGACCATTCTTACACACCACTTACATCTCACAACCAGTGTCTGGGACAGAGCTCAGAGCATCCTCGCATACCACTTACATCTCACACCCAATGTCTGGGACAGAGCTCAGAGCATCCTCGCATACCACTTACATCTCACACCCAATGTCTGGGACAGACCATCCTCACACACCACTTACATCTCACACCCAGTGTCTGGGACAGAGCTCACAGCTACCTCACATACCACTAACATCTCACACCCAGTGTCTGGGACAGAGCTCACAGATACCTCGCATACCACTAACATCTCACACCCAGTGTCTGGGACAGAGCCCAGAGCATGTCCACATACCACTTATATCTCACACCAAGTGTCTGGCACAGAGCTCAGAGCATGTCCGCACACCACTTATATATCTCACACCCAATGTCTGGGACAGAGCTCACTGTTACTTCACATACCACTTACATCTCACACCTAATGTCTGGGACAAAGATCAGAGCATCCCACATACCACTTCTATCTTAAACCTCGTGTCTGGGACAGAGCTCAAAGCATGCCCACATACCACTTACATCTCATACCCAATGTCTGGGACAGAGCTCAGAGCATGTTCACAGACCACTTATATCTTACACCTAGTGTCTGGGACAGAGCTCACAGATACCTCACATACCACTTATATATCACACCCAGTGTCTGGGACAGAGTTCAGAGCATCCTCACCTACCACTTACATCTCACACGCAGTGCCTGGGACAGAGCTCAGAGCATGTCCACATACCACTTATATCCTGCACCCAATAGCTGGGACAGAGCTCATAACATCTATACCTACCATTTATATCTCCCACCCAGCGTCTGGAACAGAGCTCACAGCTACTTCACACAGCAATTTTATCTCTCACCCTGTGTCTGGGACAGAGCACACAGATACCTCACATAGCACTTGTATCTCACACCTAGTGTCTGATACAGAGCTCCGAACACCCTCACGTACCACTAATCTCACCCCTCGTGTCTGGGACAGAGCTTGGGAGGATCTCGGTGGTCCTCACACACCTCGCTCCCAATGTATGGGACAGTGATCAGGGCATCACCATGTATCACTCAAAACTTAGATCCAAAGACTAGGGCAGAGCTCGGAGGATCTCCTGATCTCTCACTCATTTTACCTTCCGTGCGCGTCACCTAGCTCAATACCTCCGGACATCTCTGCCTCTCTGGCGTAAACAAAGTCCAGGTATCTTACTCCTCATCTCCCCATGTCATAGGCAGATATTTCAGGGTCTCCAGGTATCTCATTAGCATTACTAACCCAATGAGCATACTCTTACCAAATGCTTCCTCTTTTCTGGTTTGAACAAACCTAACATAATCGCGGGGGATCTCACTTCCCCTGTAAAACAGGGCTCACATGATCTGCAAGTATCTCACTCACCACATCTTTCCTGTCTATGACCAAGCTCTCAATACCTCCAGATATCTCACCTTCCCCGTCCGTGACCAAGCTCTCAAGACCTGCAGGTAGTTCACCTTTCCAGTCTGTGACCAAGCTCTCAATACCCCCAGGTATCTCACCTTCCTTGTCTGTGACCAAGCTCTCAATACCTGCACGTAGCTCGCCTTCCCAGTCTGTGACCAAGCTCTAAATACCCCCAGGTATCTCACCTTTCCAGTCTGTGACCAAGCTCTCAATACCTGCAGGTATCTCACCTTCCCAGTCTGTGACCAAGCTCTCAATACCCTAGGTACCTCATCTTCACCGTCTACGACCAAGCTCTCAATACCTGCAGGTATTTCACCTTCCCAGTTTGTGACCAAGCACTCAATACCTCAAGGTATCTCACCACCCCCCTCTGTGACCAAGCTCTCAATACCTCCAGGTATCTCACCTTCTCTGCCTGTGACCAAGCTCTCAATACCTTCAGGTATCTCACCTTCACTGTCTACGACCAAGTTCTCAATACCTGCAGGTAACTCACCTTCGATGCCTGTGACCAAGCTCTCAATACCTGCAGGTAGCTCACCTTCTATGCCTGTGACCAAGCTCTCAATACCGCCAGGTATTTTACCTTCCCCGTCTGTGACCAAGCTCTCAATACCTCCAGGTATCTCACCTGCCCTGTCTATGATTAAGCTCTCAATACCTCCAGGTATCTCGCCTTCCCTGCCTGTCTATGATAAAGCTCTCAATACCTACAGGTATCACACCTTCCCTGTCTATATTCAAGCTCTCAATACCTCCAGATATCTCACCTTCTCTGCCTGTGACCAAGCTCTCAATTGCTCCAGGTACCTCACCTTCTCTGCCTGTGACCAAGCTCTCAATACCGAAAAGTTTCTTACCTGTCGGTGTAGTTTTGCAGCTTGAAGATCTTTCTGGATTCACTATGCTGTGCATTATTCCGCGATCTTGTGGTTGGGTCCGGATTCGTAGTCTTTTCTTTGTTTTTTTTTTTTTTTTTTTGTAGCCCAGGTGGGCGTCGACGTCCACCATTTGGTGCACCTCCCGTGACGTCGTCGTGCTTCCTGCGGAAGTCCCACCTTTGGGGCGCCATCTTCGGGTTCTTTTTTCCCTTTTTTTTTTTTTTTTTTTTAACCCTAGGCGATTGATTAATCCTTTTGTCCATATTTCTGTACGTTTCCACTTCTTTGATCCTATCCATTTCACCCCCTCTTCCTCCAGCCTCATCTTCCTGGCGGAGGTGGGTGGGTTCGCTAGTGAATCCAGAAAGATCTTCAAGCTGCAAAACTACACCGACAGGTAAGAAACTTTTCGTTTTGCAGCGTGAATCTTTCTGGATTCACTATGCTGTGCATAGATTTTGTAGCGGTTTTCCTATTTTTGTGGTGGCTGGGTGGAAGATGATCGCTGGTCGTTGAAAATGTGTTGTAGCACCTTCTGTCCGACCTGTGCTTCCTTATTCATTTGAATGTCCACGCAGTAGTGCTTTGTGAACGTGTGCACAGATGCCCAAGTTGCTGCGAGACAAATGTCTTGGATGGGCGTGTTTGCCAGGAAGGCAACTGTGGCCCCCTTCTTCCTTGTGGAGTGAGCTTGGGGCCCCTCCGTTAGCTCCTGTCCAGCCTGTTTGTGACAGAATTGAATAGTGAGGGCAATCCACCTAGCGATGGTGCCCTTGGTCACTGGTCTACCCATGAAGCTAGTAGCAAAGGACACAAACAGCTGCTTCGACTTCCTGAGTTCCTTGGTTCTTTCAATGTAGTGCATCACCGCTCTTCTGGCATCGAGGGTGTGCAGGGCCTTTTCTGCGTTTGTAGTCGGGTTTTGGAAGAAACTCGGTATCTGGATACTCTGATTCATGTGGAACGCCGACACTACCTTGGGCATGAAGTGTGGGTCCGTCCTCAGGACAACCCTGTCTTTGTGAATTTGAATGTAGGGCTCCTGTAGCGTTAGTGCTTGAAGCTCGCTCACCCTGCGTAGTGAGGTTATGGCCACTAGAAAGGCAGTTTTCATCGTCAACCTTTGTAGAGTGGCCTTGTGAATGGGTTCAAACGGCGCCTTCATGAGCTCCGTCAGAACCACGTTTAAGTTCCATGCCGGCGGCGGCAACCTTTTCGGGGGTGCCATTCTTTTGGCTCCCTCCATGAATCTCTTCACCACCTGCGAGGTGAAGAAGCTTCCACCCTTCTCACCTCTGGTGTAGGCAACGATCGCTGCTAGGTGTACCCTTAGGGAGCTCGAGCAGAGGTTACTCTTTAGAAGGTGTGTGAGGTACCTCAGCACAGTTGAGTCTCTTGTCATTCTGTTTTGCAGGCCCTTTTTCCTGCACCACACCGTGAATTTCTTCCACTTTGCGCTGTAGCACTTTCTTGTAGTAGGTTTCCTTGCCTCCCGCAGCACTCGCATAGTGCTCTGAGGTAACCTTAGGTGTGCGAACTCTAGGCCTTCAGGAGCCATGCTGCTAGGTTGAGTGTCTCTGGCTCTGGGTGCAGGACCTCCCCGTTTTGCATTGAGAGCAGGTCTTTTCTCCTCTCGAACCTGTACGGATTGCCTTGCGCCATTTCCTGAATCTGTGAGAACCATGTTTGCCTCGCCCACTGTGGAGCCACCAGGATCAGAGTCATGTTGCTGGTTCTGCACTTGTCGAGCACTCTGTGCAACAGGGGTATCGGTGGAAAGGCGTAGGCAAATGTCCTCCACCAGCTTATCCATAGGGCATTTCCCTTGGATTGCTGATCTGGTTGCCTGGATGCGAAGCTTTGGCATTTCGCATTGTGGCGTGTTGCAAATAGGTCTATTGTGGGAGTCCCCCATCTCTGGAAGATTTTCTCCGTTTCCTGGCCATTGAGCTCCCACTCGTGTGATGCCGAGGTCTGTCTGCTCAGCCAGTCTGCCTCCACATTGTCCTTCCCTGGTAGGTGAATTGCCAGTAGATCTATTTTGAGAGGTATGGCCCATCTCCAAATCTCCTGAGCTAGGGATGAGAGGGGAAACGACTGTGTCCCCCCTTGTTTGTTGATGTAGAACATCGCCGTGGTGTTGTCTGTCTGTACCAACACCCTCTGGCCGAACAGGTGTCTCTGGAATGCCTTCAGGGCTAACAGTATCGTTTTCAACTCGAGGTAGTTGATGTGGCGGACCGCGTCTGCTGGAGCCCATAGACCCCTCACTCTGAGGTTGTCCATGTGCGCTCCCCATCCCTTCTGCGATGCGTCCGTGGTAATGGTCATTGTTGGGCTTGGTGGTGTCAGGCTTCTCCCCGTTGTTATGTTGTCTCTGTTCCACCAAGTTATCTCCTCCTGCACTGCGTGCGTAACAACCACTAGATCCTCCCAACTTCCGTTTGCTTGTGACCATTGCTGTTGCAGCCATTCTTGGAATGGTCTCATGTGCAGGCGTACATTCGGCACCAGCTGGATACAGGACGCCATCATCCCCATCATCTTGCTCACCGCCCTCACTGTCAGAGCTCGCCCCTTCTGGTAGAGCTGCGTCTCCTTGAGTAGAGCATCTGTCCTCCTGTCGCTGGGCACTACTGTACCGTTGAGGGAGTTGATCTTTGCCCCCAGGAAAATCTTTACCTGTTCCGGTTCCAGCGATGATTTTCCCCAGTGGATGGAAAATCCCAGATTTGTGAGGGTGTCTGTTACGCGTTTTGCGTGCCTCTCGCACTTCTCGCGTGAGTTTGCCTTGACCAGCCAGTCGTCCAAGTAGGGGTATACGTGTATTCCCTGCTTTCGTAGGTGTGCTGCTACCGCCGACAGGCATTTTGTAAAGACCCTTGGCGCTGATTTTAATCCGAAGGCCAGGGTTGTGAACTGGTAGTGTTCCTGTTCGATGTTGAATCTTAGAAGGCCCTTGTGCCTTCTGTTTATTGGGATGTGAAGATAGGCATCCTTGAGGTCCACGGTGACCATGAAGTCCCCTTCTCTTATCTGTGGCAGTACCTCCTGCAGTGAAGTCATTTTGAACCTTTGCGTTCTGATGAACTTGTTTAGGTAACGGAGGTCCAGTATGGGTCTGAGGTCTCCGTCTACCTTCGGAACCACGAAGTAGTTTGAGTAGACCCCTTTGTTGCGTTCCCTGAACGGCACTGTCTCTATGGCTCCCTTTTGTAGGAGTTTCCGCGTTTCTTCTCTGAGTATTGCCAGTTCTTGGGCCGATCTCTGTCTTCCCTTCGGCTTCCTGTTTGGAGGTCTTTTCTCCAAGTCTACGCAGTATCCGTACTGCACGATGTTCCGTATCCACTTGTCTGTGGTTATACGCCGCCACTCCTGAAGGTAGAACCTCAGCCTTCCGCCTACTGGTGACGTATGCTCGTAGGCTCTTGAATCTTCTCTTTCCCCTGATGACACTTTTTTGCGCCTCCCCCTTGGGGACCTTACGAGGGTAGGCGTCTTCTTGCGTGCTGAGTCACTTCGAGGAGGGCTGATCGCCCCCTCTCCTCCTTTGGCCACGTCCGTTCCCTCTCCCGCGAAAGGACTGGCCCCGAGGTTGATATTGCCAGCTTTGCTTCTGCTGACTTTGTCCGTGACCTTCGCCCTGCTGACCCTGTTGGAACGCCTGGTGCGACGTCCCCTGTTGGCTTCCACCCCTACCGTAGGGTCTCCTCGAGGGATTTCCTCGTCTCATTCCCCTCAGCTGTAGGGCCCCCATGGACCTCGCTGTCTCGTTTTCCTTCTTGAGCTGGGTGAGCTTTTCGTCCACCGTTGCTCCGAACAGTGTCTCTCCGTTGAAGGGGGTGCCAAGGATGTTGTTCTGTACTTCCGGTTTGAATCCCGAGATTCTTAGCCATGCATGCCTCCTCTCTGTGACCCCTATGGCCATGAGTCTTGCTGAAGTCTCTGCCCCATCCAACGCCGTCTTTATACAGGAGTTGGCGATGTTCTTGCCTTCATCCACCAGGTGAGAGGCTCTCTGGCGGTATTCTTCGGGGAGGTGCTTTACTAGCTCCCCCATCTCATCCCAGTGTTGGTATTGGTGCCTATTGAGGAGTGCATTCGAATTCGCCATGCGCCAGTGCATTGCGGCGTTCCTCTCGACCTTTCTGCCTGTGAGGTCGATCCTCCTGCTCTCTTTATCCGGAGGTGGGCCCGAAGTTGCTGGAACGTTGGCCCTTCTCCTGGCCGTGGAGGCTATGATGGAGTCTGCGGTGACGCTACCCTTGATGTAAGGTGGGTCCAGGGAGGAGTGCTTATATTTCTTCTCTGTCCTGGGCGTGATCGACCGGCAGGTGGCAGGCTCCTTGAAGGCTTCTCTCCCCTGGTTCATCACGCTTTGTAGCATGGGGAGGAACTGACTCCTGGTCTGGATGGGGAGCAGTGTTTCGACGAGAAAATCGGCTTTCGGCCTCTCCTCGTCGAGTTTGACGCCGAAGGCCATTGCTGCGCTCCTCACCACCATATTGTACACCCTGATGTCGTCGGGTGGCGAAGGCCTCGAGGGGTACGTGTCCACGGCCTCCTCCGGGTTTTCGGTGTCGAGATCGTGCCATTCGACGTCGTTGCTGGTAGATGCCGCCGAGTCGTAGAACGACTGTTGGTCTCCTTCCTCGGCTTCTTCCTCATAATAGGGCTCCTCTTCTTCCTCGAGATCCCTTGTCAGCCCTTCGGCGTCGAACTCGTCTTCGACCTCGACGACGTCCGCCGATGAAACCGTTGGAATCTTGAATTCCTTCATCCTGGCGTCGAACTCCTTCTTCCTTTGAAGGATGTTCTCCATTTCGGCCTCGAGCCGCCTCTTCTTTTTCTCCATTTCGGAGATGCTTTCGGCGTCGACCGCGGGTCTTTTCGATGAAACTTGCGTCGACGTCGAACGTTCTTTCTGCGTCGATCGGCCAGTTTCATGGGATGGTTTCGACGACCCTTGCCTTTCGGCGTCTTTCTGCACCAGGGAGTCCTTTTGTAAGGATCCGCTGGGCCTTTTGTCCGAAGTTCCCCCTTTGGACGTCGATGTTTTCGGCGCCGGGGCTCCCTTCGTGGGCCTTGACTCAGTTTTTCTCGAGTCACCCTCGTGTTTTCGAGGTGTTTTTTGATTTGCGCTCGACGATTCTCTTACCTCGTCTTCTTTTTTCTTGTCGGTCTCTACGACCGTGAAGTTTTCGGCTGTCTCGGCGACGTTGTCCTCGTCGTCCGTGTCGAGGCCCAGCTCGTAGAGTGTCGGGGGTTTCCCTTTGCCATCCATGTTGGCGTTGGCTCTTCTCTGCCTCTCTCTCACCCTGAGTGTCTTCGGCGCGAAGGCTGAGCAGGCGTTGCAGTCGATACTCTGGTGATCCACCGGTAGGCAGAGGTTGCAGACCGGATGCTGGTCTTTCTGCGCGAACTTGTGGTGGCAGTTTGGGCAGAACTTGAATGGCGTCTTGTCCATTTCGCTCAGGGTCTCTGAGCGTGCATTCTCCAAGGTTGTCGAAGAAAAAAGGTTCGCTGGTCCTCTTTCTTCGCGCTCCTGATGAAATCTGTTCTATTCCTGATGTCTTCTCTCGATTCTATCGATGAAACTCGCTTTTCTTCCTTCTTCCTCCGAGTGAATTTCTGGAGCTTCCCGATGACGATCCAGACCCAACGGCGGAAAAAAGAATCTGAAGATGGCGCCCCGAAGGTGGGACTTCCGCAGGAAGCACGACGACGTCACGGGAGGTGCACCAAATGGTGGACGTCGACGCCCACCTGGGCTACAAAAAAAAAACAAAGAAAAGACTACGAATCCGGACCCAACCACAAGATCGCGGAATAATGCACAGCATAGTGAATCCAGAAAGATTCACGCTGCAAAACTCCAGGTATCTCGCCTTCCCAACCTGTCTATGATAAAGCTCTCAATACCTACAGGTATCACACCTTCCCTGTCTATATTCAAGCTCTCAATACCTCCAGATATCTCACCTTCTCTGCCTGTGACCAAGCTCTCAATTGCTCCAGGTATCTCACCTTCTCTGCCTGTGACCAAGCTCTCAATACCTACAGGTATCTCACCTTGTCTGCCTGTGACCAAGTTCTCATTAACTACAGGTATCTCTCCTTCCCCATCGATGATTAAGCTCTTAATACCTCCAGGTATCTCACCTTACCCGTCGATGATTAAGCTCTCAATACCCTCAGGTATCTCACCTTCATGGTCTACGACCTAGCTCTCAATACCTCCAGGTATCTCACCTTTCCTGTCTATATCCAAGCTCTCAATACCTCCAGGTATCTCACCTTCTCTGTCTATGATTACGCTCTCAATACCTCCAGGTATCTCAACTTCCCTGTCTATATCCAAGCTCTCAATACCACCATGTATCTCACCTTCTCTGCCTGTGACCAAGCTCTCAATACCTTCAGGTATCTCACCTTTGCTCTGTAAGGCCAAGCTCTCAATACCTGCAGATATCACACTCACATCCGCTGTCTAAGACCAAGCTCTCAATACCTCCAGTTATCTCACCTTCCCTGTCTAAACCCAAGCACTCAACACCTCCAGGTACCCCATGTTCTCCAGCTGCAACAAACCTCACATTATCTTGGGATATCTCACTTTCCCTGTCTGAGACAGGGCTCACAGTTCCTACAGGTGCCTCCTTCCCTGTCGAGGACACAGTTTAAAGAATCTTCAGGAATTTCACTCATCTGCCCTGTCCGAGGCAGAAGTTTCAAGATCCCCACGTATCTCGCCAGCCTTACAAACCCCTGTCTGGGACTGAGCTTACATGCCCAGGAACTTCAGTCTTCTTGTCAATGACTGAGTTCCCATTTCCACGTAGCTCACCTATGAGTAGGGCAGAGTTCTCAGCACTACCAGGTATCTCAACTATTTTTTACCTTCCCTGTCTGTGATAGAGCTTACATCTCCATATATCTCACCTCTTCTGTCTAGGAAAACCAAACTATCAAGGTAGCTCACCACCCTCTATGCAGGACACAGTTCATACCTCCAGGTATCACACGTCTCCTGTCTAGGACACAGCAGACACCTCCACATGTGTTAATTCCCTTGTCTAGGGGCACAGCTCACATTTTCAACTAGCTCCCCCCACTGTCTAACAGGGACCTCACATGTTCAGGTATCAATTTCCCTTCTCTAGGATAGAACTCACATCTCTCGCTAGCTGCACCCCCTCCCCACCTCACAGTCTAGGACAGAGCGCACATCTTCGGGTAGTTCACCTCCTCTATCCAGGGCAGAGCTCACATGTCCAGGTATCTTAATTTCTTTATCTAGGACAGAACGCACATCTACGGGTAGGCCACTATTTAGGACAGAGCACACACCTTCAGGTAGCTCACCTTCTCTATCTAGGGCAGAGCTCAGATCTCCAAGTATCTCAATGCCCTTGCCTAGGACAGACCCACTTCTCTGGGTACCCACTCGTGCCTCACTGTCTAGGACTAAACACACACCTTCGTGCAGCTCACCTCTGTCTAGGGCAGAGCTCACATCTCCAGGTATCTTGACTGCATTGCATTGTCTAGGACAGAACTCATATCTCTGGGTAGCTCACTCTTTTGCCCATCCTCCCTCCCTCACTGTCTAGGACAGAGCTCACATCTCCAGAAAGCCCACCCCTCCTGCCCTGGACAGAAATCTCAGCGCTGCCAGGTATGTCAGCACCCTTACCTTTCCTGTCTGTGACCCCTTTTCTTGGCTCCGGGACGAGGTCTCACCAGGTTCTGGGGGGCGTCTCTCAGCCCAAAGCTCTTTGCCACATGGCCCAGGTGGAGGAGGCGCACGTGGAAGATGTGCTTCAGGCTCTTGTGGTAGGTGGCGTAAGACCGGATGAAGGACTGCAGGGCTAAAAAAAAAAAAAAAAACACCACGTCAAACACGAGCTCCCACTGTGGCACCTCGATTTTCAACCATGTGCAGGAGTTCAAAAACGAGTTCAGTTTGTATTAATACTCAGTGGTGTTACATGTCGGAATACAGAGTGGGTGCAACACTGCTGTGCAACAGTGAACTCGTGGCACAACTGTGATACCTGCAGAATTCAAAAGGACACATCTCACACCGCACACCGTGAATGGGCGCACTGTTTGTGCACTGTGCACCAGAGGCACTATCCTACGGCCTGTCACTCACCACAGTTCACAATAAAGATATGTCAATGGATGTGTAGGGGAAAGTAACAGAGATAGTGTACTGTGATTTACTGTGTTAGTAGAAGATGATGTATACATATCATGCCAGGACCATGGCTAATCTACTATTACACAAGCGCATGGCTTCACAAGGAGTCTGGTCTATGAGGAAATTAAAATAAAGAATTAAATAAATGCATATTTTTCGAATTCTTTTTTTTAAAGGAAGTTCACGGCAAAGTTGGACTTCTGAAAATGAGGCGTGATCAGACCCAGTAAGGCCGACACTACTGATCCATCCGGTATGTAGTTGTCTCAGACACTGAGACGCTGCTCTACATGAGACAGAGCTGCTGTGAGGTGTATCCTTTCCTTACTGTGCTGCTGGCGCACCCTTGGGCGAGCAAGTGCAACATGGTGTTCGAAAGGACAACCGGCTGCGTCCTGGCCACAGGATCTGGTGTGGTCTGTAGGACAGACTCGATCGAAACACCATGAAAAGGGCTTACACAGGTGACCACTACACATCCAACAGTGATCCTGTCCTTATGAAGCGCTCATCTGAAGGTGAAGAATCCAAGCACGTCAAAATTTGGGCAGTGATGCCTATGATGCATCTAGTCACCTGGAAACTGAATACGATCATATAGCTACCCACTTTGGGGCCAATGGCAGTCATACACCCAGCCCACTAGGGGCCAATGTCAATAATACACCTAGGCACTTGGGAACAGATAGCAACCATACACCCACCCACTTAAAGACCGACAGCAATCATGCACCCACCCACTTAGGAAGCAATGGTAAACATGCACCCAACCACTTGGGAACCAATGGCAATCATGCACCCAACCACTTGGGAACCGATGGCAATCATGCAACCAACCACCTGGGAACCACTAGTAATCATGCACCTAACCACCTGGGAACCATTAGTAATCTTGCACCCAACCACTTGGCACTGAAGGCAATCATGCACCCAACCACGTGGGAAGCAATGGTAATCATGCACCCAACCTCCTGGCACTGAAGGCAATCATGCACCCAACCACTTGGGAACCAATGGTAATCATGCACCCAACCACTAGCAGACCGATGGCAATCAAACATCCAACCATCAGGAGAACCAGTATCAATAATACACCTAGTGTAACGCCCTGAACGTCTCAGGATCGTTTAACAGACACGATAATGAGGACGCAACCACTTGTGAAGGGTTAGTTATTTTAATGAAGGCAAAAACAATACAACGAATAAACAAAAGTTATAGTCACTGGAATCCTCCAGGCTAAGTACGTTACCAGCCCACAGCACGGATGGTCCTAACCGTCCTCTGCATATACGCCGATCCCGGCGTATGCCAACAGAGGGCAGAAATGAAATGGCCGACAATGCCAATCGGTAGGCTGTGAGGGGCACGACGAGTGTTGGGGAGAATCGAGGAGTCAGGGAAACACCCAGCCGGGGTCTCTACCTGAAGGGAGCAGCCGCTCAACCTCTTCCTCAGACTGCACCGGGACGCGGAGTCACCTCCTGGTGATGCGTCACCGATACCCCAATCAAAAGCAAGAAGACTGAACCGAGAGCAGCCGCTCGATCGATCCTGTGGACTTCCGAGTCTGTAACGCGGCAAACACCTCCTGGTGTGCGTTACAGCTGGCAGTCCCTGTATCTCTGGTCGGGCTGGGAGTTACGACTCCAACCAGCAAAAGCGCCACTGCGCTTTGACTCAGCCGAGTCAAAAAGCGAAGCTCAATGGTTGACCGGTAGAGCTTCCGGGTCCTTCACAGGTGACGATGGGGCAAGACACGGCCCAGGGAGTAACGACTCGACCTACCTCCGTTCTTGCCTTACTGGAGCACCACTCCGGAACACTGCTCTTCACGAAGCAGGTACGTCGGTGTAATGAATATGCTACTTACCAGTATGCATCTGTTCTTGGCATGTAGGGCTGCTGACATTCATATCTGTGCATAGATCGCCGCCTAGTGTTGGGTCCGGATGTTTGCACGTTGTTGTCCTGGAAGAGTCTTCGAAGTATCCTTGGATAGGTGACTCCTCCCCTGGACTACAGTGCGCATGGGCATCCTCTCCATCCTCAGATTGTTTTTCGCCATTGTGGCAGTGATGGAGTAGATACAGAAAGTGATGACCATGCTTGCAATAATTCTGAGAGCTGCAGCTGCGACAGGCGCCGGGGAGGAGGGAGGGCGATATGAATGTCAGCAGCCCTACATGCCAAGAACAGATGCATACTGGTAAGTAGCATATTCAGTTCGAGGCATGTGGGCTGCTGAATTCATATCTGTGCATAGAATACATAGCAGTGCCCTCTATTGGCGGCGGCTACCCGTGCCAGCTGCAGCGGTCTGAAAAAGTGTTTTGAGAACAGCCTGTCCTACAGCTGCCTGCTGTTTTGACTGCACATCTACGCAATAGTGTTTTGTAAATGTGTGTGTAGTGGACCATGTGGCTGCTCTGCATATATCATGCAGGGGAATGTTTCCTAGGAAGGCCATGGAAGCCCCCAACTTGCGTGTTGAGTGGGCTCGTGGTGGAATAGTTAATGTGCGTTTTGCCTTTTGATAACAGATTTGAATACACTTAACTATCCATCTGGCTATCCCTGCTTTGGAGATGGCGTTACCTTTGTGGTGTGGGGCAAAGGCAACGAACAGTTGTTTTGTCTTCCTGAAGGGTTTAGTCCTGTCGATGTAGTACATGAGGGCCCTCCGTACATCTAGTGTATGTAATGCCCTCTCTGCAACAGTTTGTGGGTTTTGGAAGAAAACGGGCAGTTCAATAGTCTGGTTCATGTGGAACTGCGATATTACCTTGGGCATGAATTTGGGGTTGGTACGTAGTACGACCCTGTTGGCGTGAACCTGAATAAATGGCTCTTGAACGGTTAGTGCCTGGAGTTCACTAACTCTTCTTAGGGAAGTGATCGCTACCAGGAAGGCTACTTTCCAGGTAAGGAATTGAATCTCGCATGAGTGTAGAGGTTCAAAGGGTGGACCCATCAGGCGTGTGAGGACCAAGTTGAGGTTCCACATTGGAGCCGGTGGGTGACTAGGTGGAATGACTCGTTTGAGTCCTTCCAAGAATGCTTTGATGGCAGGCACTCTGAAGAGAGAGAGGTGCTGCCTGGTTTGCAGATAGGCTGATATTGCGGTCAAATGGACCCGTATAGAGGTGTACGCCAGATTGCATCGGTATAGGTGTAAGAGGTAACATATGATGTTGTGGATGGATGCGTCCAGCGGGTTAATGTCATTATTACCGCAATAAATGACGAACCGTTTCCATTTGGCTGCATAGCAAGCTCTTGTAGTGGGTCTCCTGGCCTCCTTGATGATGTCCATACAGTCAGGTGGCAGATTGAGATAGCCAAACTCTAGGACTTCAGGAGCCAGATCGCCAGGTTCAGCTGTTGCGGATCTGGGTGCTGAACCTCTCCATGGTTCTGCGTCAAATGCGCGGGTTTGATCCGCAGCCTTTGATGCGGTACCACGGAAAGTTCGAGGAAGGTGGTGTACCACGGCTGGCGTGCCCACGTGGGAGCAACTAGGACGAGTGTCAGGGAGTGTTGTCGGAGTTTGCGAGCCACCAGCGGTATCAACGGTGCTGGAGGAAAAGCGTACGCAAATTTGCCGGACCAGTTCATCCATATCGCATTGCCCTGCGACTGCGGGTGTGGGAATCTGGCGGCGAAGCTTTGGCATTTTGCGTTTTCGCTTGTCGCGAATAGGTCTATTTCTGGGTGACCCCACTGCTGGAAGTACGGTTGGAGTACCGATGGGTGTAACTCCCACTCGTGCATCTGGTGGCTGTGTCTGCTGAGCAGATCCGCCATCTGGTTGTCCTTGCCGGGGAGGTGTTCCGCCATGAGGAACATGTTCCTCTGAATGGCCCACTTCCACATGCTCTGAGCCAGATGAGACAACTGTGGAGAGTGTGTCCCTCCCTGCTTCTGTATGTAGTACATTGCGGTCATGTTGTCCGTCCGGATCAACACGACCTTGTTGCACAGATGTACTTTGAAAGCCTTCATGGCCAGGAAGATTGCCATCAGTTCCAGAAGGTTGATGTGCATCTTCTTCTGTTGTGTCGTCCATAGTCCCTGCACTGTGTAGTGGAGTACATGAGCTCCCCATCCCTGGAGAGACGCGTCCGCTGTCAGTACTATTTGTGGAACAGGCTCTTGGAACGGTCGGCCCTTGCAAAGGTTTTGTGGATTCCACCAATGCAGAGAGTTGTATGCCCGACCGCTCACCAACACTAGGTCTTTCAACTGTCCTTGAGCCTGATTCCACTGACGTGCTAGGCACTCCTGAAGTGGGCGCATATGTAATCTCGCGTGCGGGACTATGAAGATGCAGGAGGCCATCATGCCTATCAACTGCATAAACACTCGCGCTGGAAGCGAGTGGTTGGGTCTGAACTTGGAGATCAGCGCTTGTATGCCGTTGATCCTCACTAAATTTGGCTGAGCTGTGGCCGCCAGAGTGTCTATAGTCGCACCTAGGTACTGTTGTACGTGTGCGGGCTGGAGATGAGACTTTGGGTAATTTAGTGAGAATCCCAGACTGTGAAGAAGGTGAATGGTACGGGACACGTGGCTTGCACATTGCTGGGCCGATCTCGCTTGAACGAGCCAGTCGTCTAGGTAGGGGTAGACGTGTATGTGCTGTCTCCGTAAATGTGCCGCCACCGTAGCTAGGCACTTTGTGAAAACCCTGGGCGCTGTTGTCACGCCGAAGGGAAGGACTTTGAACTGATAGTGCTGCCCCTGAACAGTGAACCTGAGGTATTTTTTGTGTGAGGGGTGGATGGGTATGTGAAAATACGCATCCTTGAGGTCCAGTGATGCTAGGAAGTCTCCCTGCTGGAGAAGCGGAAGGACTTGCTGTAGAGTGAGCATGTGAAAGTGCTCCGAAAGAATGTACTGGTTCAGGGGTCTCAGGTCTAATATAGGCCTGAGCGACCCGTCCTTTTTTGGAATTAAGAAGTAGAGGGAGTAAACCCCCGTGCCCCGCTCGTGGACGGGTACGACCTCGATAGCGCCTTTTAGAAGCATACTTTCTACCTCTTGCTGTAAGAGCGTCAAGTGCTCTGAAGACATAGGACGGTTTCTTGGTGGTATTGTGGGTGGAGTGGAAGTTAACTCCAGACAGTAACCGTATTTTATAATATCTTTGACCCACCTGTCCGTGGTGATGGAGTTCCACGTGGACAGGAACCGTTGTAGCCTTCCCCCGACAGGTGTTATGTGGTCGGGAGGAAGGGAGAGGGCGTCACTGCTTGTTCTTGGGGGAGGACCTGGTGTTGCCGTAGCCACGTCCTCTGCCCTTGGTACTGGAGCCACGATAGCCACCTCGGGTGTTCTTATCGTAGGTGGTCTGCGTATTACCCTTGTTATATGTTTGTTGTGACCCCTGTCCTCTGCCTGCTCCCTTGTTTCCGGGGCGACGAAAGGAGCCGCTCCGAAAGGACTGAGTTTGTAGGGCGCCCATGGACTTTGCAGTGTCCGTGTCCTTTTTTATCTTCTCGAGGGTGGCGTCAACCTCAGGCCCGAACAAAAAGTCGGGGTTGACAGGCTGATTAAGGATATTGTTTTGTACCTCAGGCTTGAATCCTGAGATACGTAGCCAGGCGTGACGTCGTAGGATGACGCTAGTGTTGATGGCCCTGGCAGCCGTGTCAGCAGCGTCTAGTGCACATTTGATGGCAGCATTTGTGAGTAGCTGTCCCTCTCTGATAAGGATTTCTGCACCTTCTTTGTAGGGGTCAGGGAGGTGTTGAAGGAGTTGCTCCATTGTGTCATAGTGCGCCCTATCGTAGCGAGCGAGGAGCGCTTGAGTGTTAGCTATGCGCCATATGCTTGCAGCTTGTGCGGCAACTCGCTTGCCGGAGGTCTCCAGCACCTTGGACTCCTTGTCCGGGGGAGGAGCGTCACCCGTTGTCTGCGAGTGTGCCCTCTTGCGGGCATTCGCCACAACGATGGAGTCGAGTGGTAATTGTCCTCTGATGTAAGTAGGATCCCCAGGTGCTGATCTGTATTTCTTATCGATCCTGGGGTTTATCACTCGTGCCCTGGTGGGTTCCCTGAAAATGTCAGTGGCTGGCTTAAGGACCCCCTTCAACATTGGCAGAGTCTTTACATGTCTTTCTGAGGATGCAAAGGTGTCCATTAGAAAGTCATCTTCGATGATATCAGAGTGAAGCTGTACATCATGGTTGTTCGCCGCCCGTTCAATCAGAGCGTTGAACGCCGCAGTATCCTCTGTGGGTGACGTTTTTGCCCCATATAGTTGTGGGTCCTGTGCATCAAGAGGTGCACTGGGGTCTGCAGGGTCGCCCCAAGTTTGGTCAGGGTCCTGCTGGTCATCAGGGTCCGTGTCCACATGGTAGGGGACTTGTTCACCCATGTAGTCCTCCAATGCATCCGTGTCGGAGCGTGTGGGGGAGGCCCGGTGTGGATCCTGGTAGGGTGAATGAAAGGGTTCATACAGGAGAGGTTCTGTGTCCACAGGCAGCTTCCTCTTTAGCGGGATCCTGAAAGGTTCCAATGGCGGTTCCGAAGTTATCCTTCGGTCGTGGAGAATCATCCTGCCAGTGTCGGCGTCGATGACGCGTGACGGTGACGGCTCGACAGGCGTAACCGCAGTTTTGGTGGCCTGTGTCCTGAGTTGAAACGCCTTCGGGATTGTGGATGGAGGCAAGCCGAAGGTAATGCTGGTCGGCACCGACGAAACCGCTGGATCGATCGAACCCGACTGGTCCTGGAGGGCAGCCTTGGTTTTGCAGCCTGGCATTGCGCCAGGCCGTACTCGGGGCGCCTTAGAGGTCGTGGCCCCCGCCAGGGTCGTCGAGGCGGCTGCAGATATCTTCTGCGCCCGTGGTGCATCGAGCCGAGGTGCGGAGATCACCGTCGACGTCTTCGACACGTGAGGTTTCGGTGTCGTCGAGGGGGTGCTGCGAGGCGTAGCAGGCGGGACGGCCCTCGGTGTCGGTGGCGTCGACGCCGGTAACCGAGCAGGTTTTTCGGCGCCGATGGCCTTCTTCCGTTTGTCGACTCCCATGTCGCCCGTCTCGAGTTCGGCACCGAAGTCCCCCTTGGTGCGGTCGGTGCCGACACGGTGCGCCGGCGTCGAAGGTGTTGAAGGCCTCGATCCGACTAGCGCCACTTTCAGTTTCGGTTTCGTAGGAACCTGAGCAGCTTTCGGTTTCGGTTTCGTGGAAGGGAAACCAGCTGGCTTAAGCGGTAATGGCTGCCGCTGAACGTCCGAGGCCGGGCCCGAGGGCGGGGCCGAAGGACTGCGTGATAGGTCTCGGGTAAGGCCCGAAGGCGATCCCTCGACCGGAGCCATAGTCTGTGGCACTGGTGAATTCTCGGTTTGAACAGGTAGGCCTTGTTCATCATCGGAGCTACTCTCTTCGGCCCCTAAGGCCTCCTCGTCGTCTCCTACCTCGGTGTCGTCTTCACCTCTGTGGAAGAGTGACTCGTCGGCCTCGTCCGATCCGGGTTCTTGGTCGGAAACGGGACTGGAGGGTAAGACTTCTACTTCTTCGACGTCGTCCGCGTCGTCGAAGATGTCAGCTGGGGCCGGTGCCGCGTGCTGCGCTTCGAGCCTCGCCGCTCGACGATTCCGCAGAGTCTTCTTTGAACGGAACCGGGCACAGGCCATACATGTCGACTCGTCGTGGTCCGGCGAAAGGCATTTGTTGCACACCGGATGGACGTCGATGTGTGGGTACTTCGCATTACATACCGGACACCTTTTGAATGGCGTCCTCGATTCCATCGTCGAAGTAGTTGATGGACAGGTAAATGCGAACAAAGTCGGTGCTGGAAGTTAGTAAACTAACAGAGAGTATCGAAAACCGATCGATAAACAGTACCGACGCGAACTAAAGGCCTCGACAAAATTTTTTCCTAACTTGAGCTAAGATAGCACATCCGAACCCAATGGCGGAAAAAAACAATCTGAGGATGGAGAGGATGCCCATGCGCACTGTAGTCCAGGGGAGGAGTCACCTATCCAAGGATACTTCGAAGACTCTTCCAGGACAACAACGTGCAAACATCCGGACCCAACACTAGGCGGCGATCTATGCACAGATATGAATTCAGCAGCCCACATGCCTCGAACACACAATATCCGACAGCCTTGTACCTCCCGGTTCCTCCCTTTATAGGGCGTGTTTTCCTTGAGTTATGTAACAGCTCTCCTGTTTACATAAGGGCGTGTTTTCCCTTGAGTTATGTAACAGCTCTCCTGTTTACATAAGGGCGTGTTTTCCTTGAGTTATGTAACAGCTCTCCTGTTTACATAACCTCTCAACCGCTAAGCATCCTGGGAGATGTAGTCCGTTTACGCTGGTTACCGTTTTCCTCCCCTCGCATGACAGGAATTCTTGACACCTAGCCACTTGGAGACTGAAGGCAATCATACACCTAGCCCCTTTGGTACCAAAGGCAATCATAGACCCAAGCCAAAACAAGTAGATGGACGGTGCGCTGAAACTTTTCAGACACTCACTCCCAGTCACTATTAGATCTGGGTTGAATCCATCATCGTTCTTTAGCTTACATCGCCACCCCAGTTCAGATCCAGCCATATGTATATCAGTCTTGACCTTGAGCCTCATGGGCACAGCCTGCCCGAACTGCCAAGCCAGGTCTTCTCTGGACCAGAAACAAGCATCCTAGGAGCGGTTTTGGGGTAACACCCCATATCAGCCAGGATAGCTTGAATCCAGTGACAAAACCAGCAAGGGACCCACATCTGGCCATACCCCGCCAACTTAGGGCAAACAAAGCAAAGACAAGGAGATTGACGGAGCGATGAAACTTTTCAGACACTCACCCCCAGTCACTATTAGATCTTGGTTGAATCCATCATCGTTCTTTAGCTCACTTCGCCACCCCAGTTCAGATTTAGTCATATGCAAATCAGTCCTCATGGGAACAGCCTGTCGGAACTGCCAAGTCAGCCTGCCGGAACTGCCAATCCAGGTGTTCCCAGGGCTGAAAACAAGCATCCTGGGACCAGTTTTGGGGTAACACCCCTCATCAGCCAGTCTAGCTTGAATTCAGTGGCAGAGCGAGCAAGGGACCCACGTCTGGGCATACCCTGCCAACTTAGGGCTAACAAAGCAAACACATGGAGATGATGCACGGAGCGCTGAAACAGATCTGTGACTGGGGGTGAGTGGTTGAAAAGTTTCAGCACACCGTCCATCATCTTGTTGTGTTTGCTATGTTCACCCTAAGTGGCCAAGGGTATTCCCAGACGTGGGTCCCTTGCTCGCTGTGCCACTGGATTCAAGCTAGCCAGGCTGATGAGGGGTAACATACCAAAACCAGTCCCAGGATGCTCATTTCCGGTCCAGGGAGGACCTGGCCTGGTCGTTCGGGCTGGACTGTTCCCATGAGGAACAGGGTCCAGACTGTTTTGCATATGGCTGAGTCCAAACTGGGGTGGCATAGTGAGCAAAAAGAACAATGGATTAAACCTAGATCCGTGACTGGGGTGAGTGGTTGAAAAGTTCAGCACTCCTACCTTCATCTTGTTATGTTTGCTAAACATACACCCAGCCCACTAGGGGCCGATGTCATTAATACACCTAGCACTTGGGAAAAAATGGCAATCGTACACCTAGCCACTTGGGAATGTAAGTCAATAAGACACCTAGCCACTTGGGGACAGATAGCAACCATATACCTAACCACTAGCGGACTAATGACAATCAATCCATCTTTATGCGGTTGCAATCACAACCATAAAAGATAAAATCACAGAACAAATACATTAAATACAGTGTCAGAGATAAATAGAAATAAAAATAGAATAAAATCACCTTTAAAACAATGTACAGTAAAAGTATATAACCACATATCAGTCGGGTATCGACTGTCTTGACCTCAAAGCTGCCCGAAGAAAGGAGAATACTGCAAAAAGGGTGGATTCATTTAACAAGAGCTGCAAATGCATGAGCACCACACAGGCTAGCGTAAAGTTCAGGGCTTTCAGGAGAGGCCGCAGGAACTGCTAGGCCGGCTAAAATATTAACAAAGGACCACAAGATGCAGGGTATCCGGGGAGACCTTCTGTCGCAGCCACAGGGCCCTGCATATGTGACTGAAACCAGCCAGATGGGGTGGCCAGTAGATGGTGTAACTGGTTAAACCTGAAACGAGCCACAAGAAACCTGTCCCTTTCACTAGTAGGAAGAAAAAAAGTAAGCCTCCATTCCCTGCACAGTTTCCAACAACAAATGCCCCCCGCACGGCAGGCTTCAAAAGCTCTACGCATTCACGATGAGAAAGGGCATGCTTAAAGAACGAGTTCCTCACATGCCTAAGCTCTTGAGAACTCAGGGAATCATGAGTGTAAAAAATATCCGCCCTGCCTAAGCTGGTGAAAGACGCCTTTACGTAAATGATCCAGGGAAATGCATGCGCTTTGTCAAGTGCCAAACAGTCAGGCAGGACCAAACAGTTTAACTGGGCGCCCTCCATGGACCATGTCTTCATCCAGCACGGCAGAGGCTTTAAAGCCACCAAGTCAGTGATATCCTTGACGCCAAGCTCTTCATGGACAGAAAAGGACGGAGTACTTTGGGGAACACTCAGGATACGCCGTAAAAACTTGTTGTGTGCAAGCTGAATATTATGCAGAGAGGTGAACCCCCACACTTCACTGCCATATAAGAAGTTGGACATGCATTTGAAGTAATAAAGGTTTATTAAAACACTTGCCGACCAAGAACCCAATCTCTGGGCACAGCTAGCTTTGGCCCCCATTGACTTGTTTATATCACACACCTTTCCCTCTTCCAAAGGTTTCTGACTCAAGTTGGCATCTAGAAGCCTCCCCGGATAAGAGAAAAACGGGACATTAGCCAGGGCATGGGTCCCCGCATTAAATGTTTCGGACATAATTGACCAAGGGCCAGCTACCAAAATGTACGATTTTGTGAAGTTGACCGTCAGATCCACACTGTCCATAAACGAGACAAACCTTCCTATTACAGCCTGCAAACCCACTACTGTAAGTGCCATAAGCACCACACTGTCAGAGTACAGTAAATCAGGCAGTGATTTGGCACCTACCCTAGGGCAGTCGGCCTGTACTGATAGCAGAGCCTGTTCTAAGCCGCTGATGTACAGGGTGAACAAGAAGTGCACAAGTATGCACCCTTGACAAACGCCCCATACACATTTAAAACTGTTCTATGAGTTCCACCCCCTGTGAGTATCTAACCACCGCTGTGGTGCGAGCATGGAGGTTCATTAGAAGGGTTACAATATCAGGGTCAGCTCCCTCTGAAAGGGGCAGGTCCCATAACTTCTCAAGGTTATCCCTATCAAAAGCAGGCGTTTTGAGTACTATGGTACACATGGAACATACAGGGCTTTGCAGGTCCATAAATGCCAGGCAGAGCCACAGTATATTTATTAAAAATTAGATAAGAGGTTTAGACACTGATCAATTGTTGATTTACCCACCTGGAAACCATACTAAACCTCTGTTAATATCTCGTTAGTGTCTACCCATAACAACAGTCTATCTCATAGGACCCTACTAAGGACCTTAACGACTGCACCAATGAGAGAAAGGGGATGATAACACCGAGGGTTATCCATGTCACTTTCCTTGAAAACTGCAACTGTAATGGGGGAAGACCAAGATAACGGAACACCTTCGCTTACTGCTGCGTTTAGAACCAGGGTCAAAACTGCGCCCCAAACCACAATGTTGTCTCGAAAAAGGTCCGGGGGAATATCACGCACCTGACCACTTGGGAACCAATGATCATCATGCACCCAACCACTTGAGACTGATGGCAATCATGCACGCAACCACTTGGGAACAGATGGCAATCATGCACCCAACCACTTGAGACTGATGGCAATCATGCACCCAACCACTTGAGACTGATGGCAATCATGCACGCAACCACTTGGGAACCAATGATCATCATGCACCCAACCACTTGAGACTGATGGCAATCATGCACCCAACCACTTGAGACTGATGGCAATCATGCACCCAACCACTTGAGACTGATGGCAATCATGCACCCAACCACTTGAGACTGATGGCAATCATGCACCCAACCACTTGAGACTGATGGCAATCATGCACCCAACCACTTGAGACTGATGGCAATTATGCACCCAACCACTTGAGACTGATGGCAATCATGCACCGAGCCACTGTGGAACCAATGAAATCTTACACCCTCTACGTGGGAACTGATAGAAATCATACACCTAGCCACTTGAGGACCAATACCTATCCAAATACATGGAAACCATGGGACCGAGGGCAATCATACACTCTGCCACTTAGAGGCCAATGACAATCCAAACGTATGGAAACGTGAGGACTGTTGGCAATCTTACATGAAACCACTTTGGGAGTGATAGAACTCATATGCCTAGCCACTTCGGGACCTATGGAAATCATCATACTCAGACCCACTGGGGGTCAATTAGCAATCATACACCCAGCCACTTTGAGGCTTACGGCAAACCAAGCAGATGGAATCTTGCGGACCGATGACAATCTTACACGTAGCCTGTACACATGGCTGACTGATGGCAATCCAAACACATGGAAACCTGGGGACTGATGACAATCATACACTCTGCCACTTAGGGACTGTTGGAACCTGCACTTTCTAGTTGGTTGCAGTGATGTCCCAAGCCACGCAGAACCTCACGCTTCCGTCAAGGCCGGGTGATTACCCTCACTGTATAACCTGTGCTCACCCTTGGGTAGCTTGGCACGGAGCATTCAGGCCTAATTCAGAGGCATTGCGTAGAGCAAAGGCAGGGCAGTCAATAGTGGTAAATGCACCAAGCGTTCGCTCTCTGGTGCTCCACTTCCGGCAAAGTGCCTGCGGTCACCCTCACCAGTCAACTGCATAGAGCCTTCGCCGAAGCGAGCGTTTACCACTGCTGTATCCGGCTACCTCTGCATCTTCGGTGGCGAGGGGGGTTCTGGTAGCCTGCTTTTTATGCACCCTCCTCACTAGCTTTCCTTGCAGGGATGCAGCATCCTGGTTCTGCAGTGCTCCCACGTTGACTGTGCAGGGTTCAAGGGGTATCCCATGGGCAGAGTCTACGATTGAAGCAAGCGTTTACCACTGCTGTATCCGGCTACCTCTGCATCTTCGGTGGCGAGGGGGGTTCTGGTAGCCTGCTTTTTATGCACCCTCCTCACTAGCTTTCCTTGCAGGGATGCAGCATCCTGGTTCTGCAGTGCTCCCACGTTGACTGTGCAGGGTTCAAGGGGTATCCCTAGGGCAGAGTCTACGATTGAAGCAAGCGTTTACCACTGCTGTATCCGGCTACCTCTGCATCTTCGGTGGCGATGGGAGTTCTGGTAGCCTGCTTTTTTTGCACCCTCCTCACTAGCTTTCCTTGCAGGGATGCAGCATCCTGGTTCTGCAGTGCTCCCACGTTGACTGTGCAGGGTTCAAGGGGTATCCCTAGGGCAGAGTCTACGATTGAAGCAAGCGTTTACCACTGCTGTATCCGGCTACCTCTGCATCTTCGGTGGCGATGGGAGTTCTGGTAGCCTGCATTTATTTGCACCCTCCTCACTAGCTTTCCTTGCAGGGATGCAGCATCCTGGTTCTGCAGTGCTCCCACGTTGACTGTGCAGGGTTCAAGGGGTATCCCATGGGCAGAGTCTACGATTGAAGCCTTAGGGTGGAGCCACCAGCAGAGGTCCAAGAACAGAAACCATCCTGTGGAAGGGAGCATGCCATCAGCGTTGTATTTATTCAGTAAAGGGTCACTCTGTGGACATGGCACGCCTCTCCCCTACCGAAACTACGATGCTGTAAGGATTTATGTTGCAGTTGTTTGTGGTTGGGCTGGAATAGACTCCCTTTTCCCCTTAGCCATCTGCCTCCGATTTCCCAAGGAAAGTATTTTTTTAAATGTACCTTTTCGTAAGGGGGTGGCTGCCTAAAACCCAAACAAGTTAATTTCTGATTTGGAGCCAGATCCTTGCCCAGCTCACCCGAACGGAAGCCAGTACTTCTATGATTAACTTCATTACAAGTGTCTTCCTGGGTGTGGATGTGTGTGCTGCTCATTCATCTGTCCAGCTGGGACCAAACTGGACAGAGGCCTTCTGGACCAGGAGCTTAAAAGTCCAGATGTAGTCTGTCTTTCTGGAAGCACTGCAAGAGAAATGATGCCGTGGGCACATCCACCAGCCAGCAAACCATAAACCATGAGTGGGGACTCATACTTGTGGGCATATCAAACTTCCACCAATGACTCTGCACCTCTCTGATGGTCGTAAACTAAATTTACTTCGACATACAACCAACCCCATCGCCTGCACCCCGCACTCCCCCCAACCTATGCTACTGTTTTTTGGGACACACTTGGAATCCACTTCTTTCACCTCCCCTCTGCAGGGCGGCACTGTGGTCCAACAACTGGTAGCTTTTACACCAGGTCTAGCAATTCTGAACTGGGCTATCAATTTTAACATCCGGGTGTCCTGGCCACCTTGTCTAAGCTGAGAGGCCAGAGATGCAAAAAGGGCACTTTGAACCAAGACAAACCTGACAAAGTGAGAAGAGCAGAGATGCAGCCACAACACTTCCAATCAAGACTCTAGGGGCCAAGCTCTAGGGCGCTGAGGGTACTGGGAAAACTACTGTAAACATAATGGCTGCCAGCAGTGACAGTGGATTTATTCCAATAATAAATACACTCTGTTTGTGAAAGGTCTTCTTTAGGACAATGTCATGGTGGTAATAGTACCTGGGAGGCACCAGCATGCATTGCCTAGCCTCTAAACCTCCAAGTCTGATAGCAGACACCTTGAGGTGGGATGGAGAACCTTCCTCCATGCTGGCACCAAAGATCTTCCAATTAGGGAATCTGATTGGTGGATAACAGTGGAAGGCCTGCAGATCCACATACCACATGCATCTACAGCAGTCCTGAGCAACAAGTAACAACCTGGCCCAATGAGACTTCATGTGCTGCAATAATCAGGGATGCCACAAAAGGGACATTTCAGGTTCTGCCATGGAAATTACAGAAAAGGGACAGAACAGCTGGGACTCCCATGGAAGAGTGAATGCACCCCATAAAGTTGTCCTGAGAGGGATGGGTCTCCCTAGAAGAAAATCTCTGAACCTTGAAGCCAACACTGTTCGCAATTAAGTCAGCTTGGGGAGTATATCAACAAGAGAAGTCTGTGTGTGACTTTGGCTTGTGGCTGGATTTCTCTTGCTGACTCCGAGTGTATCAGCAGAATATCCATCCTTGCCAGGTGAGCTGCCAATATGGATATCCCTGTGGTGTACCACCCACAACCAGGGTTCCATTTCTTCCATTCAAAGGTGTTTGGAGCTTACGCCGCCTGTTCTGTTGCCGGTAGTGCATGGTGGTGATGCGGTTTGCTTTAACCTGTAATTGTCTCCCAGCAAGTGCGAGGAAGCATGCCAAAGTGCTCACCTAGATGGCTTGGCAGGTTGGTGTGCTCCTGCTGCTCTCTCCAAAACCATGCATTACTGACCACAACTGTGCAGATGGGCATTCAGAACCCCAAAAAACAGAGGTGCTTGTGACTACCTTCTCCAGCCACACAGTTCTGCCTTGGCAGCTGCCATTCTGGGCCACCACGGAGGATCTTGTGGCAGGATCTGAGCGATCCAAACAAGATCCACCAACTGCTCCATCATTTTTCTCCATCGCTCATAGAGCCATGTGCATTGGTTTTGTGCAACAGCTCGCCCTTCGCACCAGAGGAGTTCTACAAGTGAGAGTCCCAGGAGTTTGAAACGAGAATGGGTGGAAATCGGACTTTGCTTAGAATGTCCTCGGCCCTGCACATCAGCACAGCCTTTGATCATGTCCATGGCAGATCCTACGGATTAGAGCATCTGTGGCTGAATGGAGTTGGGCACTCAGTTAATGTAGCAACTATTGGTTTTCCGCCACCACCTATAGGGGACCTAACCTTCCCGAATCCAGCCCAAGCCTCCAGATGTTCTGCTACGACAGACGTCTTCTGGAAAAATGCTTGGGGTAGAGATGAGAGGGAAGCGGATGCTGCAAACCTGTTTTCCCATCCAGAATGAAGCAAAGGTACCTGCCAGGGCACTTCATGATAACGATGAAAAGGCAGGCTCCCCGTGGGCCCAGAGAGACCAGCCAGGTTCCTCTTGAAATGGACATGCTCCTTTTTGTGGAAACTGTGGAGTATTCTCAAATACAAAATGGGGCGTATGCTGGGTTGCTTCATGGGACCATTCCACAAAATGGGAAGATGGGAAAGCAGCGAGGAGATTACGGTTAGAGTACCCACCTGAAAGAGCGTTACCAAAGGTAACTAACTTGTTTCTCTGCTAAATACTTCTAATCACAGATTCCTCAATTTTAGAATAGATACTAAAGCGGTACCGTACAAAGGGGGAGGGCATGTGGAGTGGGCTTAGACCAAAGACTCCTGTAATACTGAATGGACAGAATGCCTTTGCTGTTGGACCCGGCTGTCGGGCAGTGGTACTTCATGAACGTGTGCACTGATATCCATGTCGCGGTCTGACACAAGTCAAGAATAGGCACTCTGCGTGTCAACGCAGTGGTAACAGCCGTGGCCCTGTGGGAATGGGCCCTCAGTTCTTCTGGAGGCTGCTTTTTGACCAATGCATAGCAGATCTTTATGCATAAGACTATCCACCTCGACAGAGTCCTCTTCTGCAGCGCCTTTCCTTTCTTAGCCCCAGAGAACCCCACAAAAAGCTGATCGTCCACCTGATGGTCTTTAGTGGGATCGATATAAAAGCTCTTGGGGTCCAGTCAATAGAGTTTCGCCTCTGCTTTCGAGGAGTGTTGTGGGGAAAAGAGCATTGCAAGGGTGATAGATGTTGTCAAACATGAAAAGGAGGCCGCCTTGTCCTCATCACCAGTTTGTTGGGGTTAAAAGTTTTTGAAGAATGGCTGCACAGAGAGAGACTGGAGCGGACTCATGCAACAAGATGAAGTGATCACAATGAGGAACTAAATTAACCCTTTCGATGCGCATGACGGAGCGGTTCCGTCATGCGCATCGGTCGCACTGTGCGCATGACGGAACCGCTTCGTCACGGCCCCGCCCGCGCAACGAACCTTCAGCACGGCGCGGTAATCCGCGCCGCGCTGAAGGGGTTAAGGTCTCACTGTAGCATCACAAATGGTTTAGGAGGGAATATATCACATCAAGACAGGAAATTTAAGCTGGTCCGAGAAACGTAAAAAGGCTGAAAGGGGCAACAACCTTTAATAGTGCCCATTGCAGGACCTTGCCATACCAAAGACAAATTAAAAAATAAACATCCGACAGTTGGACTTGCAAGTAGTCTGTGTTGTGGACTCCACACAGTGTCACAAATCTGTCCAGCGTCTGGCATAAACAGACTTTAGATGAATCCATCAATCAGGAGTTTGTATAGCACGGCTACTCACTCGTGAGGGTCTCAAGGCATTTTGGGGCGGGGGGGCTGCTGATCCGTATGGGTGTGGAGGTTCAGTCGAAGATCCAGGTCTTGATGTACTTTCAGAATTGGGCCAACAACGTGGATTGCCTGAAGTGGAGGGGCAGGGTGTTCCTGGTCTTGGCGGCGAGGTAGGAGAAGGATCTTCCTTTGGTTCTGGTCTTGTGGATCCATGGGATGGAGGCCAGGGTGAGTTGGGGGAGCAGAGATGTATGGCGGGTGTGTGGAATGCGAGGCGGTGGTTCAGATATTCTGGTCCTGCGTCGCAGAGAACTTTGTAAGATTGGGTGAGGAGCTTGAAGGTGATTCTCTTGTTGATTGGGAGCCAGTGGAGTTGTCAGAGGTGTTGTGTTATGTGGCTCCGGCAGGGGATGTCGAGGATCAGTCTGGCTGCAGCGTTTTGGACGTTCTGTTTGAGCGGTTTCTGGGTGATGCAGGCATAGAGTGCGCTGCTGTAGTCAAGTCTGCTGGTGATGAGTGTGTGGGTCTTTCTGGATTATGTAGGGATCCATCTGAATGTCTTTCGGAGCAGGCGGAGCAGGATGAGGATACTGCATTGATTTGGTGGTTCACTGTGAGCAAGGAGTCCAGTATGAAGCAGGGGTTGCGTGCGTGGTCCGTAGGTGTGGGAGGGGTTCCTAGTGCTGTGGGCCACCAGGAGCCATACCAGGCTGAGAGGGTGGGTCCCAGGAGGAGTACTTCGGTCTTGTCCAAGTTGAGCTTGAGGCAGCTGTCTCAACCAGGTAGCAACGGCCTTCATTCCGCTGTCAAAGTTGATTCTAGGGGCTATGGATTCTTTGGTGAGGGAGATTATCAGCTGGGTGTCATCAGCATAGGAGACTATGTTGAGTCTGTGGCTTCGGACGATGGCGATGAGGGGGGCCAAGTAGACGTTAAAGAGGGTGGGTCTCAGGGAGGAGCCCTGGTGCACTCCGCAGCTGATCTCTGGAGGTGAAGGTTCTGAAAGGAACGAAGGGTAGTCTGACTCTGTGTTCGGCCGGTAAGGAAGGACTGGATCCAGTCCAGTGGCATGTTGCAGATGCCGGCGTCGTGGAGTCTCGTGGAGTCTCGTGGAGTCTCGTGATTAGGGAGACTGTGTCGAAGGCAGCCGAGAGACCCAGTAGGATGTGGGCTGCAGTTTAACCCTGGTCACGGAGGGAGTGGATGTTGCTTTTTGAAGCCAGATTAGGAGATGTCCAGGACGTGGTTCTCTTCGATGTACTTGGAGAGTTGGGCGTTGATGGCCTTCTCGATGACCTTGGATGGGAAGGGGCGGAGGGAGATGGGTATGAAGTTTTTAAAGTCTGTTGGGTCGGTTAACGGCTTCTTCAGCAGGGGGTTGATCTCGGTGTGTTTCCAGTGATCGGGGAAGGTGGAGGTTTCGATGGAGCAGTTGATGGTGCTGAGAAGCTGGGGGCGATAGAGGCAGCTGCTCTATGGAAGATGTGGTACCGGCAAAGATCCGATGGGGCTCCTGAGTGGATGCTCTTCATGATCTTGAGTGTGTAGTCTGTGGTGCACGATCTGTTGGTGTGTGGTGTGGTTGCGTGCATTGGTGGTGGGCATAGCAGAAGGGTCTTTGGTGTCAAAGATCTGCCTGATCTTGTGGTGGAAGAAGGTGCCAAGTTTGTTGTAGGGGTCTTGGGAGGGTGCAACTCTGTGGTCTCGCTGATGAGCCTGGTGAACTCCTTGACAATGGCGAAGAGTTCTTTGATGTTGTGTGCCTTGGCATTGATTCTGTCTTGGTTTTGAGGAGGAGGAGGTGGGCGTTGACGGCGGATTCGAAGGTTGTGTGGGTTTCTGGGGTTTTGTTGTTCCTTCATCTCTTCTCGAGTTGTCTGCAGGTGGGTCTGGATTCGCCGAGGGCGGGAGTGACCCAGCTGACTTTCTTGGGAGTGTTGCTTGTCTTGTGTCTTCTTGACGGGGTGCCAGAGTGTTGGCGCAGTTGGAGATCCATCGGTGAACGTTACATGCTGCGCTGTTGTGCTGAGGAAGTGAACAAGAACCTTCTTCCAGCTGTGACTGGTGGGGCGGTGAGGCGAAGGCGAGATGCTCGCAGTGGTGGTCGGTCCAAAGGACTTCCGTGATGGGGTTGTAGGTGATGTTCCCGTTGGCGGAGAAAACAGCATTGAACGTGTGTCCGGCTGCGTGGGTTGGTACAGTGACTTGCTGAATCCGATGTTGGCGAGGTTCTCCAGTAGGGAGGCGATGTTCTGGTCATTGGTGTTGTTCAGGTGAAGTTGAGGTAGACGTGTAGAATGCAATCGGTGGATGCGAGAGTCTGGCGTGCAGTGAGGTCTACCTTGGTGACGGAGAAGGGTTGGCGGGGGCCGGTGGCCTGCAGACAAGGGTGTTCACGGAGAGTGTTGTTGGGGTTGGTCTGGATCTGGAAGTGGAGGTGTTCCATGGTTGTCACTGGGCAGTTTGAGTGCGTGGTCAGTCAGAGGGTGTTCTTGTGGACCATGGCAATGCCTCCTCCTGCTTGGTCAACTTGGTCCTTGCTGGTGATTTTGTAGCATTCAGGGATGCCGTTGCTTGGTCCAGAGCAGGGGGTTGGTCCAGGTTTCTGCGAAGAAGACAATGTTGGGAGCGCCGTCGTCGTGGTGGAGGTCTCAGATTTCTGCGGCGTGTTTGTGGAGGGATCGCATGTTAAAGAGGAAGCAGTTGAGCCGCTAGGGTGCCATGTTGGTCGGCTGGGTGGTGAGAGGATCTGGCGTGTTGGAGTGGGTGAAGGTGTGGCTGCAATTCCGGCAGGCGAAGGGTCCATAGGTCTCCTTCGGCGATGCAAGGTGGCAGGCGACATGGCGTCCGGAGTTTAGGGCAAGGAGGGTTCTGGCATCGTAGCAGTGGAAGATCCGAGAACTAGGGTACCTGGTGCTGGGCACAGTTCAGGCGCAGACGGGCTTGACTTTGGCGGGCCCGCTGCACGGCCACCATTAAATAGTGCTGCGGGGACTGGACGGCTGGGAGAGGGATGCCTAACCACGAAGACTTCCACAACCTCAGGTGGTGAACTGAATGCAGTCCACTGCCGCTGCTCAGTCTTCATGCATGAAGGTTCAGGTTGCGTAGGTTCAGGTGCAGAAACCTGCCCTGTCGCTGTAACAGAAGATCCTCCCCAAGTAGTAGCCTATTCGGAGGAAAGATGTTCATGACCAGAAGTTCTGGGTACCACACTTTCCTAGCCCAATCCAGAGCCACTAGAATGACTTGGGCCAGGTTGATCCTGATCTTCTGAACTTTGGGGAGAGAGAGGCCGTGGTGGAAAGAAATACAGGAGTCTTGTGATGCATTCTAGCAGGAATGCATCTCCTAGAGTGCGCTTTCTGTGGAACACCATTGTGCAAGTGCCTCCTAGCACAGGACTCTCTCTGCCCTACTTTTTGCAGTACCACGTGGAGGAGTTGGTGTCTGTGAGAACCTGCCCTGATGGACGGCAAGAAGGCCTTTAACACCAGGCAAATGGCCTGCAATTCCATCAGATTCATGTGAAGATGAGCTTTTGCCAGGTATCAGAGTGCTCTGATCTCCACCACCTCAGATGACCGGAGATCCAGGGCCAAGGCTGAAACATCGGGATCATAGCCCGAATGTCCTGGTCTCATTGCTACAGAGGAAAAGTTCTGAAACATCACCATGTTAAGAAAAGCTTCTATAAAAGGAATCCTTTGCAAAGGAGGCAGGTGAGACTTTGATTTGCTGACCAAGAGCCCCAACGATATCAAGAGGTTTGGTGTCATCTAGAGGTAATCTAAGACTGACTGTGTCGAACCTGCATTCAACATCCAGTCATCGAGGTAAGGGAAAACAAATAGTTTCTTACCTGTCGGTGTAGTTTTGCAGCTTGAAGATCTTTCTGGATTCACTATGCTGTGCATTATTCCGCGATCTGGTGGTTGGGTCCGGACTCGTAGTCTTTCTTTTCTTTTTTTTTTTTTGTAGCCCAGGTGGGCGTCGACGTCCCACCATTTGGTGTACCTCTCGTGACATCGGCGTGCTTCCTGCGGAAGTCCCACCTTTGGGGCACCATCTTCGGGCTCTTTTTTCCCTTTCGTTTCTCTTTTTTTTTTTTTTTAAACCCTAGGCGTTCAGTATCTTCTTTATATCTCCTCTCAGTTGTATCCTGGTATTTCAGTCTTGTCCTTCCACCCTTTTTTACTCCTGCCTCATCTTCCTGGCGGAGGTGGGTGGGTTCGCTAGTGAATCCAGAAAGATCTTCAAGCTGCAAAACTATACCGACAGGTAAGAAACTATTCGTTTTGCAGCGTGAATCTTTCTGGATTCACTATGCTGTGCATAGATTTTGTAGCGGTTTGTTATCTCTGTGGCGGCTGGGTGGAAGATGAGCGTTGTTCGTTGAATATATGTTGAAGCACCTTCTGTCCTACTTGTGCTTCCTTGTTCATCTGTATATCCACGCAGTAGTGCTTGGTGAACGTGTGCACCGAGGCCCATGTCGCCGCCAGGCATATGTCCTGAATGGGTGTACTTGCCAGAAAGATAATTGTTGCTCCCTTCTTCCTTGTGGAGTGGCCCTGCGGCCCCTTGGATAGTTCTTGCCCCACCTGTTTGTGGCAGAATTGTATTGTTAGCGCAATCCATCGTGCGATGGTGCTTTTTGTCACTGATCTACCCAGGAAGCTCGTCGCGAAGGACACAAACAACTGTTTGGTTTTCCTGTGTTCTTTTGTCCTCTCAATGTAGTGCATCACCGCCCTTCTAGCGTCTAGAGTGTGCAGTGCCCTTTCTGCGCTTGTTGCTGGGTCCTGAAAGAAACCTGGTATTTGAATTGTTTGATTTAAATGGAATGCTGACACCACCTTTGGCATGAAGTGTGGGTCCGTTCTCATTACGACCCTGTCCTTGTGTATCTGGATGTAGGGCTCTTGCAGCGTTAGCGCTTGCAACTCGCTTACTCTGCGCAGTGAGGTTATTGCCACTAAAAAGGCAGTCTTCATTGTCAGCATTTGTAGCAAGGCCTTGTGGATGGGCTCAAAGGGTGCTTTCATAAGTTCCGTCAGGACTATGTTGAGGTTCCATGCCGGAGGCGGCATCCTCTTTGGTGGCGCTATTCTATTCGCCCCTTCCAGGAACCTCTTTACTACCCGTGACGTAAAGAAGCTTCCTCCTGTCTCACCTCGTGTATAAGCTACGATCGCCGCTAGGCCGCTAGGTGTACCCTCAGTGACGATGAGCAAAGTTTCGCCTTTAGAAGGTGTGTGAGGTATCTAAGCACCGTTGATTCCTTTGTCATTTTTCCTTGCAGTTTATTTTTGCTGCACCACATTGTGAACCTTTTCCACTTTTCTCCATTACATTTCCGTGTTGTTGGTCTCCTTGCCTCCCGCAGCACCCGCACAGTGCTTGGAGGTAGTTTAAGGTGTGCGAACTCTAGGTCTTCAGGAGCCAAGCTGCCAGTCCGAGGCTCTCTAGCTCTGGGTGTAGAACCTCTCCATTCTGCATGGAGAGCAAGTCCTTTCTTTTTGCGAATTTGTGTGGAGGTCCCTGTGCCATTTCCACTATTTGTGAGTACCATGTCTGTCTCGCCCACTGTGGTGCCACCAGGATCATTGTCATGTTGCTGGTCTTGCACTTGTTGAGTAACCTGTGTATCAGTGGTATTGGTGGAAAAGCGTATGCAAATGTCCTTGACCAACTTATCCATAGGGCATTCCCCTGGGATTGTTTTTCTGGTTGTCTGGATGCGAAGTTTCGGCATTTTGCATTCAGGCGTGTTGCAAACAGGTCTATTGTCGGTGTACCCCACCTTTTGAATAGCCTGTCCATTGAGCTCCCACTCGTGGGATGCCGAGGTCTGCCTGCTGAGCCAATCGGCTTCCACATAGTCTTTCCCTGGTAGGTGTATCGCCAGCAGGTCTATTTTGAGTGGGATGGCCCATCTCCAAATCTCTTGTGCCAGAGTTGAAAGGGGGAATGATTGTGTTCTTCCCTGCTTGTTGATATAGAACATTGTGGTAGTATTGTCCGTCTGTATCAACACCTTTTGCTTATATAGCTGCCTCTGGAAGGCCTTCAGGGCTAGCAGTACGGTCTTCAATTCCAGGTAGTTGATGTGTGTGACCGCATCTGCTGGAGTCCACAGACCCCTCACTCTGAGCTTGTTCATGTGCGCCCCCCATCCTATCTGGGATGCGTCTGTGGTAATGGTCACAGTTGGGCTTGGTGGTGTCAAGGGCTTTCCTATAGTTATGTTCTCCCTGTTCCACCATGCTATCTCCTCTTGCACTGCGTGCGTTACAACCACTAGATCCTCCCAACTTCCATTCGCTTGTGACCATTGTTGTTGCAATCATTCCTGGAACGGTCTCATGTGAAGCCTACATTGGGGACTAGGTGAATGCATGACGCCATCATGCCCATGACCACTGTCAGAGCTCGCCCCTTCTGGTAGAGACGCGTCTCCTTCAGCAGGGCTATCGTTCTCCTGTCGCTGGGCATGACTGTTTTGTCTAAGGTGTTGATCTGCGCTCCCAGGAAGATCTTCACCTGTTCTGGTTCCATTGATGACTTTCCCCAGTGTATCTAGAACCCCAGTCTTGTTAGTGTTCTTGTCACCCGCTCTGCGTTTTCCTCGCACTTGTCGCGAGTACTTGCTTTGATCAGCCAGTCGTCTAGGTAAGGATACACATGAATCCCTTCCCTCCTTAGGTACGCTGCTACCGCTGCAAGGCATTTTGTGAAAACCCTTGGTGCGGACTTTAGACCGAATGCCAGGGTTGTGAATTGGTAATGGTCCTGGTTGATGTTGAACCTTAACAGGTTTTTGTGGCGCCTGTTCATCGGGATGTGCAGGTAGGCATCTTTGAGATCCACGGTGGACATGTAGTCTCCGCTTTGTATTTGAGGCAGCACTTGTAGCGATGTCATTTTTAATTTGTGTGTCTTTATGAATTTGTTTAGGAATCGTAGATCCAGGATGGGTCTTAGTGTTTCGTCCACCTTTGGGACCAGGAAGTAGTTTGAGTACACTCCCTTGTTCCTTTCTCTGCGTGGCACTGGTTCTATGGCCTCCTTTTGGAGTAGTTGTTGTGCCTCTTCCTTGAGAGTTCAGCCAGCTCTTGACCAGAGCATTGTCTTCTCTTTGGTTTCCTGTTTGGAGGCCTTTTCTCCAACTCTATGCAGTATCCGTGCTGTATGACGTTGAGTATCCATTTGTCTGTGGTTATTTCTTGCCATTGTTGAAGGTAAAGTCCCAGTGTTCCGCCTACCGGTGTCGTATGCTCGTAGGCGATTGTTTCGTGTACCCCCCTCACTGTGTTCGTTTTGCGCTTCACCCCTCGGGGTATACTGGGAGTGAGCGTCTCCTTGCGTGCAAAGTCACTTAGAAGAGGGTTGGTCTCCCCCTCTTCTTCTTTGGCCACGTCCGTTTCCCCTCCCGCGAAAGGACTGGCCTCGAGGTTGGTACTGCCAGTTCTGCTTCTGCTGTCCTTCCTGGCTGTGACTGACCCTGCTGTCCTAGCTGGAATGCTTGGTGTGACGTTCCCTGTTGGTTACCTCCCCTTCCGTAGGGTCTCCGAGCTGGGGTGCCTCTTCTCATCCCTCTGAACTGCAGGGTCCCCATGGACCTTGCCGTCTCATTTTCCTTCTTCAGTTGGGAGAGCTTCTCGTCCAGCGGTGCCCCGAACAGCGTTTCACCGTTGAACGGGGTGTTCAGTATGTTGTTCTGGACCTCTTGTTTGAATCCAGAAATTCTCAGCCAGAACTGCCTCCTTTCAGTGATCCCAATGGCCATTAGTGTGCTCGAAGTCTCAGCCCCGTACAATGCAGTCTTAATGCATTTGTTGGCGATATTCTTCCCCTCCTCCACTAGATGGGAAGCCCTTTGTCGGTACTCTTCTGGGAGATGCTTGACTAGTTCCCCCATCTCATCCCAATGCTGGTACTGGTGCCTGTTCAGTAACGCATTAGAGTTTGCCATGCGCCAGTGCATTGCGGCGTTTCTTCCAACCTTCCTTCCAGTGAGATCCATCCTTCTGCTCTCCTTATCAGGAGGTGGTCCCGAGGTCGCCGGCACATTGGCTCTTCTCCTGGCCGTGGCAGCAATGATGGAGTCGGCAGTGACTGATCCCTTGATGTAAGGAGGATCCTGCGAGGAGTGCTTGTCCTTCTTGTCTGTTCTGGGCGTGATGGACCGGTATGTTGCTGGGTCCTTAAACGCCTCCTTCCCTTGGTTCATCACGCTTTGGAGCATGGGGAGGAACTGGCTCCTCGTCTGGATGGGGAGCAGAGTCTCGAGTAGGAAATCAGCTTTCGGCTTTTCCTCGTCTAATTTCACTCCCTAAGCCGTTGCAGCGCTCTTGACGACCATGTTGTATGCTCCGATGTCGTCTGGCGGCGAAGGCCTCGAAGGGTAAGTCTCCACAGCTCTTCGGGATTTTCGGTGTCTATGTCCTGCCATTCCAGCTCCTGAGTCGTCGACGGCGCCGAGCCGTAGAACGACTGCTGATCCTCTTCTTCATCTTCTCCCTCATAGTAGGGGCCTTCTTTCTCCTCTTCCGGATCCTTCGACAGCTCTTCGGCGTCGAATTCTTCCTGTTCCTCGATCTCGACGACCTCCGCCAGTGGGATCGTTGGGATCTTGAATTTCTTCATTTTTTCGTCGAACTCCTTCTTCCTCTGAAGGATGCTCTCCATCTGCGCCTCGAGCCTTCTCTTTTTATTCTCCATTTCGGAGACTTGGTCGGCATCGACCGCAGGTCTCTTCGACGGAGCATGCGTCAACGCGGCCTTGTCTTTCGTCACCGAGCGCCCCACCTCGTGGGCCTGCTTCGACGAACTCTGTCTTTCGGCGGCTTTCGGCGGCCTTCGGCACCTGGGAGTCCTTGTCGAAGGATCCGCTGGGCCTTCTGTCCTTGGATCAACTCGCGGTCGCCGAGCTTTTCGGCGCCGGTGTTCCTTTCGAGGACTTTTACTCTTTTTTTCGAGAGTCACTTTCAGATTTTCGGGGGTTTCGCACTCGACATGTCTCTTACTTCGTCAGGCGTTTCTTATCGGTCTCTGAGACCGTGAAGACATCAGGTCCCTCGGCGATGTTGTCCTCATCGTCGGTGGAGAGGCCCAGATCGTACAGCGACGGGGCCTTACCCTTGCCTTCCATGTTGAAATCGGCTCTCCTCTGTCTATCTCTCACCCGGAGAGTCTTCGGCGTGAATGCGGAACAGGCGTTGCAGTCCTTGCTCTCATGGTCGATCGGCAGGCAAAGGTTGCACACCGGATGTTGGTCCTTCTGCGCGTACTTGTGGTGGCAGTTAGGGCAGAATTTAAATGGTGTCTTGTCCATTGCGCTCAGAGTCCCTGAATGCGCATTTTATTATGGGCGTCGAAGAATTTCGAGGATCTCCTCCTTCTTCGTCATCCCGCTGTAATTCCTTCCTCTCTGTAGTCTTCTGTAAATTCTCCTTCGATGAAACTCGCGTATTTTCCTTCTTCCTTCGTTTAAAACTCTGGAGCTTCTCGATGACGATCCAGACCCAACGGCGGAAAAAAGAATCTGAAGATGGCGCCCCAAAGGTGGGACTTCAGCAGGAAGCACGCCGACGTCACAAGAGGTACACCAAATGGTGGGACGTCGACGCCCACCTGGGCTACAAAAAAAACACAAAAAAAAAGAAAGACTACGAATCCGGACCCAACCACCAGATCGCGGAATAATGCACAGCATAGTGAATCCAGAAAGATTCACGCTGCAAAACTGGTATCTCCCACTTTTGAAGATGGGCAGTGACCCGCACCATAATTTTTGTAAACACACGAAGGGCGCTGGTAAGGCTGAAGGGGAGCCCAGGAAACTGAAAATAATCATGGCTGACCCTGAATCGCAGGTAATTTCTATGGGACTGCAGGATGAGCACATAAAAGTAAGTATCCTGCAGGTCCAAGACAACCAATCATCTGGAACTACGGGAGACAGAACTTAGGCCAGTGTGAGCATTTTGAATGCTCAAACACAACAGGCATCGGAAAATATTCAAAGTGTTTTTAGGGGAGACCGTGTGTTCATAATTTTTCAGAACGTGTCTCAAAGATAACCTCTCGAATATCCAAAGATATTGGAGTAGAAGCCGTACTTACTTACCGTGACATGCTTCATCATCAGCGCCCATCCACACCCTGGCAGGATGATACCACCAGGGCAGACTCAAATAAAGATTCAAATGGGAGTTCCTGAATTAAATCTAACTGGATATGCAGGGATCCAGATGAAACTTTTGGTGTTAAAAGTACCTACAGGTATACCCAAAGGTTTCCTTTATTTGTCGGGTACCTGTAGATAAAACCTTTTTCTGAGGTTTTATATTGAATGTAATTGTTCAATTAAACCTCTTGTACTTGTGCCAAGATAGATAGGTGCTCCTCTGAATCCTGCTCTTCAGTGGGAGGAAGCTGTGGTCGGATAAAAAGAAAGAGGAAGGCATAACCCAGCTGGACGATTGGGAGGTCCCATCTGTCAGATGTGATGGAACGCTACCCTGAGAGAAAATGCCCGACCCTTCCTCCCACAGGGTGGTCGTGTGCCGCTTAGAACAATCTAAAGCGGCTTGGAGGGTGATGCCGCAGGGGCAAGGGACTGGGCAACGGTGACCTGCACGATGTTTGCCTGATTCCTTTTCCCAGCCACGAAAGGACTGAGGTTTTAGTGGCGAGCCTCAAGTCGTCTACAGCAACCCTCTGTAGGACCCTCAGAAGTACTGAAACTGATGTGAAAACTCTAGGGGGTGGGGAGACCCAAGGAAAAGGCTGTGGCTCTGCTTACCTTCAAGGACAGAATCAGCCATCTCACTAAATAGGTGGGACCCATCCAAAGTCACATCCATAGGGATTCATGCACGTCCTCTAAAAATCCCATGGATTGAATTCATGCATGACGACAAAGTGCCACACTAGTGCAGAACGCTCGCCCTCAGCAACAGTGGTGTCCAGGGCAACTCCAATTACATATTTGTACTTTAAGGAAACAAGAGCACCTCAAATGTCCGTGTGAACACGGCATCAAGTGTAAACTTGGAACAAGCGTTCACATGGAACTCATTTACAGAACAATATAATACAACAGGAGGATCCGGAAATGAATCAATCGGGGTTGGAGAGTGCTCAGTGAGACAGAAGCATTCTGCCGCAAATTAATCTCAACAAAAATAAATCTCAAAGTCAACCAGTATTTATCATATTCAATTCGCCCAAATTGAATTTTATTTTGAAAAATCATATATCTATGCACAAAACAGATGGAGATAACACAATCGGGTGAGAGAGTTACACAACAGGACCCTAAGTGAGAAAAACCATAAACAGAGTAAGAGAAGAGACAAATGTGTGAATATGAGCGGTATACTGGTATGAAGCTAAAAACAGGCAATGCGCCTGAATACAGTGATCACACCAGGGGTGGCACCCGGTGTATGGGCAGATCTGAGGACGGTCATAGATGGTGTCACCAGCATTTCAACCCTGTGTGGGATAAGAGGGTCTTCATCAGGACTGAGAATACCCTAGGGAGTGATGGAGAATGCATGGATGGCCCGAGTGCTCGATGGCCCTCAAGGCCGTTGTTGAGGCTGCGTAAGATACGACCACAGAAGACCAAGGGGATTATAGGTAGTACGTGTAAACTGCACGACTCTGTATTCCTAAGGATAAGTGATAATGATCATGGCGATGTGGCAGGAACACCAGAGTGTGAGAACAGATAAGAGTATACTCATGGGGTGAAACCCGGGGTATTGTGGTATGGGCTGCCAGCACAGGTATGGGCTGCCAGCACAGGTCGCCTAAATAGGCAATCTCACAGTCAGTGAAATGCCAATCTCTATTCAGGCGAGTGCTTTGATAGTGTGCACAATGTGCTACATTCAAGAGGCGGGCACGCGCCTGTGGACACCCACCAGGGGTGGCCAGGGTGGGCTCCTGAAAGGGCACGCACTTGCACACACTCACGCTTACACTCAGCAAGACTGGCCAGGGCAGGCTCTGGGATGGGAACGGACCTGTGGACACTCACCAGGGCAGGCTCCTGGGTGGGCACACACCTATACAAACTCACACCTGCATCCACCAAGGCTGGCTAGGGTGGGCTCTGGGTGGGCACGCACCTGCGGAAACCCACCAGGGTTGGTCAGGTTGAGCTCTTTGGTGGGCACGCACCTGTACACACTCACGGTTGCATCCACCAAAGCTGGCCAGGGCGGGCATGCACCTGATGAAATCCACCAGGGCTGGCCAGGGCATGCTCTTGGATGGGAATGCACCTGTACACACTCATGCCTGTGCCCACCAAGGATGACTAGGACAGGCATGCACCTGTGGACGCCCACTATGGAGGGCAAGGGCAGGGTCTGGTGTGGGCACCCATGCTGGCCAGTGCAGGCTCTGGGGTGGACACACAGGCTGGCTAGGGCAGGCACGCACCCATGCACACCCATCAAGGCTTGCCAGGGTGGGCACACACCTGTGGACAGCCACCAGGGAGGACTCTTGGGTGGGCATGCACCTGCACACACTCACGCTTGCACCCTTCAAGAATGGCCAGGGTGGTCTCGCAGGTTCGCCAGGGTTGACACACACCCATGCACATCCACCAAGGCTAGCCAGGGCAGGCACCGGGGTGGGCACACACCTGTGGACACCAACGAGGGCGGACACGCACATGTATACACTCATGCCTGCACCCATCAAGGTGGGCCAGGATACGCTCTTGGGTGGGCACCCAGGCTGGACAGTGCAGGCTCGTTGTGGACACACATGCTGGCTATGGGGACGTGCACCTGTGCACATGCATCAAGGCTGCTTTTATGTGGGCATGCACCTGCACACACTCACGCCTGCACCCACCAAGGCTGGCCAGGGTGGGCATGCACCTGTGGATGCTGAGAAAGGCTGGCCAGGGTGGGCTCCGGGGGGGGGTTGGTCATGCAGGCTGGCCCAGACGGCCACGCACCTGTGCACACCCACCAAGGCTAGCCAGGGTGGGCATTGGGGTGGGCACACACCTGTGCACACCCACCAGGGCTGACCAGGCCGGGCACTTGGGTGGACATGCACATTTATTTTATTCATTTTTGCATGTAAAGTTTTATATAGCGTGAACATGATCCCGAAGGATATCAGAGTGCTTTACAATTGGGAAGGAAGGTAATAAATGTAATATCGGCATCAAATAAGTATACACTCGTGCCTGCCCCCACCAAGGCTGGGCAGGGTGGGCTTCGGGGTGGGCACGCACATGTACACACTCACACCTGCACCCGCCAAGGCTGGCCAGGGTGGGCATGTACCTGTGAAGGCCCACCTAGGTTGGCCAAGGCCGGCTCCAGGTTGGGGACCCTGGTTGGCCAGGGCAGGCTCCAGGGTGGGCACACAGGCTGGCCAGGGAAGGCTCAGGGGAGGGCACACAGGCTGGCCAGGGCGGGCATGTACCTGTGAAGGCCCACCTAGGTTGGCCAGGGCAGGCTCCAGGGTGGACACATAAGCTGGCCAGGGCGGGTTCAGGGGTGGGCACACAGGCTGGCCAGGGAGGGCTCAAGGATGGGCACACAGGTTGGCCAGGGCAGGCTCCGGGTGGGCCCACAGGCTGGCCAGGGAGGGCTCAGGGGTGGGCACACAGGCTGGCCAGGGCAGGCACGCACCTGAGGAGGCCCACCAAGGTTGGCCATGGCGGGCTCCAGGGTGGGCACATAGGCTGGCCAGAGGGGGGGGGGGCACAAAGGCTGGCCAGGGCGGCCCCTCACCTGTCTTCGCCTGCAGGAGGGTCTCCTCGCTCGAGTGCACATAGTCCTCAAACTTGCTCTGTAAGACGGTGGCTCGCTGCCGCAGCTCCTGCTCGCCGGCTCCCGGTGACTTCTGGACGGGCAGCGAGGGGGGCGGGGGGAGGGGGATTAAAGAAAAAGGCAGGCTTTGAGGTGCGAATAATAAAGTAGTTTAGAATAGATTTAATAACAGTAAAATCACACAGTAACCACCAAGGGCCACGAGGGTAATCCTTTCAATATTACCAGTAAAAAACATCATAACATTAATATTAAGATACTAAAGCCAAGCAAAGAGGGGGGGGCAAGGGAGGGGGCCGGGGGCACAGGAGTCAAGGGGAGCAAAAGAGACAGAGAGGCTGGAGAGAAGGGGGGGGGGCAGAGAGGGAGGGAGATGCACGCGGAGGAAAAGAGACGAGAGAGGGAAAGGAGAAAAGGGGGGGGCGACAGAAAGGGGAGATGGAGAGACAGAAAAGGAGACAGGAGAAAAGGGGGGGCTGAATTTAAGAGCGGCCATGGAGAGGCAGAGAGAGGGAGGGACAACGAGAGGCAGGAAGATGGAGAGGAGCAGAGGAAAGGAGGCAGAGAGGGACAGGGGGAGGGGCAGGAACAGAGGCAGAGAGGGAGGGACAGAGGCAGGTAGATGGGGGCAGAAGAAAGAGACAGAGAGGGACAGAGGAAAGGACGCAGGGGGAGGGAGGGACAGAGGCAGGTAGATGGGGCAGAAGAAAGAGACAGAGAGGGAGAGGGAGGGACAGAGGAAATGACGCAGAGAGAGGGGAGGGAGGTACAGAGGCAGAGAGGGAGGGACAGAGGCAGTTAGATGGAGGGGCAGAGGAAAGAGACAGAGAGAGGGAAGGACACAGGAAATGAGGTAGAGAATGACAGAGGAAATGAGGCAGAGAGGGACAGAGGCAGAGAGAAGGAGAGGTGCAGAGGAAAGGAGGCAGAGAGAGGGAGGGACAGAGAGGGAGGGACAGCGGCAGAGAGAGGGAGGGACAAGCAGAGAGAGGGAAGGAAAGAGGTAGCGAAGGAGGGAAAGAGGCAGAGAGGGAGGGACAGAGGCAGAGAGATGGAGGGAGGGACAGAGGCAGGATGATGGAGAGGAGCAGAGGAAAGGAAGCAGAGAGATGGAGGGAGGGACAGCGGAAGAGATTGGGAGGGACAGAGGCAGAGAGGGAGAGGGACAGAGGCAGATAGATGGAGGGAGGGACAGAGGCAGATGGAGGGAGGGACAGAGGCAGGAAGATGGAGAGGAGCAGAGGAAAGGAGGCAGAGAGATGGAGGGAGGGACAGAGGCAAAGAGGGGGAGGGACAGAGGAAGAGAGGGGGAGGGACAGGGGCAGATAGATGGAGAGGTTTAGAGAAAAGGAGGCAGGGGGAGGGAGGGACAGAGGCAGGTAGATGGCAAGGAACAGAGAAAAGGAGGCAGAGAGAGGGAGGGACAGAGGCAGAGGGAAGAAGACACCAGTGAGGGCGGTGAGAAACAGACGATGGAGGTGCTTGAGGGCAGAGTGGGAAGTAGGGAGCTGCAGAGACTGTAACAACGTGAGAAAGAAGGAGCATAGGTGCTTAAACTAAATAGTAGAGAAACAAGACATTTTTAAAAAAGAAATTAGAGACAGTAATCCGTGGAGTAGAGAGTGGCTGACAGAAAAAGAGTGCTAAGTTGCAGAAATACAAAGTTGAACTCTTAAAGTTACTAAACTAACATTATCTAAATCCCCTGGAATGTATGGCACTTGGCGGTTAGACAACACAGGACAATGTGTAAAGTATTTATGCAGTAACAAAACAGAGTTAAAATTAAAAACAATAAAAATATGAAAACAAATTAGAAAAAGAGTAAAATGTAATAAACAAAACCACACCACAATGACAAAAATCTAACAGGGGGAACCAGAGATATGATTTTTTTAAAGCTTAAAGCAGGGATTGCGCCAAAAAGCACCCAGAGCCAATGATATTCAATGGACACGGTAGAGCAGAACCTCTGCACAATTTGACCCTGGCAGCAATGGTGCTTGGGTCAGCGACATGAAACGGGAACATCCTTGTCAAAGACTTTAGTTCTTTAGGTCCCAATTCTCCACAGGAGTGCATTTCTAAAGCCCCCCGGGACCTCAGGGGTGGGAGTTCGGCACTCTCAGGGTGTCAAGCAGAGCCCAGTCTAGGTCCTGTTGACACTGATCAGCTGGGCATTGAAAGGCAAGGCCTCTTGTAGGCTGCTGTATCAGGTCAGCCTCATGGCCCCTTCTTTGTCCTGGTTTCAATAGGGAGAGCAGCTCCACTACTCTTCTCAGGTTCTCCGATTTTCCACAGCTCTAGAAGTGCTGTGAAGTGGGTGCATGGAGATGTCACATAAGTGCCTGGCATGAGCTAGTGGGAGGGAGTGACCCCTGGGGACACCCTAACCAATGGGATAACGTGTCCCAGGGCTAACCCTACACACGTTGGACATTTTCAAGATGGCCAAAGTGTTTGCCACACTAAACTCGGGATCCGAGGGCTGGGAGTATGTGTGTGGAGTGTACTGTGGCAATCTTAGTTCCTCCCACATCAAAAACCAAAATACAGTTTGTGGCAGTCCCTGTATCCACAACTATCTCAGACAGACGTCTGGAAAAACAAGGATGAGTTTTCAACAACCAGGCATGGGATACACAAGAATTGTTGCAGCATCCAGTCATCGCCCTTTGAAGTGCACCCTGATTATTGGATGTAAACCTAGCAGACCTCTGAAACAGGCTATGACACTGCAATGTGCAAGAGAGGCCCACTGGCACTGGGGCCCAAAGAAGGGCCCTGTCCATACTGGATGTAAACCCAGCAGACCTCTGAAACAGGCCATGACACTGCAATGTGCAAGAGAGGCCCACTGGGGCCCAAAGAAGGGCCCTGTCCATATTGGATGTAAACCCAGCAGACCTCTGAAACAGGCTATGACACTGCAATGTGCAAGAGAGGCCCACTGGGGCCCAAAGAAGGGCCCTGTCCATATTGGATGTAAACCCAGCAGACCTCTGAAACGGGCTATGACACTGCAATGTGCAAGAGAGGCCCACTGGGGCCCAAAGAAGGGCCCTGTCCATATTGGATGTAAACCCAGCAGACCTCTGAAACAGGCTATGACACTGCAATGTGCAAGAGAGGCCCACTGGGGCCCAAAGAAGGGCCCTGTCCATATTGGATGTAAACACAGCAGACCTCTGAAACAGGCTATGACACTGCAATGTGCAAGAGAGGCCCACTGGGGCCCAAAGAAGGGCCCTGTCCATATTGGATGTAAACCCAGCAGACCTCTGAAACAGGCTACGACACTGCAATGTGCAAGAGAGGCCCACTGGGGCCCAAAGAAGGGCCCTGTCCATATTGGATGTAAACCCAGCAGACCTCTGAAACAGGCTACGACACTGCAATGTGCAAGAGAGGCCCACTGGGGCCCAAAGAAGGGCCCTGTCCATATTGGATGTAAACCCAGCAGACCTCTGAAACAGGCTACGACACTGCAATGTGCAAGAGAGGCCCACTGGGGCCCAAAGAAGGGCCCTGTCCATATTGGATGTAAACCCAGCAGACCTCTGAAACAGGCTACGACACTGCAATGTGCAAGCGAGGCCCACTGGGGCCCAAAGAAGGGCCCTGTCCATATTGGATGTAAACCCAGCAGACCTCTGAAACAGGCTATGACACTGCAATGTGCAAGAAGGGCCCTGTCCATATTGGATGTAAACCCAGCAGACCTCTGAAACAGGCTATGACACTGCAATGTGCAAGAGAGGCCCACTGGGGCCCAAAGAAGGGCCCTGTCCATATTGGATGTAAACCCAGCAGACCTCTGAAACAGGCTATGACACTGCAATGTGCAAGAGAGGCCCACTGGCACCGGGGCCCAAAGAAGGGCCCTGTCCATATTGGATGTAAACCCAGCAGACCTCTGAAACAGGCTATGACACTGCAATGTGCAAGAGAGGCCCACTGGGGCCCAAAGAAGGGCCCTGTCCATATTGGATGTAAACCCAGCAGACCTCTGAAACAGGCTATGACACTGCAATGTGCAAGAGAGGCCCACTGGCACCAGGGCCCAAAGAAGGGCCCTGTCCATATTGGATGTAAACCCAGCAGACCTCTGAAACAGGCTATGACACTGCAATGTGCAAGAGAGGCCCACTGGCACTGGGGCCCAAAGAAGGGCCCTGTCCATATTGGATGTAAACCCAGCAGACCTCTGAAACAGGCTACGACACTGCAATGTGCAAGAGTGGCCCACTGGGGCACAAAGAAGGGCCCTGTCCATATTGGATGTAAACCCAGCAGACCTCTGAAACAGGCTATGACACTGCAATGTGCAAGAGAGGCCCACTGGCACCCGGGCCCAAAGAAGGGCCCTGTCCATATTGGATGTAAACCCAGCAGACCTCTGAAACAGGCTATGACACTGCAATGTGCAAGAGAAGCCCACTGGCACTGGGGCCCAAAGAAGGGCCCTGTCCATATTGGATGTAAACCCAGCAGACCTCTGAAACAGGCTATGTCACTGCAATGTGCAAGAGAGGCCCACTGGCACTGGGGCCCAAAGAAGGGCCCTGTCTATATTGGATGTAAACCCAGCAGACGTCTGAAACAGGCTCTGACACTGCAATGTGCAGGAGAGACCCACTGGGGCCCAAAGAAGGGCCCTGTCCATATTGGATGTAAACCCAGCAGACCTCTGAAACAGGCTACGACACTGCAATGTGCAAGAGTGGCCCACTGGGACAGGGGCCCAAAGAAGGGCCCTGTCCATATTGGATGTAAACCCAGCAGACCTCTGAAAGAGGCTATGACACTGCAATGTGCAAGAGAGGCCCACTGGCACTGGGGCCCAAAGAAGGGCCCTGTCCATATTGGATGTAAACCCAGCAGACCTCTGAAACAGGCTATGACACTGCAATGTGCAAGAGAGGCCCACTGGGACAGGGGCCCAAAGAAGGGCCCTGTCCATATTGGATGTAAACCCAGCAGACCTCTGAAACAGGCAATGGCACTGCAATGTGCAAGAGAGGCCCACTGGCACTGGGGCCCAAAGAAGGGCCCTGTCCATATTGGATGTAAACCCAGCAGACCTCTGAAAGAGGCTATGACACTGCAATGTGCAAGAGAGGCCCACTGGCACTGGGGCCCAAAGAAGGGCCCTGTCCATATTGGATGTAAACCCAGCAGACCTCTGAAACAGGCTATGACACTGCAATGTGCAAGAGAGGCCCACTGGGACAGGGGCCCAAAGAAGGGCCCTGTCCATATTGGATGTAAACCCAGCAGACCTCTGAAACAGGCTATGGCACTGCAATGTGCAAGAGAGGCCCACTGGCACTGGGGCCCAAAGAAGGGCCCTGTCCATATTGGATGTAAACCCAGCAGACCTCTGAAACAGGCTACAACACTGCAATGTGCAAGAGAGGCCCACTGGCACTGGGGCCCAAAGAAGGGCCCTGTCCATATTGGATGTAAACCCAGCAGACCTCTGAAACAGGCCATGGCACTGCAATGTGCAAGAGAGGCCCACTGGCACTGAGGCCCAAAGAAGGGCCCTGTCCGTATTGGATGTAAACCCAGCAGACCTCTGAAACAGGCAATGACACTGCAATGTGCAAGAGAGGCCCACTGGCACTGGGGCCCAAAGAAGGGCCCTGTCCGTATTGGATGTAAACCCAGCAGACCTCTGAAACAGGCTATGGCACTGTAATGTGCAAGAGAGGCCCACTGGGGCCCAAAGAAGGGCCCTGTCCATATTGGATGCAAACCCAGCAGACCTCTGAAACAGGCTATTGACACTGCAATGTGCAAGAGAGGCCCACTGGGGCCCAAAGAAGGGCCCTGTCCATATTGGATGTAAACCCAGCAGACCTTTGAAACAGGCTATGACACTGCAATGTGCAAGAGTGGCCCACTGGCACTGGGGCCCAAAGAAGGGCCCTGTCCATATTGGATGTAAACCCAGCAGACCTCTGAAACAGGCTATGACACTGCAATGTGCAAGAGGCCCACTGGCACTGGGGCCCAAAGAAGGGCCCTGTCTATATTGGATGTAAACCCAGCAGACCTCTGAAACAGGCTATGGCACTGCAATGTGCAAGATTGGCCCACTGGGGCCCAAAGAAGGGCCCTGTCCATATTGGGTGTAAACCCAGCAGACCTCTGAAACAGGCTACGACACTGCAATGTGCAAGAGAGGCCCACTGGCACTGGGGCCCAAAGAAGGGCCCTGTCCATATTGGATGTAAACCCAGCAGACCTCTGAAACAGGCTATGACACTGCAATGTGCAAGAGAGGCCCACTGGCACCCGGGCCCAAAGAAGGGCCCTGTCCATATTGGATGTAAACCCAGCAGACCTCTGAAACAGGCTATGACACTGCAATGTGCAAGATTGGCCCACTGGGGCCCAAAGAAGGGCCCTGTCCATATTGGATGCAAACCCAGCAGACCTCTGAAACAGGCTCTGACACTGCAATGTGCAAGCGAGGCCCACTGGGGCCCAAAGAAGGGCCCTGTCCATATTGGATGCAAACCCAGCAGACCTCTGAAACAGGCTCTGACACTGCAATGTGCAGGAGAGACCCACTGGGGCCCAAAGAAGGGCCCTGTCCATATTGGATGTAAACCCAGCAGACCTCTGAAACAGGCTATGTCACTGCAATGTGCAAGAGAGGCCCACTGGCACTGGGGCCCAAAGAAGGGCCCTGTCCATATTGGATGTAAACCCAGCAGACCTCTGAAACAGGCTATGACACTGCAATGTGCAAGAGAGGCCCACTGGCACTGGGGCCCAAAGAAGGGCCCTGTCCAAGTGTCAGCTGACACAACAGGGGAGGCCTCTTCAAAGTTCACCATGTTCTTGGTTTGGGCCCAGCCCACAAGCCGTCCTGTTGAGAGCACAACACCACCTCCCCATAACCAAGGCCCTTTGTCCTTGTCCTGTTAACCAGTTCCCACCTTATCCGCGCCAATTCAAATGCTAAATACTAGCTGGCAGGAGATGGAGTGCAAAATAGAACTTCAGCTTCCAGGGGCTTCAAGGAAACTTTTCTAAACACTTTTCTTCCAAAGCATTCATTACATAACTGGCTTCACCAGTGAATTCGGATTGTGATAATGGCTTCAAAAAGAATAAAGTTCAGCTGCTTCCTAGCCAGAGAGAACATTTATAAAACTTTAAATTGTATCCCAGTGCTTTCCTATGGAACAGCGAACCATGCCGCAGTGAAATCAACTTTAAGGGCATTTTCACAGTGAGGAGATGTTCATCGTTAAACTTTACATGTTCTACTTTTAAATACCAAGCACCCTGTTTTATGGACCGCATGGTCTAGTGGGGGGGGGGGGGGGGGGTAGGGGTATTAATAGCTAAACAGATGCTTTAGGCTGGTCAAAAAGGGGTTATTTTGACAGGTGGAATCGGCAGTTTAAAACCGCACTGCCAGGCTACACTGGTAGACCTGGAGGCATGCTTTGCAGTGCCACTGCAGAGGATGGCACAGTGAGTGCTGCAGTGCACTGGTTGCATTTAATGTACAGGCCCAGAGTACACTTGGTGCCATATGTTAGGGACTTCTAGGCAAATTAAACAAACCAATCAGGCGCATACCACTTTTACCACGTTGAAAGGAGGAGCACAGGCACATTACCACTGGTTACCAGGGGTAAGGTGCAAAGAGTTCTATAGCAGAAATAAAGGGTTCGGCAAAAGGGCGAAAAGTTCTGGGGTGACCCTGAAGAAAGGGGAAACATTTCCCAACATGGACTTTCCTCTGTACACCAAGAGTGGCAAGACTGTGCTGACGTACGGGTAGCACAGGAAACAGTGGGGATGAACCAGAACACAAAGTCAGAAACACAATGATATAATGACAGACTGTGGTCTGTGATTAAACTCGGGAGCCATGGGCTCCAGATAAGAGCCCCCCTCCCCCACCTGCTGTCACTGCCATCATCCTATGTGACAATAATCAAAGTTCATTATGTGCAGTCTGACTTTGGGCAGAAGCACATACCTACCAGCCCAAGCCACTTTAATACAGATAGCCCAAGAACGGAACATGCAAAAAAGGCCCCAACTTTGAATAACCAAAGCTTAAAATTTCAAACAGGGTTCCTTGTGGGTTGGGATTTGGACCCCTGGCCAGTTCCCTTGCCTCTGCAGACAGTACCTTGAAGAGCCGCACCCCAAAGGTGCACGAGCCCTGGGAACTGGTGCTGCCTAATGACATCTTCTCCACCCTCACTACTCAGAAGTTTTGACTGGATTGTGACTTCAACAGTCCGTTACTGAACTTTCATGAAGCCTGCAGCAGACAGCGGCTACTGGGTTCAGACCCTGACAATCAAATCCTTTCTGCTACTGGTGTACTGGAGCTTTACATTACTACTGAGCTCCAGGTACACCCCTTTAGCACTCGCCCCTCATGGTAGAGAGTCAAGGCGTTAAAGATTTAAGCAGGGAGGTGGTGTGGGGTTAGAGAGTCTTAAGGACCTGGAAATCCTTTTTTACCTTTCGCAAGTTGCTGAAAACAAGCCTATCCTGAACCTGCATGGTTGGGACAGTTATCTGCGACCGCCTTGCGCCGGTAAACCCCTTGGGGTAGCTGTGCGCATTACAAGTTGCTAAATAAATAAACTCAAAAGAACATCAAATACCAATCAATAAATTAATGTCCTGTCAGTGTTTTTTCTTAAAAATGAGGCTCTCAATTTTCACTGATTTTTACAGATACAGACAGACACCATCTATGTTTCTGTCTATATTATGTTTTAACTATGGATAAAAATGGAAATTAGGGGCCAGATGTATGACCCGTTTTTGCATGTGCAAATGGGTTTGCGAACCCGTTTGCACATGCAAAAACATATTGGGCCATGTACATAGCCTATTTAGCGAGTCCTAATTTTTTTGCGACTCGCTAAATAGGTTTTGCGACTTGCTATCTGGAAGGGTAGTTGCCTTCCAAATAGCGAGTCTCAAAACAATGTACTAATGTTTTGTGACCGCCATTGCGGTCGCAAAACATTCGCAATTACCGCCTACTTCATGTAGGTGGTAATGCATTTGCAAAGCCTGCCCTTAAAAAAGGAAACAAAAACGTTTCATTTTTATTTTTTTTTAAATGCATCCCGTTTTACTTTAAGAAAAACGGGCTGCATTTAAAAATAAAAGCTGCTTTATTAAAAGCAGTCCCAGACAGGGTGGTCTGCTGAGCCTAGCAGGCCACCATCCTTGGGAGGGCTGGCCTTCACAATGGGCTCGCAAATTGCGAGAGGCTCATTAATATTAATGAGCCTCGCAATGTGCGACCCCATTGGGACTTGCAAAACAGTGTAAACACACTGTTGTACATTTCATGTAGCGCCTCAGAATTTGCGACTAGCAATGTGTTGCAAATTGCGAGGCGCTAAATGAAAGGGTTATACATCAGGCCCTATGTGTTTTTTTTAAGGTGCTCTACATGCCGTCAGTCATGCCTGCTGGGCCAATAGCTGTGCAGAGTGACAGGGGCGTCAGTTAAAACAAATGAGAGAACGTTTCTTTCTAAGGTTGCAAGAAGTATTCCAAGAGTCCAGCTCTGGGACCCGTCTTGATGGTTCCGGACACAGATTTTCAACAGCCGATGCCAAATATGATCATTTCTCAATAAAATGAAGTGAATTGTTTTGTATAATCCATGTTTCCTCCCTCCAAACAAGAAAAACTTATAAATCTTGTATGATATTTTTACATACAATATTGTGTACAAATAGGCATGGTGTGACTGGATATTCACCGTAGGAATCATGGCTTTAGAAAGAAGCAGAATGAATGTATGCATATCAGTACTGTATATATTGTGATATTGTCTAGAGAAGATTAATGTTCATTTTTATTCCTCTTCTTTTATTCACAACAAAGATGAAATTGTTTATATAAATTCAAATATCTTTTGATACCTAACACCCGGGTGTGTATACAATGTTGGCGAAAAAGAAATTGGTCCACATTGTTGAATACATTTGCTAATTGTTTTTCACATTTGATGTCTATACCCTGATTAGGACATACGTCCAGGGGTACATAGTTCCTGACTTTTGTTCATTTCTCCCAGACATGTCCAAGCAGAGTCTCCGTCTTTCAGTGTCCACGGGGAGCTGTGACCCTGCTGTCCGGGAGATCCCAAAGAGGAGGGGGCTGAACCCCTTAATTACCCGTTAACCTGTGGGGCAGAGGGTGGTATCCCTTCCAGGGAACAGTGGACTAGGAAGGGCAGGAGCAAGTGCCTGTTCCTCAACGGGTCCTTCTGTCTTCAACCCTCCACACCCCAGAGTGTAATCCACTCCAAAGCTCCCCAGGCATGCCCTGGAGGCGCCCCTGTAATTCACACAGCTGTCTTGGGTTCTCTCTTGCCTCCATTTTAGGTACCACTTGGGTTTCTGGAAATCAAAATGGATCCCTGTGGAGCCAAAGCCACATGTAGCAGACACTTCACACAGATGTTGCACATGCATCACCCATGACCCACATGGATGGAGCAAAGAATGTGTATGCAAGAGAGGCAGGTCTATTTAAAATGCAGCAGAGGTCAGTGGGAGACTGCCCGTGGCATGGGACCGGTTAAAAACCCTCTGCTGCCTCCAGAATCTGCTGCTGCCACCATGGTCAGTCCTCAGCAGCCCAGTGAGCGTACAGTCACTCTCAGAAAAGGAGGGTGCACACCATGTGCACCCTTCTTTTCTGAGAGTGACTGTCTAGGCCACAAAGCGCCACTCTGGGTCGCATTTCGCGTTATGGGGGGCCCTCCGCAGTCATGTGTGCCGAGGCATGAAAGTAAAAAACCTACAGCACTTGCTGCTGAACTCGAGCAGCACGCAGTTTTCACAGTCATCTAGGGGGGAGGATGGGGGGGGGGCCTTCGGGGTGTCCTTTTGGTGCCAACCGTCTGAAGGGCTTTTCTACAGATTAAAAGTGTCCTCCAGCAAAAAAAAGATCTTAACTATCACCAAGGGAAAGCCTCCAGAATTGACAGAGCTACCCCAAAACTGAGGCAGCCATGCCACGATGGAGACCCACCAGGCCCTGACCAGTCCCAGTCCGCCGCCTGGAATATGGACCCATATGTAGAACCAAGCTACCCTGGACCCTCGGCCAACACTATCCAGATGGGGCCCTGCGACAACTGGGACTGTCCTATGAAAGACACAACAATGGACAGTCCAAGCTGAGATACTGGCCTTTCGTCTCCTCGCTGGCGCCCTCACCCAAGAGATGCCCGATACTGGCCTTTCGTCTCCTCGCTGGCGCCCTCACCCAAGAGATGCCCGATACTGGCCTTTCGTCTCCTCGCTGGCGCCCTCACCCAAGAGATGCCCGATACTGGCCTTTCGTCTGCTCGCTGGCGCCCTCACCCAGGAGACGCCCGATACTGGCCTTTCGTCTCCTCGCTGGCGCCCTCACCCAAGAGATGCCCGATACTGGCCTTTCGTCTCCTCGCTGGCGCCCTCACCCAAGAGATGCCCGATACTGGCCTTTCGTCTCCTCGCTGGCGCCCTCACCCAAGAGATGCCCGATACTGGCCTTTCGTCTCCTCGCTGGCGCCCTCACCCAAGAGATGCCCGATACTGGCCTTTCGTCTCCTCGCTGGCGCCCTCGCCCAAGAGATGCCCTGGACACAGAGTGCTACTGGAGTTTCACACCACTCAGCGGCGCTCCTCGAACCCCGACAGTCTCACCTCTGATACTGCAAAGAGGGCCTCGAAGAAACCCAAGACAAAGATGAGAGAAGGCCAAACAAGTTAGGAGACAAAGGAGAAGGGAGGGGAGGACAGGATAGTCCTGTGACATGGGGAAAAGGAGAGAGAAAGAGAGTAAAGGTAGGAGAGCGATCGAGGACAAAGGAGAAAAGACATACGTGAAAGGGCTAGACTGCAGTGAATGGATAGGGTGAAAGAACAAACTAGAGGGTTCGAGATGGGGAGGACACAGTCATCTTAAAAGAGAAAACGAAGTGGAGAGAAGGGGCCACTGAAAGAGGGTACAAGGAAAGCAAAGAAGAAAAGAGGAAGAGACATCAAAAGTTAAGGAGGGGGAATATGAGAGAAAAGGCAGCGAGGCATGAACAAGAGAGACTGAAGGGCGAGAGAGGCAATGAGCGCGAGGTGGAAACGGGGAGTACCGAGAAGGCAGTGAGCGGGAGTGAGCACAGACTGGGGTGAAAGGACTAAAAACACAGACAGCTAGAGACAAGGGAGAAGCGAAGGCAGAGGAAGGTAAAGAAAGAAAACAGAGCGGAGAAAACAGAAGAGGGCACAGGAGGGGCGGGAGGGAGGTGTGTATAACCTGATCTACGCAAAACTCCCCACTGGTTTGCAGCTCAGTTTATTACTCTTTCCGGTCCATGAAAACTTTAGAACCCGGGAGAGGAAAGAAAAGGTACACACCATTACAGACTTTTAAAGCAAATCATTTATTTGTCAATCAATCAGGATGTATAAAGTGCGGCAAATCACCCGTGGGGGTCTCAAGGAGCTGGAGCTGCTAGCCGCTTCACGGCGAGAAAGGGGAAAGTACTCAAGAGAAATAGGGGGAAAGGAAGGAGAAAGCAGTAAAAACAAGCAGTGGCAAAGCAAATAGGTCTCGCTTTTGGGAGAGTTAGAGCTATTGGTGTTGTAAATGGCAATGTCTTTGACCCATGTGTTAGGAGCGGAGTGGATGTTTGTGGTGCGATGTGGAATTATGTAGGCTGCATTGGAATTGTTAGTTGTGGAATTATGTGGTGTGGAGTAGATTTGTGTAGTCGAAATATGTGCCATGGTGTGCAGTAGAATCATGTGGAACGTAATTATGTGGTATTGAGTGAAGTGGATTTATGTGGAGTGGGATTGTGTGTTATGGAGTGTAATTATGTGGAACAGTTTTTTGTGTTGTGGTGTTGTATGTAGTGGAATTTAATTTATGTGATGTGCTATTGACTCTTGTGGCATGATGTCGAATTCTGTGGTGTGTATTGGATGTATGTGGAGTGTTTTGTAATTGCGTTGTTGAGTTCAATTTTGTGGTTTGGTGTTGAATTATGAGGTGTATAATGGAAATGTGTGGAGTTGAATTGTGTGGCGTAGAACTGTGTAGTGTTGAGTGAAATTATGTGGGATAGTGTGGAGTGTGCTTATATGGTTCGCTGCTATGTGACAGAGTGGTTTTATGTGGGGTGTACTTATGTGGTATTGAGTATAGTGCAATTATGTGGAGTTGAAACATGTTGTGTTGAGTGGTATTATGTGAAGTGCAATTATGTTGGGTGGTCTTGAATTGTGTGCAGTGAATGGTGTGGTGTGGAACTGTGTGTCACACTAAACATTCAGGTATGCCACACAGAATGAAAACTTTGAAGGTGTTCTTGTGTACCGTAGAGGTGGGCGAGCCATTGAAAGCGCGAACGCCCTTGAAAAGCTCGAGCCAGACACACCCACCGCTTCTCTTTAATGTCAATCCCAAATCAAGCTGAGCTCTCGTAGAGCAAAGAGTTCAAATCAATGCATTAGCATTTGGGATAAATTGGAGAGACGCATAGCTACCCATTTAGTGAATGGCTTGTGCAAAGGGAAAACAGGGATTAATCCAAACCTCCCATTTAATTAAATTGTGTGATCTTAGGCATTTTTTTTATGTCGTCAGTCTCCCTTTTGCTTCATTATCACATCCGAACGTCCCTTCATATGTATGACTTCAGAATAGGAGCGATACAAAAACATATTGCGCTTGCTTTAATAGACTATCATGTTGAGCCTATAAGTATCTGGGTGCACACAGAGCGCACATGAAAACGGACTTCCCTCTTAGGTCCCTAATGGCACTGTCCCCGGGGCGCAGGCGGGACAAGAATGGCTCTAAATGTAGGTTTAAGAAAGATCCCTTTGAATAGGTGCCTCTCAGGGCAGTGGCTGGGAATGCCCATCCCACGAGGCTCGTGCCCGGTTCAGTAGGGCTGGCCCGGTTGTTGTCACTCATTATCCATCAGTCTGCACAAGAGAATCACCGACTAAAGGCCTCTTCTAAGCATGACGTCAAAATTGGCGCCACTAAAGAGGCATATGCAAGAAAAGAAAAGAGACACACCCACCCCAAATGGGTATAAAAAAAAGGCACACTTGCACAGTACGTGGGCCCATCATAGCCTCCGCACCCCGGTGCCAATACACCTGCTGAACCTATGAGAGTGATGCCCTTAGACACTGACCGCATGCAGGATAGCTCACCACGATTTAAGCAGCAAGGACAAAGGTTACTTACCCCCCCGGCTCTCGTTAATGAACCTTGATGGCTTCCCGGCCCCTTCAGCTGCAAACATGCACAGTATGTGCACAAGACAAACACCAGCGGCCATGAAAGATTTGTTGTGCAAAGTAAAGGGCCTCTGATCCAGGACTAGTATTCAGAACGGATGTCTGGGCTTTGGTCCGCTCTCATCCCATGAAGAGAACGGCGCGGCCGCAGAGCTGCATCTTCCCAGTGGCCCGGCCAGTACCACGCCTCTCGCGGAAACTTACCTGAGTCTCAGGTAACCCTGGACGGACAACTACGCTACGCTCGCGAAGTTTGTGCTATTTTGCGCTACGCGAATTGCACGTAGCACAGTGCAAAAATCACGTAGCGTAGTTGGCATTTTTTGCTAGCTCGCGGTCCTCATCGTCAAGTTGGCGACCACAAGCGAGCAAAATGACATCCTGGCGAGACTTTTTCCTCGTCCGCGATCAGCAACATCAAGCTGCCGATCGCGAGCGTGGAAAATAAACCTTCCAGCGAGATTCTCAACGCGGGGAGGTCAGGTTTCTCATTGCAAGCGGTCGCGACCGCTCGCGATGAGAAACTACCAGTCCGCGTTGAGAAAGCTGCCGCTCAAGTATCTCGCGTAGTGCGAAGTGCACTTCGCGTAGCTACGTGTAGCGCTACTACGCAAACTACGCCCAGGGTTAGTCTCAGGACAATCATGAAATCCCCCATGGTCACTCGGTCGAGCAGCGCAAAATATGCCTTCACCGCCACAAGGCTCAAAGATCAAAAGAAATGCTGGCAAAACGGAAAGAGCCGAGGACGCCGGTGCCTGCAGAGGCGAGCGCAGCTGCAGTCTGAGTTTGTGGGGCTGGGGCAGGGTCAGGGACGGAGCCTTTCGGAAACAGCAGTGAGCCAGAGACCGGCTTCCGGAGCAGAGGGAGGGTGAAGCCCTGTCTCTGTAACCATAGGGTGCGTGTTCTCTTCGGGGGTGTCACTGTGTGGAGAAGGAGAAGTGTGCTAGGCTGGTGCATTGTGCTGGTGAGTAGGCATTAAAACAGTCAATGACTGTAGAGGGCCGCGGTGACCAGACACAGGGCAACGGCGCAGAACTGGACATGACCACAGGCCTTACGGTGACACCAGGGCACAAGTCCTAAAAAAGAAGTGGGGGGACGCTGATGTCACGACAGGAAGTGACGTCACGAAAGGTGGCTTGCACCATCAGACTCATTGCCTCCCTTCGCTCACCCCTTAGATGCGATTGCATCAGAGAAGCCAGCGCATGAGCAGCATTCTGAATGAGCTCCGATCTCGCCCCAGAGAGGCCAAAGAATGAATGTGTGGCTCCATTTGCTCCAGTTATCGAGCTCCTGGTAAAATAAGTGGGGGGACGCTGTCCACCCGCGTGGTACCCCGACTCGAGCCCTGAGTGACACGACACAGGGCAACAACGCAGACCTGGACATGACCGCAGGCCTTACGGTGACCCGACGAAGGGCAACAACGAAGACATGGACATGACCGCAGGCATTACGGTGTCCCGACACAGGGCAACGTCGCAGACCTGGACATGACTGCAGGCCTTACGGTGACCCGACACAGGGCAACGGAGCAGAAGTGGACATGACCCCATGCCTTACGGTGACCTGACACAGGGCAACGGAGCAGAACTGGACATGACCGCAGGCCTTAGGGTGACCGGGACAAAGGGCAACAGTGCAGAACGGGACATGACCGCAGGCCTTACAGTGACCGGGACACAGGGCAATGGCCAGAACAGGACATGATCACAGGCCTTACAGTGACCAGACACAAGGCAATGGCCAGACCTGGACATGACCATGGACCGTACGGTGACCAGACACTGGGCAACGGCGCAGACCTGGACATGACCGCAGGCCTTACGGTGACCAGACACACGGCAACGGTGCCGAACTGGACATGACCACAGGCCTTACGGTGACCCGACACAGGGCAACGTCGCAGACCTGGACATGACTGCAGGCCTTACGGTGACCCGACACAGGGCAACGGAGCAGAAGTGGACATGACCCCATGCCTTACGGTGACCTGACACAGGGCAACGGAGCAGAACTGGACATGACCGCAGGCCTTAGGGTGACCGGGACACAGGGCAACAGTGCAGAACGGGACATGACCGCAGGCCTTACAGTGACCGGGACACAGGGCAATGGCCAGAACAGGACATGATCACAGGCCTTACAGTGACCAGACACAAGGCAACGGCCAGACCTGGACATGACCATGGACCGTACGGTGACCAGACACTGGGCAACGGCGCAGACCTGGACATGACCGCAGGTCTTACGGTGACCAGACACAGGGCAACGGCGCAGACCTGGACATGACCGCAGGCCTTACGATGACCCGACACACAGGAACGGCGCAGAACTGGACAAGACCCCAGGCCTTATGGTGACCCGACACAGGGCAATGGAGCAGAACTGGATATGACCACAGGCCTTACGGTGACTGGGACACAGGGCAACGGGACATGACCGCAGGCCTTACGGCGACAGGGACACAGGGCAACGGCGCAGAACGGGACATGACCGCAGGCCTTACGGTGACCCGACACAGGGCAAGGGCGCAGAACTGGACAAGACCCCAGGCCTTACGGTGACCCGACACAGGGCAATGGAGCAGAACTGGACATGACCACAAGCCTTACGGTGACCTGACACAGGGCAACAGCGCAGAACGTGACATGACCGCAGGCCATACGGTGACCCGACATAGGGCAACGGCGCAGAACGGGACATGACCACAGGCCTTACGGTGACCCGACACAGGGCAACGGCGCAGAACGGGACATGACCGCAGGCTTCGCGGTGACCCGAGACAGGGCAACGGCGCAGAACGGGACTTGACCGAAGGCCTTACGGTGACTTGACACAGGGCAACGGTGCAGACCTGGACATGACCGCAGGCCTTACAGTGACCAGACACAGGCAACGGCGCAGACCTGGACATGACCGCAGACCTTACGGTGACCGGACACTGGGCAACGGCGCAGACCTGGACATGACCGCAGCTCTTACGGTGACCCGACACAGGGCAACGGTGCAGAACAGGAAATGACCGCAGGCTTTACGGTGACCCGACACAGGGCAACGGGCGCAGAACGAGATATGACCTCAGGCCTTACAGTGACCTGACACAGGGCAATGGCGCAGAATGGGACATGTCCATAGGCCTTACGGTGACCAGACACAGGGCAACGGCGCAGAACGGGACATGTCCATAGGCCTTACGGTGACCAGACACAGGGCGATGGCGCAGATCTAGACATGATCGCAGGCCTTACGGTGACCAGACAATGGGCAACGGGGCAGACCTGGACATGACCGCAGGTCTTATGGTGACGAGACACAGGGCAACGGCGCAGACCTGGACATGACCGCAGGCCGTAGAGTGACCAGACAGAGGGCAACGGCGCAGACCTGGACATGATCGCAGGCCTTATGGTGACCCGACACAGGGCAACGGCGCAGAACGGGAAAAGACCTCAGGCCTTACAGTGACCTGACACAGGGCAACGGCGCAGAATGGGAGAATACCGTAGGCCTTACGGTGACCCGACACAGGGCAACAACGCAAACGGGACATGACCACAGGCCTTCCCAAAATGTTTCGGCCTCTGGAAACCCACATTGGCTGACGTAGTCAATCCAATGTCAAACAAAAGACACGGACTGGGAGCAGTGTGAATTCTCTACAATGGACAGCAGCGTGATGAAGTCTACATGTGTAAACATTCCCCATTGCTGGTAAGTAAGGAAATTCGCCCTCCTAACATGGCGACTACTCGGGCGAGCTGTCCTAACGCAGTGGCAGGCTCGCTCGCGTGAGCCCATTGATGCCACTCCCCTGCACTGAACATTCTACACACTCCTCAGGCTCGCTCGCGTGAGCCCATTGTTGCCATGCCCCTGCACTGAACATTCTACGCACTCCTCAGGCTCGGTCACGTGAGCCCATTGTTGCCACGACCCTGCACTGAACAATCTACGCACTCCTCAGGCTCGGTCACGTGAGCCCATTGTTGCCACGACCCTGCACTGAACAATCTACGCACTCCCCAGCCTCGCTCGCCTGAGCCCATTGTTGCCACGCCCCTGCACTGAACATTCTACGCCCTCCTCAGGCTCGCTCACTTGAGCCCATTGTTGCCACGCCCCTGCACTGAACATTCTACGCCCTCCTCAGGCTCGCTCACTTGAGCCCATTGTTGCCATGCCCCTGTACTGAACATTCTATGCCCTCCTCAGGCTCGCTCATGTGAGTCCATTGTTGCCATGCCCCTGCACTGAACATTCTACGCCCTCCTCAGGCTCGCTCACTTGAGCCCATTGTTGCCACGCCCCTGCACTGAACATTCTACGCCCTCCTCAGGCTCGCTCACTTGAGCCCATTGTTGCCACGCCCCTGCACTGAACATTCTACGCCCTCCTCAGGCTCGCTCACTTGAGCCCATTGTTGCCACGCCCCTGCACTGAACATTCTACGCCCTCCTCAGGCTCGCTCACTTGAGCCCACTGTTGCCACGCCCCTGCACTGAACATTCTACGCCCTCCTCAGGCTCGCTCACTTGAGCCCATTGTTGCCATGCCCCTGTACTGAACATTCTATGCCCTCCTCAGGCTCGCTCATGTGAGTCCATTGTTGCCATGCCCCTGCACTAAACAATCTATGCACTCCTCGCTGCGGCCCTGCTAACATGGCCGGGGCATTCAACAGCCCGTTTGACCTAATCTGACCCTGACCTAGCAGACTATGTAAAGAGGCTTTGATGCGAAAGGCAGCATGTCCCCCATATGGGGGCGGGAGCTTAACAAATCTGTACGCGAATGAGTGTGTTTCGAGTTGCTGGGAACGGAATGGAGGTTGGGGGGGAGGTGATTGTTCGACTACAACGGGAGTGTTTCTGCAACACTGATTTTAAGTTTTTAAACTAAAAAAGACAACTTCTGCTCACTAATGCAGGTTTGGAAACTAAAATACTGTCATCTGATCGCATTTTTTGGGGAAAAGAAACATTCTCAAAACACGAGTCAAGGGAATAGAAACAAATAGAGCACCCCAAACCACTGAAATACAGAGGAGACTGTGACATGTATAAGGGCCAGTCTCCATGGGAGGGAAAAAACCACCACAAGGAGGGACAAATAAAACAGATTTACCTATGAAAAGCATCAATTTCTGAACGCCACGAAAAGGAATCAATGACAAGTGATGGGCATGCTCAAAGCTCATAGAGCAGATTCGGCATGTCAAGAGACCGCACATGCGCTACCTGTGTTCGACCCAAAAATGAGGCAAAAGTGGAAGAAAGTACTCAGAAAAACAGGGAGGAAGCAGAGTGGTGCAGCAGCACAAGAGAGTTGGGCACGAGTCCTGTATTTCTACACACTGTGGTGGATGAAAGGCCAATAGCTCTAAACTCATCTAAAACCAAACTGATGTCAATCCAGATGAAGACAGGCGCAAGACAATCTACCTCTTGCTAGGATTCGTCCCAATGAGTGGACTGTAAAATCCGGACTCAGAAAGAGGCCCCCACTGGGAGTAACTTTTTATCCACCATGGAGCTTCTCTCAGAACTACAGTCCCTATCTGATGGTGTCAGGAACTCACAGGAGCACCGGGCGAGGCCGGCCGGGGCTGGATGACTGCTCTTCTTAAACAGCACTGGTGCAGCACCCTTACCTTTCCATCGAGGTCCCCTTGGCAGTGGTCCTGCACAGCCTTCATCATGTTTACGGTGATGCTGTTGTGTGTGCACAAGTTGCTGCTGCCCCTGGGATGTTTACATGCAGGACTGAACCCCATGAAATGAAGGACGGGTTTGTCCTGTGCCTGAAATGGGCGTCTACCAGGCTCACACCCCAATAAACGTGTGTTGCTGCCAGGCCCCCAGAGACTCTGCAGTGCCCTTCTTTCCTTCCCTTTGCAGTCCATTCAAGGTGGGTTCATATGGCTGTTTCCCAAAGAATGACATATTGAGTAGACGTCAGTGCACTTCAGTCCCAAGCCCCACCACTCCTACCTGTGCATGCCTTTTTAGAACAAACCTTGTGTTACCTCGCCCTCAGGGTCTGACCTCTGGATTTAAGACACACCGAATACATGCATCTGAAATAATGTTTCACTCAGTGACTGTTTCCTGAGCCCTTTTCAGGTCTCGCCTATAAACCGCTTTAGCGGTCTGCGTTCGGAACACCCATTGTATACATTATTGAACTCTTCTAGTGTCCTATAGGTGAGCCTGATCCCTGCAGGGCTTTGTTATTTCCCTTCTTCTAATTCAACAGCTTCTCTTACGCTTCTTGTGTTTGTCCCTCCCTTGGAGGACAGCTGTTTAACAGTGTTTGACTGGATCAGTCTTATCATTTCACTACTCAGGGAGCTACTTTTTTTCTTTCCTTTAGGACCTGGTGGCAATGCATGCGTTTTTACTTTTCGCCTATCCGCTCTTCCGTTACTTTTGACCCCCTCCACCAGTTCCTCCGTTGCTCTCATACCTCACGCCACCCCCCACCCCCAACACTGCAGCAGCTTCTCGCTCGTCCCTTTCAGGAACAGCACATTGCGACCGAGCTGCTGGCTTCTATATTTTACACCACTGAGTTTACTTTTGTGTACTTTAATTTATCATACAAAAATGGAAGTCTGCATCTTGGAACAGTAAAATAAACTTTTAAGAAAAAAAGGCAGAAAAGGTTGCTGGCGTATTAAGAAGTGCACGCATGCATTGTGTTATCACAACACGTGCATGCCCTGGTGCCCATCTTCAAATGCTCTTCGTAAAACTATTTCAAAATGGCCATCAAAAGGGGCACATGCTGGATGACGAACAGGCAGCCATCAAGGCATGAATTTTTCTCATGATGGAAAAACATTTTGAGATTCCATATGTAATGCAATGCTGGCCTTTTTGTACTTTACCTTTTTAATATTTTTTACTATGCTTTAAAAACAGGTATTGACACAGGCAATAGAGTGACGCTGCCTTTGAGCACTCAAACACATAAGTATTGTTCAATAGTCAGTTACTATGAATCAGGCTCTTCTTTATTCGGTTTCCAACAAAACCACCAATGTTCTAGCCAACATGTTTCGTCGTCTCATTCTATCACCACTGACTTCTTCAGGGCTATTATTAGTAACATATGCTTGTCAAATCATGTACTATAAGTATAGATCTATAGCCCCGAACTCCACAGTAGTAGTTCTAAAAATAAGAAAATTAAGAGTCTTGGTATAGTAGCTGTTGTTACATTTATTACGGAGTGCCATGAGAACGCCAGACACACTACACACACCAAGGCTACCTCGAGTCCCAGCACTTCCCGGCACCAAGGCACCCTTTAGCAGTGCCCTGAGACCACCTCTGGTCCGAGGTGTGCAACGCGCACTAAGGTCACCTCTGATCTCAACACTTCCCGGCACCAAGGCATCCTCTAGCAGTGCCCTACTGAGACCACCTCCGATCTCAACACTTCCCAGCACCAAGGCATCCTCTAGTAGTGCCCTGCTGAGACCACCTCTGATCCCAACACTTCCCGGCACCAAGGCATCCTCTAGCAGTGCCCTGCTGAGACCACCACTGATCCTAACACTTCCCGGCACCAAGACACCCTCTAGCAGTGCCCTACTGAGACCACCTCTGATTCCAATACTTCCAGGCACCAAGGCATCCTCTAGCAGTACCCTTCTGAGACCACCTCCGATCTCAACACTTCCCAGCACCAAGGCATCCTCTAGCAGTGCCCTACTGAGACCACCTCTGATCCCAACACTTCCCAGCACCAAGGCATCCTCTAGCAGTACCCTACTATGACCACCTCAGATCCCAACACTTCCCGGCACCAAGACACCCTCTAGCAGTGCCCTACTGAGACCACCTCTGATTCCAATACTTCCCGGCACCAAGGCATCCTCTAGCAGTACCCTTCTGAGACCACCTCGGATCCCAACACTTCCCGGTACCAAGGCATCCTCTAGCAGTGCCCTGCTGAGACCACCTCTGATCCCAACACTTCCCAGCACCAAGGCATCCTCTAGCAGTGCCCTACTGAGACCACCTCTGATCCCAACACTTCCCGGCACCAAGGCATCCTCTAGCAGTGCCCTACTGAGACCACCTCTGTTCCCAACACTCCCCGGCACCAAGGCATCCTCTAGCAGTGCCCTACTGAGACAACCTCTGATCCCAACACTTCCCGGCACCAAGGCATCCTCTAGCAGTGCCCTGCTGAGACCACCTCTGATCCTAACACTTCCCGGCACTAAGGCATCCTCTAGCAGTGCCCTACTGAGACAACCTCTGATCCCAACACTTCACGGCACCAAGGCATCCTCTAGCAGTACCCTACTGAGACCACCTCTGATCCCAACACTTCCCAGCACCAAGGCATCCTCTAGCAGTGCCCTACTGAGACCACCTCTGATCCCAACACTTCCCGGCACCAAGGCATCCTCTAGCAGTGTCCTGCTGAGACCACCTCTGATCCCAACACTTCCCGGCACCAAGGCATCCTCTAGCAGTGCCCTGCTGAGACCACCACTGATCCTAACACTTCCCGGCACCAAGGCATCCTCTAGCAGTGCCCCACTGAGACCACCTCTGATCCCAACACTTCCCGGCACCAAGGCATCCTCTAGCAGTGCCCTGCTGAGACCACCTCTGATCCCAACACTTCCCGGCACCAAGGCATCCTCTAGCAGTGCCCTACTGAGACCACCTCTGATCCCAACACTTCCCGGCACCAAGGCATCCTCTAGCAGTGCCCTGCTGAGACCACCTCTGATCCCAACACTTCCCGGCGCCAAGGCATCCTCTAGCAGTGCCCTACTGAGACCACCTCTGATCCCAACACTTCCCGGCACCAAGGCATCCTCTAGCAGTGCCCTGCTGAGACCACCTCTGATCCCAACACTTCCCAGCACCAAGGCATCCTCTAGCAGTGCCCTACTGAGACCACCTCTGATCCCAACAGTTCCCGCACCAAGGCATCCTCTAGCAGTGCCCTGCTGAGACCACCTCTGATCCCAACAGTTCCCGGCACCAAGGCATCCTCTAGCAGTGCCCTGCTGAGACCACCTCTGATCCCAACAGTTCCCGGCACCAAGGCATCCTCTAGCAGTGCCCTACTGAGACCACCTCTGATCCCAACACTTCCCAGCACCAAGGCATCCTCTAGCAGAGCCCTGCTGAGACCACCTCTGCTCCCAACACTTCCCGGCACCAAGGCATCCTCTAGCAGTGCCCTGCTGAGACCACCTCTGATCCCAACACTTCCCAGCACCAAGGCATCCTCTAGCAGTGCCCTGCTGAGACCACCTCTGATCCCAACACTTCCCGGCACCAAGGCATCCTCTAGTAGTGCCCTGCTGAGACCACCTCTGATCCCAACACTTCCCGGCACCAAGGCATCCTCTAGCAGTGCCCTGCTGAGACCACCACTGATCCTAACACTTCCCGGCACCAAGGCATCCTCTAGCAGTGCCCTGCTGAGACCACCTCTGATCCCAACACTTCCCAGCACCAAGGCATCCTCTAGCAGTGCCCTGCTGAGACCACCTCTGATCCCAACAGTTCCCGGCACCAAGGCATCCTCTAGCAGTGCCCTGCTGAGACCACCTCTGATCCCAACAGTTCCCGGCACCAAGGCATCCTCTAGCAGTGCCCTACTGAGACCACCTCTGATCCCAACACTTCCCAGCACCAAGGCATCCTCTAGCAGAGCCCTGCTGAGACCACCTCTGCTCCCAACACTTCCCGGCACCAAGGCATCCTCTAGCAGTGCCCTGCTGAGACCACCTCTGATCCCAACACTTCCCAGCACCAAGGCATCCTCTAGCAGTGCCCTGCTGAGACCACCTCTGATCCCAACACTTCCCGGCACCAAGGCATCCTCTAGTAGTGCCCTGCTGAGACCACCTCTGATCCCAACACTTCCCGGCACCAAGGCATCCTCTAGCAGTGCCCTGCTGAGACCACCACTGATCCTAACACTTCCCGGCACCAAGGCATCCTCTAGCAGTGCCCTGCTGAGACCACCTCTGATCCCAACACTTCCCAGCACCAAGGCATCCTCTAGCAGTGCCCTGCTGAGACCACCTCTGATCCCAACACTTCCTGGCACCAAGGCATCCTCTAGCAGTGCCCTACTGAGACTGAAAAAGAAAGAAAGGAAGGTGAGGATAGGCTACGCAGTGTAAAATGTCACAAATCAAGTCCACTAAAAGAACAAGTTACCTGGAGAGGATATGGGAGAAAGTTCTAAAGTGATCACCTATGTGAAAGAGCCAACCCATGGCAATATGTATGTCGAGGATGTTTTTCAAAAACTTAAGATGAATTCTCACACACCTGTCCGTGTCATGCTTCAATAAAGGGTCGTCTCATCTGCGCAAGAGTTTGTTAGGGGATGGATGCGCTCATCAAGTGGCTTTGAGGACACTTTAGAAGTCATGGGGGAGCTCACTCTTTAGGATTTTAGGGATCTGAGTGAAAAATTAGAAAGACAAGACATACATAAAATAAAGCAAAATGGCAGGAAGCTGTTGTGGTTCCCAGAGAGCAACGTCAAATGGCTGATCTCAGAGAAACAATGTGTCAGAAGGAAGTGGCACAGCATTTCCATGCAAGCACTTGTGATTGTGAGAAACACTCACAAAGACACAAGGGTGTGTCGAACAATGCAGAGGAAAAGATTAGCTCACTCATTGTAGGTGCGCCATCTCAATCTCTCATGAACACGTCTTTCCTACTTCTGGACTCGTACCCAATGCTGGATGGATATTGTCTCATGGATGGGAAGGCCTGGTGTGCCCTGTAGTCGCACAGTGTGTGCTAGTAAATATCAACAACATGTGGGTGGTGAGCAGAATAAGGCATGACCAGCCTGGGATCAAGAAGTCTGTAGTCTGAATCTCAAGAGTCCTCACTTCATCAAGGACACCGGGAATTACTTAACTGTGTGACCGCCCGGTTGAGATGTTGCACATGCAATGGGTGTGACAACTTCTGGTGATTTTCTACATATTATATGTATGTCTTGTCTTTTTATCTTACAGGTACTACACCTTTGACAGACACATCCACAGGTAGTACTAGGCTTACAATAATCATCAGACTGTCTGAACATGTATGGTTACGGAGGAGAAATGCAGCACTCTAGGAATCTCAGCTCTGAGGAAGGCCATAGATCAGCTGGAGGGGCCATAAGGACAGCCGAAACATGTCGACCTGGGGGACAAAGGAGCCATGACAACCCCTATGCTCCTGTAGTTTTTGTTTAATACCCCGGAATAAATGTTAGAGGATGGGTTTAACTGTAAGAGATGTATACCTTTTCACATTGCTCCCCAAACTTATCAACGGTGAGCTCACCATGACTTCCAAAGTGCTCTTGACATTCGATGCTCGCATCCACCGCCTGACAAATTGTTGAGCGGATGAGATGACCGTATGATGAAACATGACACCTGGGCAGGACTGGGAGGATTCATCTTCATTTTTAAAAAAAATATTCTCAACATACATATCAACACGGCTAGGCTATTTCACATTGGTAATCCCTTTTGAACCTTCACCCATTTCAGCCCCAGGTAACTTATTTTTATGGATTAAAAGTATCTTACTAACACCACCTCTGGCCCGATCAGTGCCACTCGCACCGAGGCCACCTCTAGCCGTGAGACCAGCTCTGGTCCCATCGGTGCCATGCACACTGAGGCCACCTCTAGAGCAGTGGAGTACCCTACTGACACCAGCTCTGGTCCCATCGATGCCACGCGCACTGACGCCACTTCTAGGAGAGGAGTACCCTACTGACGTTGGCTCTGGTTCGATCGGTGCCACACGCACCAATGCCACTTCTAGAGCAGTGGAGTACCCTACTGACGCCAGCCCTGGTCCCATCAGTGCCACACGCACTGAAGCCAGCTCTAGCAGTGGAGTACCCTACTGACGCCAGCCCTGGTCCCATCAGTGCCACGCGCACTGAAGCCAGCTCTAGCAGTGGAGTACCCTACTGACGCCTGCTCTGGTTCGATCGGAGCCAAGCTCACTTCGGTGCCAAGCTCACTAATGCCACTGCTAGGAATGAAGTACCCTACTGACATCAGCTCTGGTCCCATCGATGCCACGCGCATTGACGCCACTTCTAGGGGTGGAGTACCCTACTGACGTTGGCTCTGGTTCGATCGGTGCCACGCGCACTGACGCCACTTCTAGGAGTGGAGTACCCTACTGACGTTGGCTCTGGTTCGATCGCTGCCACACGCACCGACGCCACTTCTAGAGCAGTGGAGTACCCTACTGACGCCAGCCCTGGTCCCATCGGTGCCACGCGCACTGAGGCCAGCTCTAGCAGTGGAGTACCCTACTAACGCCAGCCCTGGTCCCATCGGTGCCACGCGCACTGAGGCCAGCTCTAGCAGTGGAGTACCCTACTGACGCCAGCTCTGGTCCCATCGGTGCCACGCGCACTTAGACCACTTCTAGGAGTGGAGTACCCTACTGACGCCAGTCCTAGTTCGATCGGTGCCACGCGCACTGAAGCCAGCTTTAGCAGTGGAGTACCCTACTGATGCCAGCCCTGGTCCCCATCGGTGCCATGTGCACTGAGGCTACTTCTAGAGCAGTGGAGTACCACACTGACGGCAGCTCTGGTCCCATCGGTGCCACGCACACTGAGGCCACCTCTAGAGCAGTGGAGTACCCTACTGATGCCAGCTCTGGTCCCATCAGTGCCACGCGCACTGACGCCACTTCTAGGAGTGGAGTACCCTACTGACATTGGCTCGGGGTCGATCGGTACCACGCGCACCGTCGCCACTTCTAGGAGTGGAGTACCCTACTGACGCCAGCCCTGGTCGATCGGTGCCACGCGCACTGAAGCCAGCAATAGCAGTGGAGTACCCTACTGACGCCAGCTCTGGTCCCATCGGTGCCACGTGCACTGATGCCACTTCTAGGAGTAGAGTACCCTACTGACGCAAGGTCTGTTTTGAATGGTGCCACGCGCACTGAGGCCACTTCTAGGAATGAAGTACCCTACTGACGCCAGCTCTGGTCCCATCGGTGCCACGCGCACTGAGGCCACTTCTAGGAGTGGAGTACCCTACTGACGCCAGCCCTGGTCGATCGGTGCCACGCGCACTGATGCCACTTCTAGGAATGAAATACCCTACTAACGCCAGCTCTGGTCCAATCGGTGCCACGTGCACTGAGGCCACTCCTACAGCAGTGCAGTACCCTACTGACGCCAGCCCTGGTTCAATCGGTGCCACGCGCACTGAAGCCAGCTCTAGCAGTGGAGTACCCTACTGATGCCAGCCCTGGTTCGATCGGTGCCACGTGCACCGTAGCCAGCTCTAGCAGTGGAGTACCCTACTGACGCCAGCCCTGGTCCCATCGGTGCCATACACACTGAGGCCACTTCTAGGAGTGAAGTACCTACTGACGCCAGCTCTGGTCCCATTGGAGCCATGCGCACAGAGGCCAGCTCTAGCAGTGCAGTACCCTACTGACGCCAGCTCTGGTCCCATCGGTGCCACCTGCACTGAGGCCATTTCTAGGAGTGGAGTACCCTACTGACGCCAGCTCTGGTCCCATCGGTGCCACGTGCACTGATGCCACTTCTAGGAGTGGAGTACCCTACTGACGCAAGGTCTGTTTTGAATGGTGCCACGCGCACTGAGGCCACTTCTAGGAATGAAGTACCCTACTGACGCCAGCTCTGGTCCCATTGGAGCCATGCGCACAGAGGCCAGCTCTAGCAGTGCAGTACCCTACTGACGCCAGCTCTGGTCCCATCGGTGCCACCTGCACTGAGGCCATTTCTAGGAGTGGAGTACCCTACTGACGCCAGCTCTGGTCCCATCGGTGCCACGTGCACTGATGCCACTTCTAGGAGTGGAGTACCCTACTGACGCAAGGTCTGTTTTGAATGGTGCCACGCGCACTGAGGCCACTTCTAGGAATGAAGTACCCTACTGACGCCAGCTCTGGTCCCATCGGTGCCACGCGCGCTGAGGCCACTTCTAGGAGTGGAGTACCCTACTGACGCCAGCCCTGGTCGATCGGTGCCACGCGCACTGTAGCCAGCAATAGCAGTGGAGTACCCTACTGACGCCAGCTCTGGTTCGATCGGTGCCACGCGCACGGATGCCACTTCTAGGAATGAAGTACCCTACTGACGCCAGCTCTGGTCCCATCGGGGCCACGCGCACTGAGGCCACTTCTAGGAGTGGAGTACCCTACTGACGCCAGCCCAGGTTCGAATGGTGCCACGCGCACTGATGCCACTTCTAGGAATGAAGTACCCTACTGACGCCAGCTCTGGTCCCATCGGTGCCACGCGCAATGAGGCCACTTCTATGAGTGGAGTACCCTACTGACGCCAGCTCTGGTCCCATCGGTGCCACGCGCACTGAGGCCACTTCTAGGAGTGGAGTACCCTACTGACGCCAGCCCTAGTTCGATCGGTGCCAACGACACTGAGGCCACTCCTACAGCAGTGGAGTACCCTACTGACGCCAGCTCTGGTCCCATCGGTGTCACGCGCACTGAGGCCAGCTCTAGCAGTGGAGTACCCTACTGACGCCAGCCCTGGTTCGATCGGTGCCACGCGCACTGAGGCCACTCCTACAGCAGTGGAGTACCCTACTGTCGCCAGCTCTGGTCCCATCGGTGCCACGTGCACTGATGCCACTTCTAGGAGTGGAGTACCCTAGTGACGCCAGCTCTAGGCCCATCGGTGCCACGTGCACTGATGCCACTTCTAGGAATGAAGTACCCTACTGACGCCAGCTCTGGTCCCATCATTGCCACGCGCACTGAGGCCACTTCTAGGAGTGGAGTACCCTACTGACGCCAGCTCTGGTCCCATCGGTGCCACGCGCACTGAGGCCAGCTCTAGCAGTGGAGTACCCTACTGACGCCAGCCCTGGTTCGATCGGTGCCACTGGCACTGAGGCCACTCCTACAGCAGTGGAGTACCCTACTGTCGCCAGCTCTGGTCCCATCGGTGCCACGCGCACTGAGGCATTTGGAAAAATAGAGCGCCCTCCCTCCCTCCCTCACCCGCCATCCCACTCTTGCAGAGAAAAATCTAAAAGAGTAACTTATCGGCGGCTGAGGTGGGGGAGGGGGGTCTAAAAGGGCAAAATACACTCGCTCCCCAGGGCACCCTTTGCTGTAACATATTAAAGCCAAAATTAGCCAGCCTGCCCTTTTCCCTGGCGGACAGAAACCAACTTATTAAAAAAATCCAAGGCAGGCGATAATGAAAAGTTTGGCGGGCGTTTCCGAACCTTCCGCACTCCCCGGTCCGTGCATGGATTTTAACTATTTAAAATGAAAGAGGGGGCGGCAGCGGGGGCATCATTTGTCGCGGATAATAAGGGCGGGCGGCAGCCGCACGCCGTGTGCCACCCTCCAGAGTGCCAAGAAGCCCCCCCTCACTGTGTACAAGCGGTAACAGTGTGCTGAGAATAACCGAGACACTGCAATAAAGCCGCAAATTAAAGGCAGCCGGCTGCCGGCTCCGGGAGAAAATTAAAGAGATCCGCGGAAGTGACACCGCTGTCAGGGGATTTACTCACAATGTGGCAGGATATTGCAAGGGGGGGCTTCTGGGCGCCCCACCCTGCCTGCAGTCTCCCGGCACCTGCTGCACGCGCAGATGGTGGGCTCGAATGTATGGCTGGCGCGCGTCTCCGTCTCTTTCCCTATATGTGCTTTATTTAATACTGTTGTGTGCGCGCGCCCGTGTGTGTGTGGTGCCAATGTGCTTGTACCTTCGATTTTGCTTCCAAGTACCTCTCGTGCTATAATTGACATGCACATCCCTACGCTACCTGTGTGTTTGTGTTAGCATGTTGTGTTTGTGCTAGAATGTCGTGTTTGTGTTAAAATGTCGGCACACTTGTTTGTTTTTGCTTGTTCATGTAAGTTTCATCCAGGCATTTCTTTGAGAGTTTTTGAGCATGTTAGTGACTAATTTTAACGTCATGTACTTTATTCCCTGAGCTTGCCAGGGCGCATCAGCCTCTTTATGTGTTTGTGTCTGTGATTGTGTGTTTTTTGTACGCGCATCTGCAGCTGTGCGTGCACCGATTTGTGTATTTTTATCCTCTCTGTGCGTGTCCCTGTGTTGTGTGCGCGCGTTTGGTCGTGTTTGCTTTTGTGTTTTTGTTTCAATCCCATCGGAGTTTCTGTGTGTGTGTTTGCACCGGGTTGTACCATGTGCTCCTGCCCTTCGACCTAGCTCCATGTCTGGTTGCGTTCATATTTAGGTTTTCCAAGCTGCATTTATTTGTCTACCTGTTTTTTTGTTTCTGAACATTTTTCTTTGTGTGTGAGTTGTTGGGTGTGTTTGTCTACCTGCGAGGGGTTCTGCGTTTGTTTTGTGTTTTTCACAGCTGTGTGCGAGTTTTAAGCCGGTTTCCTTGTGTTTGAAACATCTAGCAGGGCCGGCATGGTTTCAGTTACTTGAGTGTGTACTGTCAAAGTGCAGGCGCTTCCGGTTTTGTTTTGGGGTGCTCCCCGAGAGTTTGTCTCGTTTCAGCACTGTGTTTGTTAGTCAATTGCCCTTTGTGTCTAGGAGAGCGCACGCTTTTATTTATGCGCGTGTCTGTGCATTTGTGTTCACCATGCCGTCACTTACATGCGTGTCTGTGTGAGCGCGCGAGTCTGGGAATGTCACATATTTATATGCATGTGATTATATGTTTGATTGTGAATATGTGTCTGTCATCCTTTGTGTGTTTGTATATTTATGCATGTTTGTAGCAGAGTATGAGGGGGAAAGTATAAGACATTTCCATACCCCATGACTGTAAGCAGATTATGAGGGGAAGGTATGAGAGAGATTTTACATACCCCAGCACTGTAAGCAGAGTGTGGGGAGGGAGGTATGAGACACAAATTGACATACCCTAGGACAGTAGAGAGAGTATGAGGGGAACGTATGAGAGATATTTTACATACCCCAGCACTGGAAGCAGAGTATGAAGGGAGAGGTATGAGAGACATTTAACAAACCCCAGGACAGTAGGGAGAGTACAAGGGGGGAGGTATGAGAGACATTTTACGTACCCAGCATAATAAGCAGAGTATGAGGGTGGAGGTATGAGAGACATTTATATTCCCCCAGGACTGTAAGCAGAGTATGAGGGGGAGGTATAGACACATTTACATACCCCAGCACTGTCAGCAGAGTCTGAGGGTGGAGGTATGAGAGACACATTTACATACCCCAGGACTGTAGGAATAGTATGAGGGGGAGGTATGCGAGACATATTTACATTCCCCAGGCACAGTTTGTTTTCTGGTACCAGTACCCTCTGGGCCCTCACTCTGCCGATTCCTTACGTTTGAAGGCAAGGCGGACTTCGGATGCAGAGTCATTGTGCGCATCAGTTATTACAAGGAAATGGCAAATGCGAATCTTGGAAATCCACCGCTCTCCTTATTTAATACTGACGTCGGATAAGGTATATTTATTCACAGGGGCGGCGGAGGTGTCCGAATTCTATGTGGGTGCCGACTGCTGGGGTATTTGTTTTTAAAATGAACCTCACGTTAGTGGAGCCTGGGGCATGCTTTCTATGTATTACTCCTGCCTCAACAGCGTAGCTGGCTATCACCTTTGTGTGCCTCTCCTACCCTAAAACCTCTTTCATAGGGTAGGACAGAAACTAGATACAGGGGTCTGATGTACACTATGCACCATATGTCTCAGGAACGGATCAATGCATGTGCGTATATTTTAGGAGCCCCTTATGGGCTACTCAAGGTGTGAAGACAAGTGCTTCAACGCCTCGGCAGTAAGAGCTATATAAATGCAATTATAACACTACAGTACAATTTAAATAATTCTAAAGCTGCTAGATTCATTACAGCTGTCGAAAAGTGCACCGAGTCTCCAACTGTGGCGGACAAACAAATCTTTGCTGCCCTCTCGCAGGAGTCCAAGGGGGCAGAGCCCTGCACCATCAACCCTTGCATGACACCTGGACTAGGTCGGGGGAACAACTGGAGGCAGCTTGAGAGTCAGCATATTAGTTTCTCCATAGAGGTCAACGTTAAATAAAAACACAGAAACTGACCATGCTTATTTTTTTAGCTTCAGTGACTACCCAAATGCCTAAAGCAAAGAGGGACACGAGGTTCACACACACATGTACAGATGTGCATGTGTGAGGGCTCAAAGACACAGACACCTGTGTCTTCGAGCCCTCACATATCTGTGCTGAAAAGGCCATTCCTTCCCCCCTCCAAAAGGGACCTGCCTTTTGTGATAACTCCAGACACGTTTGCTGTTTCTAAAACAAGCATTAGCAAAGCCAATAGGTCTCAGCAATCAGTGGTAATGCATGTGTGTATATCAATAAAAACAGCCCCTGATACACAAATGCACTTACATGGCCATCACCTATAGCCATCTGAGTGCCGAGACCTATTGACTTTGCCAATGTTTGTTCTGATATCTTATCTAGGGCAATGATGTGGCGCAACAGTCAGAGCTAATGACTGTGGAGCTGGGGAACCAGGTTCAATTCTTGGTGTCTGCTCAACATCCTGTGATTCTGGGAAAATCACTTTATCGCCCCGTGCTTACGAAAAATGAATGTGTGCTTGTGTAATGTAAATGATGCACCAATACCTTTGGGTCATGTTCGCGCTATATAAAACTGCAAAAAATATATTACAAAATGTGGTGAGCGCTCCAGTTTCCAGGTACTGCTCAAGACTGGAAGTAAAGCTCTTTATTTAATATTGCTTGCCCTTACGACCTGGGCTCTGCAGGAGGGAAGGGCCATCAATGATGCAGAGTACCAGCTTCCAGAACTTGGTGGTGGGGGGCTGGACGTGTAAAAAGGTATAGATGGGGGGGCTCAGCCGACAAAAGTTTGAAGACCTCTGCTCTATGAGGATGATGCACTGCAGCTTCTGCAGGATGGAAGGACGCGTCCCGCATGTACTACGGAGGCAGTAGAGCAGTCTCGAGAAGTGTTGGGCCCGAGAGTGAACTGGGGCAAGTCTCACACTCTCAGTAAAACAACCACGAGACAGTAAAAATATCCAGGTAGGGAAAAAGCATCTCAAATGGGAACTCACCACAATAACAGGAACAGAGCGAGGGGTAAAGATCTGCACGACAGAGGTCCCCAATGCAATGTGGGAGATGGCAAAGGTAATATGACCTCCACGAAGGACACAGCTCCAGATGTGTGTTATGTAAACTGCGTAAAATGGAACAGAGTTAACCATCAGGATATTCAGGTCTTAAGACAGATCTGCACCACTAAAGGCAGACATAAGGCAGTGACTCATCGAGGTGGGCGGGCCGCTAAAAGCTCGAGCAGGGCTCGAGTCTGGAGCCTGGCCCTGGCCCAGCTCAAGGTCCCATTGGAACCTCCTGCTCATAACAAGCCGAGCTTTCACGTGACTTCTTCCTACCGCCATTCGTCTACCCTTACGAACAAAGAGGTGAAGAAAACAAAGCATTAACATTTGAGGTAAAAAAGGAGGCACAATTAGATACCCAATTAGTGGATGATTTGTACAAAGTGAAACCAGAAAATCTGGATTAAATCACAGCTTCTCCGTGTAACCAAATTGTGTGACTTTACGCAAATATTTTATTTCACAAATCCTCCTTTTTCTTCACTATCACACATGAAAGCACATTCAAACTACATCAGTTCAGTATACCAGCTGTACAAAAACCTACTGTGTTTGATTCAATAGACTATATTGTTGTCCTAGCTATGAGAATATGGGCCATACACAGAGTTCACATGACAACTGTCTTGCCTCTTTATTCACTAACAGCACTGTTGCCAGGGTGGGGATGGGGACAGGAATGGTTCCAAGTTAATGCTTAAAAACTATTCATGCCAAAGCTTCCACGTGTTAAAGAAATGCACATACATTTTTTTAAAATCATCTTATACTAGATGTCCCAGAGAGCATTGTGAGAGCATTTTAGGAAGCCTCAAATTGTTAAACTTTGCGAACTTGAGTACATATTTTTATATTAGAGCTGTCAGTAGCGAAAGCGGAGCTCACAGCTTCTCCTTAGAGCACCCATCCTATTAATAAAGGTTTAGCATTAATGAAACATAAATGGAGGTTTAAACAGCTTGATCCTATACAGTATAAATCTTAACTGCAGACAATGCCCTTTCATAGATCCATACTGTGGTACTGTGAACCGGCAGGGAAAGTGCTGCAGGGGATTGAAGGACAGCGCAACCATGAAACTCTATGTCCTTGACCCCAAACAATATGTCCTGGGTTTCTTACCTCCTTTAAGAAACACCGAGTTAGATTGGCTTGGGCCCTATAGTTATGCCCAGAGTTCTTATTCACTATGAAGGCCTGCAAGCCAGAGTCCGCGTCAACGGAGACTCGACTGCCACATTTGAGGTGCGGAGGGGGGGCGAGGGAGAGCTTCCCCTGCTCCCTTCGGCTCTTTGTGTTATACACAGAACTCCTACCTGTAACTGTGAGGTCTAATGACGGTGTCAAGGGGGTGCAAATTGGCCAAACCACACGCAAGATTCACATGTATGCCGATGACACCCTAATGACAATTTCTGGTTGCACAAACCTTTGGATGGACTTCGGCTTTTTGATGAACCCACAGGAGTCGCGGATACTCAACCTTCCTATGCCGGCATCACATGAAGAGTTTGTGCGAAAGCGGCTTTTTGTCCAGTGGGACAGAGACGGCATATCAAACCTATGGGTAAAGTTGGCACCAGCTCTGTCAAAGATGACAAGGCAGAATCGCGATAATCTGGTGGGATTGGGCTACCATTTTCTAGTTCATTGCACAGACTTGGCCTCCACAGCCTCCTAAGGGTGGCTTAAAGAAAATCAAATGACAATTAAGAAACCTGGATGAACAGAGGAGGCGGTCTTCGGTTGTCAAACACAACGAATGACTACTCTGCGGCCAGGCTTCGCTCTGCAGTGGAGTGGCACTGAAGGGAAAGTGAACAGCACCTGTATTTTATCGACTAGCCGGTCCATCGCTGGGTGACTATGTGGAAGGCTCCATGGTTGCCTAGGAAGCCCAGGGCCTGTAGTCCTCTTTGGTAAGAAGAGCCAGACCAGTGGCATGGACGCTGCTGTGATCAAGAGGGAACTCGCCGCCATCCCATCGCCTATCACACCTGTACTGGGTAACCCAGACAATACCCCAGCATTAAAGTAAGCCAAGCAGAATGTAAGAGGGTCGGCGATCTTTGTGACCATGAGGGAATGAAGACCTTTGACCAAGTTAAGACCAACACTGGCGCGCCACCGATATTTTCAAATCGGACAGTGAGAAACTCACCTCACAGTCAGGCAAGCTGCCAATAGGCCGCTGGCACCAGTCAAAAAGTGACTGAAAACATCAATCACAAATCAACAAATGGCTCAATCGCTGAGAAGACCCCATGCAGAAGATGTCTGAAGCAGGATGGAGGGATCACAGACACCTAAAAAATTTAACTTGGTCTTTCAGAGGAAGAAGGTAACCGCCTCTGGTACAGCCCTAAATGAAACACTGAAGAAAACTGCTACATACTGGTACTATACCCCCGAGAGGATGTACCTGGGACAATCCATGGGTAGAGGGTATTGGAGGAACTCTCGCCATCTGCTGTGGCACTGCGCTGAACTCACGAAATACTGGGGGTAGGTTTGGATGATACAGACTCCACGTTCAAGGATGGTATCCAGAGACCCCAACACACACAATCCTTGGGCTGCGGACAGGCTCGCCTAGCCCCTTCGATCCCCAAGGGGGAAGATGATCTCAGCGGCGTGATGCGCAGCGATGCAGGGGATACTGGCGGCCTGGGGAGCAGAGAGGACACCTGATCACAGATCTCGGCTGCACAAGCTCTGGGAGATGAATGGGATGCGCAAGATCTCTGTGACCCCAGGAGCAAGAAGGGAAAGACTTTGAGTCCAGCTGGCAGCCATGTTTATTTTTAGCAATGGAATCCAAGAGATCACCTGTCCTAAGTACCTCAGAGTGCTGTGGATATGGACCCGATCACTGGGGTAATTTGAGAGAGCTTAGAGGGGACAGGTAGACAGGGTATGAAGATCCCCTCCAGCAACGCAGGGACCGCGCTGTCTCATCATGAGATGCAGTGTCCAGAAGATGTACATTAATAACGGAGGACGGCGAGTGGCGGGGCGGGGGCGGGTGGACATGGTGTGGGTTGTTGGGTTGGGGTGGTGGGGATGGGTTGGGAGATTGTTGTCTTATTGCTTTCCATTTCACCTTTCTCCCTGTCCAGTCCACGTTGTCAGCAGAAGTGCATGTGTTTGAATCATTTTCAATATAAAGAAGTGTTTCATAAAACGATAAAATGTTTAAAAAAGATGATTCTTCCATATCTTTCACCCAAATGTCATAGATTAGCTGTAATGGGTTTGAAAGACACCGTCTTGAATTATAAAAAGTCCATTTAACTCAACCTCCCAGACACACTCATAAAGAGTAATCAACTAAACACAGCAGCATCTCTGGTAAAGCCTTGTCCCCGAGGGTGCCAATGCAACGACAGCTACAGCGGTCACCCGTCGATATCTTCGTAGTATTTATCGACGAAACTCGCTTTTCTTTCTTCTTCCTTCGATTGTAATTCTGGAGCTTCCCGATGACGATCCAGACCCAACGGCGGAAAAAAGAATCTGAAGATGGCGCCCCAAAGGTGGGACTTCCGCAGGAAGCACGACGACGTCACGGGAGGTGCACCAAATGGTGGGTCGTCGCCGCCCACCTGGGCTACAAAAAAAGAAAAGACTACGAATCCGGACCCAAACACAAGATCGCGGAATAATGCACAGCACAGTGGATCCAGAAAGATTCACGCTGCAAAACCAACATACAGACGATTGCAGTGGCCTGTGCTCCTGAACACGCAAGAAGTAGTAGTCCGGACGTGAAGCTCTTGGAGCAAAAACGAAAGAGCACTGATGAACATGTGTTAGGTGTGAAAATAGGATGAAGACGTGGAGTTACTCTGAACATTGAAAGTTAGATCCCAGCTAGCAGCACACCAAGGGACCCTACCCTGCCAGAGGCAGGATGAACGCCAATGTGAAGGGAGAATCCCATCAAAGTCCTCTGGCCTCGCCCCAGCAGCACCAGCTTCATCTGTCTGCCATGAAGCGAAAGAAGATGCTGGTAGATTTAATGCTGAAGACGCAGTGGGTGAGATCACTCAACGAGCCTGGCAAGCCTCAGACCACAATGCAAATCATCTATTTACCACAGCTCAGAGCAGCCAGAGGATCTTAAGAGTTGAGCTAACAAGTGACATAAATGTGGAATAATAAATGTAATCATGACAAGCCCTGAAGGACTCCATCTCACTGCAAGGCTCTGGGGGTCAGCAAGGATAAGAGAACTAGCAGCACTTTACTCTCACAAGCCGAGATCTGAGGATGGAAGGGACTACGCTTTCAGATTTGGCGGACAGACCCAATGAACTGGTACCTGTTGCACCCCCCTTACATATGAGGCTCCTCATTTCATCCAAAGCCAGAGGTGAGGCAGAGCTGGTACATTGGGGCTGGGGCATAAGTCCAACCACCACAAGTCTAAGCTCTGGGGCCTGATTCTCAAAGGTAAACTTACACTTCTGTGTACATTTACGTTTGTTTTGAAATTCACAAAACTGCATTTTAATAGTAGGTTTGAGAGGGCAGAAACTCCGCAGTCAGGCGGAGAACTCCGCAGCTAAAAATATACAACATATATACAGCTCCCAAAAGGTTCGGAAAGAAACCCGTTGGTGGGTTGTGACTGCACTGTACTTAATGTTGGGACGAAGTTAGCGTTGTTTTTTGTTTTTGTTTATTATTGATTATACAATGCAAGCTTTTGTAGGAAAAAAGTGATGCACAGATGGATACATATCTGACATTGTAATGCGATTATCACCAAAAAAAATGTGTAGAAATAAATGTAATAAAAAAATTGCATAAAAAATCAAATAAATGATAAAACATGCTTATCTTTTATGTGCGGAGTTCTCCACCCGAATGCGGAGCCTCCGCATTAATAAACGTACTATTAGAATGCAGTTTTGTGAATTCCAAAACAAATGTAAATTTACACAGAAGTGTACGTTTACCTTTGTTTATCAGGCCTAGAGTCGTCAAGATAAGTGGGCTCTATTTAGCAACAATGATCTGAAGCAGGTTGCTTCCAGTTGGTTGGACGGTGATCGGCCAGCCGTTCTCAGTGAGCACACTGTCAACGTTGGATGTTTTTGGTAGCGGAGTGACATCTCCTGTCTACCGTGGGGCTGCTGGAGCACCAGCGGATAAAGAGATTGAAGCTGCAACAGCAGCACAATGGCCAGACCAAATGATTGAATAACTGGCACAGGGCAAATGTCTTGAGAGCCAGACTTAATACAAGTTAGGAAGTTGCAGAACTCCTTTCCCGATTGATGGCCCGCCTGTGCGAGCAGGTGACCGAGAAACTGCAGCAGGCGACGATGCCACTGACATTCGAGAGCTTTGAATACCATCTGAGATGCTCTCAATGTTACAGTCACAGAAATCCCTTAATACAACATAGCGCTTGCACGAAGGATTTAATAACCACGAACAGTAGGTGTGAGGAGCACTTCACTAATGGAATCAGAGACGGCCAGTCACTGGACTGTGTGAGAGAAGGGGCTTTCTAACACCAAGCATCCTCCTCCAAGAAACCCTGGACTAGGCTGCAGGTCGCAAATCACACAATACTCATTGTAGAACAAAGGTTGAGACTTAACAGTAGTAAGATAAATTGAAAGCTAACAGTCCTACATTACAGAGCGCACATTGTGCCATTGGCAGAACCTAAGTCAACAGTCCCCCGTCTGTGTCAAGGCATGTGCAGATTATCCATGAATGTCCTCTCTTCGCGATCCTCAATTCGGATGGAAGGCCAAGCGAACTCACGCCCTGCAGTTTGAGGCATGAGAGAAGGTTGGTGAGGGAATCGAGCTTTGCTTCTAGCTCATGGGAAGTAAAGAGATCCCAAGGTCACTTGCCTACTGGGATCTCCTTGTGGGAGACAGAGGTTCAGCATGTGAGGGATTTGTTCATCAAGACCACTTTGGCCTCCTCCTTGAATGTGATATCAGATGGGTTAGGGAGTGTCGCAGGTGGGGCAGAGTTCCAGATCATGGGACTTGTGCAGGAGAAGGTGAGAGTGTAGGTCCTTCCTTTTATCCAATCTCGGCGGTTTCAGTCGGAGGGAGTTGGAGCTGCGGAGTGAATAGCTACCTCTGGAAATGGCGAGACAGCGTACCAGGTATTTAAGGACACCGGAGTGTAAGTGCTCATGAGTCAGACATGGCATCTTGAGAATGCTTCTGACTTCGATAGGAAACCACATGTGTTATAACAGAGAGGGCTCTGTGTGATCAGTGCATCTAGTCTGAGTTACCAGCCTAGATGCGCGTTGAGGGTTGCTTGGAGAGGAGTGAGGTGAAATTTCAGTGCTTCAATTAGAGCAATTCCCTCTCTAGTGTGGAGATGACCACAGCTTGCAACACATTCTTGAAATCCGGTACGGTAGATGGATGAATGATTTGACCTTAGGGAGGCTGAGCTGGAATAGAGCACGGCGTGTGGATGTGATGGAGCAAGGACTCGTAGAAAAGAGACTTGCTCAGAAGCAATCCGCTCCTTTAACTTACTAACAAGTTACTAAAATAGTTTAGTGTAAAACTAATTCGCACCACGTGAATACGCGGGCTAGTGAAGCTTGCTTATATGTTTACTAACGCGAATAACATAAACGAAGGACTAAAACCGCTTTAAACTGCAAATCTTTACTGCGCATGCGTCAACTGCATCTACGCAGTATGACGAGCTATCACTTGGAGGGAAATTCTTGCACATAAGCAGAAGACACCAAAATGGAGTCTTGAAGACTCACGTGCATGGCATCTGCTTAGCTGAAACAAAACTATTTTACTAATGCTATTGCGGGGAAAGTATTAATATATCAAGCGGAATAGAGTAGATTTGGGTGGTGTACAGTGAAACAATTTTTTTGGGTGAAATTAATATTTGTCTTTCTGACTTTATCACTAGTGTGCATTTGGGCCTCTCTTGTATAAGTGAAGTAAGCTGAGTAAAGGGAAGACTGCGCATGTCCACTGAAAGTTAACCCGGAATGATGACTTGGATGTTGAATGGGAGCCAAGGTCGCAAAGTATTGTACCCTGGGAACGGATGGTGAAAAGTTCAACGATGTGGACGCACATTCAAACTGTTATAATTATGTTGCAAATAAAATATGAATGCGTGGTTGAACTGAAAATTATGAATACAAATTAAGGGGATGGGTTTGTGAACAATGGTCAAACTTACTAAGATGACATGTAAGCATGGTGTGATGATCATCCTCCCCTGGCCTGACCAATTAGATCTCGTATTTTTATGATACTGAAACTTTAGTGGGTTGTACATGAAGGACGAAAGGTATAATTAAGATAGCTTTAGTCAGTTAGTTAGCAGAGCTCGGGATGCTGTCGGTGTAGCGGGAGATGCTGATGCTGGGAGAGACGCTGTGAGATGCTGATGAAGAAGGAGAATGCAGAACCTTCTATCCTAATTTAATTAGGTTAGATCAGAAGATCGCGGAAGAATCTCGAGGAGGAAGAGAGTGTCAGAGAGGGGTGTGGCGAAACCATTGGTATTCTAGAGAGTTCAACTATCCTGTCCTGAAGTCTTTGTCTCCTGACCTTTCCCGGGGGACCCTTACCAGCCCTTTGGCCATGGGTTTGGTCTTCACACCATTCTTGGTAATTATAATTTCACGTTATTAGCAGATGTTCTTTTCTCTCTGTCCTCTCCCATTCTGAGCATTGATCATTGTATGAGTCCGTAGTATGCGTTTGATGATTAATCAATTGAAGTTTCTCTCCTATGAATGATGGGGACTGTACTGTATTTTTGAAGTGGTTCACATGCATTTAATTTAGATAAAGATTTAAAATGTTCCTGAGTCTGTGGTTATTTACTTTAAGGGATAGCAAGTGAGAATTATGTTAAATATCACCATCAACTAGTTCAACTAATGGTCCATCGACCAGAGGGAAGAATGTTTGATCAGTGAAAGGTTAGTTAGGAATAAGAAATAACTAATCCTAAAATATGTGAAATTTACAAACTTGACTCCAGCGGTTTACTCAATTTGTGTGTTTATGGGCCCAGGTGAGTATATGGTAGTGTACGCCGCTGGATCAGCTGCGCAGATGTATACTTGCACGCAATATTTTTATTCAAGGTTATCCCTACCGATTAAATGATGACCAGTTTACCCTTGATGGTGTCTAAGAGGTTGAGCCACTCCTGTACAAGGGGAACTGTGAGGGGAAGAGATGAGGGGGAATTCAATCTTCAAGGATGTCAGTTTGAGGCTGTTCTGGGCGAGCCAGGCTGGGGCCGTTGCCAGGGCTTTGTTGAGAAGGACAATGTCATCTCGGGAGGCTATTGTTCGGTATAATTGAGTGTCATCCATGAACATGAGATACACTAAATTTGAGAGATGAAGAAAATCAATCTGCTGCTCATGTAGAGGTTGAAGAGTATAGGAAAGAGGGTACTGCCTTTTGGGGGCGGAGGGACTGGGGATGGGCTAGTTAAGAGAACTACCATTTGAGCCCATTTCCAGAAAATCCCATTCTGTGCTCAAGCGTCCCTTACAGGGTGATGTGGTTGCCAGTGTCGAATGAGGAGGATAAATCAAGGAGGATGAGAAGACAAGCGTAGTTGTGATCCAGGATATTGAGAGCATTGTTCAGGATGTGTAAGATGGCCGCATCTGTACTGTAGCCTGATCTAAAACTGGATTGGCAATCGTTGAGCAGGTCAAATTTCTCAATGCGTTAACAGATAGGCGAGGGCACATTTTTCTAGCACTTTCCCCGGGAAAGGGAGGTTAGTTAGTAGACTAGTCACTTGTGTGCATTATCAAGCCACTTCAGACAGTCATTGTGGTAGCAATCACAGGCATATCGGGCAGTTATCATCACAGTATTTAGAAACCTTTCACGGCTATTGTGCCAGTTACCATGTCCTACAAGATATATATGGTGCTAGTAACCACACCCAATCAAACTATTGTATAGGCACTGTTATCATATCAAACTGTTTTGGTGGGTGTAATCGTGTCCAAGTGAAAACTGACTATTGCATCAAGCATGCCCGAATCCCCAATCAGTTTAGTGCCAGTAATGGAATCAAACAGGATTTATGAGACTAAGCATGTCCACGTCTTTGACTGCCAGCACCCTGTCGCCCATCAGTTAGCGTGCCACTACTAACACGCTCTGGTACTATTATTTTAGAACCAATGAGTGCAACGATTGACTCTGAGGGAACACAGCCATCTCAGCCATGTACAAGATGCTCCTGGGCAGGATCTTTAGCTGGCTGGATTGGAAGGGAAGGACCGGCCACAGGTATCTTCGTACACGAGTCATAATTCAGGTGATAATAAAAATCCAAATACTGGAGACTCCATCCAGCTCGGACTCTTCTATCCGGGAACATCCTGTGACGGACGCAGTTTGAGAAGCACGCTAAGTTTAGTAGAGCAAGAATTACATCCGTACACCTTTGTGTTTATTTGTATCTGAAACTTCTTTCTATACTCATTTGATAAATGAAAATACAATTCAATATATGCAACACCCAAGCTGAGCAATACTGGAGGTCTTAACCTGGCAGAGGACTCCATTTCATATCAGACTCAAACACCAAGATTAGTCCTTGAGAAAATTCAACAGCCTTCATTGACAGAGTGAAAAAAGTATGCCGACTTAGGGATTAAAAATTTCACTGTATTTTCAATTTGAGCAAGCTTCGGAATTGAAATAGAGTAGGCGGCTTATTAAGAGTCCAAAAACACACAAAAGTGTATGGATCCTATTAATACCACTCATAAACTACGGTGCAACTCACACGTTTCAAAACTCTCTTTGTCGACAAGATTAAAACCCTGCAGACAAAGAAGTTTTTGCCCAGAGGAATTCTGTGCAATTCACGATTTGTACTGATTATTCGCTAAAAGGGTTCAGATCCACTGCAGAGAGATCTGAAGCCGTACGTTTCCAAAACAAAGGAACCCTCTCATTAGGAGAAATAAGTGGCATGCATTTTTTGACCGGGTTTACAGGAATATTTTATAAGTTTACAAAACAATTCGCACTTTGGGACTAAAATCAACTGCCATGCCTTTTTTTTTTAAACAATGCACACTTTGCAACTCGTATATTAAGGAAAAAGTCACACATCCTGTCAGACTCCCGTCCAATCCCCGTGCTGCTCTCATGCTAGAAGAGCAGCATGGCGATTGGCCTGAGCGGGCTGAACAGATGCCCCGTTCTGGCCAGGGAGACTGTGGGGTTTCTCCAGCCCGGCTGTTCAATGCAGCCGGGCTGGAGAAACCTAAGTGCGCAAGTGTGGCCGGCCTGAGTCGGCCGGCCAAACACATATGCGCACTTAAGGAGTGCACATAGCACCCCTCCTCCCATGCCCACCCCTCCTTGCACAAGCTGGCTCAGACATGGCAAATGAAAGATAAAACCATGCTAGAACATCGTTTTATTTTCCATTTGCTGGCTCTGAGCCAGGCAGTGGGGCGACGCTCCTCCGCCATTGCTGAGGAGCCGCCACCGTCTACCTGCCAGTGCTCAGCGTCAAAACATCCGCTGCTCTATAGGAGCAGAACCCAAAAACTGGTTGCATGCCGACACACTTCCGCGAGTATCAACAGCAAGGGCAGACAACCCCGCCTGGCTAACTTTTGTCGGTAAAAAGATCAGTATTGAAGGAGGCTTTGATCTTGTAATATCTCATTTTACATCAAAGGATGACTATACAAATGTCATCTTCTGTATGTGTAAGGATAAATCCCTAACAACTGGTAACAAAAATTATTTATTTTGTAGTAAAACTTTGCAGCCACACCTGCATAAAATAAGTGTCCATGAAAACTAATAGCAGTCAAATAAAATTATTTTCTAGAGAAAAATCAGTATAGCATAAAAACGTATGAGTACACTTTCAGGAATATGACCGCTCAAACATGGCCCTTTCCTGTCTTACATTTACAGCGCTTCGACACTGTGTTTTCGTGTGTTCATCATATTGCTCCGTCGGCAAGTGTTATTATTTTATTGCATAATTTCCAGTTACAGATTGTGACCGTTGATGTTGAACGTCCGCATACTGCTTCTGGATGGGGTGGCGTTTGTGTGACACACCAATCACATTGAGCCTAAGGAACCGAAGCATGCAAGGATGGTAGGGGTCACTAATGCTGCACAGGTAAGTCTTACTCTCAGTCTATCTGTCTGGGGTTGAGATGTGGCGGGTGGGGTGTTGGAGAGGCAACAGAAAACACAAGCACTTGTTTGGAGTGCTCAAACAAAGAAATGAGAAGGGGCGCGGAGGGCAACAGAAAATATGAGCACTCGTGGAGTGCTCAAAGAAAAATGTAGCTCCTAAAACGGGAGCAGTGGATGGACATAGTACTTAGTCCATGCTCTGAGGAGAGCTAAACACAAGAAGAGGCATGGCGCATGCATGCTATGGACCAACGGGAATGAGGGATACGAGAGCCATGATGGAGTGCACAAATGGTAAGCCTGTAGGCGGGCTGAAGCCCACTGAATTATAAACATGTCTCTTCAAGAGTGCGCATGCGCTGTCTAGCCGAGACCTAAAACCAGATCTTGTCCGATGGTCAAATTTGACGGCAACAGCCTGTCTCAACACCAGAAATACTGCTTTATAAACAGTTTCTCCAGTATTCCACGAGTCTGAATAATAACAACAACTATTCATTCAAAGATTGGCGTGCACCATAGCGCTCCAGCTATCCTCACAAGGCTGAATTATAGCAACAGTTTCAATACCATGCTCATATTCTACGGTACCCAACCACTGAGAGGCAGGGAGCAAGGACGTGGGCATCAGTGAAAGACATGCACTGTGTGACTCTTGGGAGAATTAACATTGTGGGTTTTTATACCGTGCCCAATGCCCCCAGCCCTCTATGTGCCACTCTACCCGATGTCCTCACCTTACTCCCACCTCTCTTCACCCGGAAGCGATCATCCTTCATCAGGCAGTCCAGCAGCTCTTCCATCTTCAGCTCAGTGACACTGCATGAAAAGAAGCATGGGTCAGTGCAATGTGCACAGTGGTACAGAGGACCCAACAATGTCTGTGTTCATCAAAAAAGCACCTACCTGTGTGCACCGTCCTGTTAAGGACACCAAAACAATGCCTTAAACTGGAGGTACAACATCGTTATCAGAGGCCTACAAATTCCAGCAATAAACTACAGGACACATTTTAGTGTAGGGTGAAAACTACAACTCCCAGGGATTCTCTGCAGAAGAACTACCGGGCAACATCCTCGCCAGCCATTAGCCACTTATGCAGATCGAACCCACCCACTTTTGCAAACTGTTCAATAGTTTCACTGCACAAGTGCAGTGAGTCTGTGACACATTCCATCAGAAAGTAACAGAGTTCTATTCCTCAGCAACTTGGGTAGTCTAGCAAAAACACCTTTAAAATAACAGACTTTGCAAAGCTATGAGAGACACAGCACATAAATTCGCCCAAGGCAAACACGTGCAACACAGAAGACACAAAGTGTGGGAACTACAGGATCTTGGTAACATACACATAGGAAGCACTGCTCCCAAACCCTAACAAACACTGGCAATGCCAACAGGTCTAGCTTTCTTGTACTGCACCCTCTCTCAAAGGCACATCGTTCATCATGCACTCACATCAGCAGAGTCGTTTATCTCATGGGTATTGGGTATCGGGGAAAAGGAGCCTGCCTCTCTGATGTGACGGAATTTGCACAACTAAGAGTGCCTGAGAAGAGGAATAAACTATGTGAAAAGGCAAGTAGGGCTCAATCCGAGAGCTGAGCTCCTTCAGACAAGTGTCAGCAAATGCCTCCAGCACCATGCAAACAGTCCTAAATAAGCATTTGCAATGCAATAGGTCTCGCATTTATGCGAGTTTGGTGCTATTGACATTGCAAATGATAATGCCTTTTATTTTTGTTTTCGTTTTTAAAAACATAAATAAAAGGCATAGTCATTACAATGCCAATAGCTTAAAGTCGCGTAAATGCAAGACCTATTGCATTGCAAATGCGCGTTTTATTTTGAGGGATAGTATGGGTACTTTTCAAGAAAAACGTACTACTTTTAACTGGACAGTACCGACACTTCTCAAAAAGCAGGTACTCTGGTACAGAGTGCATGTACTTCTATTTTTCCATTTCATGTAGATTACTATTTCTTATCCCTCGATACACTTTGTGCTTTGACTCCCATCGGTGCAAATGGTATTTATTGTTTGTTCAATTTTAGTGTGCAGGCGATTAAAAGCTTTCCAAATGATCAACTCATGTCGCATACTCAAACACAGTTTGAAACAGGACGTGGGCCGCTGTTTTTAAAAAAAAAAAAAAATTATTTTTGCGGTTGAATAATGTGCGTTATTATCCTTAAAAAGACACATGCGTTGCCGAGCATAACTTTTGTAATCCTGCTGCGCCTCTGGGGATCAGTCGCTGCTTTGTGACGTCACGTAATTGCCATGCATGTGCTAGCGGCCGGCCCTGGTGGTTGTAGGCCCACGTTTGTACTGTTGGCTTTCTGCACAATAAAGTTTTTTTTTTTAAAAAGACATGCTTCTTCTGATGCACATTTCTTCTACAACAACTTTCTGCCTTGTAGAACCAGCGTGCGAGGCGATATTGACAAAAAAAACACACCTGTCAAGCTAAATAGACACAGGAAGGTGACACCGTGTAAATGGAACAGAAAAGCCGCTCTGCTGTAACTGGTTGGTTGTTTTTACAAAAATGTGAAATGTGTGAGTAGACTGGAAAACAAGAATGTGCTCTGAATGTTTTTTGCTAAGATTATGTTTTTCAAAATATTCAACAAAGGATGTTTTGGTCCTGCGTCTCCCATTACGCTTGTTCACATTTGGTACCTTGAACAAGTTTCTCTCTTATTCGTTCTCCATCTGAGCATAAACAGTAGAAAGTGGGGGTCAATTCCATGCTGCTTAAACGATCGTAATTTTTTTTACAGGCAGTTAAAATAAAAAACGGCATTCTTTTATTTTCACTAATGCGCTTTTTTCTGGGTTGTGCACATAATATATGTTCTAATATTTTGACTTCTCTTTCTCGTAATGTAGGGGGGCATGGGATCGCTGTGTTCTAGGGTTTACCGCCTAATGTTCCATCGGTTTGTTAAAACTGCAGATAATTGTTTTTAAAGAATACAAGTCTAGGATTCCAAATGTGAGTAGGAGTTGCGAGCAGTCTCCTCAGAAACCAAAATGAATTAAACTATTAAACACATAGAGGGTGCAGTCTATCTGTCTATCTGTTCTAAGCAGTGCGAATGGTAGGTTACTGTTCTTAAACAAGTGGTGCGCGCGCGCACCACACCGAGACATCTGTTTCCTATTATCGCGCACGCCTCTTTGCACGATAATTGCAAACAGATGTTGGGCCTGCGGGTAACCGACACCAATAGGCCATTGGCGGAGCAATGCGCCCGCCTTTGGCCAATTGCGTGCTGTCTTTCTTAAAGCACATGCACAAGCGTGTGCGATTCTTAGGTTAGTTTTAGAAAGCCCCTACATTAAGTCTTCGCCAGAACAGCGCATGCGTGCTGTTACAGGCTTGACCTAAAAAGGACCAGCTTTTTCGCTGGTAACATTTGGCAAACTGGGACAGCATCACACGTAGGTAAATTACGTAACACACATGGGAGCTGCATTTGTACAATCTGAAGGGGACAGGTGAGATATTTAGGTAAGCCCAGAAAAACTGCATTCCTACAATCCGAACAGGGTGAGATAGCTACTGGATCACCAACCTTCTTCCGAAAAATAAGAGGCAGGGAACAATTTTCTTGTAGGCTCTCCCAAAGGAATATTAATTTCAGTAAAGATCTTTCTGATGGATGCAATAACTGTAAGAGCCTCACCTTTGTAATATTTCCCAGGCACCAGACAGGATCTGGAATCTTTTCATGGCAGATATCCTGCATGCTTCTAGGTGGCACAGAAGCGCCTCTGGCGCGGACATCAGATACATGCCAATACACCCAATTCAGGTGGGAGCCTCCCGTATTTTGAAGCCAAAATAGCTTTTTTTTTGGCCTTCTTCCGCCTCAAATTGCATCCGCTTCAACAGAAGTCAGGGGGGGGGGGGGGGGGGGGGGGTGAAGAGTACATTATCCCAATTATGCTTTTAAAAATCTTTCCACATTCCTCTTCTAAATTGTTGGGATTATATTGGGTTCGTACTTGACACTTTATACACCTGCAGACACAGAGCACAAAGCTGTCTGTACCGGCGTACAGACGTCTAACTTGGGACATTTTTAGATGCATAAAAGGCCACTGGACAGAACGGGGAGGTTGGAGAGCAGTGAGGAATAGGAGGTTAGATACAGTACCCACCAGAAGAGAGTTACCCAAAGTAAGTAACTTCCTCCTCTGATGGATACTTCGAACCACTGGTTCATCATGGTTAGAATATATGTAAAAGGAATGCCTCCCAAGGGTGGAGGATCTGTAGAGTGAAGTAAGATCAAAAAGTCTTGCAGGACTGAACAGGCAAAAAGCCCTTCCAGTTAGACCACCAGGTGGTAAAGGAAGTAGTGCTTCGAAAAAGTATTTACGGACAGATGTTAAGGACAGGCAACCAGCATGCCAACACAGTGGTATCAGCCTTAGTCCTGGTGGAATGGTTTCTCGGACCTTCCTGAGGCTGCTTCTTGGCCAGTGCATAGCAGATCTTATTGTGGGGGACAATCCACCTTACAAAGATAAGAAAACTAGTGGTTTTGAATAAAGAGGGTGACCTATAGTGAGTTTTCAACTCAATTTTAATATTGCTCGGAACACTTGTTCTCTGCAATACACTGGGTTTTTCTTTCTCTCTTTCTGTTTATGGGGACAGCAAAGTTTCTGTTCGAATTCTTTTTCTTTGTCTGCCCACTCTTCCTTCACTGGACACTAGTTTTCTTATCTTTGTGAGTTGGCAACCAATGATGATAAAACGTGGGCATACCAGAGAGAAACAGCTGGCAGCCTTCCTGGTGTTGGTGGTGAGGTGCCTTCTCACTATTCACTTTTCACTTCTCACATCTAGTTCTCTGATTACTTTTGTGAGTTGTGGTGATCTACTTTGTGTAAAAAATATTGTTAGGTAATGAAGGGCTTTGTTGCAGGTCGATTTAACTGAAATTTAAGAGGCCCAGGACCTCACTAATTTGGACGTGTTGTCAGAGGTTGGGAAATAGTTATTCCCACTAGTAGTGGAGGTCCTTGAATTTAAAAGTGATTCCTCTTGATGCCAAGCCATTATTGGTGTTGAAAGTTACAAGTAGTACCTTTACCTTGGCACTCAGGGTGGAACCGCCTCACTCGGGGCGGAACCCGCCACACTCGGGGCGGAACCCGCCACACTCGGAGCGGAACCCGCCACACTCGGGGTGGAACCCGCCACACTCGGAGCGGAACCCGCCACATTCTGGGAAGAACCCCCACACTCGGGGCAGAACCCCCACACTCGGGGCGGAACCCCCACACTCGGGGCAGAAACTCTGCATTAGGAAGAAGGGGGAGGAATTTCCTGAGAGCCTTGAGGATACACACACAGTTTCTAACAACTGAGTGGATCTGGGTCTTAACAGATAGGTAGTTATCTTTGTATCAGGCACCATCCCAACCCAGATTAGGGTTAGGCCCTAACAATATGATCTCTGTTTTATCTGGGTTGCATTGTGGTTGGCTTTCTTTGAGCCAACCTAAGACTGCTCTCATGCAATTTGTGAAGGCAACTTTGCAGGATTCCGAGTTGCCCTCTTAGGAAAAGACCAGCTGGGTATCGTCGGCATATGAAACTATTGTAATGCTGATTGTCTCAACCACGGTGGCCAATGGAGACATGTACACATTAAACAATGTTGGGCTAAGTGGGGTACCCTACATTTCAGAAGTTTGGCTTGAAGAGGTGAGGTTTCGTCCAGATTGCATATTCTTGCTCAGAGAAGAACAAGATCAGCCAATCAAGTGCCGCTTCCCCGACACCGCAGTCAGATAGGCATTGTAAAAGGATGTCATGGGGGACAGTGTCGAACGCTGCCAAGAGGTCCAACAAAATGAGTGCGGCATTGTGTCCATGGTCTAGGGACATTTTTTAAGGCTCAGACTTCCAGCAGCGCTGTTTCGATACTGTGTCGTGTTCGAAAACCTGACTATGAGGGGTGCAGGAGGTGATTAGATTCTAAAAACTCAGAGTTGTTTATTTACTTGAGATAAACGAGTTACTTACCTTCGGTAACGATGTATCTGGAACAGACACAGTCTAGCCGCAGATGCCTTAACTTAGAATATCCCTAGGCGTCAGACTGGATCCGGAGAATCTTCAGCAGTACCTCTGGGCGCCGGGGAACGGCGTCCCATGGCTCTGTCCTATCATCCACGGATATGACGTCAATGGAGCCATAAAAGTCTCTCCCGGCGCTGACGTCAGTTTTCTACTGTGAAGCTTTTCCACGCCACAATGCGGAGCCACTGCCAAAACCGTGAGTGTGTGGCAACTGTGTGCTAAAAAAAGAGCAAAAAATCTTTGAAACAGCAATGAAAGGAAATCATTGAACGATGAGAAACATCACCAGGTATATCAATGAAAAAGTACTTTACACTGTAAGGAACTGAAGGGGGAGCGCAGAGCACTCACCCCTAGAAACAGTGTCGCAGAAGCGAAGAGCCATGCCCTCCTATGAGGCAAAACAGCATGGGAGAGGAGTGGCATGGCAAACGATAGGCAGTCTGCAAGCACAGAATGTAACTGGAACGGGCAACAGAACACGGGCAACAGAACTCGAACATGACTCATGGTAATTGACCACATTTCTGCAACAGAGAATGTACAATCATACACCCCATAAATGACCTATTGACTGTAGCACAGTCAAATAGACCCCAAAGTAATTGACCACAACATAGTCAAGAACACCCCAAGTAATGGTAAAAAAAAAGAAAAAAAAAAAAAGAAGAGGGTGGAAGGTAGGGTATAAGAACATGGAAGGTAGGGTATAAGAACATGATCAAGTCCCACACTGGATGAACCAGGGTGGAGGAGCGTGGAAGGACATTGAGCCCACAACCCAATTATGAGAATGGGTAGAGAAGCAACAGATAAAACAGCATGAGACATCCTACCCCGGAAGGAGGTGAAGCAGACCATCCCACAGGAAGACAAAGTCCACCTGTAAGGAGGCAAGTGGGTAGAACCCACCCTGAAAAGGCCCTTGCAGAGCAGGGAGGATGGGTGGGCGTTAAGGAATCTGCGGCTAGACTGTGTCTCTACCAGATACATCGTTACTGAAGATAAGTAACTCGTTCATCTGATAGAGACATCTAGCCGCAGATTCCTTAACTTAGAATAGATACCAAAGCTATACCCCATTGGAGGAGTGTCCAAAAACCACCAAGTTCCAAAGAGAACTCATCCGTCAATAACATTGACCAAAACACGGTGGGAACAGCAATGTCAGCGTGGCTGATACCAGACCCATTAAGCTCTGTAAGGGAGCATTAACAAGGGGAGCCAAAGACACCACAATCTGTCAGAGGAAAGTCTCAGAAAGGAACAAAACAGTAGGACAGAGTCAGAGCATACAAACGGAGCATGCACAACAGTGGATGTCAAAAATGATGTGGAGGGACAGATGTCACCATGCAGAGAGATACAGAACCATGACTACCAGGAGGTACATGTATGTGGATGACAGGGAAACACATAAGCAGACAGTGTGGACCGCGAGAACTACACTACTCATATGCAAAATCCCAATGAAATGTAGCATCAGTAGTATGTATGCGTCAGCAGAAAGAGACACGCATCACCAGGTAGTCAACCGGCCAACCGTACCCAGAGGTTCAATGGTTAATGCATACTGGCCAGGTCGGCACACACATAAGGCTCACTCGGGAAGGGGAGGGAGAGAGAGGGAGGGGAGAGAGAGGGGGAGGGGGAAGAGAGAGAAAGAGAGGGAGAGGGAGGAGGGAAGAGCAAAGAGAGGGAGGGGGAAGATAGGGGGAGTGGGGAAGAGAGGGGGTGGGGAAGAGAGGGAGTGGGGAAGAGAGGGAGTGGGGAAGAGAGGAGAGTGGGGAAGAGAGGAGAGGGGTGAAGGGAGAGGGAGAGGGGGGAAGGGAGAGGGAGAGGGGGGAAGGGAGAGGGGGAAGAGAGAGGGGGGAAGAGAGAGAGGGGGGAAGAGAGAGAGGGAGAGGGGGAGAGAGAGGGGGAGAGAGAGAGGGGGAGAGAGAGAGAGGGAGAGAGGGAGAGAGAGGGAGAGAGAGGGAGAGAGGGGGAGAGAGGGAGAGAGGGGGAGAGAGGGAGGGAGGGAGAGAGGGAGAAAGGGAGAAGAATAATAAGATCTGGGGAAAAAAACAGATACCACAGCAAGGAAAAACCTAGAATACCTACCTTCTCGCTGTGTGCATGTCCCATGACATATAGACATGCACATATATATGAACATATATTTATTGAAAGACAAGGGAAACTCGAAGAGCATGTCCTACATAATATAGGAGGTCACACAACTGGTACCAACAGCATCGATGTGAACCAGAACAGGATATAACACATGTCAAGACACTTAAAAGGCAACATCATCAGCCCCGTCGGGGAGGGAACCCTGGTCTCCCGCGTGAAAGGCAGAGATATTGACCACCGCACTAACTATGAAATGAGTTAGTAATACACATACATAGAAGTCAGAAAAATGTGTGTGTATATATATATTCACTTAAAAAACCATAGGTTTCCCACATGTTATAGTTAGCTGTACATTTCACTCGTAAAAAACCAATGAAATTCCACGTTATAGTTAGTTCAGATAACTATAACTCGCACGCCCGCAATCCACTGCTGATGACGTCACATATTACATCACTCATGTCATGTCAGTGGCATCACTCATGACATCATCCTTATGATAGAGTGGCGGTCGCGCGAGTTATAGTTATCTGAACTAACTATAACGGTGGAATTTCAATGGTTTTTTACGAGTGAAATGTCCAGCTAACTATAACATGTGTGAAACCTATGGTTTTTTAAATGAATTTGCAAGGTTTTTTAAATGCCAATTCCTAACTATAACGTGTGTGAAACCTATGGTTTTTTAAGTGAATTTGTAAGGTTTTTTAAATGCTAAGTTATGTATGTTTTATTATATTTTTTATATATTTATTTTACACTCGTTTAAAATGTTTTTGTTTTTTTTAAGGTTTTTCACCATGCGCGCACTGTGCGCGCACTACGCGATTTTTTGAAGAAAAAAAAAAATTTATTTTCACCCTTCGGGGTCCTTCAGGGACCCCCTGACAAAGGTTAGGGGGTCAGGAACTCTCTACCCTGCCCCCTTTTCACGTTCTCCACCTTTCTTTTTCACTGTCACACACCAAACACACAAAATGGCGGCCGACACTTCCTGATTTCGACCGATTCGAACGTTGACTGACATGTAACCACCAATCAGAACTACGCTTGCGCACGTTAAGGTGCGCGCTTATTGATATTTATGTGCTTTTAACTGCAATTTTCTCAGGAACTACTGAACAGATTGACACCATATATGCAAAAGGCACATGCCTGACCTGAGGACTACCTCTTTGCCAAATTTCAAGTAATTCTGTTCAGCCGTTCGGGCTGTACCTTCGACTAAAGGTCCTATGGGAAAATGCATGGGAAAAACGTGTTTTGGGACCCCCCCTTTTTTCTCAGCCCCAGCTTGACGAATCACCCCGAGACTTTCAGGGTAGGAGCTGAGCGGAGCGCCCCATTAGTTTTGAAAATTTCGCGAGGATTCGTCAACCGGCGCCAAAGTTATTCAAAATAGAATTTTCAGATTTCCTATGGAAACACTGTCCTATGTATAACTATCTAGTGGCGACCGCCAGTAGATAATATATTATATATATATATATATATATATATATATATATATTCACTTAAAAAACCATAGGTTTCACACATGTTATAGTTAGCTGGGCATTTCACTCGTGAAAAACCATTGAAATTTCCACGTTATAGTTAGTGCAGGCAACTATAACTCACGCGACCGCAATCCTCTGCTGATGACGTCAGATATTACATCACTGATGACATATGTGTTTTTCTGAAAAAAAAAATATTTGTAATATATGTATAGCTAAAAATTAAAGGAAGAAGACATGGGTAAATAAGTGTCTAAATACAGTATTAGCATCAACAGAGGATTGCGGTCACGTGAGTTATAGTTGCCTGCACTAACTATAACGTGGAAATTTCAATGGTTTTTCACGAGTGAAATGCCCAGCTAACTATAACATGTGTGAAACCTATGGTTTTTAAGTGAATTTGCAAGGTTTTTTAAATGCTAATTCCTAACTATAACGTGTGTGAAACCTATGGTTTTTTCAGTGAATTTGTAAGTTTTTTTAAATGCTAAGTTATGTATTTATTTATTTTTTTGAAGTTTTTTCACAGTGCGCGTACCGTGCGCGCACGGTGCGCTTCGCCCACCGTGCGCGCGCTGTGGGCCCACGTTACGTAGTTCGAGGAATTTTTCCGTTTCTACCGTGCGCATACGCTACGCGCACTCCGCGATTTTTCGTAAAAAAATTAAAATACATTTTTGCCCTTGGGGGTCCTTCTGGGACCCCCTGACCAAGGCTAGGGGGTCAGGAACTGTCCAGCCTGCCCCCTTTTCACGTTATCCACCTTTGTTTTTCACCCCCTCAGACTGCGAGAGACAAAATGGCGGCCGACACTTCCTGGTTTCGACCGATTCGAATGTTTACTAAGATCTAACAACCAATCAGAATCGCGCTCGCGCACGGCAGCGTGCGCATACGGTAAAGCTTACGGTACGCGCTCGGAGCGCGCCTATAGATATATATATTGATTTAAATGCTATTGTCGCAGGAAATACTGAACAGATTTACACCAGACCTACAAAAGGCACATCCCTGACCTGAGGACTACCTCTCTGCCAAATTTCAAGTAATTCTGTTCAGCCGTTCGGGCTGCAGCTTGGACTAAAGGTCCTATGGAAAAATGCATGGGGAAAACGCGTTTTGGGACCCCCCCTTTTTCTCAGTCCCCGCTTGACGAATTCCCCCCGTGACTTTCAGGGAAGGAGCGGAGCGGAGCGCCCCACCTATTATGAAAGTTTCGCGAGGATTCGTCAATCGGCGCCAAAATTATTCAAAATAGAAAGTTGCGTATTTCCTATGGAAACACGGTCCTAACTATAACTATCTATAATAGCCAGTAGATAATATATATATATATATATATATACACACATACATATATATATACATACATATATATATACACACACACAGATACTGTAGAAATGGCAATGAGTATCCTGAAGAAAAATAGTTCCCCCGCGCGGCAAGGAGCAGAGGGACTAGAGCCCCTGCCTGGGAAGTGCATAGGGAAAGAGGGCACAAGGAAACATGCAGCAGTGACGTGTCTGGCATAGTCTCTACTGCCCATAAGCAAAACACAGACAGGGTCTGAGCCGTGAGAGAAGACCTAAGCATGTCCCAACACCAGAGAATGAAGAGTAGACAGTTACACAAAAATAGAACGCAGCCACGACAGTGGCGTAAGGCGTACCGCAGGCACCCCGTGGCTGTGAACATACCCCGTGCATACGCACATATCGTGTCCACATAGAACGCAGAAAGAAACTTCTCCAGAGCGGAACAGGACAACGTGCCCACAAGTGACACTTGCTTACGTCTAAGACAGCCAACGTAGGCAAAAAGAGCACAGCAAAAAGCTGAAGAACACACTGGGGTGAGCCAGGTGTGGCAGAAACCCAACAATACTCTGGAGCAGTCTGCCTCCATAGAGGTACCAACCGTAGACACAACTCATAAGCCACGCCAATCTTGTGGGTCTAACCAGAGGGGACGGCCTACAACAGTAGGAAGAGCGACAAAGGGAGAAGCCTACAGTATGAACTATAGGACAATCCCCCAGAGGGACAGAAGATAACCATCCTAAGAAGACTCCCCGGGAGCCTTTGAAGCTTCCTGTGCAAGGAAGAGCAGCTATACAATTGCCAACGAATACCCCACATAGGGTATGTCTTATCCCCATAAAAAGCCAGGGACACCTCTTGAGACTAGCTCGTAAACAGAGGACTCAAAAAGAAATGCAGAAACAGCTGGCTAGCTGTACCAAATAAGGACAAAAACGGCTGATTAGCCGTACAGTCCATCTGGGCAATAACGTCTTGAACACATAGACTGATACCAGAAAAAACAGTAACAATACTACAACCAAAATAAAACTCCGCAACAAGGCCTAAAATCCACAGGATTTATGGAAACCCAAACATAAGTCATTGGACCGCTGAGTCAGCATGACTGTCAAAAATGGAGACCACATCAAAGGGTAAATCCCTAAGACGCTCCTGAACATTCACAGGAAAACTGCCATCGCACAAGCCAGGCATGGCGGTGCAGAGCAACTGACCTGGCCATAGTCCGACCCACAGAGTCAGTGGTGTCCATGGCCGACCGAATGGAAAACTGTGCCAGTTCCCGGCCATCATGAAGCAGCCAATCCAGGTCAGCCCGGGGGCCCTACGGAAGAGATGGAAGGAGACGCTTGACCGAGTCCCAAAGGGTAAAAGTAGACCGAGTAACACACAAAGACATTTGCAAGAACCGAAGGGCCGAGCTGATGGTTGTAAAGACATGGCGGACACACGACTCCAACCAGCAAGACTCCCTAATGGGAGGAAGTCATGGAGGAGGGGAGGAAGGTAGCGAGACAGAGGCTGTCTGGACTACCAGCCCTTGAGCCTTAGGATTGAGGGACAAACAGGGTAATCTGGAGCCGGGTGAGGACGATGTGCAATAGCACGACCCACAGGGTCTCCTGATGAGGGTCTCACCAAAGTACCAAGAAGAATGTCTTATAATGACCCTCCAAAAGGCAGCAAGTACTCCACCTCCACGTCACCCTGGTAGAGACGATCCAACAAGGGATCAGAAGGCAGAGAGACTGAGGGAGGCTGCATCTGTAAGATATCCGCAGCTTTGCGAACTGCTCTTGCAAACGTTGCCCTAGCCTCCGTGGCCATTCTAGGGGGTGACAATAAGCCATCTGTAGGGGACGGTTGTAGGCTAACCCGTCCACCAAAAGGCAGAAGCTCTGCAGCCCGAGGTCGACCAAAAGCCTGCCAGTGCCCCATGAGCCCCTGCTCTGAGGAGCCTCGAAACATCCCTGGGGGTGGTGAGCCCTCAGGGGCCTCATCCTCCTCCACCAACAGAGAAACAGCAGGGAGATGCACCGGCATCGACCGACGTCGTGACGGCGTTGCATCGACGTCGGTGACCACCGAAGAGGAGTCGCCTGCCCGGCGTTGACTCGACCTCCACCAAGATGGGAAACTGCAGTGAGGAACGGTGTCGACTCCGAGTCGAGCTCCGAGCTGCAGCCGCATCCGGCACCAGCGCATGGAGCCCCACAGGGCTGTGCGGTGACTCCACAAGAGGGCCTGACGTCTGACTGCTCCTCGGGGCTGTGTCCCGATGTCGCAGCGACACTGGAACCGGAGTCAGGGTACCCGATCGGCACAGAGGGCAAACCCGCCGGTGCATTCCCATTCTGAGCCCCTACTCCCTCTGTGGGACCCAAAGGCGCGCCAGGGGGAGGAGGTGACCCGGAGATGGCCTGTAAAGCCTGAGAATAGGCTTCCATCTGGTATCTAGTCGCCCCAACACCAGGATATGGTGGGTAGGTTGGGGTCGACTCCTGGGGGCCGTTGTCTGGTGAACAACAGGAGCAGCGGGCCCCGGCGTCACGTTTATGGGAGGTCGACTACCTCAGTGACTTCTTCCTGTGCTTACCTGCGTCAGGCGAGCGACGCCATGACCTGTCCCGACCAGAAGCCCCAGCGAGATGGAGACCGGCGGCACGAGGACTACGAACGGGACATCTGGGCGGAGAGCAACTTCATCCGACGTTCCTGCAGTGACTTCAACTTCAGCTGCCGGCAGGTGTCGCACTCCTCCCAAGCACCACATGCAGATCTCGTGAGGATATGTTGCCAACATCTGCCGCGTACAGGTCTCACACAACTTGAAGCCCTGTTCCCGGATGCTAAAAGGCGTCGATAAGGCTGGAAAACAAAAACAGGCCAGAGGAACCGCTTCTCCTGGATCCGCGTTGGGACGCGGAAAAGAAGGAAACTGACATCAGCGAGCCTAGAGGGACTTGTATGGCTCCACTGACGTCATATCTGTGGACGACGTTATGACGGAGCCATGCAACACATTCCCCCGGCGCACAGAGGTAACGCTGAAGATTCTCCGGATCCAGTCTGACGCCTGGGGATACTAAGTTAAGGAATCTGCGGCTAGATGTCTCTATCAGATTCTAGAATTTTGGTGGCTGCTGGGAGAAGCGATATGGGTATAAAATTAGATAAAATCTTACTATCGGCTGAAGGATTCTTCAGCAGTGTGATGATACTAGCTTGTATCCGTAACAGAGGAACTGAGCCAGTTTGGAGGGAGGTATTAAACACCTTTGCGTAAACAGAGCTGATAACTTCGTTTATTTTTTTTATAACACAGAGTGGCAAGGGTCAAGTGGTGATCCAGATTCACATGATAGAAGAAGTCTTTTTAGTTCTTGTTCATTAGGAGGTATGAAAGACGTTAGTAAATTAAATAGGTAGGTTCAGGGAGCACCAAAGGAAGAGCATGGGAGGGCGATACTGTGCAAACACCAAGGATAGTTTGTATTCGAATAATTTTATTGTAAAAAAATTTTTTTCAAAACACACAACTCCTGCCCGATCTTTGTGTTGAGTACTACCGAGGGGGCGTGTTCTTTGGCATCCATGAAGCGCAAGACAATGTTGAAGCTTATTTTGGGCTTCTTTTTGGCTTTTGCTATTTTATCTGAGTAGAAATAAGATCGGGCTTTTTTTAAGTTACAGTGACAGTTTCTAAGGGCTGTTTTGCAGGATAATATGTCTGTGTCCTGGCAGTCTCTTCTAATTCTCTCAAGTTTAAAAAAAAAAAATCTTTCTTCTCCTAATTCTAAAGTGAACTAAAGGTGCTGAGGGGGTAAACTTCTGCTTCTTGAGGGAGTAGGTTTGCTTAGGGGGGAAATACGATCAGCAGCCTTCAAGAGACATTGATTAAGGATGTATCCCCATTGGCGTTGCCCGATAGGATAGGTATCAAGCGGTTTAGGGTTCTCTTTAACTCAGAAATGTCTGCTTTTTTCCATGGCTTCGTAGAAGAGCCAGAGGGATTTGCGTGCATGTCAGCCTTAGTTCTGGGAGAATCCCTGGAAAACATCAATAAGAAATGGTCAGACCAGGTTTCTCCTGTTTATGTCTCTAGGGCAATTGATGACATTGACAATATAAAATCAATAGAATGCTCAGTTCTGTGTGAGATCAGTGGGGAACAGAGCAAGGTTGAGGGCTTCACTGGAGTCTAAAAATGCTCTAGTCATTTGATCTTCTATATCATCAATGTGGAGATTAAGGTCTCCTAGAATAGTAAAGCTAGAATTCTTTATGACTAAAGGGGCTAAGGCGAAGTCTACAGAAACGATAAATGTGCCAACTTTAGCCTGAAGTGCGATACAAGAGGACACCAGAGAAAGAGGATTGTGCATGGAGGGATAGGCAGAAGCTTCGAGCGTCAGCACCTTTAATGTCACCTATGGGGAATGTGGAGCAGTGGAGTTTGTTTTTAAAAGCAATAGCAACCCCGCCTCCTGCTTTCCCTATCTTGAACAGCAATACATATGGGAAAAAGACCCCAGCCGCATGCAGAACAGAAGACACAAGAACCGCAACATACATGGAAACAGAACCAAGCTGCATGCAGAAGAGACGTAAAACACAACAACGTATACAGGAAAGACCAGAGCTGCATGCAGAACAGACATAAAACACAACAGCAACAAATATATACAGAAAACAACCAATGACAGAGGAATGCTGCAAAGCCCCTTTTTGTTGGTATACTCCAGGTTGTACAGTAGGTCATATAGTGTTTGCTTTGCCTTCTGGTGACATCAAGGGCTTGCCTTACAGCTAAAGCAGTCTGCAGCCAGATCTTAACAAGCATTGGCATAGCCAATAGGTCTCGCCCTTGGGACCTTATAAGTGTTTAGCCATGCCGCACGGAATACTGTCTTACTCTTAGGTCTTGTAGTCCTCGTGCATCACAGGGAGCCCGTGGTAACTGAGAGCTCCAGATTTAAGCATGCGTCCCTAGTGAGGCGCATGGTGATTGCCCTTTCCCATGCCATCCTCAGCTGTTTGTGGGATGTACACGCCCCAACTGACGTCAAAAATAGCCAGTACAGTGAATTGGTCTCTTTGACCTTACAAGCTGTGAAAGTTGCGTGAGCCCCACTATGGTGTCACAAACAATGTAATGCAACATTTTGTCTGGGTAATACCCAACTGCCGGTACAATACACCATGCGCCTCCTATGACATCTCCAACAGCAATGGAGGGCATCGTTCTAAGCTTAAGACATCACAAACAGGCGTGGTAATTAAGCAGTCTAAGCTTGTGACATCACAAGCACCAGTTGGAATGGAGCATGTTAAGATCGTGAGATCACAAACAAGCATTACAATGAAGCGTGCGAAGCTAATGACATCACAAACAGCCGGTGATATGCACCGTTCTAAGCTCATGACATCACAAACAGCTGTTGGAGTGACGCAGTCTAACCTCATGATATCACAAATAACCTTTACATTTAAGTGTTCTAATATGAAGACATCACAAGCCGCCGATGGAATGATTCATTCTACGCTCATCAAATCACAAACAACAGTTGGAAGGGAGCGCTCTAAGCCTATGACATCACAGCCAGTGGGCAGTACCCTGCAAGTCTGACATCACTAAGCCAGTGTAATGCAGGGTTGTGAGCTATGACACTACGTCATTGGAATGTAGCGTTCTAAGCCTACGACATCAGTCATTAGAATGTAGCGTGAGGAATGCCAGGAATGAGGAGTGAGGCGGGAGGGAGCGAGAGAAAGGGAAAGAGTGAGAAAGAGAGAGGGGGAGAGAGAGCGCGAGAGAGGGGGAGAGAGAGCGAGAGAGAGGGGGAGAGAGAGAGCGAGAGAGAGAAAGATCAGGAGAAAGAGAGAGAGAGAAAGTGAGAGGAGAGAGAGAGCGAGAGAGGAGTGCTACGTGCGTGCGCAGTCTGCTCATTTTCAAGCACTCTACTCGTGCTTGTGGTGCGCCGCTGCGCGCTCCCGCAAGGTGGATGCCGCCTCAAGCACGAGTGTGTGCTTGAAAATGACCAGAGCGACGGCTAAAGGTCCTCCTATGCAGCGCATGCGCGCTGCGTAGGAGAGACCTAAAAAGGGTTGCTTTTTGAATACAAGCATGGGTGGAATACAGAATTAAATGTGTGATGACAGATTGCACTTTTCTCAAGTAAAATACTCCCTTGTGCATTCCAATGGAGGCAGCAGGATCCCCTCAGAAAGCCAACAGAAAGAAGATTTAAAACTAATGGCTGGAGGTTCTGGAGTTAAAGAAGCCGATAACGATATGATATTCAATTGGCTTTGCGCATAAATGTCTCTTCATAACCAGCTGGTTGATCTCTGCCACATAGCACATCAGAATACAGTTTATTTTACACTGGATTTACACAATACGCTGTTATTCAGGACCTGTTTACATCCACCTTCAGCATTAGCACTGTGGATGACATATAGCATTAATATGCGTAGTAGCGAGGTATCTCGGTTTGCTGCATTTTCATTCGATTCTCTGCCACCGATATGTAGATTTTGAATTATGCTTTCTTTGTCCCCACAACCTTTACACAGGCTGGCATTGCGCTGAGACTTCACAGGTGCCGGCGTCCATTTTGCACTGCGCCTGTGGCACACGTGGCATGCACAAGCAGTTTCCTGGACCACAGCAAACTCTTTGGGAGAGAGCTGTCGATCTGCAGGTTACTTATCCCCTAGTCGTCGCCAGTTGTAGCGTTCTGCCCAGCCCGGGTACTTGCCAAGAACTACACCACATACGGGAAGTAGTTATACATATGTTTATACGTCAGCTTGTAAGCAAGAACTCAACGTTCTAAACCTGCATTCACTTCATTACCCTCCAATGCTCACATCACAGGTCTACGGAGTCCATCAGGAACCACAAGTGTTCTGGCATTCTTTAGTTACATCACACTACATGATGGATGGACGAACAGGTGGATAGACAGAACAACGCAACAGAAAGCTGAATAAATATGTTCATCATGAACAGTGCCCAAGCAATTAGATGTCACACCTAAAAAAGACAACACAAATATATGAAGGAAATGTGCAGAGCAATGGTAAAACACAAGAACAGCAACAAAGAAACACACAAGGGAAACATGCAGAAGAATAAGGAACAGAAAAACAAACAGACAAGGGACATATGTAAGACAGAGAGACAGAAAAACAGTTGAGGGGCACATAAGAACAGGAAAAAACGAACAGGGGGGACAAATGCACAACAGACATTACAAAAATAGCAACACAGAACAGAGAGAAAAACAGAAACAAAGAAACAGATTACATGAAGAATGGAAAGACAAAATACAGAAATAGATGAGGGACACATGCAAATGAAAGAACCAAGAGCAACACAACACAAGAAGGTACAAATGCAGCACAAAGGGAAAATAGTCATAGAGAAACAGAGAAGGGACAGACATAAAACAAAGAACAGAAAACCATATCGACAGGGCTAGTAACAAAAAAAAGAGAATAAACAGAAGGACAGCAACACAGACTAATAGTAGATGAGTGCCACATGCATAAAAAAGAACAGCAGCACAGACAATGAGGAGGGACACATACCTAACAGACAGAACATGACATAATAAAGAGACAAGAACAAACAAATATACAGACTGGCAGCTGATGACTGTCACATTTACAACAGAGAGAAACAGAACAGCAACACTCAAAAAGACCGGCAGCGGATGGCGGACCCCATGCTGAGCAGGAAAAAAGCAGAACATACACACAGAAACAGACTGACAACAGAAAGGACCACATGAAAAACAAAGATAAACAGAATGACAGCAGCATAGATTGATGACAGGAGATGGGGGTGGGGGGACTGACGCAGAACAAAAAAGAGAGCAGAAAAACAGCCATACAGAAACAGACTGAAAAATAGAAAAGGTCAGAAAGAACAAAGTTAAATAGAAGAACAGCAACAGAAAAGGTAGAGGAGGATCACATACAAAAAAGAGATTAACAGAAGAGCAACACAGAAACTAGTGACTGCTGGATAGGACCCATGAAGAATAGAGAAAGACAGACTGCCACCACCCAGCTGTCATGTGCAGTTGGGTCCAGCAGCCTGGGCTTCTAAGCAGGGATGGGTGACCGCACGCCACATGACATGAGGCCACTGGGCAGCTACTCAGCACAGAACCATCCTGTGATAGAAGTTCATTGTGCCATGCAGACCAGAAATCAACCAGGAGAACAGCCACAAATGAACTGACCCAGCACACAAGGGTCCCACGCAGACCAGAAAGAAACAGAACAGCAATCCAGAAACAGTGGAGCCCACGATTTGCAATTGCTCCCTAAGGGAAAGAGTGATAGAAATTAAACTTTTTTTTTTTTTAACCTGAAAATGAAAAAAAAAAATTAACGTAAACTATTAATCTAAACTAAGGTAAACTATTTTAAAGAACTAATAGGATAAAATGTTGCAGCACATTAATTTAAATGTGCATCAAATGATGAATTAAAATATATTTAAATAGATAGTATGCTTTTTGAATAATTTTATAAAGTCCACCTACTGTAAAAAAAATTATTAATGTGTATTAAAATGTACTAAACCTTGTTTAAAATTTTTACTTAAATTGATGATTCTTAAGTTAAAAATAAGTGATTTCATTTTATATCAATCGACTATATTATACACACTTTTATACAGATTAAACAAAATACATATATAGAGATTTGAAATTAGAAATATTTGATTTAGTTAACAGCATTTCCTGTGGGGTGTTATTTTAAGTCCCTGCTCCATTAATTTCTTCGGAAGTGTGATGCAGAACCTGTGAGTGGCACTTACACCAAGACTGAGCTGGAGTACATTTAATACTGTTCCAGTTCCTTTCTGGCTGTAGTAATTTTTGAAGTGTAGTTGTGAATTGTAATGGCTTACTCTTTTGTGGGTGGGCGTTTGTAGTTGTATACCACTCAACAGCATTCTAATTTAGGTATAAGTATTTACCATTCCCAGACGCTCCTCCAAGTCCCTCCCACATTTTCTACTAAAATGTAAACCGGCGTGTGCGGAAATCTCCTCACCCTTGGCAGAGACACGCGCACAGAAACGACAAATGTGGCGGGGGCTCCATCCATAGGTTAGTGAATAGCATTTTGTAGTACGAGAACAGTGTTACTGTAGTACTACTATACATACTAGAAACTGTGGTTGTGACTAGATCACAATATCTCCAGGAAGTTTTCCAAATTTTTTGACATGTTCTTTCTTTCCAAAGGAAGTAGCCAAATGTCCAAATACATCAGATAAGTAGCCATGTCCTATGCGCACACGTAAGAATAAGTATACGAAGTGAGTCTGAATGCGTCTCCACACACGTGCAATGCGAGGAACTCTGAATGCACACTGTTCGTGTAAGACGCCTGCAGATTGTACAAGGTTGATGTATGTGACATGCACTTTACACCTAGATGCACTTATCAATGAGACTTTGACTTAAATCACTAAAACAACTTAGTGGGTACACGCCTTGTTCGAGACCTTCAGGTCAGGTGCTCGAATCGTCTGAGGAGCACAAACGGCATGCCAAGCGACTCTGGTACCAACACCCAGTATTCAAGCCTTCTGACAACTTCCAGAGCGTGCAGCGCATTGTGTATTTATTTTCATTCATATTACTGTTCTCTATTAACAAGCTTCCACACTCTAAATTGTCACACGGACACTACAATGTGCATGTTACATTGGTAATCATGCAGAACCTAGCACTACTACAACTTGTTGTAAATCTTGTACCACAGCTTCTCAAACATCATACACAGTGACAACAGAGCTCGTTTGTTACAAAACCCCTGGCATGTGTCCCAATGATGGACAAGGGCCTTCGTCTCTGGGGAGTCCGATGAACTGCACTCATAGGAAAGATACTGCCAACCCCAGAGTCCTGAGCTGCACTAAAAACTATAATGCTAACCTTCTGCACATAACCACTGGACTGGGGGAAAACCTACCATGAACAGATGTTTCAGCCAAACCTGGCCTGATGTCTGCCAGAAGTGGACAGTGCCACCAATGCGCCTACCTCTCAGATCTCTGGCGTTCCCATTCGCTCAAAGCAGGAGCGGCCATTGTAGGTTCTTGTGCAATGAGCCACAAGTCTCCAGCACTGACGTCTGGGATACCCCATGGCAGAGAGAAAAGCCGAGCAGACTCCACATGAAAACGCTTTGCTGTGGAGGACACTGCCCGTGAAGCTAGAGAGGGCAATGAATGTGAAACGCTGAAGTAACTTAAGAAACGAATAGTCATCAGAGGAACTTTCTTCATGTAGGCAAGCTGTAAAAGACATGTCCCGCCAGATGCATGAGAAATGCAAACCCTGCCAGCTGGTCCAATGGTCGTCAAGACACTCTTCGCCTCCTCAACGTTGAGGTTCAAACAGGTCATCTTAACAGGACTTAGATGCCAGTGGAGTAGAACTTCCATTCACAAACTCCCCCTTCTTAATCAAAAACCTCTTCTGTCAATCTGCTTAGTGAAGAAGCCCACCTATGGCAGGCAATGGTATGAATGAGGCCTCCTCTGTCTGTGGATTGTATGTCCTTGAAGTAAGTCGAGGTCTTATGGGAGAATAGTTCATTGGCACAGCTCTGATGCACTTCAAGACTCCTACTGCATACTCCCAGCTTCAGTAATCCAAACACATGCCCTTCCGCAACACATGAACAAAGTATGGTAAGGACCACAGATTTGAGCTTGGTAAAAGGAAACGCGGTTCAGCATAGGTCACAGGCTTCACAGCACGATGACAAAGTGGTCTTGAAATGGATTCCAATGGATCCATTTCCATTGGAAGAGCACAACAGGCAGCCATCAACAGTGGAAGCCGGGGCAGATCCACTTGAGACCAAATGAGACTTAGCTTTGGAATTGGCCTCACGTTTTCTCAAATTTGGGGCTTCCAATGACAGTATGCTTCTTCTGCGCACATTAGTGACTTTTTCACAGATTCCTCCTCCAATATGTGCACAACACATAAGCTGATCAACGGTACTGGCCCCGAGATTCTCAGAAAAATAATTACCCCCTATACAACAACCAGATCTCTACGATCTCAGAATGAGAACCTGGCCAGCATACCTAGATTTAAAAAGACTCGCACAGGAGGACGACAATTCTCCGTACAGGCGGCTGCTGGATGGAACGCCCTTCCACGGACCCTCAGACTTGAACCTAACTACCTGGCTTTCCGCAAGAAACTTAAAACACACCTATTCCCTAAATAGTGTTCCCATACGAGTACCTCTCCCCCCCCCCCCCCCTTCCCCTCAACAGGATTGCAAATTCACAGCGCGGGGATGCCCTTTGGTCACCAGGCGCTTTAGAAATCGCTATTAAATTAAATTAAATTAAAATATTTGGGATTACGGCGCCAATCCAGACACCAGTACGGAACCCGAAGCAGGTTCAAGAGGTCCAGACAAATCTGCCGGTTAAAAGCCAGCTGAGAGTCCTTGCGGATCCTTGGGACCCAAAGGCCCGAGTGAGCTGGGAGTTTGCCAAATGCGACGGCCTGGCCTCTCAAACGCCCTCGACCTGTTCCCATGTTGCGGATGGACCAAGGAACTCTGGATGAAACCGTCTCGTTCCTTGGTGGGATGAGAGCGAGACCTGGAGGCACGGGGACACCCTGGCACTTTCACAGGTGAATATTAGTGCCAGAAAGGGGCCGAGTCCCACTTGGAGTTTTTATGATGTTTCTTCAACTCATCCGAGGACTTGCGAGGTAGATCTGCCTCTGGAACGACCTTGGGAACGGGTCCTCTCTTTCCATTTCTACCAGGACTGGGACTCGCCCCAGGCTTTCCAGTGTTTCCATCTTATTCTCTAGGGTGACGCTAGGATTCATCTGACTGGCCACGGTCATTTCAGGCCATGGAGTTGTGTGACAAACTCAAGCACCAGAGGCAAACCTCATGGGGATCTGTCACAGACATCTGCTCTGACAGTCTCGACAAGGATTCGACCCTAAAACAATAGGGTTTAACATCCCTTGCACACTGGAACATGTTGTGGAATAAAATCTCTTCACGGAGTGAAGGAAGGAGTGGAGCTCCGGATCCGCGTCTTAAGGCATGGAAAGTAGTGGAACTGATACCAGCGTGCACAGGTGGAACTTATGCAGGTCTGTTCATCACTTCGGCGCCACCAGCATTGATGCAGAGTCGCACAGTGCGCCACCTACCAGCATGCAGGAGCACCGCTTTGAGTTTACACATGGTGAGGAATCTGAGGTTAGAAGTATCCATCAGAACAGCTTTGATGCTCACATTCTGTCCATAACACCGCAGCACCTTCTGCACGGGCCGCTGAACAGAACAGGAGTGTGGAAGTACGCTGCCAGAAATAGCGAGGTGCTGCAGGTGTTGTGGAAACTATATTTCTGTTGTCAAAGAGCACAACATATTGCGTGCGCAACAAACACTCACAATCAGCAGCCCAAGACCCACATATTGGGTTTATCCTCCTATTTTTTGTTTATCCTCCTTGTTTACCCCTACTATTTTTTTATTAAGAACAACTGTTAAATTCAAAGGACATTTTCTTGCTTCTCTTTGCACGGTCCTTGGTAATGGCGAATGCTTGCCTGATCTCTCCGGTGCTGCTGCACCGCTTTTCTTCCTCCCTGGTTTTCTGAGTGCTTTCTCGTGCTTTTGCCTAGTTTTTTACTGCTTTCTCCTTCCTTTCCCCCTGTTTTCCTGAGTGCTTTTTAGGTCGAGGACGTCCGGTCTGCCGAAAGGCAGAACCGGAAGTCGGAGATTTAATGACTTGGAGAAGAGGGGCTTGAACTCGCCCCTCTTCTCCCCTGTTCTCCATTGGCTGGCCTCTTGAATGCTGGCCAGCCATTGGAGAAGAGGTCAGTCATTCCGATCAGGCCCGTCCTTTTCGGATCGGGGGGCGTGTTTTTTGCAAGAAGTCTCATTCTCTCCTCCAGCCAATGGCTGGAGGAGAGAAAAGACAAACACGCCCCCGAATCCGAAAATGCCACTGCGTTTCTCCGAGGCATTTCTGCTGTGCCTCGGAGAAAGGCGGTGGTGTCCAGCATCAGGTTCGTGCAGCTCGCAGCTTCCTCCTTGTTTACTGTGCAAGGACTTCCGACTCGGAGACTCCAGTTTCGCTTTAGGTTGTATTGAATAAAACATGCTACTGCTGCTGCTATCGCCTCCCGGGCCGAGCTGCGCCGTTCCCAGTTCTATATCTCCTCGTTTATCGGCGGACTGCCTATTTGAGAACTTGTTTAACCAGTCACACGGCTCCATGACCTCAATCCGGCACAGCCTATCCCCCACACAAAAATCCCCCGTTACACGTGCGCTTTACAGTGGCTTCAGCTCGTAGTAACTTTGTTTACTCACCACACCGTTGACCAGGAATTCGAATAGTTTGCTTTTGGTGGCCTTGCGGGCCCCTCCGGTGGCCTCCTCTGCGGCCATACTTTCCTCCCTAGTCTTCTTGGCTCGGTGGCTCTCCGTTCTCCATGTACTCCCCCTTCTCTCCCTACTTTCAGCCCGGCAGGGTCTCTCACGCTTGTGTGCGAAGAAGGGGGGCGGCGGGGGTCCCTCAGGGTGATTCAGACAGCCCACTCCGCTGGACTCATCGCCACATTCCTCTTCCTCCACTGATTACAAGGACGGCTGCCAAGCGAGAGAGCTCAGGGGAGGGGTAGTGTTAAAAGTGGCTATGCTGAGCAGGGCAGCTTAGGACACCGTGAGGGGGTATATACAAACGGAGGGGAAATAGTACATATTTACATAGCATGGTCTTGATGTGAAAAGCGATACAGTCATGGTGCGGCCTTAGAGTGGACAGAGGGAGCTTCGTGAATGGGCTGCGAGGGACAGGAGGGCAGGGCAGAGAGATGGCTGTCGGATGCCAAGAGCAGCTGAGACGGCAGCAGCTGGAGGAATGGGGAACCGAGAGGCCAAGGCAGCGAGCCACTCACCCCTCTCGGCGTGCCTTCGGCCGTCATCTTGAGAGCTTCAAGTACTGATGGGACTGAGCATGGCAGGAATCAGGACATACTCGACTTGCCTAAGGCCACTAACGAAACATTGGAGGCTAACTGGTTGGTACCAAAGGGCACTTTATTTCCATCTCAATGTATAGTTTTGTAAAGGGCTAGGGCGGTTAGAAAATTGCTTCGCAGCAAGCGCAGACTCGAGAACCAAGTGGTGGCATAGCCTACTAACAGCAAATCAACTGGATGTGGCTTAAAGGCTAGAGTGGCTGACTTTTGACTTTGAAGCTGGGGAACCAGGTTTGAGTCTGGTGGGAGTTTCACACATCCTGTGATTCTGGGCAAATCACTTAATCTGCTTGTGCCTAGAAATGAATGTGTCCGTCTGTAATGCTGCTGGTGCTCCTGTACAGTGCTCGGATACCTTAGAGTCGAGTTTGCACTATATAAAACTGCAAAAAAATAAAAATAAAAAATGCTGTTGGCAGCCAAATCTAGTGTTGAATAAAATGGCAGGGAGGTGGGGCATGCTACAGGGGGCTAGGATAGGTAACTTTAAGCACTCTGGCTTGGGCTCCTGTGATGTACATCTGACACAGGGGAGTAGTTTAGTCAATATTAATACCAGGGTGCAAATCTGAAATTTCTGTACCCAAGTAAAAAAAAACAAGCATTTACAATGCAATGGTCTCGGCATTGGTAAAGTTAGAGCTATTGGCATTGCTCATGACATTATTTTTGTTTATGTTTTTTGTTTTTAAAACATTTAAAGAAACGGCATTGTCATGAGCAATGCCAATAGCTCTAACTTTAACAATGCCGAGACCGTTGCATTGTAAATGCTTGTTACTGCTTCTCCCTGTTTTTCCTCATTTCAGAGGGACTCAAGACATGGTTGTTTTCGAATGAACAGAGGTCCACAAAGCAGCTAGCAACTCCAGCGCCTTGAGACCCTCATGGGTGACTTGCAGCACTTTATACATCTGGCAGGTAGTTATTGTGCAAATGTATACATAAAGCAGCAGCTTACTAAGTGTAAGCATTCACCCATTAGTTGAACCCCCAGGGCCTGGTCAGGCACTCACCAGATCTTCTAAGCACACAGTGAATAAACATACACATAAGGTAGATTTCAGAACATGTGCCTACTTCATGAATGCCGCCAAGCACTCACATGGACTTCTGAGCAGCCATTGAGTGGGCACACAAATAAAGGCAGCTTCCTGAGCATTCACCCACTCCAGGAACCCCTACAGCTTTGCCAGGCACTCACCTGATTTTGTGAGCTGCCAGTGACTGGACATATTCCGTCTCGGAGGGGGTGAGCAGCAGCAAGCTGCTGCCGGGACATCCGATCCGTGCCGTGCGCCCGATGCGGTGTATATACTCTGCTGGCGAAGTGGGAGCGCTGTACTGTGCAGAGAGGAAACAAAAGCGTTTACAATCAGGGGCAAACCAGACACAGCGCTGAACTAACAAAACAAGCATTTACAATGTAACGGTCTCGGCATTGTTAAAGTTAGAGCTATTGGCATTGCTCAGGACATTTTTTTTGTTTATGTTTTTGTTTTTAAAACATTTAAAGAAACGGCATTGTTATTTACAATGTCAATAGCTTAATCACTCTCAAAAGCGAGATTTATTATGCGAGCATTATTTGGGAAGTTTGGCAAATCCATAATTATGAGGAAAACGCTGCAGCATCGCAAAATGCCAGTGGCCCAGACTAATATGCATGATTAGTATTTGGATTCCATGCCCATTCCTTCTTTGTCCTCTCTGCTGAAACTGCTGTCTGAAGTGTCACATTTTATTAATACTAAACAAAAATCGCACTACCGTGCCAGGGCCAGACTTGGCGTTGATAATGATTGTTTGAAAAGGGAACTTTGAAAGGACACGAACTTGACCAATTCTGGTTTCAAAATATAAGAGAACACTGTAGAGGCATGCGTCTACCGACTGTTATATATAATTTGGGATATATTTCTTAATCTGTCGAGTTCAGCCACTGCATGATTATATTGTTGTCTCTTTTTGAAACTCAGGAGCAGTAACATTGTCGTGGTGTCACTAGGGCTTCAAGTGGATGCTTTTTCAATATTATATACAAGCCACAGTTACTGCTAATTTATCTTATGCAACTAACAACGATTGACAAAGCCAATAGTCCTAACTTGTTGTAGGTATCATGTTACTTGTTGTATCATTATGCCTGGATGCAATGACAAAAGAGACAGCAAAATACAAGTTGTATAGACCCCACGCAACACCGCCCCCCACCCCACCCATTTTTTTTTATCCCACTTAAAGCCCTGGGTAGGATACTCAACAACAGGGCCGAACTGGAACCCCAAAGTAGGCCTGGCAATTATGTCGGACCAGCTGGAGGGTCATGGGGGAGGTTAACTGTGAAGCACTTTTGCTACAGGAAACGCCCGATGCCCGGGCAAGCCAGCCCGGCCCTGCTCAACAACCCCGTTCTCTCCCGCATTTACCTGTGATCAGGCGCGCAACACCCATTGAACTCAAAGGGCTTCAGCCCCCCCCGTCGTGTGTGGCAGCCCAGGATGAGACCGCTTCCCGGGCAGACACAAAGCCGCGCCCGAGCACTTCACAGGTCTTTAAAAAGACCATTTGCATGTTAATGAGGCCTCGCTGTTGGTTCACCCCTTCTAAGAACCCCCGCAGCTCCACTCTGCCTAGATTCAGCCCCCCCACCCCCGAAATCAGCGCCACTCTGCCTACTGTTTAAAGATTCAGCCCCCCCCGAAATTTTTGCTTAGCCCCCCCCCCCCCCCCAACATTAACTAGCAAGTGATTTCGCTGGTCGCTTTTTCGCAAGCTCTGAACTTTGGCAGTGATGTTTCCCCTTGATAGAGAAGTTTCAGTTTCTGTTTGAGATACACGCTTACGCTTTCTATTTGCAAGAATCGCAGGCTCCAATGAAAAATACCACTGGGAGGTAGGTCGAAGGGAAAGTCCGTTCAGGGCGGAGGAAGCATGCTGCATGTTGACAAAGGTTAGCAAATAAGGAGAGCAGCAGTACAATGGAAAGACAGCCACAAATATCGTAACATACAGTAACACCCAACCAACTAGGCCACCCGGCCACAGAACATAAGTGGGTGTTCGCAAACTCGAACAGAAACGGCCTCGTGGAGGCGAGGAGCGCTGCCAGAACCATTGCAGAAATCTAAGAATAACCGAAAACTCCACACCCAAGAACACCTCGGCTAAGTAAAATAAAGGGCACAGAAATCTCTGCAGAGCTGCGGAACGAGCCCTGCCCGCCCCGCTGGCCCTGCTATTGTCTACTCGGAAGCAGAACAGGTGAGGCAGGAGAGAGCCGGAAAAGCAGGTCCGGATCCAGGTGGACCCGCCCTTGACGGTCCTGGCGCTCCAAAACACAGCCGTGCTCTGGCCACTCACCAGAGATTTAATGCGCTTCCACAAGGCCGCCGTCATCGGGAGCTGCTCGAAGGGGGTCGCCTCCCTTCACATGGCTGCTGTCCGTGTTGTTTCCACACTCACCGATCGCTCACCGAACAAAGTTACTTTCCTTTCCTCGGGTTAGAAGGCGGGCCAGCCCCTCCCTATGACAGGGAGGTAGGCAGGGAGGGCTCGTGTTTCAAAGCTTCCTGTGGTTAACATTTTTCTTAGCTAAAATTACGTTTTGGGGAGACCCAGACAGCCTTATGAGGCGTTTTAAATCATGTTTGTCAGCTATATTTCTAGATTTGAAAATCCTTTCAAACCTTATGGTCAGAGCTGCTGACGCCGGGACACCACCGCCTTTCTCCGAGGCAGAGCAGAAATGCCTCGGAGAAACGCAGTGTCCTTTTCTGATTCGGGGGCGTGTTTTGCTGTTATCTCCTCTTGCCATTGGCTGGAGGAGATAATTAGACTTTCTGCAAAAAACACGCCCCCCGATCTGAAAAGGACGGAGCCTAATCGGAGTGACTGACCTCTTCTCCAATGGCTGGCCAGCATTCAAGAGGCCAGCCAATGGAGAACAGGGGAGAAGAGGGGCGGGTTCAAGCCCCTCTTCTCCAAGTCATTAAATCTCGCGAGCGAGACTGCGCAAGCGCAGCCTTCGCTAGCCGAGACCTAAAAACTGGACACTACAATAGATTTCCCAAAACACGAGCACCGAAACAAGTGCTTAGAGGAGATTCGGCTGAGAGTTTATGCAAGATGGCAAGTGCACTTTTTTGCTTCCAGTGTGTACAGTGAAGACAGACAACCTATATCAGTGCTATAAAAAAAACTCACACTGAAACCAATTAGTAAATGAATAGCTTTTGTTAGGTGAGAGAGGAAAACTATTTATTGTATTGGGTTCCTGTGTTGTAGAGATTGTACAGAGTTCTATTACCCGTTGACAGGGCCCCAAAGCATTTTTTAGACTCCTGAGTAAGTAGCTACTCTATTCGCTGTGTAAGATCAGAAGAGAGTTGGGTGAGGTGTAACCTGTGACTAGTATATTTCGATACCATGCATAAAGCTTGGAGGTATGTTCCAAACGTGCACTCCTTAGCTGGTGCCCATGAAAATACAGAACAATATGGCAGTTGCGAATCTTTTAGAGTCGGTTTGGCTTTGTAGAACATGGCGACCACACATGGACGGGTCCCCAAGTGCCTATCGCAGCAGTCACCGAGGACAGATATGTTCCAAGGTGATGTCACCAGGGTTTATCATAGGTTTCTTTAGGAGTGGGAGGACATGGCCTGTCTTCAGACCTTCTGGGAAGAGGTCCAGAGTGAGGCAGGAATTGACTGTGGTGAAAGATCTTCGCCGAAGAGAGCTTTGATGAGAGACACGGTGAGACATCTTCATAGAACTTGTATTTGAGGGAGTTGAGTATGTCAGCGAGATCTGCAAGAGACAGGGCTACAAGGGTCGACCACGATGGGATTCTACAAGGGTGACAAGAATGTCAATTAAATACCTAGCGTCAGGCCCTGAGCTGGAGACCCTCACTCAAGGAACAAGCACATCCGCCCAATCCAACATGTGAAAATGGGATTTCGCCACTCGTAGCGCATCTCTCGGGAATCAAAATCGCTCACTACATGCTAGTGGGACACGCTCTTGCGAGAATGAGCTCTCTTATTCTCACACGGGCAGCAGAACACAGCTTTGTGTTCTAAGCATTTCATTTCAAATTTGTTTTTACACTTTATATTAGATGTCAATCACTATTAAATCCTTTAAATCCATGATTTGTTAAAAATACCACAAGAAATATCCAGCCGTGCCAGACCCATGGTTTACTGAATGTTTCCATATAATCTGAGGAACTGCGTTTGTTCTTGGTTTCCTTGAATTTTCATTTCATTTCACTGCTTGCAGGATCACGCGGAGGCTTCCTTTTCAATGTAAACTTGTGGGTTCCCTTGCTCTTGATAAACAACGAATCCTGGTCCATTGTTAACTGCGGATTTCAGGGTTGGCATCGGATCCTATTTCTGTATTTCGATCCCATGACGCTGCTCCTTGTGAGTTGCTTCATTAATGACGCTCAAGTGCATCGCCCATCAGGTGAGCCCTCGCCCTACAGAAACAGGCCTCCCCAAGCCCAGCCAAAGTCCTACTGTTCCCCCACAGACTGAATAAACAAAAAGTTAAGCCTAAAAGGCAAGGCAGCTAAAAGGTTATAACAGCAAAGTCAGCCAGTGCAGTGGTTTCGGCGTGTGTGAAGCCATTCTCATTCGTGTGAATTATTGTCCGTGACTGGGAGGAGTTACGCCAATGGGGTGCTTAGAAGCAGAGCGCCAGACGATGAGCATTACAAAGAGCAGCTCCTGCCCCCACCCCACCTCACCCCCACCCCCAATCAGTCTGCAGACAATCCAGGCTTCTAAACACCTGCAGACGCACACAGAACACCTTTTTTCAATTGTTTGCACTACATAAAAACCAACTCCAACAAGACTTCGTTCAACTCACGGCGCGCGAAAGACCTGCTTCTCCTCAACAGAACACCTACATTCTATGCCCAATAATCAATGCTTCCATGGCACAGCGGAGGGCACAGATGTGTCAATCGTGCCGTTTTGGGTCTAGAGGCTTCTATAGGCAACTCTCGCTTCTGCCTCATGGTTCATTGGACCACCAAAAGCTCTGCGTGGCATGACTGCCCCGCGCCAGGCAGTTACCCGTTTAATGAAAGGGGTGGGAGCGGGAGTGCAGAGCGTCGCTACACAGGACATGTTGTGGAGCTTTCATTGCACAAAATACAGTGGTATGTGGGGTAACAAAAAATATGGAACATATTTCATGCGTGCCCGTGAAATACGCATTTCATCATTCTAAGGATGGCAGCAAAGCCAGACTGTGGCAGGGATTCTGCTCCGGCACAGAGCTACGCGTGGAACTATAGAACATCAGTAGATACGGACTGAGTCCCCAAACCACCTCAGTACCAAGGGCCCGAGTCAGACTATAGCGTCTCACTTGCCCTCCTACTCATATCCAGAGAGACAAGAGAAAGGACACCCCAGAACGTAGATACGGACTGAGTCCCCAAACCACCTCAGTACCGAGGGCCCGAGTCAGACTATAGCGTCTCACTTGCCCTCCTACTCATATCTAGAGAGACAAGAGAAAGGACACCCCAGAACGTAGATACGGACTGAGTCCCCAAACCACCTCAGTACCGAGGGCCAGAGTCAGACTATAGCGTCTCACTTGCCCTCCTACTCGTATCCAGAGAGACAAGAGAAATGACACCCCAGAACGCAACATACTGGCCCTCTCAGGGATCGTGCTAACAAGGCACCCCTACCGCTCACACGTACTCATCCACAAAAAGATATAACAGAGACATGAAGGAATGTTCAAATGTTTATTTAAACTATTGTGCTCTAGAATGCAGTATACGCGCCACAATCCAAAAACAACTGCCTGGTAAAAATACCCTCAGCATTGTCAATAAACCATATATAGTATGAAAAGCCCTGTCATATTATAAGACTGTATAGCCTAACTACCCTCCCCTCCTACAGAAGCGAAATGATTATTCGGCAAAGATCTCTGGGTTTAGAAGCGGACCCCGTACCTTAGCATACACCGCTGGACGTTCTACATCTCAGATGCAGCCGTGATCTTCTCTCACAAAAAATCTCTCTCTCTGTTACATTACTGTGCATACCTATATGGCAAGGTTCACATGTTCATAAACAGCTGCATTTCTGTCGTGTGTCTAGGTGCGAGTGATGGACCAGAACAAAACAACAAGGGACACTGTTGTTTGACCTCGTCTGTTGTTCAGACTAAAGTCAAGGAAAGAACAGAACGAGAAAAAAACTGCAGGTTCTGTGTGAAAATATAATGTGGCACAGAAGCAAATGTGTTTATAAAGCAACGTGTCCAAAGCTAATGCGGCCTGTGTCATGCACAGTTAGGCTAACATAGGGAAACCGCAATAGGCCCTGTATAGAACACGTGACAAAACTACTCTGCAGAGCTCTAACATGGTCAGTGGAGGGCATGAAGCACCAATTTATACGCTAAATTTATCTAAATAATGCAGCAAAAAAATGCAAATTGTGCTGCATATTTTATGGCAGTGTTATATTGTTTATCAATTTCGCTTTGAAAGAGAAGTTTTGGTGAAATCTACCAAGTCAGCAAATTATGTGGCAAATTTGGAAAATCCATAATAATGCGGTAAACACTGTAGCCATAGACTTGTGACCTCACGATTGCCCATTGCTTTAACAATGCAGTGAAGAGATGCTTATAAAAATTAAACACTTTAATTCCAATTACTGCCTACTGTTCGTTCACTTTGAGGAAAACTGTTTTTCAAAGCTATTTAGGCCACAAATAAACATGTAACATTAAAAACATACATTATCGGTACGTGTGTAATATGGTATTATATTGCTGTCGGGGAGCAGACAACATTTAAAAATCACTAAGTCTTCAGACTCCGTTTATGGTGTCACTAGAACCCCTCGATGGAAATACTGGACTATATTCAGGGCCATTGGAATTATGGGATTGTGCAGTTGCGGTGATTTTTGCATAATTGCAGATTTGCTGCATTTGCCACAAAATCTATCATCAGCCACATAATCTGCAGATGTTAATAACGAAAAATGTGTTTCTAGCTCAAACGGTTAAAACGTTAGTAATAACACAGCGACACGTGTTGCCGCTCAGTGCAAGGCCCTTTGCTAAGGTTGACTGGTCACCTTTCTGTAGCTTATTGCTATATTTGGGCGTTAAACCGGTACTAATGAGGTACAACTAATGTCCAGACCGTGTTAACAAGCTTAAAAATGACAAAATAAAAAGTAATACTATCACAAAATGTGCCACATAATTTACTGAACCCCAGCCACATAATTTCCCCCCCCCTGCTGCATAATTCCAATGGCCCTGACTATATCACACAGTTAGAAGTTCCGAGAGAGAGAGAGAAGTGTGCTGGGGACCCCCCACCCCCCAAGACTCCTCCGGTTAGAAAGCGCAGGCTCCTGACACCCGATGGCGCAGGAGACAGGCCGAGGAGGCGCTAATAGGCCCTTCTACCGACCGCAGCCCCTGCCTCTCTCTGCTCCCAGAACCCTCCCTCCCTGGCACCCTCATTAATCCGTGCGCGTCTATTTCGGGGGGCGCCCGGCGGTATGTCAGCGGAGGACGCGTGTGATGGGCGGACCCCCACAGCCAGGCGCACCTGTGAGCAGGAGCAGGCGCAGGTAATGAGCCCTAATGAGGCGGGATGAAGGCAGGGAGGGGGGCAGGCGGAGCGCCTGTGATGGGAGCTGGAGACAGGCAGGACGGCCCTTTTCATCTGCTCGACTGACTTCTAACGCGGCCGTCAGGAGAGACTGACTGCCTGCCAGCAGCCTAAAGAAACCATCTGAGGCGACACGCTCCCTGTGTGTGTAGAGGCACTCGGAGAACAACACTCCGTGGCAGTGACACAGGCAGGTGCACACAGAAGCAATCCGACTGAGTGACACAGGCGTCAGTCACTCAGTCAGAGAGGGGACAGGAAGATGGACAGACCGACACCAATAATTCGAGTCAGAGGCACAGACACTGGCCACACAATAACAATCTGACTCGCTGGCACAAGCAGGCAGGGTCACAGTGTCAGAAGAGGCAAGAAGACAGAAAGGCAGACACACAGTCAGGCAGGCAGAAGCAGTCATGGGACACACTGACCACACATCAACAATGTGACTCAGTGGCGCAGGCAGGGTCACGGTGTCAGAAGAGGCAGAAAGGCAGACACACAACAGTCAAGCAGGCAGAAGCAGTCATGGGACACACTGCCACACATCAACAATGTGACTCAGCGGAGCAGGCAGGGTCACAGTGTCAGAAGAGGCAGGAAGGCAGACACACAACAGTCAGGCAGGTAGAAGCAGTCATGGGACACACCGACCACACATCAACAATCTGACTCGTTGACACAAGCAGGCAAGGTCACAGTGTTACAGAAGCGGCAGGGAGACAGCAAGGGAGACACACAACAACAATCTGCGTCAGTGGCAGACAGGCACGCAGTCATAAAAGAGACGAAAAGATTGAACTTAAGACACACTACAACAGTCAGAGGCAGGCAACATCAGGAAGTCATGTGACACGCTGTCGACACAACAACAATCTGACTCAGTGACAGGCAGAGACAGGGTCACAGTCAGAGAAGTGACAGGAAGATGGAAAGGCAGACACACAACAATCTGACTCAGTGACAGGCAGAGACAGGGTCACAGTCAGAGAAGAGACAGGAAGATAGAAAGGCAGACACACAACAACAATCAGACTCAGTGACAGGCAGAGACAGGGTCACAATCCGAGAAGAGACAGGAAGATGGAAAGGCTGACTCAGTGACAGGCAGAGACAGGGTCACAATCCGAGAAGAGACAGGAAGATGGAAAGGCTGACTCAGTGACAGGCAGAGACAGGGTCACAATCAGAGAAGGGACAGGAAGATAGAAAGGCAGACACACAACAACAATCTGACTCAGTGACAGGCAGAGACAGGGTCACAGTCAGAGAAGAGACAGGAAGACAGAAAGGCAGACACACAACAACAATCTGACTCAGTGACATGCAGAGACAGGGTCACAGGCAGAGAAGAGACAGGAAGATGGAAAGGCAGACACACAACAACAATCTGACTCAGTGACAGACAGAGACAGGGTCAGAGTCAGAGAAGAGACAGGAAGGTGGAAAGGCAGACACACAACAAAAGTCTGAAAAAGGCAGCATCAGGCTGTCATGGACACACTGACCACACAAGAATAGTGACTCAGTGACACAGGCGGGCAGGGTCACAATGTCATAGCAGAGCAGAAGATAGAAAGGCAGACAAACAACAACAATCTGACTCAGTGATAACAGGTATTGACAAACAGGGGCACACAGTAAGAGAAGAGACAGGGAGAAAGACACAGCAACAATAAGGACAGTCTTCCACTGAGTCACTGGAGCACAAACCCTTGGGCTCCCGGTGAACAGTACCACAGGACGGGTCTGTGAAAGAGGACAGTGTCGCTGCGCCACTGCAGCACAAACCCTTGGCTGCCAGCAAACAGTACCACAGGACGGGTCTGTGAGAGGACAGTGTCACTGAGCCACTGCGGCACAAACCCTTGGCAGCCAGTGAACAGTAAGTACCACAGGACGGGTCTGTGAGAGGACAGTGTCACTGAGCCACTGCGGCACAAACCCTTGGGCTGCCAGTGAACAGTACCACGGGACTGGTCTGTGAAAGAGGACACTGGCTGAGCCACTGCAGCACAAACCCTTGGCTGCCAGTGAACAGTACCACAGCGCGGGTCTGTGAAAGAGTACAGTGTCGCTGAGCCACTGCAGCACAAACCCTTGGCTGCCAGTGAACAGTACCACAGCGCGGGTCTGTGAAAGAGTACAGTGTCGCTGAGCCACTGCGGCACAAACCCTTGGCTGCCAGTGAACAGAACCACAGCGCAGGTCTGTGAAAGAGTACAGTGTCGCTGAGCCACTGCGGCACAAACCCTTGGCTGCCAGTGAACAGTACCTCAGGACAGGTCTGTGAAAGAGGACAGTGTCACTGCTGCACAAACCCTTGGGCTGCCAGTGAACAGTACCACAGCGCGGGTCTGTGAAAGAGGACAGTGTCACGGAGCCACTGATGCACAAACCCTTGGGCTGCCAGTGAACAGTACCACAGCGCGGGTCTGTGAAAGAGTACAGTGTCGCTGAGCCACTGCGGCACAAACCCTTGGCTGCCAGTGAACAGTACCACAGCGCGGGTCTGTGAAAGAGTACAGTGTCGCTGAGCCACTGCTGCACAAACCCTTGGCTGCCAGTGAACAGTACCACAGGAAAGGGTCTGTGAAACAGTATAGTCTGTCACGGAGGCACTGCCATACAAACTCTTGGGCTCCCAGTGAACAGTACTACAGAATGGGTCTGTGTAAGAGGACAGTGCCACTGACCCACTGTGTCACAAACCCTTGTCTGCCAGTGAACAGTACCACAGGAAAGGATCTGTGAAAGAGGACAGCGTCGCTGAGCCACTGCAGCACAAACCCTTGGGCTGCCAGTGAACAGTACCACAGGACGGGTCTGTGAAAGCGGATAGTCTGTCACTGACCCACTGCGGCACAAACCCTTGGCTTTCAGTGAACTGCTCTCACCCTGTTCCTCACCAAAAGCCCTACACCATATGCACCAGCAATTCCGCCTCTGGGGATGCCCAGAGGCAGATTTAGATGCCTGGCACTCGGCAGGTATACACACGTTAGGCGACCTCTACCAAGACCCGGGTCTGGTGGCTCAGTGGACTAATGCATCCAACTGCAGGGGCCTGTGTTCGACCTCATGGTCACAGGTTCAAACCCCGGCGGGTCCACTCAGTAACAATATACATCTGTTATTCAGCGCCGTGATGCCCCGTTGCTGGGGTGAACGTGCGCTTTACAAATACACGTTATGTTATGGCGCACTAATCCTATATAGCGTTTTTGACACAGGAGGAGAGCATACCTACAGGACACTTTCTTACACATGCTTCCTGGATTAGTCTGCTGCGTGGTACATGGAGCGACATCGCAAGAACTCCAGACACATCTAGTGCTTCCATATCTACATGTTATGGGAGGCAGCCGTCATCTCATCGCTGGTTGGCGGATGCACGGTGTCTTCATACAGCAGATCTTCCGCTGGTTGGCGGATGCACGGTGTCTTCATACAGCAGATCTTCCGCTGGTTGGCGGATGCACGGTGTCTTCATACAGCAGTAGATCTTCCGCTGGTTGGCGGATGCACGGTGTCCTCATACAGCAGTAGATCTTCCGCTGGTTGGCGGATACACGGTGTCTTCATACAGCAGTAGATCTTCCGCTGGTTGGCGGATGCACGGTGTCCTCATACAGCAGTAGATCTTCCGCTGGTTGGCGGATGCACGGTGTCCTCATACAGCAGTAGATCTTCCACTGGTTGGCGGATGCACGGTGTCCTCATACAGCAGTAGATCTTCCGCTGGTTGGCGGATGCACGGTGTCTTCATACAGCAGGTGCCCTCATACAGCAGTAGATCTTCCGCTGGTTGGCGGATGCACGGTGTCCTCATACAGCAGAAGATCTTCCGCTGGTTGGCGGATGCACGGTGTCCTCATACAGCAGTAGATCTTCCGCTGGTTGGCGGATGCACGGTGTCTTCATACAGCAGTAGATCTTCCGCTGGTTGGCGGATGCACGGTGTCTCATACAGCAGTAGATCTTCCGCTGGGTGGCGGATGCACGGTGTTCTCATACTGCAGTAGATCTTCCGCTGGTTGGCGGATGCACGGTGTCCTCATACAGCAGTAGATCTTCCGCTGGTTGGCGAATGCACGGTGTCCTCATACAGCAGTAGATCTTCCGCTGGTTGGCAGATGCACGGTGTCTCATTCAGCGGTAGATCTTCCGCTGGTTGGCGGATGCACGAAGTCTTCATACAGCAGTAGATCTTCCGCTGGTTGGCGGATGCACGGTGTCTCATACAGCAGTAGATCTTCCGCTGGTTGGCGGATGCAAGGTGTCCTCATACAGCAGTAGATCTTCTGCTGGTTGGCAGATGCACGGTGTCTTCATACAGCAGCAGATCTTCCGCTGGTTGGCGGATGCACTGTGTCTTCATACAGCAGTAGATCTGACTCCTCTGCGCACGAAATGAGATACGGCTCTTGGTCGTCCATGCAATACGAGGGAATGGAACACTATATTAGCGAGTCCTGTGCATGTCCCCCGCAACGTCAGATTCAGACTGATACAATTATGCACTGTTCACAGAGCATACATAACCCCAGAGAAAATGAACCGCTACTTTCACAGACACGACATGAGTTGTCCTCGGTGTTCTCTGCATGACGCTGGCATTATACACATGTTGTGGTCATGTCCGGAACTGCGACATTAGTGGGAGGGGGTAATGCAACAGCTCTCCGACTGCACAGACAGATCCATAACAAACGCGTATCTTGAGGATGTACACGCGAGACAAAAAACACAGGGCCAGAAATAGACTCTCTGCGCTAGAGCCCTAGTTCAGATAGGTTTGAAACATGTTGAAACCTCTCCTTGGGTCACCATTTCAGTGATTTTGGACACTTAAAAGTGGCACAATCAAAAGTGGTCTGGGGGCTCTTGCTGCCAGTCTACCAAGAGGAGAACAGACCCTTCAAGTGCCGCTCCTGCCCCCCCTGTGGCACCAACAAAGCAAGAAGCACACTTTCGATGAAGCCCCGTTGGCTTATGGGAAGATCTTTACCACCGGCGCGAGCCCTTTAGAGTCGTAGCCAGGGGCGGGGACATGTTCCCTTTCCATCATCTTATTTCGCTTTATGGATGGGAGCCCACGAGCGCCTGGTGGCATTTTACCCATTCCTTTTCTTCCATGGAGCATCGAGGTCCTCTGCTCGGTGTGAGGAGGGCCCTTGTGGCACAAAGGGGGCTGTGTAGGACCCCTAGCCAGCACCGCCAGGCTGTCTCCTCGCTGGCACGACCTACAGCTTCCTATCTGTGCGCACCCCACACAACAATACCCTCCACAGAGGGGAATTGGAAAAGCGCGAGCCTGGGTGAGCGCGCCATTAGGGCCCGGCCCCCCAGGCCCCAAGCCACACCCCCTCATGTTTGTTTCTATGATCCTGGCATTGGCCAGCAGAGCGAAGTCCTTCCGGGTTAGGCTGGGACGTATTTCCGGTTGTAGGCCTGGCCCGGAAGGGGGGGGGGGCGGGGGGGGGGGGGGGGTCAGGGTGGGGGCTATTTAGCCCCGGGTCTTACCTGGCTCACCCTCTCTTCACCTGTAGCCGCCCCCTGGACGAGGACAGTTTCATGGATTGGGAGGTTTTCCCCTAACTCCCGGATTGCATGGTCCTGCATGATGCCGTGCTGGACTTGGGCCGCCGGAGTCCGATCCCGCGCCCTGAATGTGTCGGTGAGGCGTCTCAATGGGGAGTTGGCCAGGTTGTGCCCAGGATCGGGCCGCCTGTGTCAGATTCCGCATCGTCTGATCACAGGGGACATAATGTTTCATCCGGACGGCGTACATTTGTCCGATTTTGGAACGGACACATGGATCAAAGGGATTTGGTCCTTCGTCGAGAGTTTGTTTGCAGGTGGTGAGGGTGAAGGACCTGTGGGCCCTGGTCACCCTAGTGGCGGAAAAGAGACCACAAAACATTGATTTCCGGGGTAACGGGAGGCATACTTACATACTCCCGAGGCCAGCACTGAAGGGGAGAGACGGTAAGCTCCTCGCAGAGAGAATGGGGACACCGGCTGGGGAGGCAAGGGTGCCAGTTCACGAACGCCTCCCTCGCAGCCTGGTGGTAGAGGGGTGGGCCCCGGAAAGGACGGACAAGGATCGAGGGCTAGGGGCTCTAGGAAAAGCGCAAGCCTGGGTGAGCGCGCCATTAGGGCCCGGCCACCCAGGCCCCAAGCCACACCACCTCATGTTTGTTTCTATGATCCTGGCATTGGCCAAGCGAAGTCCTTCCGGGTCAGGCCGGGACGTATTTCCGGTCGTAGGCCTGGCCCGGAAAGGGGGGGGGGGGGGGGAGAGTCAGGGTGGGGCTATTTAGCCCCGGGTCTTACCTGGCTCGCCCTCTCTTCACCTGTAGCCTCCCCCCTGGACAAGGACAGTTGCAAGCTCAAACCCACCCGTCCCTCGGTTTTAGAGGCTTGGGGTAGGTAATGGCGGAAAAGAGACCACAAAACATTGATTTCCAGGGTAACGGGAGGCATACTTACATACTCCAGAGGCCAGCACTGAGGGGAGAGACGGTAAGCTCCTCGCAGAGAGAATGGGGACACCGGCTGGGGAGGCAAGGGCGCCAGGTCACGAACACCGGACTAGAATCGGAAACCTTTCTAGCAATTCCCTTGCACTTCATTAGATGGCATTGTGTGGCTCCATGTTAGGTGGCATTGTGTGGCTCCAGGTTAGGTGGCATTGTGTGGCTCTATGTTAGGTGGCATTGTGTGGCTCTATGTTAGGTGGCATTGTGTGGCTCTATGTTAGGTGGCATTGTGTGGCTCCATGTCAGGTGGCATTGTGTGGCTCCATGTCAGGTGGCATTGTGTGGCTTCATGTTAGGTGGCATTGTGTGGCTCCATGTTAGGTGGCATTGTGTTGCTCCATGTTAGGTGGCATTGTGTGGCTTCATGTTAGGTGGCATTGTGTGGCTCCATGTTAGGTGGCATTGTGTGGCTCCATGTTAGGTGGCATTGTGTGGCTCCATGTTAGGTGGCATTGTGTGGCTCCATGTTAGGTGGCATTGTGTGGCTCTGCGTATGATCCATTCCGCCCGAATAGACCGTCAGGGCTTCCATATGTACACCCTGTCCACAAGCCGACGTCCGGTAGTTTCTGATCTCCGTCTGTATAGTCGGAAGTGGAGCTATGGAAGTCTGATAGCGCAGTCTGTAGACCAGTAGATTTGGCCTCTTATTCATGGACTGTGACACCATTCCACAGAACTAGGAGGAGGGGGTGGGTGAAGAAAATGCGGTCCGGTAAAGTCTTTACCTGAAAAGGTTTTATAGAAGGTAAGTAACTTGTTCTTCTGCTAGAGGCTTTTAATCACAGATTCCTCAACTTGTGAATAGATACCAAAGCAGTGCACCTCCTTCGGTGCTGGGTGGATGAAATGGCTCAGACCAGGGAATCCTGCAGGACAGATCAGGGACGTGCTCGTCCTGCCTGACCTGGCTATCCAGGCAGGAATGCTTTGTAAATCTGTGTTGCAGCTTGGCAAATATCCAACACTGGCAGGCCTTGTGCCAGCACAGTGGTAGCAGCCTTTGCTCTGTTCGGGCGGAGTGAGCACATCTTCTGGGGGGCTGTTCCTTGATCAGTCCATACCAAATCTTGATGCAAAACACAGTCTGGAGATGGTCCTCTTTTGCACCACTTCATCTTTCTTAGCTTAAGAGAAAGCAAGGAAAAGTTGGCCGTCTTGTTGGTAGTCTTTGGTTAGGTCTACAAAGAAGCTGAACTCCCTCTTAGGGTCAAGGCGGGGGAGCATTCTTGCTCCTTGAACCGATGAGGCAGTGCAGAGAAGGATGGCATGGTAATGGATTGCCCTGTGGGGACGAGCAGGACTACCTTGGACAGGGATGACACTTTCGTCAGGGAAGAAAAATGCAAATGAAGGAGCTACTGATAAAGTCTGGAGTTAACTCACACTTCCGGCCAATGTTATGACAATGAGAAAAGCTGTCTTAATAGTTGAAGGACAAATGTGCACAGGTTCAAAAGGAGTGCACATCAGGCAAGTGAGTACCAAATTAAGGTCCCACTGCTGCATCACAAATGGTGTTGGTGGGAGCATGTGGATCAGCCCTTTCAAAAAAACGCCCTCACAACAGGTGACTTGAAAAGGGACGGCTGATGAGGTAAATGCAGGAAGGCTGAAAGGTAGCATTTAACTGTTGCCAAAGCAAGACCTTCCTGACCCAAGGACAAAACAGAAGAACATCCAATAATTTTGCATTGAGGTTTTGGAAGGAACACCAAGCAATAAACTTCACCCCGCATCTTGCATGGAATATGCTACTTACCAGTATGCATCTGTTCTTGGCATGTAGAGCTGCAGATCTATACACTGTGCATAGATCGCCATCTGGTGTTGGGCCCGGATGTTTGCAGTTTGTTTTTCCTCTTGGAAAGTCTTTGGAAGTCACGAGGTCGGTGACTCCTCCTTTGGTTCGTATTGCGCATGGGCTTCGGCTCCATCCTCAGATTGTTTTTCGCCAGCAGGGAAAGATGGAGCGTAGTAATAACAGTAAAGAAACCCATGTGTGTTGTATCTAAATAAGATAAGACTGGAACGATACAGGTAGCCGGGGAGGCGGGTGGGCGTGTATAGATCTGCATCTCTACATGCCAAGAACAGATGCATACTGGTAAGTAGCATATTCCGTTCGAGGCATATGAGCTGCAGATTATACACTGTGCATAGACTATATAGCAGTACCCAACCCTAGCGGCGACCACCGGCATCCGTTGCAGTTGTTTGGAACAGTGTTTTTAGTACAGCCTGGCCCACACTAGCTTGTTGCTTGGTTTGCACATCTACACAGTAATGTTTTGTGAAAGTGTGCGGTGTTGACCATGTCGCTGCTTTGCAGAAGTCATCTAGTGGTATGTCCCCTAGGAAAGACATAGAAGCCCCTATCTTCCTTGTGGAGTGGGCTTTAGGGGGAACAGATAGCGTTCGTTTTGCTTTGTGGTAGCAAATCTGTATGCATTTTACAATCCACCTAGCTATCTCTGATTTAGAAATAGGGTTGCCTTTATGTGGTGGAGAGAAAGAGACAAATAGCTGTTTGGTTTTTCTGAAAGGTTGTGTTCTTTGGATGTAGTAAAGTAAGGCCCTTTTAACATCCAGTGTGTGTAAAGCCCTTTCCGCAACTGTTTGAGGTTGTGAGAAAAAGACTGGTAATTCTACCCACTGGTTTAGATGGAAGGGAGAAATGACTTTGGGTAGGAATTTTGGGTTGGTGCGGAGTACAACCTTGTTCTGATGCATTTGGAGAAAAGGTTCCTGTATAGTGAGTGCTTGTATTTCACTAACCATTCTAAGGGAAGTGATGGCCACTAGAAAAGCTGTTTTCCATGTGAGAAATTGCAGCTCACATTTATGTAATGGTTCAAAAGGCGGTCCCATTAGCCTTGCGAGAACTATATTCAAGTTCCAGACAGGTGAGGATGGTACTCTGGGTGGAATTACTCTTTTGAGGCCTTCCATAAAAGCTTTGATGGCAGGCACCCTGAAAAGTGATAGGTGCTGCCTGTTCTGTAAGTAAGCAGCAATTGCTGCGAGGTGTAACCGAATGGATGTATATGCTAGGTTACACCTTTGTAGATGGAGCAAGTAACATATGATGTGCTGTATGGACACATTTAGAGGGTTGATTGTGTTGTTATGGCAGTAAACAACAAATCTTTTCCACTTTGCAGCATAGCATGCCCTAGTAGTAGGGCGTCTAGCTTCTCTGATAATATTCATGCAATCAGGGGGAAGGTTAAGGTATCCGAATTCTAGAACCTCAGGAGCCAGATCGCAAGGTTGAGCTGCACTGGGTCCGGGTGCCTGATCTCTCCATGGTTCTGGGTTAGGAGGCATGGTGAGAGGTGTAGCTTTTGGTGTGGTACTACCGAGAGTTCCAGCAGCGTGGTGTACCACGGTTGTCTGGCCTAAGTTGGAGCTACTAGGATCAGTGTGAGGGAATGCTGTTGTAGCTTTCGCACCACTAATGGAATTAGTGGGAGAGGTGGAAAAGCGTATGCAAATTTGTCTGACCAGTTCATCCATATCGCATTGCCTTTGGACAATGGGTGTGGATATCTGGCGGCGAAGCTTGGGCATTTTTTGTTTTCGTGGGTGGCGAAGAGGTCTATCTCAGGATGCCCCCACTTCTGAAAGAACGGGTAAAGAACCTGTGGGTGAAGTTCCCATTCGTGGATCTGTTGCGTTTGTCTGCTGAGCAGATCTGCCACGGTGTTTTGGACTCCTGGGACGTGTTGTGCCAGGAGAAAAAATTTCTGCGGAATTGCCCATCTCCATATGCTCTGTGCTAATTGAGAGAGCTGTGGAGAGTGTGTGCCCCCCTGTTTTTGAATGTAGTACATGGCAGTCATGTTGTCTGTGCGAATGAGGACTGCCTTGCCTGAAATCTGTGTCTGGAAGGATTTTAGGGCTAGAAAGATTGCCAGTAACTCCAAATGGTTGATGTGGAGTAACTTCTGTTGCGGCGTCCATGTGCCCTGCACTGTGAGATGTAACAGATGAGCTCCCCAGCCGGAGAGCGATGCGTCTGTTAGGATTATTTGTGGAACCGGGTCCAGGAACGGTCGACCTTTGGAAAGGTTTGTGGTGTTCCACCACTGCAGAGAGCGATGGGTGCGACCGTCCACCAACACCAGATCTGTCAGTTGCCCCTGGGCCTGGATCCACTGGCGCGCTAAGCAATCTTGGAGTGGACGCATCTGGAGTCTTGCATGAGGCACTATGAAGATGCAAGAGGCCATCATCCCTATCAGTTGCATAAACACTCTTTGCTGGGAGAGAGTGTTGAAGTATGAATTTTTGACGCAGAGCCAGTATGTTTGCAATCCTGGCAGGATTGGGATAGGCTATGGCTTTTGAGGTGTCTATGGTGGCACCGAGGTATTGTTGTGTGTGTGATGTTATCAATTGGGACTTTTGGTGGTTCACCGTGAAACCTAGCTGGTGAAGTAGTTGGATTGTAGCGGCGGTGTGGTGCACACATTGGTCGTAGGACGTGGCTTTTATTAGCCAGTCGTCCAAATATGGGAAGACGTGAATGTGCTGTCTTCTGAGGTGTGCTGCCACTACTGCTAGGCACTTGGTGAATACCCTTGGTGCTGTTGTGACCCCGAACGGGAGCACCTTGAACTGGTAGTGTTGCCCGTCCACCACAAATCTGAGGTACTTTCTGTGAGCATGGTGTACTGGGATGTGAAAGTATGCGTCTTTCAAGTCCAGTGTGGTGAGAAAGTCGTTCTGGGAGAGGAGTGGAAGAACCTGTTGAAGGGTTACCATGTGAAAATGGTCTGCATGTATGTAAGTGTTTAGAGGTCTGAGATCTAGAATAGGTCGTAGAGTCTCGTCTCTTTTTGGAATCAGAAAGTACAGGGAGTAGACCCCTAAATTTTGCTGATTGATGGGGATTTGCTCTATGGCTTGTTTTTGCAGGAGGGAGATTACCTCCTGTTTTAGTAACGTGGCATGTTCTTGAGACATTGGGCGTTGCCTGGGTGGAATGTTTGGGGGGGTAGATGTTAATTCTAGGCAGTACCCTGAATGAATAATTTGCGTCACCCATCTGTCTGAGGTGATGGTCTCCCAGACATGAAGGAAATTTTGTATTCTGCCCCCGACCGGAGTGGGATGGTCTGGCGGGAGCGGGGGAAAGTCATTGGGTAGGCGGTGTGGCAGAGCGGGCGGTATTTGTTTTGCCTCTGCCTTTATTATTATTGCCTCTGTAGACGCCTCTTTGATAACCCCTTGTGAAGGTGGACTGAGGAGGGGATTTGTAGGACGTGGATGCGCTATCTGAGGAGTAGCCTCTACCCGTGCCCCGAAAGGAAGAGTGGCGAAAGGAGCGCCTAGGAGTGTGTGACTGTAGGGCTCCCATGGATTTTGCCGTATCAGTGTCTTTCTTCATCCTCGAGGGCTTCATCAACTTTTGGACCAAATAAATGTTGTTGATCAAATGGGTGGTTCAATATGGAGGCTTGCACCTCAGGTTTAAAGCCTGAAACTCTAAGCCAGGCGTGGCGACGGAGGAGGACACTGGTGTTTATGGCCCTGGAGGCTGTATCTGCTGCATCTAGGGCACAGCGTATAGAGGTATTAGTTATAGTTTTTCCATCTTGGATCAATTCATTAGCCCTATTTCTGTATTTTTCAGGGAGATGGTGCATGATGGTTTCTAGCTCATCATAATGCGCTCTGTCGTATCTGGCCAATAGCGCTTGAGTGTTGGCGATACGCCATATATTGGCGGCTTGTGACGCAGTGCGCTTCCCTGACGCGTCTAGGAGCTTGGATTCTTTGTCAGGTGGTGGTGCTTCGCCTGCCGCCTGAGAATTTGATCTCTTCCTAGCTGTAGATACCACTAAGGAATCCAGTGGTGCAGGGCCTTTAATGTATGCAGGATCTGTGGGGGCGGCTTTATATTTTTTCTCTATACGTGGGTTTAGGACCCTAGCCCTGACTGGGTCTTTAAAAACCTCTGGTGCATGTTTGATTACTCCTATCAGCATAGGTAGTATAGCAGTAGACCTATGTGCAGTATCGAAGGTGTCTAGGAGAAAATCTTCCTCCACAGGGTCAGTATGTAGCTCTACCCCGTGGTAATGTGCCTCCCTCTGTAGTAGGTGGTGAAAACCTAACGAGTCTTCTGGTGGGGATGGCCTGGATGGATAAATGTCATCCTGTGGGACATCTGGGATGTCCGGATTGTTATAATCATCCCATGGATCTGGGGATCCAGTAGGGGTGGGGTCTTGTGGCACATTTGCTGGATCGTAGTAAGGGTCCCCTTGATCATCATGGTCTGGAGACAGGGTCAGAGAGCGATGAGGCAGGGGTGGAAGTGGGGAGGGTGGAGGGGGTGGAGGAGGTGGGGAAGGCACTCTGAAAGGGGAGGTAGCAGTGTCCTTCTTCTTTGGAGGTGGAGGTGGAGCTGGTTTGTCCAAATGTCTCTTTTTTGAAGACAGTGTCAAATGTCCAGTTTTTGGATCCTTGGTAAGTGTCTTTTGCAGAGGAGCCGGTGTGAATAGTTCTTGCGACACTGGTTGTTCGGTCGGCGCTGAGGTTTTCGGGGCAGACGGCTTTTTAGGCTTGTCTGTGCCGTGCTTTTTTGGGACCTCCGATTTTTTGTCGAGAGAGGCTTTGGCACGGGAGTGTCGGCGCTGAGGGCCTTATGATGTTTGGTCGGCACCGAGAGGGCGGGTTTCGACACCGAGGGCTTTGGTGTTGAGCTCGGTGTGGAGGCCGATTTTTTCTTCGGTGCCGAAGGGTGTTTTTCGGCACCGCTGGTAGGCTGGCTCGAGCCCGAGCTGCCGGAAGGCTTAATAGGCTTCTTTACCGGGCCCGAAGGTGGGGTGTTAGAAGCAGTGTCCTTGGTCTTGCCTAGGCTCGAAGGCGTGACCGAAGCCTTTTTGGGTATCAGCCTGGGTGTGGGAGGGGGGTATAGTACTCACGACCCTCTGCGCCGGGGTGATGTCCTCCACATCTGAGTCGTCGGCCTCGGAAGCACTGACGAGGTCGTCGTCTTCTTCTTCGATGTGCTGCTGTCCCGGAGCTTCGATGTCGTCCCCGAAGATGTCGACTGGAGCGGAGGTCGAGGAGTGCGCCATGTTGCGTCTGGCCCTTCGATCTCGAATGGTCTTTTTCGATCTAAAAGACTTGCAGGCGGGACAGTCTCGAGCCTCGTGTTCAGGGGAGAGGCAGAGGTTGCACACCTCATGAAGATCGGTGTGGGGGAATTTGGACCCACATCGAGGGCACTTCTTGAAGGGAGTTCTTTCCATCAGCCGAGACCGGACCCGGGATAGGCCCGAAGGCCGCCGTCGATGACCGGAATCGAAGAAGTGTCGAAGAGAAGGTGATTAAGATGATTGATTTATTATCTGAAGAATCTCGATGAGCGAGGATTAGCGTCGATTGTTGAACTGGAAAAGTTCGGAACCGGAGCGCGAAGTACTACATCCGAGCCCGATGGCGGAAAAAAACAATCTGAGGATGGAGCTGAAGCCCATGCGCAATACGGACCAAAGGAGGAGTCACCGACCTCGTGACTTCCAAAGACTTTCCAAGAGGAAAAACAAACTGCAAACATCCCGGCCCAACACCAGATGGCGATCTATGCACAGTGTACAATCTGCAGCTCATATGCCTCGAACAGATTTTGTGGATGGACGCTTGGCGGACTTGATGACACCAACTGCTTCAGGAGGAAGATTGAAAGCCATTAGCTGCCTGGGCTCAACCTACACACATGGAGGTGTAAGTTGTGTGGGCTTGAGTGCAAGACTCGGCCCTGCTGCTGTGAAAAGAGGTCGTCCTCCCAAAGGGGCAGCCGGGCCTGAGAACAAATGCCCATCACCGGAAGTTCTGGCTACCACCTTCTCCTCGCCCAGTCTGAGATCAATAGGATGACTAGGGCCTGTCCTCGCTTGATCTTTTTCAAACTCCTAGGCAGTGGATGGGTGAGCAGAAAGGCATAAAGGAGTCCCGAACCCCAATGCTGTTAGAAGGAGTCTCTGAGAGAGAACTTCTTTAAGAACTCCAATGAGCAAACGTTTGGACACTGCACCTTCTCTTGTGGAAATTTAGCTTGCAAACTGAACATTATCTGCGCCATCTTGCCCCTCCCCAGCACCACGCACAGCGAACGCACGGCTGCCATTTTAGGCACCCCACTCATTGTCAATCGCCAGCGCGGTCCTCTTGGCGCTGCAAGCATCCCCCGCGCGCTGGCCACCCCCGCTCTCTCATACAGGCCATAAACCCTCTCCTTCTGCGCGACCCTGCTACGGAACCACATCCGACCGACATCCCATACATGGTCATGCCTCTCCTTTGACAACCCCCTTCCTCTGCACCCCATTGTCCGAACTGGTCCCAGGCCATCACCTAGCCCTGCGGATGCAGTTTATTGCCCCTACTGTAAGGGAAACACCCCGCATCAAAGGGATTACAGTAGATCAAAGCCCCTACCCCCTGAGACCCGGCCGGTTGCACACACCCCCGGGAATTAGCGGAATTCCCTGCTGCGCGATAGCCATCTCCCACTGCGGGTAGGGTGGGAACCTCTACTGTAACCATGTGTGGGATCGGATCTGAGCCGGGGCTTCAGGGGATGTTCTTTCAGGCATCAAGGGAATCTCAAGAATATACTATGTGTAATAAAGCAATAAACCAGTGTATAAGAGACCAGGTCTCAGAGATGCAGTTAGAGCACCTCGTGACGATACCTTGCTGTCAGATCTGATGTGTTCTGCTCCGACGGAATAAAACTTTGTTTCCTGCCTTCCAGTCTCCGGCCCCTGCCTCTTTTATTGGTAAATTATCGAGTGGTATGAGAGGCGATTACCGCCGGGCAAATACTTGAAAGGTTATCGACTGAAACTGCCGCTACCATTTAACAATTGGCGTCCCAAACGTGGGGCCCATCAGCGAAACGTGGATCCAGTGGGAGAGGTCCCGACGACAGAGTGAACGACTGCAACGATCGGGAGAGCTCCTGCCCAATAGACCCTCGTCTGGCAGCCGATCATCCGAACTTCACTGGTTCCGAGCAGACCTCTCTCGAGTGATCTACGGTCCTGACTGGGAACCATCAGGAGTGCCGCGGCAAATACGGAGAGTAGAGGACGATCGGGCGCTGGAGGCGGAAGACGAGAAACTGTCCACGCGGTCCGGGTAAGGTCGTGAAATACGACAAAAGTGCGAAATAATTGATTGATTGTTTGAATACTAGTATTGCTCATTGATTGTTCTCTTTGAGATATTCGCTGTCTACAAACGGGGAGGAGTAGAAATACTCTCTCTCTCTCCCTTTGCAGATAGTGAAGGGTAGGTAACGCAGACTTTTGTCCCCGTTGAAACCCGTCGTGCCTATCTTTATCTCCCCATTGATTGATTGATTGATTGTCCGAACACTAGTTGTTCGATATTGGTTCTTTGGAGGTATTCTCTGCTTACAAATAACGAAGAATAGAGATATTCTGTCTAGTCTTTGCAAGCAGTGAAAAGATAGGTAGTGCTGACTTTTGTCCCCGTTGAAACCCGTCATGCCTATCTTCTCCCCACTGATTGGTAGTTGGTTCTGCCCGGACCGCTTATTAGAGGTGAACCACCCGGCTCCACTGGAAGGCACCCCTAATAAGGACATGTTCACTAAATATGGACTAGTCGCCGTAGCTTATAGCAAGCTGTGGCATAAATATACCAAGAAGGACCCCGAAAGTCAGTGGCCACTGATGGGATCCTTCGACGACCGCAAGATAGAAGCGCTAGAAGTAGCTCTGCGTAGCAATAAGACGACGCCTACTATGCTTGACAGTATTGGCATGTGGCGCAAAGAAGCGACGCAACGGAAAAAGAGGGAAGAAGTAAAAGCAGAAAAGGAATTACGAAAGGCAGCTCACCTTGCCGCTAGAAAGTTAGAAGAAGACATAAAGGAGAGAAGGGAAACTAAACTAAGACAGGAGCCCGAAACCTCAGGCCAGTACGCTGTTAGGACCCCTTCTTTGCTCTACCCTGAGTTGTCCTCCAAGCAGCGAACGAATGACGAATTACTGTTAGGTCCCCCGATCATTTACATGCCCCCTCCGTATGCACCCTCCCAATCAGTAGTGCAACACCCACAACCCCCGAACACGAGCAAAAGCAGTACAGGGGCCTCGGCCCTCACGGCCTCCGCGCCGGCTGAGCCTCTTGTGCCGAACCCAACGTCGACTACAACGCTAGACGACCATGAGATAGGAAAGAAAGAGTCCACCAGAATGAATCGATTAACTAAGGATGAACGAACAGGAATCGACAAGATAGTAAAGGCACTGGTAGGATCCTTTTTGACCTTACAAAAACTAAAATAACGCTAGGAGTTAGCCCTTTGTGGGACATATGAAACCAAGGGAAGGAGTCAAGCTCACGGTCGAGACGACCGCGAGGTAGCCCGACTCCATTACTCTCGCTACCTAAACATGTCTGCCCTACTGCCCACCCCGCCCAATAAGCATGACAAAATCCCGCACAAACGGAAGCCTGCTGACACCCACCATCGACGTCACCAAACTAGGGCTAGATCGCGCACAATTGGGCTATGTTATTTTTCCGATTGCACAGTAACCTCCTTGTGCTCGTCATCAGACTACAAATATGTACAAACACTCCAACGAAGTAATGTAGTTATAACATTTTAATAACTTATAGGATATAACAAACACACCAACAAGGTAAACAGGTTAAAACACGTTTTAAAACAACTATTTACATGAAAGTCTGCTGCAACCTCCATCCCAAAGCCTTAACGTCCACGTGACACCGTCCTCGCCTCTCCTTCCTCGAAATTGCAACATTGGCCTGTTTTGGGCGGTCCCTCTTAGTTGACTTTGGGCTATAAAAGCCATGCAAAAATCCATTGACATCAGTGGCGAGCGATTGTGCGAATAGGCCGGAGGCTATACGAAGCGCCGAAGTTCTGGCAACACCAAGGCGGAGCCCGCCACGCTGTGCGGGCCTTTCCGCTTTCTCTTCTTCTTTCCTTAATGAGGGCTGGTGCCCTGGCGGGGGGAAGCGACGCGGACGGGCCTCCCCCACCACCCCAGGTGGAGGCTCGCCGGGCACCCCAACCGTCTTTGACTCACCGGCCAGCTAAGCTGCACCCAACCGTCTTTAATTCGCCGACCAGCTAAGCTGCACCCAACCGTCTTTCACTCGCCGGCCAGCTAAGCTGCACCCAGCCATCTTTTTCATCGGCCTGCTGAATTTCACCCTGGCACGCTGTGCGGGTCTTCCCAGTCACTTCTTCCTTCAATAACGGAGGGTGCCCTGGCGGGGGGAGGCGACGCGGACGGGCCTCCCCCACCTCCCCAGGTGGAGGCTCGCCAGCAGATGAGGGCACCCCAACCGCATCTTTCACACGTCAGCCAGCTGAGTTGCGCCCTGCCACTTCATTCGCCGTTCGGCTGAGCCGGCACCCCTGCACGCGACCGCCAGGCAACCACCCAGACACAGGGTTCACCAAGACTGCCGCTAGCACCCGACGCGGGGAGTGGGCCCCCGCAGCCAAGTAAGTAGGGGCCCACTCCGATGGTGATACCATCCGAACTGCTGTTGTCGCTGCTACTGGAACCACTCCGGTGGCAATACCATCTGAACTGCCGCTGTAGCTGCTGTTGGCCCCTCTCCGATAGCCGTACCGAAGAGCTGCTGCTACTGCTGCCATTGAACTCCGGCGGTTGACCCCTCCGGTTCCAGGCCTGGCCCACCGTGAGACAATTCTGGACTCGAAAGCTTGTTTGCTAGGGCATGGGCCCCACCCTTGACAGAACGCTCCCCTTAGCCTTGCAGAATTGGTTGGAGTCATTTGACATTCGACTCCTGCGGACTTCCGGTAAGGACAAAACCACCGCCATTGCTCTTTTGCCCCCGGGCGGCAGCCGCCTTGCCTCCGCTTGGTGCAGTGAGAAAGTAGAGCGTCGGCGGAAGAACCCGCCTGCTGCCCCGCCCTAAGAACGAACCATGGCATTGCTACAAGGTTGCAGTGACGCCATGCTGACGCAAAGTTGACGCTAACGAAAGTTCTCGAACTACCGAAAGGAATCCTGGTTCAACAGCTAATTCATGGAAAGACTTAGACTGTGCACTGACCCGACCCCGCCCCAAGATGGCGCTGATGTAGGAGTGGCCTACAACTCCTTGTGGCGTTCCAGTCACGTGACATTTGTGTTAAAAAAGAGAGATATATATATATATATGCGATGCTTACACACATGATGGTGGGGAAAAGGGGGGGAACCGATTTTTATGTTAATCCAGTGTTGCTCATGTTGCTCGACGCCTCTCACACCGTGGCCGGTCTATGGCGGCTGTAGGCCCGTACTTCCATACTGACATTGTTTTAAATAAAGGGCTTCTTAAAAAGGAATTACGAAATCAGTGTCGTGACTAATCATCTGGGTTGTTGAAAGTTTTTTCTTTTAAATAAATGATTGTTACTCCTAAGCGAAAGCATACAGATAATACAGACACAATTTGCCTAAAAATCTTTTTGTTTAACGGAATTTGTACCCATCACGCCAGCCCTTTTTCCAAGAATTGTCAAATCAATAATGAACTATAACTTAAGGTATATGTCGCATGCAAGGTATGGTATCCTGCACCATAATACACGACCAATTGAGAAATACATGCACGACCAGGGAACGCGAATTTAGGAGATGAATGAACTAGAGCATCTTTGCCTCGAACTAAAGAATAATGGGTCCGTGGTATTAACCACCCCTGCGGCTAGCCTGGTACATGGTAGGTAGAACCTTTCGTGTCTGCGCGCGCTGGGGTATTTTGAATACTGCACCTCCCCTCCCCTCTTATTTCCCCTCTATAGGTCACGACGAAGTTCCGACTGAAGAGTGGAGTGGACATGGACCGCACCAAGTTCAATATCAGGGAAAACATAGACAAACGTTGTGAGATAGTGCGTAAAATTACAGACCACCATTGGGAACATGAAAAACTGTATGATATGATTGTGCGTGTGTACTACGATTATACGATATGAATGTGTATGCATTTCATGTTCGGATCACTTGAAGAGAGCGTCATTGTATGATTGAAGTGCGCGTCCACCGATCAAAGGGAGGAGAATAAAGGGTCAGACAACCCATAAGATGAACTACAAAATACTGAAGGTACGCAGCATGCATAGGAATAGAGGACAGGAAAGGAGAGGTCCCCGTGCTCGACGCAGCCCTGAGTCTCCGTCTTGATGCATGTACTGTCACACCCTATCCGGCATTTGTGTGTACGTGATCACCGAATTTATGTCTTTTCCCCGCTTGTGTTTTCTTACATGGAACAGACCCATGCTACTCCATGTTGTGTGTGCACCAAGTGGCCTATTATCTTACCCATCTCTCTCTCTCTCTCGTTTTGTGTCGTATGTATGCCAAAATAGCCTACTTGATGCACGCGTCTCTCTCTCTCTCTCTCTCTCTCTCTCTCTCTCTCTCTCTCTCTCTCTCTCTCTCTCTCTCTCTCTCTCTCTCTCTCTCTCTCTCCCTCTCTCCCTCTCTCCCTCTCTCCCTCTCTCCCTCTCTCCCTCTCTCCCTCTCTCCCTCTCTCCCTCTCTCCCTCTCTCCCTCTCTCCCTCCCTCCCTCCCTCCCTCCCTCCCTCCCTCCCTCCCTCGCAAAAGGCTCTCTCTTGCCCTCTTTTCTTCTTGAATAAATTAACGACATACACCCCTTTGGTAAGTGTATAATTGGCCTGAACACAGTGGTGTTCGAACAAATTGACAGAAACAAAAACGACCATACTTTACCACGTTACTACCTCTCCTTTTTACAAACATTAAGCCTAATCGGCTGAGAAGGAAAGGACAGGTAAGACGACTGATGTCTCCCAATCTGACCCTCAACACAGGGACTATATGTCAGTGGTTTTTGTTCTTAAAGGACACCATCTCCACCACCCAGAATTACCCCTGACCAATTAGCCCGAAATAGAATGTCTAAAGCACCCTGTTCTCCCAGAGATAACTCCAGCCCTATACTAGCCGTCTCAGAGTATCCCGAACGAAACAGCTGATGGCCCTGTTTTAAACTGATAAAGGGTCACCTACTGTATGAAAAGGATACTCATGAACGCATGACAGTAGCACCTCGCACTTACGGGTATTACCAAACCTTGTATTATAAGGCGCAGAAACCGACACCTAGAAGGCCAGACGATGGACAGGGACACCCACAGAACCCTGCACCACAGCAGTAATTAATAGATTAGTAACACGCACATTAACATCAGAGTTAATAGGCACCAATCATGTAGTAACAGATAAGAGCATTTCCGCAACTACTCAGTGGTTGGGAGAGAGAATGAAGTATGTAAATGTCTTCCCTGCCAAGATCTCTAAGACTTTCGTTTCTTATAACCTATTCAAGGATAACCTGCAGCCATCGGAAGAGAGGGGTCGGACGTGACGCACAGTCTGGCTGCGGATCATAAAGCATCTATGACATCGACCAAGGGGGAAGCGACGAAGCAACAAGGGTGTGAGACGAGACACCATTATCAGAACGATGAGCGCGAAGGGCTACTTCGAGGCCCCTGCTCACTGACCAGCGTGCCTGAAGTCTCAACCCGTCGGGCCCGATTGATGGGCCCAGTGCTGAAAAGATTCTGCCCCCCTTTGGTCCGCATTTTTGATCCGATCCCATGCCACCCCATTCTCTCTTCCTCTTTCATTTGGACTATGACTTTGACCTACTACCGAGGAACAAAAGGCCGGCACCCTGTCTCAAAAGTACCTGTGGTGAACTGTGTTAAGGAACAGGACTGTGATCAAAGAACAGTGAGTGGTCACACCCTGCCACGTGAAGAAATCGGATTTGAGCTGGACCTTAGTTCCACCGCCGGTGCTCAACAGTGCCAACGAAAGAAGAACAACAATGAGAGCTTACCAGTGATAGCTCTTTATAAAACAAGGACACTGGAAAGAAGAACCCATGTCAAAGTTGAAAATCCTCTCCCAACCACCTTATTATATTAACTATCTTCTTATCAAGTTTTCATGATGTTGCATCAATCACTTCCGACTATACACTGAGAAGTTAAGAAAATTTAACTTTGTATAGTAACATTCATACAACACCAGCCATGTACACGACTATACTGCAACTTTGAATGTACTTCCTCCTCGCCTACTTTATCAAACTGTATGAGACAATGTACAAATGTGTCAGATTACTCCAGCCTACCCTAACGACTCTGTATCTTTAAAATGTGTGACGAACATTGACGATACTGTAACTGAAAGGCTAACAAAGGTGAATATTGGCCGGACAAGCTGGCGAGATATGTTAAAAGGGAGGACTGTGGAAATTTAGCTTGCAAACTGAACATTATCTGCGCCATCTTGCCCCTCCCCAGCACCACGCACAGCGAACGCACGGCTGCCATTTTAGGCACCCCACTCATTGTCAATCGCCAGCGCGGTCCCCTTGGCGCTGCAAGCATCCCCCGCGCGCTGGCCACCCCCGCTCTCTCATACAGGCCATAAACCCTCTCCTTCTGCGCGACCCTGCTACGGAACCACATCCGACCAACATCCCATACATGGTCATGCCTCTCCTTTGACAACCCCCTTCCTCTGCACCCCATTGTCCGAACTGGTCCCAGGCCATCACCTAGCCCTGCGGATGCAGTTTATTGCCCCTACTGTAAGGGAAACACCCCGCATCAAAGGGATTACAGTAGATCAAAGCCCCTACCCCCTGAGACCCGGCCGGTTGCACACACCCCCGGGAATTAGCGGAATTCCCTGCTGCGCGATAGCCATCTCCCACTGCGGGTAGGGTGGGAACCTCTACTGTAACCATGTGTGGGATCGGATCTGAGCCGGGGCTTCAGGGGATGTTCTTTCAGGCATCAAGGGAATCTCAAGAATATACTATGTGTAATAAAGCAATAAACCAGTGTATAAGAGACCAGGTCTCAGAGATGCAGTTAGAGCACCTCGTGACGATACCTTGCTGTCAGATCTGATGTGTTCTGCTCCGACGGAATAAAACTTTGTTTCCTGCCTTCCAGTCTCCGGCGCCTGCCTCTTTTATTGGTAAATTATCGAGTGGTATGAGAGGCGATTACCGCCGGGCAAATACTTGAAAGGTTATCGACTGAAACTGCCGCTACCATTTAACACTCTGTGGTGGCGAATAGGTCAAGCCAGGGCTCTCACCAATGCTGGAAGATGCCGTGTGCCACCTCAGAGTCTAACTGCCATTCGTGGTCCGCTAGGCAACGTGAGCGGAGTTCATCCGCCCTGGCATTTAAAGATCCTGTAACATGTTGACATCACTTAGAGACACCGGGCCTCCAGGCACTGGACCCACAACACCACACTGCCCTGTTTCTTGCAAAAACACAGGGCGGTTGTGATGTCTGTATCTGCTGCTGTTCTCCCTTGGTCAGGAGATGCGTCTTCAGTGTCAAGCGAATCACTCATAACTCTGACAAGTTGCTGTGGAAGCGAGTTTTCACCAGAGACCAGAGTCCTCTGATCTCCACCTCTCGCATATGGCCGGTCCAATCGCAGTCAAGCACCCACCAATGCACATCTTTCACAGTCTCCTTGGACCCCGGGATGGAATCTGCTAGGTTGCTCTGGTGCTGAACACACTGATGTCCCACCTCGCAGGGTGCAACGGGGGTGGGAGTTTGGGTAGTATGTTGCCCCTGCGAGTCTGAACACACTCAAACTGTTCCTCGGCCTCGTCCTCGAAAGGAGTGTACGTATTTTTGCAGCTGAGGCACATACAGTTGCTGCCCCGGTTTGCTAGTCCCTATAGAAACCTCGAAAGGGCATGCAATGCCCTTGCTCTCATTAAACCTGTCCAAAGCCAAATGAGCCTTCGCTCCAAAAAGCCTAGAACCATAAAAGGACATGTCCATTAGGGACTGCTGTACGTCAGACAAAAACCCCGTGAAGCGAATCCATGTGTGGCGCCAAAGCACCATGCTGGTTCCGACTGCCATACCCGGCAGTTAGTATTGTCCGAACAGGTGTGTATTGTGTACCTCACTGCGCATTGCCATCACAAATAAGATGCTGCAAGCTCCGTTTGATGTCTTCTAGGGACAGTCTTCTAGGACAGCTGGCAAGATGTCAGACACTCTGTTCCACAACGTGTGGGCGACCTACCCAGAATGCATGAGATGTTGATAGACCCAAGCGCATGACCGGCACAGAAGAACATTCTCTTTGCAAATGTTTCCAGTAATTTTCTCGTTCAGGTGGAGTCATGGGGAAGGCCTTTGAATTCTGGCAGCCGGTGGACACCTGTACTACCACGCTCGCCATGGAGGGGTGCTAGAGAAGAGAATCCTGGTCCCCAGGAGCAGGCGTGTGTCGCCTTGACACTTGCCTGTTCACTGAGGGGTAGAATCCTGGTTTTGCCCAAGTGCCCTCCAGGATGTCAATGAGGGCCTTGTTGAAAGGCAGTAAAGGCTCTTGGATGGCCTGAGCTGGGTTGAGGACCTCAGTGAGGACATTTGTTTTCACTTCTTGCATGAGAAGACTGAGGTCCAGGACCTTCGCCGCCCTCCTGGGCACAGTGGCGAAGGAGGCGGAGTCTTGAGTAGCCATTGCTTGATTTGGACTATTATCCAGTATCTGGTGATGTGTTCAGACCACTGTCATATGTCCCCGCATACATAAAAATCCCCTCCATTGTTACCATCGTCCTCATCATAGTGGCTGTATGTTTCTGTGTTGGAATGGGCAGAATGTAGATGGCCAATGAGTAGAGGTTGAGCTATCGTAAGCATGCCTGGTGTCAGTGATGCTCAGGCCGGTGACACTGGTTACCTGTAGTCTACCTGCCTCCCCTTGTCCCTATGAAGAAGGCATGACCAGGCCGGTCTGTGAGGTGACAGTTAATCATCCCATGTAGATTTCTACCCCAACCTCTCTCTCTACTAGACAAAGGCTTAATCACCTCCAAGTAGGCCTAGTGTTTGTGGGAGTCATTTGTTTTACTTGTTGGCCTGCAGGTAATTAACTTGGTCAAGCAGGGTAGTTCAAAGCCCAAGACTGATTAAGGGCTGACGCAAGAAAACACTACTAAAGCCAACGTACACGAAGTAGTGGAAATACAGAGAATTAATACTATATATTTGCTATTGAGACCTTTTTAACATAAGGAAGGAGACTTTGAGCTTTTCTCTATGTTGAGCCAATGCAAAGTAGTTATTTTAATGCAGTTTTTAGGTCTCGCCTAGCATGCACTGCTCTGTAAAACGTATTGTGAGGGCTTCAAAAAGCTCACCACACACACGCTTGTGCGTGTGTGGTCTATTGCTAGCGGTTACCCGCACAGCACCATATGTTTTGAATTATCGTGCCCAGACATGGGCGCGATAATTCAAAACATATGGCCTGGTGCTCACTCTCGCGTGCACCACTCGCGGGATGCTGCATTCCGTGTGTTGCTGGTTACAAATCACCCGTAGCTAGCCTTCTTGATCAGCCCGAGTGAAGTGTGACTGGTTTTATTTCACATTATGAAGGAGGCTTGTTGGTGATTGCGGTGGTGGGCGCACATGCACTACTGAAAATCACTCGGATTTGCTTCCCGCCGTCTGTTCCTTTCACGAGGAGGAAAGAATTGCAGAAATTAGAGCAATTGGGGGGGGGGGGGGGGCCTCGACTCCTTCCTGCCCTGGTGTGTGCTGCCTTCCTCCCTGCCCCCTTCACAACCTCCTCCCTCCCCCATGTGCCTCCCTCCATGGCGCAGCGTGTACAGCAGGCCCCATTCTTGGAAATCTGCGACTCTACATGCAGTGTGAGGCCGTCGCGAGGAGAGTGTGGAGAGGAAAGGGAGGAAGTGACTGCAGCTCTAGTGGAGGACACCTTCCTGCAAGTCACTTGACTTACAAGGCTCGCATAAATCAAGGTTTTGTTTTTCTCTGGCTTGGATTCGGAATTAAAGGGACCACTCCCCTATTTCCCGGGGATCCTTTACATAGAAGAATACTAAGCCTTCCCACCGTTTTCATTACAAAAATGCTCGTTACATTTTCTACCCCCAGCCCCTGCTGTTTCTTTCTCTTCCCTAATGCATTGCTCTCTCTAATCCTGTAACCTCACCCCCCCCCCCCCAGTTTCTTTCCTTCTCTCCGCATCTTTCCTTGAGTTTCGTTTCTCCAGCTTTCTACATTCAGCGGGATAGGCACTGTTTATTTCTGGTCTAAGAAATTACTTCCTGTTACCCGCCTTCAGGCCCCGCCCCCATCCAGCACTCATCACAGCTCTACAGCGAGCCCCAGGGTTACAGCGCACGGACTCGGAGCTCTCTCACCCCCATTAACCCTTTAATTCCACTTAAAACGTTCCCTTTCCGACTGCAGGAATATTGCAGTTTAACATTTACCAGCGTCTTCTGACCAAGAAGAGGTCGAATTTTTCAGTTTTCGAAACCACAAGTGAGAATAACGATGACATACCTGGAAATCATTTCAGATGAACTTGGCCAATGATGTCATCATATAACAAGCATTGGCATAGCCAAACATTTATAAGGTCCAAAAGGCGAGACCTATTGGCTATGCCAATGCTTGTTACCTAAAGGGTCAATACATGGTCAACACAATACATCACAAAACAGATGTAAGCACAATACATTGTCAACACGCGACATCACAAAACAGTTTGCAAGTTTGTTGTGCAACAAGATAGTCCATTACAATTGGGCAATGCACTGAGAAGGAAATGTCACTGTGTTAAGGGTCAAGCAGAGGGCAGACGGGACGTCTTCTCTACTCTGTTAACAGACAGATGGTTAAATACTGGTAGAGTGAAGGGATACAGGTAGTGTATGAAGACACCATTCTTAAGAGGGTGGGTTCACCTTTTTTTTTTGCCAAAAGAGTTCTTTACGTTGCTCATCGTGTGCATGGGTTAGGATGTGTAACTAGGGCACTCAAGAAAGCATAGAAATCCCAACAAGTTTATCATAGGTGAGCCTGTGGTGGGGGATGCATCAAAGCGTTGTTAAGTCGAATGTAACCCATACCGGATGTAAGAAGTTGTTCAAGTCTCGGAGAAGGCTAGAAGAGATGGTACGGAGCAGGCTGGGAGTTAGTCTGCTTCTGTGAGGCCAGTTGCAATCTTCTAGGTCTGATGTCTACTTCAAAGTGAAGATAAGTACTGCATTTATGTGTGTCAGTTACACTGATCCTACAACACCAGTTGTGATGTTAATAAATTGTGAACATTTGTAGGGCCAGCCCGGGTGAGATGTCATGGAAGACAGTACTTTTCTCAGGTTGGAGGATACATACAGTATAGAGTGGGTGCCGGAAGTTAATAATATTCAACGGTTACTAGGAGGACAGCTCCTCCAAATAAATCCAGATACGATTTACAGGGAGCGCAGATATTTTATTGGTTAATGTGATGCCATCCAAAAGGAATGCAGAGACATATACAATCCCTAATTTCTGTAGGGGACAGAAAACCCACAAGAGTATGCTAATTATGGTTGAGCTAATCAAACCACAGCCTATCTATCTGCAACGTCTTCTATATCAGGTTGGTAGGCAATATGCACATTAGCTCTGAACTGAAGATAAAAGCGCTCCAAACCTGGCCCAGTGGCCACAGAGTCCAGCAAGCAGGAATCGGAAGATCTTAGACCGTGATTCTTAGCCACCTGGAAGGTACAGTTGTGGGTGCCCTTGCCCAGATGACAGCCTCAAAAATGAAACTTAAACAAGCATTGGCATAGCCAATAGGTCTCGCCTTTGGGACCTTATAAGTGTTTTGCCATGCAACACTTGATGTTGTTGCACCAAGGATATTGTGCTGGATAACTAAACACTTATTAGGTCCCAAAGGCGAGACCTATTGGCTATGCCAATGCTTTGTTTTGTCTGGTATTACCTCCTTAGTGAGCCTCGAACGCTGCCATTCTAGGCTTATGTTGGAAACACAGCTTGTACAGCTGTTCATAGTGCGCATATGATGTGTCTAATAATGTTGCACTGCTGTAACTTGTGAATCACCACAATACATGTGTGAAGGGAACGCTGCATTACTTACTTGTGTCCATGGCATGTGTGTGATATGTGCGTGAGCCCAGCGTGTACTGCTGTAACATGCGATGTACCATTTGTGTGGTCCGTGTATGGGAGGCTGCAATACTTGTGTCGGTGGTGTGTGCGTGACTCGTTTTCACTGGCAACTAGTGATGTTTTAGACTGTGTGAGAAAAGCTGAATTGCTACTCTCCGTGTGGTATGTAGGATGTCTGTAGGCGTGAAGTGTGCACTTCTGTAACACGTGGAGTTGCTATATATGCTGTGTGTGAAGGGAGCTCGTATTGGTAATATGAGCGAGAGAGAGGGCGAAGCCTGCAACTGACAGGAAAGCCATCCATTCATGAGCAAAAGTTGACTCTGTGTGGTATTGTATACAATGCAGTCTTCAACGGACAGCTGGATATTCTTGTAGAGAGATCCCAAAAAGGAGTAGTCCAGCATCCCAGTGCAAAACAGTCAGTGGATGAAGTGGGCTGGTCCATTGCCGTATCGTGAGGTGGGTAGAAGCAAAATGTGAATGATTCTTGAACAGACTAATGGATGATAGATTTGCTGCTGTTTGAGATGCTAAAGGTACAATACAGCCTCTGCCTGATAATAAAGTGTGCTGTTTATCATGTAGGCTTTAAATAAAAGGTGGTACTTTAGGACTGCACAGGGCAGTAGAAGGAGACGGTGTTAGTGTGGATTGGTTCTTTATGTAGGTCTTCTGTTCTGGGACACTTTGCCTTAATGTTTGCTAGAGCGTGGTGATATAGATTGTGATATGTACGTAAATAAAAATCTATGTCTTATTAAGGTCCTGGGCCCTAGCGCAAGGACTGATATAGGCCCCCTGACCGCTCATTGAACTGTGAAATACAGCAATAATCAAGGTTAGTGAGCCCCTCAGTGTTTGGTCCTGGTGTCACTGCACCTGCTTCACCAATGGAAGCCACGCCACTGTGTGTTGTCTTCCGATTTCTTTGCTTCCTGCATAGACTCTACTTTGTCTCAAGCTCTCTATTATCAGTTACCTTTCTATCATTAGATTTATAGTAAACTGCACCTTATCGCAACTGTTAACAAAGTAGTAACCTGGTGGAAAAGTAGCAAGCACAGTACCCAGCACAACATGCATTGGCAAAGCCAATAGATTTGGTCTATACGAGATCTATTGGCTTTGTCAATGCTTGTATTACTATTGTTTAAATATTTAGTGAACAGTGCATTGAAATAAACTGCATTTTGAGATTTATTAATAATATAATTCATAATGCGCATGGCTACTCCAGAATGTAGTGTTCCAGCACTAGGGAGCGGACACAATAAGCACGAGATAACCCACTTTAAGGGGGGTTGTACTCTAAATAAAATAACCAGGTTTAAAAGATTTTTTAGGGAGATGAGTGAATTAACAGCGAGCAGGAAAGGAGGTGGTGGTTTAAAATTGGGAGATCAGGTTGTTAAAAACAATGGTGGTGGTTTAACACAACTAATGCATGTCGAAGGCAGAGCTGCCGACCTTGGAACTGGGGGACGGGTTGGAGTCTTGGTGCCGGCTCAACATCCAGTGATCCTGGACAAATCACTTAATTCCCCCTCCACCGTGTGCAATAGGGATAACATAAAATGAAAGTGCCTGTGCTCATGTAAAGCACTCAAATATCCAATACGATCGGGAACATGAGTGAGGAGATTCACTTACAAGAGACTTCTTCCCCATTCACTGAAGTGTTGACAATAAACATTTAATGGAGGCAGCTCCTCGCTTGTCTCCAGACAGAGCCAGGAAGCTTTACACAGACCCTGAGCTCAAGCTCCCCTTCAATGACCTCTCCTTGCACCGCCCCATTATAACAAAAAGATCAAAAACAACAAAAAACGACTTTTTTCCCTTTTCTGTAAAACATGCACATGTTCTCAGCTCAAGCACCAGCGCCCAGGTCTCTCCAGTCAGTACTGGAAGCCTCCCCGTTTCCGATCACCGTTGCTTAAGAAAATGTTAAATACAGTTAATCCAATATTAATCGCCTTTGGTGATATAAAATGCGATATTTGCAGGCGGCTATCTAGCTTTTGTAGACAGTGAGCCAGTGCAAACAGCCACAGCCCGTTAGTGAGGAGGACGAGCACGGTATTTTCAACTTTTGAGTGGATTTTGGGGAGCTGAGGCCGGTGCAGTCAGGGTAAGACTTTATTCCCTCAGCAGTCCAGCGCCGGCCAGTAGGTGGGCCTGAGAACCTGTCCAGGGCTAGTTAAGTGAGAACCCCAGGGCTAATAGTGATTTATGGGGAGGGGGCACACTGGCAGAGAAGGGCACGCTCTGGGCAGGAGGTGGAGGGACGACTTTAGAAAAGAAGTTCGATGCATATCCTTCCCGAACTTTTGAGACAATGGGAACAGCAGTCGTTTGGTTACTTTTCTGACTCGTTCTAGTTGCCCTGAATGGAAATTATTCGACAGCAATTTGTGGGAGCCGGTGGCCCCAAGTCGTCCCATATAAGTAGAATCAGGGAATATTTCGAGTTGATGGCGAGGGAGGAAAGAAGACGGCCTGCTAGTGTCCTCGTATGGAGTGCTCCATAGCAAATTTTGAAAAAAATGTCGGCCGCGCAGCTGCAAAAGTGACGCGGCTGGATGAGAAGGGTGGGTGGAGAAAGGAGGGGGGAGTGAGGGGGTAGTGGAAGCAGAGCAAGGCTTAATGAGATAAGCATGGCAGACGGCGGCTGCGCGCGTTCACGCGCACATGCACGTAAGCGTTAGGCCAGGAAACGCTTGTGAGTAGGACTTTGAAAAACCCCTTACTAAAAGTCGAGCAACAGTGCATGCACTGCTGTAGGCTCGACCTAAAAAGGGCAAAATACAGCGAGTTCAACAACCATCTCAGAAAACTAAAATGTATTAAGGAGACATTGGATGTTATCATCCAACGGCTCCCAGAAGTGTAGGCCCCTACTACCATTTAACCACAGTAGGGCAAACATGACCCACAGCCAAGCTCTCACTGCAGCGGTCCACCAAATATACCTCCTGCTGCCAGCCTGCACTCGCCGTGTGCCCTAAAACAAAACTATGTTAGTCTAATATCCCTTTTCTGAGCAAAGACTGAGGGGCACTGAGCCAACACCAACAGATAAAGGCTTTTCTCAGAGCTCAGGCCATTGGCTCTACCATAGCAAACCCTGACAGTTCACCCCCATGACAGCTTTTACCAAAGGGCCCACGGTCATCTGGTTCTGTGTCGACTTGTGTTAAATGTGAGAAGTACGTTTGAGGTCTGATCTCAGCCCCAGAAGGTGCCAGCACAAATTGGCCATCTTTGTTTATTTTTGTTTTAACTGAGGAACCTGAGTTAGATGTAAGTAATCGGTCATTCTTCAGAGAAGTCATAGCACCGGCTGAACAATGGATTACTGACATCCTACAGTATGCCTTTCAGACCACTAACACCACAGTTCTCCAATGGAGGGTAGCAGGGGGCAGGAGGCAGTAACCTGGGACAGTATTCAGACAGGATATCTCCCAGTAACTGTCCAAGCTCACAAGAATAGGCCTCACACACATCTATTCACACTCCCAGAGGGTAATGAGAGTCAACTCCATCAGTTCATGGGACCAGAAGTGAGTGAGGCAGTGAAGCTCCCGTTGGAAACACTCTAAAGAGAGGGGGGGGGACTACTTAAATCTTTCCAACAGAAGAGGCCCATCCTCCACAAGCTGGATGAAGGATGGAAGGATGAGAATGAAAACCGGACAAGTCCACACCACAGAGGGCTCCTGGTGAGGTTTGGGGCAGCTGCTCAGACAGTCTAAGATCCAGATTATGACAGGGTGTGAATAAGCACAGATGATTAATATTAAAGATATTCAGACAATTTTCTTTAGAAAAAACGCCATCCTTACCTAGCAGAACTCATCGGTTTTTGCACCGAGTATCCCATCTGTTCATGCAGTTTATGTGATACGATTAACCCAATAAACAGCTATTAATCTATAGGAGTGTAGAAACCCAAGCAGTGGAAGCGAGCCTAGGTTTTGCGTCACAAGGAGTAACTGTTAGAGTTCAAGTGAAGAGTTTGTGGGTGCATGTAAATACACATAAGTGACCCAAACACAGTAACGAGGACTCCCTGCAAACACTGTGCTAAACACACAAATACTACAATAAAGGCAGTTTTTGCCCAAAGATCTGATTTGCTTAAGGCGATTCAGGGTGCAGAGGAGCAGGAAACATATTTTTGATTTATTCACAAATTCACCCATGATGATAGTGCTGCAAATCAACTTCACATAGTCATGTGTGGGTTCTCTGTCAACGCATGACCACACCAGGAAGCAACATACCTGTACAATCCATGTCACCTGAGGCAGGTCCAGGCCACGCGCTGCGACATCCTGCAATAGAAACATGAAGCACAGTGAGCTCAGAACCTGGGGGCCTGTACCCCAGTCCCCGCCTTGCATGGGGCCATGTGCCCATCCACTTGGGGGCAGGGCTTGTGTTGTATGCAACTTAACTAGGGGCGTCTAGGGCTGGAAACCAGTGACAGAGCCCACATATGACAGAATGAAAATGGCAGCTGGTGTGCTAGCACTGTCTGTCTCTGGAGGTGTAGTGTAATCAATATTTATTAAGTCTGGCTACAAACAACTCTAGCTAATTGAAGACCTGTGTCATCAATCCTTCAAATAAAAAGTACAAAAATGAGTAGTACAGAAAGAAGGAGAGCTTTGGGTCCCTCTGGGTCTGTCAAGACCACGGCATTTAGCAAATGAATAAGTTGTCCCAATTGTGATCCCACTTGGTTTTAGGAATAGGGCATTGTTGTATCTGGTACTTTCTGATTGGCTGAGGTCGTGCCCAAGCCAGATAGAACCTACCAATCCCGTCAGTGATTACACTCACTGTATGCCCGCGCTCTCCCTTGGCACTGAGCAGTCAGGATTATCACAGAGCCAAAGTGCAAAGCATTGGCGCAGCACTCTCACACTCACTGTATGCCCACGCTCTCCCTCGGCCCTGAGCGGTCAGGATTATCACAGAGCCAAAGTGCAAAGCATTGGCGCAGCACTCTCACACTCACTGTATGCCCGCGCTCTCCCTCGGCCCTGAGCGGTCAGGATTATCACAGAGCCAAAGTGCAAAGCATTGGCGCAGCACTCTCACACTCACTGTATGCCCACGCTCTCCCTCGGCCCTGAGCGGTCAGGATTATCACAGAGCCAAAGTGCAAAGCATTGGCACAGCACTCTCACACTCACTGTATGCCCACGCTCTCCCTCGGCCCTGAGCGGTCAGGATTATCACAGAGCCAAAGTGCAAAGCATTGGCGCAGCACTCTCACACTCACTGTATGCCCGCGCTCTCCCTCGGCCCTGAGCGGTCAGGATTATCACAGAGCCAAAGTGCAAAGCATTGGCGCAGCACTCTCACACTCACTGTATGCCCACGCTCTCCCTCGGCCCTGAGCGGTCAGGATTATCACAGAGCCAAAGTGCAAAGCATTGGCACAGCACTCTCACACTCACTGTATGCCCACGCTCTCCCTCGGCACTGAGCAGTCAGGATTATCACAGAGCCAAAGTGCAAATCATTGGCACAGCACTCTCACACTCACTGTATGCCCACGCTCTCCCTCGGCACTGAGCAGTCAGGATTATCACAGAGCCAAAGTGTAAAGCATTGGCGCAGCACTCTCACACTCACTGTATGCCCACGCTCTCCCTCGGCCCTGAGCGGTCAGGATTATCACTGAGCCAAAGTGCAAAGCATTGGCGCAGCACTCTCACACTCACTGTATGCCCACGCTCTCCCTCGGCCCTGAGCGGTCAGGATTATCACAGAGCCAAAGTGCAAAGCATTGGCGCAGCACTCTCACACTCACTGTATGCCCGCGCTCTCCCTCGGCCCTGAGCGGTCAGGATTATCACAGAGCCAAAGTGCAAAGCATTGGCGCAGCACTCTCACACTCACTGTATGCCCACGCTCTCCCTCGGCCCTGAGCGGTCAGGATTATCACAGAGCCAAAGTGCAAAGCATTGGCACAGCACTCTCACACTCACTGTATGCCCACGCTCTCCCTCGGCCCTGAGCGGTCAGGATTATCACAGAGCCAAAGTGCAAAGCATTGGCGCAGCACTCTCACACTCACTGTATGCCCGCGCTCTCCCTCGGCCCTGAGCGGTCAGGATTATCACAGAGCCAAAGTGCAAAGCATTGGCACAGCACTCTCACACTCACTGTATGCCCACGCTCTCCCTCGGCACTGAGCAGTCAGGATTATCACAGAGCCAAAGTGCAAAGCATTGGCGCAGCACTCTCACACTCACTGTATGCCCGCGCTCTCCATCGGCCCTGAGCGGTCAGGATTATCACAGAGCCAAAGTGCAAAGCATTGGCGCAGCACTCTCACACTCACTGTATGCCCACGCTCTCCCTCGGCCCTGAGCGGTCAGGATTATCACAGAGCCAAAGTGCAAAGCATTGGCGCAGCACTCTCACACTCACTGTATGCCCACGCTCTCCCTCGGCCCTGAGCGGTCAGGATTATCACAGAGCCAAAGTGCAAAGCATTGGCGCAGCACTCTCACACTCACTGTATGCCCACGCTCTCCCTCGGCCCTGAGCGGTCAGGATTATCACAGAGCCAAAGTGCAAAGCATTGGCGCAGCACTCTCACACTCACTGTATGCCCACGCTCTCCCTCGGCCCTGAGCGGTCAGGATTATCACAGAGCCAAAGTGCAAAGCATTGGCGCAGCACTCTCACACTCACTGTATGCCCGCGCTCTCCTTCGGCCCTGAGCGGTCAGGATTATCACAGAGCCAAAGTGCAAAGCATTGGCACAGCACTCTCACACTCACTGTATGCCCACGCTCTCCCTCGGCACTGAGCAGTCAGGATTATCACAGAGCCAAAGTGTAAAGCATTGGCACAGCACTCTCACACTCACTGTATGCTCACGCTCTCCCTTGGCACTGAGCAGTCAGGATTATCACAGAGCCAAAGTGTAAAGCATTGGCACAGCACTCTCACACTCACTGTATGCCCGCGCTCTCCCTCGGCACTGAGCAGTCAGGATTATCACAGAGCCAAAGTGTAAAGCATTGGCGCAGCACTCTCACACTCACTGTATGCCCACGCTCTCCCTCGGCCCTGAGCAGTCAGGATTATCACAGAGCCAAAGTGCAAAGCATTGGCGCAGCACTCTCACACAATACATACACCGAGTGTCGCACAAGAGACGTGCTGTATATTAATTAAGAGTGCATTCAACACACACATTAACACAACATAAACATCATGTATTTCTGGGCTTGAATCACACTTGGGCTTCGTACGGATTGTAATATTTCGGACAGTGTTAAAATTACATCAGTAATATGCACAATTGGGAAAAATGCTATTTTACCCCAGAACCCTTACGCGGTGCGATACGTTATCAGAACTGGGCCCACATGATTCAAATTCATACATTTTAGTTGTGCACTCAGGTCACAACGATATCAGGAATGTGTACACACAGGAATTTAGAACACTCTTCAGCAAAACCGTGGGCCAAAGCCGCATAGATAAAACTAATGTCGAAACAGAGTATTTGTTAGGTAAAGAAACAAACCAGTAAAATACTGCTGCATGGTGCAGCTATTAGCAGGCTGTTCTAATGCAGCACGCTCTCCTACACTCACACATCACCGTAACACAGTGCAAAGGATATCGGGAAGTCCTTATGAAGCACACTCGTGCAAACACACGCACTTTAACAAGGTGCAAATGATATCCGGCAAGTCAGTTGATAATATGAATGCGGACTCCGTGGCACACCGGTTACAGTAAAAAAACACCACCCCTTACTATTACACTGATACAAGCTGCAGCAGACAATCTGGTTACAATCAACCCGCTGTCTGGTTCGCCGTATCTCCCTGGAATGAGGCACAACGTTTGGTGCGCGATGATAAAAGTCACACCAGACAATCTGGTACCACACTCATAGTCACAGAATCAGTAGTACCGCACGATGTATAATGAGGCACTACCGCAGATGCTCTCTCCATCAGAGGGTCGCAACCTGTGAACCGGATACCGCACGCAATGAGCATGCAGTTGGTGTGTCGACGGAGCGAGATGTGACATACGATGAAGTGGGCCGAGCTGAGTCCCGCAACTGGTGAATCCGCTCACCACCAATGAGACACTTGTAAGAGCTGCACAATATTTAGCATCACGGCACAATATTTAGTATCACGCTCACACAACCCTGCAGTAAGGATCCAGCAGACCCACACAGTGCAGGATGTCTGGTCCCACGTCCCCACAAGTGTACCTCTGTCCTGCTGAAGTATGGCACCAGGAGTTATTGTGAAGTGTGCCTTTGAAGTTGGGGATGGTTCAGAGGGTTCCCCTTTGAACAGACTTCTCCCCTAAATTTCAGTGCGGTCAGCCAATGAGGCCCTGGAATGCAGATCCTAATCTTTAGTGGGGACACGAAATGGCTTCAGGGGCCAAGTATCAAAACCTCTCCCCCCACAATCTATCTAGCCAGTCCTTAAACAGCAGAGTCTGTCGCTCTGCTTGCATGCCCAATATTTATGGCCGTCTCGGGGGAAGGCACAAATGTGCTCCCCCAAGTGCAGAGAAATGCCCACTTTCTAGGAGTAACATTTCAACGTTATTAATGACAAATCCACCGTTACCACAAGGGAGGATTTGTCACTGTGAATCCAATGATAGTAAACACCATGAGGCTGCTTCACAGTCAGCCACCACTGCAGCTTAAAGTAATCTTAGCCATTACCCTATCTTAACCTATGGGGGAAGTAGACCTCTTATGTAGTGAAAACACACATGGGGTTCTTCACAGTCAGCCACCACTGCAGCTTAAAGTAATCTCAGCCATTACCCTATCTCAACCTACGGGGAAGGCAGACCTCTTATGTAGTGAAAACACACATGGGGTTCTTCACTACCGGGGCAGGGAACACACGTGTACCTGCCATGCCTTTCACCTATCACTTGCTCCACCACCCCAGCGCTCACCCTAGGGGTGCTCTAGTGTTAGTGAAAGGGATACTCAGCATTGGCTAATGGTTTAGAAATACCAACCTGAGCATAAGTGCAACTGCGCACACACAGGCCTGCAATGGCTTCCTCGAGACATGTCTGGAAGGCTATTCTTGTGGGTGGCACAATCAGTGCTGTGTCCCACTAGTAGCCAGTGCAGCACCTACCCTGGGTATGTGGTATACCTCTTTACAGGGTGCTCACAGGTACACCACCTAAATCAATCTGATAAGCACCACTTCCTACCATGTGTAGGAAGGGCACGCGTGCGCTTTCACACTACATATCAGTGGGAAAGTGCCCAGAGTCCTAAGGCCACGAAAAAAAGTATCAGCATAAAACCAGGAAGAAAAAAACCAAAAGGTTTTAGGGAAATCCCCTAAGAAGGGCCAAGTCCAAAAGGCATCAAGTGGCCCTTATTAGTATTTTTGGATGCATTTACCTTGCTGACACAACTACATTTTAATTTCTGTTTCATGCCTTTTTATGGAGAGCCTGCGAGCGCAGGTGTCTCGCTTGCGAGGCACTCTTGTATCCAAAAACGTCTTGTTATTTACCATTGGTCTTCTTCTGCGTCACTCTTCTTCGCAGGCATGTTCATTGGCCAGTGCAGCTGAAAAGTCACTTCTGATGCTTGACGTGGAGCATGGACCAAGTACAGACTGATCCAAGTTAATCCGTGCCCATCTGTTGCCTATAAAAGGGGCATGCATATAAAACCCAGCCCAGGAAAGTTACTGAATTATGAAGTAATGATAAACAAGGCATTTGACGTATGTGGGAGGGATGGCAGAGTGGGATAATGTTCTTGGCGCAGTGTCCCTACAGGTCACGCATTCGAATCTTGACCTGGCAGGCTCAGCCTGTTGTCATTTTGCTGTTTTACAATACTTTGAAATTCTGCATTCCTGAGCGCTTTGATAGACAGAATGCATGTTTTCCAAGTGTGCAGGAAAGCGGTGAATGGAGGCATTTGGTGGCACATAATGGCAATAGTTCCAGGGTTTACATTTTCCATGATAAATGGTGGGTAGAGGGGAGGTTTGGGGGATTCTCATGATAGCAGTGAAGATTATTTTGGGAGGAGTTTTGAAAATTCGATTTGAGGTGCTATCTCTTCACAGAAAAACAAAATATTAAATTTAAACTCGATAGCCATAGATTAAGGGTCAGTCTGGTGTCTTGATGCCTTTCTCAGACCCCCCACGTGTTCTGCCACCTGGCCCATGTTTTTTTGCTAAGGTGCGAGTGAAGGCAGAAGGTTAGCAGCTTCTCGTTCGTAAATATTGTGGCCATATCTGCCTATTCTAACTTGTTTAAAAAGGTACCACAGACAGGAGACTGGCCAGACAGCTAATAAACAGGACCAAAGGATTCCACAGCCTCTCAATTCGTACTGAAGTCTACACCTCAACTTGTCTTTGAACAGCATTAAAAACCACTGGTGCAGCTTCAGTGCACTACACGTTTCGTGGGTAGCAGTAGGTCATAGCAGCCAAGACCGATAAACGCCCATCCTTTAAGCCAGAGACCTCGATTAGAATATCGTTCCTTAGGGCACTCTTGGGAGGAGAGGCTTGAATATTTCCGGGTCTAGGCGCTTTAAAAAAAGTGGGACCCTCACTGTGTTGAGAGATTGGCACTGGTGGGGTGAGATCATCGTAGAGCGGGGTCTTTAAAGATGGAGGGTGTGACTGGGACAAATAGAGTGAGCAAAGGTAGATATGGTCCACGGTGTATGAGGTACAAAAATATAACAAGCATTGGCGAAGCCAATAGGTCTCGCCTGTGAGAGCTATTGGCTTCGGCAATGTGTTGTTGCTAATCTGTACAGCACCACAATTGTTTTGCAGTCTGGCTAAAACTAATGTAAAGCATTTGCAAAGCCAATAGGTCTCGCCTACAGCATCTATAGGTTTTGGCAATTATTTTTTTGCTATGCTGTACAACAGCGCAAATGTTTTGCAGTGTGGCTAAAAGTAAATTTAAACAAGCATTGGCAAAATCAATAGGTCTCGCCGATTCGAGCTACTATTTTTGCCACTGTTTTGTAGCCATGCTCTACAGCAGTGCTAAAGCTTTGCAGTGTGGCTAAAACAAATTTAACAGGAATTGGCAAAGCCAATAGGTCTCAGCCATCCGAAAGCTATACGCATTGTCAATGTCCACAGGCGCTGAGCCATGGAGTTTCTGTCATCAGTGTGAGAAGTTGGTCTGGTATATGCTGTCCACTAATTAAAGTGGGCACCTTGTACCACCTCCCATAGGTGGGTCCCCAGAGTTTGTCCCACCCCTTCCTTGGGTATAAAGTAGGAACCCCTGACTACAGGACTTTAGATTTACCTGGACGAAACTCTGCTACAGAATCCCAGAACTTCTACTATCTGCACGACGTTGGATGACCTAAGAATCTCCCTTGGAGTAAAGGAGTTACTCCCCTGCAAGGCAGGCACCAAACACGCATCTCTCCGGTTTGCATCGACACTGCTCACCGACAATTTTGCAACACAGGAGGTGGGTTTCCAAGCTTCCCCGAGGCCGATCCGTGCTCTCAGCACTGAAAGCAGTGACCTCTGCTTTCAGGTTCTTCACATCTTTGATCCAGGCTTGGCTGACACCGGACACTTCTCCTTTCCACAGCAGCAGCACTTTGCAGCACATCGCCACTGAAATCAATGACGATTCCCGACACCATTTGATACCTATGCACCCGGCTTTCCTGGGTGAGGTAACACAAGTACTCCGGTGCTCCAGTGGGTGCTGGCCCTAGAACTCTCTAAGTCTAAAGGGGTTTGCTCAAAGTCCTCTCCTAAGTGTCCTTATTCTTCCAACTGCGACTTTCCTATTGAATTGTACAGGGCTCGCGGCTGTGTTCTCACACTGCACACGTCACCCGTGGGTCTCCTGTGTCACTACCTTGGGTGGTTCCTTGGGGACCCAGCGATTCTACGTGCTTTAGGCACTGTGTCTAGTCAAGTCATGGTTCTTATACCACTTTCTTAATATATGGTTTGGTCTCCCCCTGGGAACCATTGTATATTGTGCTATTTAATGTCGTTTTAGAACTGTAATATTATGTGTCTTGCTCTCTAATCTCATAAAGAGGTTAGTAGAGTGTGTTTAGTGATAAATACATATATTTTTATATATACTTTGTGTGGTTCTCCTTTCATTTGGTCATTCAAGAGTTATAATCTGGTCAAAAAGCTGCTTTACATTCCTTCGAGACTTAGCTTGAAGGCTGCTCTCCATAGCTTCTACTAGGAGAGCTTTCAATAAAGGTTGTCTTAAACCTAATCATCAATAAGGGTTGTTTGGACTGGTGCACGATGCCCACTATAACTAGTGGACAGCATATGCCAGGCCCACGTCTCACACAGCCCATCTACAACTTCTCCGCCAGTCCAGAAATGCCTACAATAGGAAAATCCTCAACTCAAAAAAAGAATTCTTCATAACAGAACTGGAGAACGCCAAGAACATACCTCGCAAGCTATTCTAGTTTGTCAAACACCAATCTAACAAACTGGCTAAAACCTCCAAACAAACCCCTAAAACGCTAATATCATGTGAGGAATCTTCCTCCTTCTGTGATAAAATCTCTGCCCTAGGAAACTAACTTAAATCCGCAACGCACTCCCAAACCACGCTGGCTCTACCTCTTCTCTCCGCGCTGCCCTCCCAGACTTCACCTAAAAATCTAGCGCAATCGTTCAACTTCAAAGTCTACAACGAACACTCGGTCTCGAAAATTCTATCCTCCTTAAACCCAAACAATCATTACAACGATCCTCTCCCCTCAAACTGCCTAGCTGCCACCTCTCGAACTATCATGCCTTCCTGGACTGCAATAATCAACGCATCCCTCCTACAGGGAACGATACCGGACTCTTAAAGACTGCCAAGTCGTCCCCATCTTTAAAAAACCTACACTGGATCCTGCATCCCCTGACAACTATAGACCTATATCCAACATCCCACTCCTAGCGAAAGTTCTGGGGAAATGTGTGCAAGAGCAGCTGAGCCAACACATCACCAACTTCCACCTACTAGATGACTTCCAATCCGGTTTCAGGCCTGGACACAGCACTGAAACCACCCTCCTCCACATCATGGATGACGCCCTCCAAGCCCTTGACCAAGGCAAAATCTGTCTCCTAAATCGGTCTCCTAATCCTCCTAGACCGATCCTCGGCTTTCGATACGGTCAACCACGAAACACTCCTTGAACGCCTCAAACTCAGGATAGGATTGGATGGCACCGTTCTCGAATGGTTTAGGTCCTTCCTCCAGAATCGCTCACAGAGAATCCTAATCAACTGTAACGCTTCCACTCTGATCACGGTTGGAGTCCCCCAAGGATCAACCCTGTCCCCAACCCTCTTCAATCTTTACCTTGAACCGCTCACAGAGGTGCTACGCACCGCCAATATCGCCTACCACATGTATGCCAACGACACACAGATCTACCTTAAAATCTCTTCCCCTGAGGACATTCTCTCCCTGAATGAGGCCTTGAAGCTGATTGTGCACTGGCTCACCTCTAACCAGCTCAAGCTTAACGCAAAAAAAAACGGAGTTTCTTCTAATCTCCCCAACCAATATTACGGCATTACCCATGGTCTTTCCGGATGATACCGCTGGCATTACATTCACCTCAGAGACTTTCTTCAGCCCACTATTACGGCATTACCCGTGGTCTTTCCGGATGATATCGCTGGCATTACATTCACCTCAGTGACTTTCTTCAGCCCACTATTACGGCATTACCCATGGTCTTTCCGGATGATATCGCTGGCATTACATTCACCTCAGTGACTTTCTTCAGCCCACTATTACGGCATTACCCATGGTCTTTCCGGATGATATCGCTGGCATTACATTCACCTCAGTGACTTTCTTCAGCCCACTATTACGGCATTACCCATGGTCTTTCCGGATGATATCGCTGGCATTACATTCACCTCAGTGACTTTCTTCAGCCCACTATTACGGCATTACCCATGGTCTTTCCGGATGATACCGCTGGCATTACATTCACCTCAGAGACTTTCTTCAGCCCACTATTACGGCATTACCCATGGTCTTTCCGGATGATACCGCTGGCATTACATTCACCTCAGTGACTTTGTTCAGTCCACTATTACGGCATTACCCATGGTCTTTCCGGATGATACCTACCCAGCACTTTGAGACTGCTCCCTCTTTTTTTTGTATAATGTATCTCCCTGTTTTTATCCCAATTGTATCCACCCCTCCTAAGTCTTTTGTATACCACCTGTCAATCCTGTAAAGCGCTCTGATACCCTCAAGGCTCTGGTTCGCGGTCTATAAAACTCTAAATAAATTCAGAGTAGTGCTCAAACGGGCTGTGCGCGCCTCTGAGAGGAGCCCAAGGTAACAAAGTCAACACCACGTTTCTTCATGCAGCACTTTCAACCTACGTATTGCGGCTTCTTAGCGCTGCGAGTGACCGACAATGGCGCACAGAAACAAGATTTATTTGTAAAGCACATGATCACGCATGGGGTTCCCTGGCGCCGAATGACCGAGGTTTGTTACCCAAGTGATCGGAGGATAAGAGATCAGACAACAGTCGAGCCTGAGACCACAGGTCAAACCCATGCACCTTCAGTTTGTGTGATACCCGGCTGCCTCCTGCTGTCGGCCTCACAAGGATGAAGGACGTATGTCCTGCCGGGATGGGCAGCTGCGCCCTGCAGAGCTCACCCAGACTTCTGGAGCAGGTGCACTGCCCCACCGAGCCGTCTTATCTATTTTTAATATGTTTTAGTCTGAAATCCAATATAAACTTCAGTTACAAGATTATTACAACTGCATTTTCTTTAAAGGTCACTAGCCGTCGTTCGTGCATCCGCCCGACGGGGTCGCTGGATCTTTGCGGGGCACCCTTCATGCACGGGGCCCCGGATGCTACTTGGGTCTCGCGCGGGAAGGACACACAGGCTCTGGCAGGGCGCGCCTGGCACTGTGCCCCCTCTTTGAGTGAAGGACCGACAGGCCAGGCTGGAAGCGGGCAGGGGGCACAGCACAAAAAAGGTCGTTTGCACGATGCTTTGCTGCTCATTCAACCAGGGTAACTCGTGTTGCCAGCTCCTGGCAGCCCGAGCCCGCAGCCCTGGAGCTGGGCAGTGCCCACCCGCTCCGGTGGCGCTTCTGATGCTGGGTGCAAGCTGTCGCCATCCGCCGGCCCCGCCCCGCTGGCGCATCCCGAACGCACAGGTAATGAGGCCTGGCAGGGCAGCGGGCCGCTCCTTCCTGGGTTTGGAGGGCCGTTAAGGACCCCCTCCCCCATGCCCGCGTCACGGGCTCCGAGAGGTGCTTCTCGGGCAAATAAATGAGTCATTTCAATCCGACTGGCAGGCTGGCACCGGAGCGCGCCACCGGCCATCTGTCCCAAGCGCTGCCGTCAGGCGCTCATCGGACGGACTAGGCAACCACCCAAGCCACCAGGGGCGCGGCTATCAGAAGTGCAGCAGGTGTAGTGGCACCGGGAACCAAGGCTGTGAGGACTCCACTGCGCCCCGCGTACGGTCGTCAGTTAGTACTCAAATGGACAGCCCAGGGACAGTTTCCGCGCTTGCGGGGGGCTCATGGCCCACAGGCACGCCACTGCGGGCCCCCCCGAGAGGGGAACACAGGGTAAGAGCGGTTTTTTTCAAACGGGGGCGTGGTGAAAGGGGGGGGGGGGTGCACGGTCTACGAGTGCCAGCCTAGGGCAAGCACCATCCCGGGACTCCAAGAGCAACGAGGCCTGCTCAGGGAGGCGTGGTGAGCCCAGTGTACCCCAGGGCGTCAGGGAGCAGCCACGGCCCATACAGGCTCCAAGGGCCGACCAGTGCCAGTCTGGGCAGGCACAGTCCTTCCAGGAGGTGGGATACAGTCAGACCCCCCCCCCCCTCCCCCCACACCGGGGTGCGGCGGATCGCCAGTGCCGTCCAAGGCGAAAGAAGCCCGTCACTGTCCAACTAGGAGGAAAAGGGGCAGCGCCCATTAAGAGGGACAGGAAGCAGCCAATGCCAGTCTAGGGAGGACTGGACAAGCCAGTGCCAGTTTAGGGAGGATGGGAGCAACCAATGCCAGTCCAGGGGGTAAGGGAGCAACCAATGCCAGTCCAGGGGGTAAGGGAGCAGCCAGTATCCGTCCAGGGAGGACGTGAGCAGCCAGTGCCACTCCAGAGAGCAGACAATGTCTGTCCAGGGAGGACGTGAGCAGCCAGTGCCACTCCAGGGAGCAGACAATGTCTGTCCAGGGAGGACTGTACAAGCCAGTGCCAGTCCAGGGAGTACGTGAGCAGCCAGTATCCGTCCAGGGAGGACGTGAGCAGCAAGTGTCCATCCAGGGAGGAGAGGAGCAGCCAATGCCAGTCTAGGGAGGCCTGGTCAAGCCAGTTCCAGTCTAGGGAGGACAGGACACGCCAATGCCAGTCCAGGGAGGACAGGACACGCCAGTCCAGGGAGGACGGGAGCAGCCAATGCCAGTCAAGGACGGGACCACCAATGCCAGTCCAGGGGGTAAGGAAGCAGCCAGTATCCGTCCAGGGAGGACGTGAGCAGCCAGTGCCACTCCAGAGAGCAGACCATGCCAGTCCAGGGAGGACGGGCCAAGCCAGTGCCAGCCCAGGGAGGACAGGACATGCCAATGCCAGTGTAGGGAGGCCAGGACACGCCAGTGCCAGTCCAGGGAGGACGGGCCACGCCAGTGCCAGTCCAGGGAGGACGTGAGCAGCAAGTGTCCGTCCAGGGAGGACGGCAGCAGCCAATGCCACTCCAGGGAGCAGACAGTGCCTGTCCACGGAGCAGCCAGTGGGCATCACTGGAAGCACGGATAACCTGTGCACATTTAAGAGATAAGATGAGGGAGTGGCCCTTGCCAGGTGTCCTTCAAGGGAGCCAAAACTCAAAACAAGTGTTGTGGTGGCTTGGCTTAAAAGTGGCACACGTTTTAGTTTATTATTCTCCACAATTTCGCGCAGCAGCGCGTTCAAATATCACACCAGGCCCCTGCATTTCAAATAAACAAATCAAGCTGGCGCTGTCTTTCCAGGTCAAGAGGCTCTCGAAGATCGCTAGGCTCTTAGGCGTAAAGTGTCTTTAGGCGCGAAGTTCATCTTGAGCAACTGGGAACAAGGTGTCCTGTGAAAGGATCCCTTCTCTTGGGCAACAGGGAACAAGGTGTCCTGTGAAAGGATCCCTTCTCTTGGGCACCTAGGCACAGGGTGTCCTGTGAAAGGATCCCTTCTCTTGGGGAACTAGGGACAAGGTGTCCTGTGAAAGGATCCCTTCTCTTGGGCACCTAGGCACAGGGTGTCCTGTGAAAGGATCCCTTCTCTTGGGGAACTAGGGACAAGGTGTCCTGTGAAAGGATCCCTTCTCTTGGGCACCTAGGCACAGGGTGTCCTGTGAAAGGATACCTTTTCCTGGGCACCTAGGCACAGGGTGCCCTGTGAAAAGATCCCTTCACTTGGAGAACTAGGCACAAGGTGTCCTGTGAAAGGATCCCTTCTCTTGGGCATCTAGGCACAAGGTCCCCTGTAAAAGGATCCCTTCTCTTGGGCACCTAGGCACAGGGTGTCCTGTGAAAGGATCCCTTCTCTTGGGGAACTAGGGACAAGGTGTCCTGTGAAAGGATCCCTTCTCTTGGGCACCTAGGCACAGGGTGTCCTGTGAAAGGATCCCTTCTCTTGGGTACCTAGGGACAAGGTGTCCCGTGAAAGGATCCCTTCTCTTGGGGAACTAGGCACAAGGTGTCCCGTGAAAGGATCCCTTCTCTTGGGCACCTAGGCACAAGGTGTCCTGTGAAAGGATCCCTTCTCTTGGGGAACTAGGGACAAGGTGTCCCGTGAAAGGATCCCTTCTCTTGGGCACCTAGGCACAGGGTGTCCTGTGAAATGATCCCTTCTCTTGGGCACCTAGGCACAGGGTGTCCTGTGAAATGATCCCTTCTCTTGGGCACCTAGGCACAAGGTGTCCTGTGAAAGGATCCCTTCTCTTGGGGAACTAGGCGCAAGGTGTCCCGTGAAAGGATCCCTTCTCTTGGGGAACTAGGCACAAGGTGTCCCGTGAAAGGATCCCTTCTCTTGGGGAACTAGGCACAAGGTGTCCCGTGAAAGGATCCCTTCTCTTGGGGAACTAGGGACAAGGTGTCCCGTGAAAGGATCCCTTCTCTTGGGCACCTAGGCACAAGGTGTCCTGTGAAAGGATCCCTTCTCTTGGGGAACTAGGGACAAGGTGTCCCGTGAAAGGATCCCTTCTCTTGGGCACCTAGGCACAGGGTGTCCTGTGAAATGATCCCTTCTCTTGGGCACCTAGGCACAAGGTGTCCTGTGAAAGGATCCCTTCTCTTGGGGAACTAGGGACAAGGTGTCCCGTGAAAGGATCCCTTCTCTTGGGGAACTAGGGACAAGGTGTCCGGTGAAAGGATCCCTTCTCTTGGGCACCTAGGCACAGGGTGTCCTGTGAAATGATCCCTTCTCTTGGGCACCTAGGCACAAGGTGTCCTGTGAAAGGATCCCTTCTCTTGGGGAACTAGGCGCAAGGTGTCCCGTGAAAGGATCCCTTCTCTTGGGGAACTAGGCACAAGGTGTCCCGTGAAAGGATCCCTTCTCTTGGGGAACTAGGCACAAGGTGTCCCGTGAAAGGATCCCTTCTCTTGGGGAACTAGGGACAAGGTGTCCTGTGAAAGGATCCCTTCTCTTGGGCACCTAGGCACAGGGTGTCCTGTGAAATGATCCCTTCTCTTGGGCACCTAGGCACAAGGTGTCCTGTGAAAGGATCCCTTCTCTTGGGGAACTAGGCACAAGGTGTCCTGTGAAAGGATACCTTCTCTTGGAGAACTAGGCACAAGGTGTCCTGTGAAAGGATATCTTCTCTTGGGCACCTAGGCACAGGGTGTCCTGTGAAATGATCCCTTCTCTTGGGCACCTAGGCACAAGGTGTCCTGTGAAAGGATCCCTTCTCTTGGGGAACTAGGGACAAGGTGTCCTGTGAAAGGATCCCTTCTCTTGGGGAACTAGGGACAAGGTGTCCCGTGAAAGGATCCCTTCTCTTAGGGAACTAGTCACAAGGTGTCCTGTGAAAGGATCCCTTCTCTTGGGGAACTAGGGACAAGGTGTCCTGTGAAAGGATCCCTTCTCTTGGGCACCTAGGCACAGGGTGTCCTGTGAAAGGATCCCTTTTCCTGGGCACCTAGGCACAGGGTGTCCTGTGAAATGATCCCTTCTCTTGGGCACCTAGGCACAAGGTGTCCTGTGAAAGGATCCCTTCTCTTGGGGAACTAGGAACAAGGTGTCCTGTGAAAGGATCCCTTCTCTTGGGGAACTAGGGACAAGGTGTCCTGTGAAAGGATCCCTTCTCTTGGGGAACTAGGGACAAGGTGTCCCGTGAAAGGATCCCTTCTCTTGGGGAACTAGGGACAAGGTGTCCTGTGAAAGGATCCCTTCTCTGGGGCACCTAGACACAGGGTGTCCTGTGAAAGGATCCCTTCTCTTGGGCACCTAGGCACAGGGTGTCCTGTGAAATGATCCCTTCTCTTGGGCACCTAGGCACAGGGTGTCCTGTGAAATGATCCCTTCTCTTGGGCACCTAGGCACAAGGTGTCCTGTGAAAGGATCCCTTCTCTTGGGGAACTAGGCACAAGGTGTCCTGTGAAAGGATACCTTCTCTTGGAGAACTAGGCACAAGGTGTCCTGTGAAAGGATCCCTTCTCTTGGGCACCTAGGCACAAGGTGTCCTGTGAAAGGATCCCTTCTCTTGGGGAACTAGGGACAAGGTGTCCTGTGAAAGGATCCCTTCTCTTGGGGAACTAGGGACAAGGTGTCCCGTGAAAGGATCCCTTCTCTTAGGGAACTAGTCACAAGGTGTCCCGTGAAAGGATCCCTTCTCTTGGGGAACTAGGGACAAGGTGTCCTGTGAAAGGATCCCTTCTCTTGGGCACCTAGGCACAAGGTGTCCCGTGAAAGGATCCCTTCTCTTGGGGAACTAGGCACAAGGTGTCCTGTGAAAGGATCTCGTCTCTTGGGCACCTAGGCACAAGGTGTCCTGTGAAAGGATCCCTTCTCTTGGGCATCTAGGCACAAGGTCCCATGTAAAAGGATCTCTTCTCTTGGGCATCTAGGCACCAAGTCCCCTGTAAAGGGATTCCTTCTCTTGGACACATAGTAACAAGGTGTCCTTAAACATGATCGCTTGCTTTGGACACTTAGGCACAAGAGGTCTACTTCATGAGCACTTTTCTTTGGCACCTAGGCACAAAGTGTCCTGTAACGGGATTCCTCGCCTTTGGCATCCAAGTACAAGGTGTCCCCGGGCACTAGATGTCCTGTAACAGGACACCTCGCCTTTGGAATCTACGTACAAGGTGTCCCAGGGTACTAGATGTCCTGTAATGGGATCTCCCGCCTTTGACACCCAAGTACAATGTGTCGCTGGGTACTACGTGCCCTGTAACAAGATTCTTCATCTTGGACACCCAAGTACAAGGTGTCCCAGGTACTAGGTGTCCTGTAAAGGGACCCCTCGCATTTCACACCCAAGTACAAGGTGCCCCTGGGTACCAGGTGTCCTGTAACGGGACACCTCGCCTTTAGCCACCGAAGCACGAGTTGCCCCCGGGTACCAGGTGTCCTGTAACGGGACACCTCGCCTTTGGACACCCAAGCACAAGGTGGTACCAGGTGTCCTGTAACGGGGCACCTCGCCTTTGTACACCCAAGCACAAGGTGCCCCCGGGTACCAGGTGTCCTGCAACGGGACACCTCGCCTTTGGACACCCAAGCACAAGGTGTCCCCGAGTACCAGGTGTCCTGTAACGGGACGCCTTGCCTTTGGACACCCAAGCACAAGGTGTCCCTGAGTACTAGGTGCTAGGACACCCAAGTACAAGGTATCCCAGGTACTAGATGCCCTGCAACAGAACCCCTTTGCCTTTGGTACCCAGTACAAGGTGTCCCCAGGTACTAGGTGTACCGTAACGGGACACCTCGCCTTTGGCATCCAAGTACAAGGAGTCCCCGGGTACTAGTTGTCCTGTAACGGGATCCCCCACCTTTGACACGCAAGTACAAGGTGTCGCTGGGTACAAGGTGCCCTGTAACAAGATTCTTCAACTTGGACACCCAAGTACAAGGTATCCCAGGTGTCCTATAAAGGTACCCCTCGTATTTCACACCCAAGTACAAGGTGCCCCTGGGTACCAGGTGTCCTGTAACGGGACACCTCGCCTTTGGACACCCAAGCACAAGGTGCCCCCGGGTACCAGGTGTCCTGTAACGGGACACCTCGTCTTTGGACACCCAAGCACAAGGTGTCCCTGAGTACTAGGTGTTAGGATACCCAAGTACAAGGTGCCCCTGGGTACCAGGTGTCCTGTAACGGGACACCTCGCCTTTGGACACCCAAGCACAAGGTGCCCCCGGGTACCAGGTGTCCTGTAACTGGACACTTCGCCTTTAGCCACCCAAGCACGAGTTGCCCCCGGGTACCAGGTGTCCTGTAACGGGACACCTCGCCTTTGGACACCCAAGCACAAGGTGGTACCAGGTGTCCTGTAACGGGGCACCTCGCCTTTGTACACCCAAGCACACGGTGCTCCCGGGTACCAGGTGTCCTGCAACGGGACACCTCGCCTTTGGACACCCAAGCACAAGGTGTCCCCGAGTACCAGGTGTCCTGTAACGGGACGCCTCGCCTTTGGACACCCAAGCACAAGGTGTCCCCAAGTACTAGGTGTCCTATAACGGGATCCCTCACCTTTGGTACAGAGTACAAGGTATCCCAGGTACTAGATGCCCTGCAACAGAACCCCTTCGCCTTTGGTACCCAGTACAAGGTGTCCCCAGGTACTAGGTGTACCGTAACGGGACACCTCGCCTTTGGCATCCAAGTACAAGGAGTCCCCGGGTACTAGTTGTCCTGTAACGGGATCCCCCACCTTTGACACGCAAGTACAAGGTGTCGCTGGGTACAAGGTGCCCTGAAACAAGATTCTTCAACTTGGACACCCAAGTACAAGGTGTCCCAGGTGTCCTATAAAGGTACCCCTCGTATTTCACACCCAAGTACAAGGTGCCCCTGGGTACCAGGTGTCCTGTAACGGGACACCTCGCCTTTGGACACCCAAGCACAAGGTGCCCCCGGGTACCAGGTGTCCTGTAACGGGACACCTCGTCTTTGGACACCCAAGCACAAGGTGTCCCTGAGTACTAGGTGTTAGGACACCCAAGTACAAGGTGCCCCTGGGTACCAGGTGTCCTGTAACGGGACACCTCGCCTTTGGACACCCAAGCACAAGGTGCCCCCGGGTACCAGGTGTCCTGTAACTGGACACTTCGCCTTTAGCCACCCAAGCACGAGTTGCCCCCGGGTACCAGGTGTCCTGTAACGGGACACCTCGCCTTTGGACACCCAAGCACAAGGTGGTACCAGGTGTCCTGTAACGGGGCACCTCGCCTTTGTACACCCAAGCACACGGTGCTCCCGGGTACCAGGTGTCCTGCAACGGGACACCTCGCCTTTGGACACCCAAGCACAAGGTGTCCCCGAGTACCAGGTGTCCTGTAACGGGACGCCTTGCCTTTGGACACCCAAGCACAAGGTGTCCCTGAGTACTAGGTGCTAGGACACCCAAGTACAAGGTGCCCCTGGGTACCAGGTGTCCTGTAACGGGACACCTCGCCTTTGGTACCCAGTACAAGGTATCCCAGGTACTAGATGCCCTGTAACAGGATCGCATCGCCCTTGGTACCCATTACAAGGTGTCCCCAGGTACTAGGTGTAAAGTATAAAGAGGTACCACCTGAAGTTAATTTGTAGGTCTGGGATCAAGGGGGAACAAACCACAAAAAATATGAGAAGGGCTCCCTATATGCCGTCTCTGACCTGGGGAAGGAGGGGAGTTACATGCTCCCTGGCACTGACCTGGGGGTGGACTGCATTTGTATCCACTGGCGCCGACCTGCTTGGAATGGCTCAGTGACAGCTGGCACCGAACTAGGGGGAGGGGTGTATGAGCAGCACACCCCTTGGCACTGAACTGCAGGAGAAGGGGAGTGGGCTGCATGTACCTGAACTCTGGGGTGAATTGCATGCCCCCTGACTCTGAACGGGGGGCAAGAAGTGTGCCAGGAACACAAAGTGGGGGGTCAGGGGTGTTGCGTGCCCCAGCGCTGGTCGTGGTCGGGTCGCAGACGGGCTTGCCTTAGGCGCACCTTCGGCACGCCAGCTGCGCTCGACCGCCATTAAGTAGGGGCGGGACTACAGGTAGGGAGGCGGGAAACGGGGGTTGTTACGGGGGCGGGCCGCAGGTATAGCAGCGGCGGGAGAAACGCTGAACCTAAGACGGGAAAAAAGAAACACAATGTACACATTTTGAACTAAGACGGGAAAAAAAGAAACAATGCACACAAAGTATCAGAGACACAAGGAATTAATCACGCTCAGGAGACCAAGCGGGGCACTCGATAGAAAATATATACCACAGGGAGAGAGCGGAGAGCTGCAGGCGCAAACACTGGTCGGAAGGAGGGCTCTGGCTCGGTGCTAACACGCGAAGCTGCTGAAGAGAGTGCTGGCCTGGACCGGAGGTCTAGGTAGTCACAGCTCGACCCCGATCCGCTTTGACTCCTTGACAGGTGGAGTGCCACTGACCACACACCATCATTTGTGCATTGTGAATGACTAATTATTGTGGTCAGCCTGGCCAGGTATATTTGTAGGGTGGTGAAGTGCAGGTCTAAAAACTTAATCTGAACTCTTGGTGACTTCACTTTTGCCTTTAATGGCTCCTTGGAGTTATCCATGGCTGACCTCAACATTTCCTTTAACAACGGGGGGTAGTGGACGGTCCTCTCCACAAGAAGTCAGCCTCATCTTGCACAATGTGCATTTTAACCTGATGGTGCTGGGCAGCCCACCGAATCGCCACATGACAGGCAGTGCTATCATGAGGTGGAGAGGCTTTGGCAGGGTAAGGTTCAAAGTCAAGGTCCTCTGAGGGATTGGACCACATAATCTTCCCATGGGCCTTCACTCTCTCGGTACATGAAGCGCTCATCATTTGGGACTTGTGAGGTTAAGGACTCCCGGGGTCTTAGTCTGTTTTGTGTGGGTCGCAGGTGGTGGTGGTGAAGTAGGTGTTGCTAAGAAAGGTGGAAAGGAGGGCTGTTGGCTGAGTCTCTTCATCCTCAACAGCCAGTCTGTATTTCTTTGGGATCTGAATAAGTCCTGGAGCTATGGACTAAGCGAGGATCTTGTCAGTGGCCAGATGTACAAAAAACCTTTTTTTTAGTTTGCCATTGAGGACCACAGAAAGTGTTTCAAAGATAGACTTTTCCATGGTGTCTAATCACGGCATTGAGGGGGCCTTTGACAGCAATTTTGATTTGGTTCTGGGAGGACTTTTGTTGTCCTCGAGGTGGAAGCACTACGCGCCACAGCACCTTTCTGTAGGGCTTTGGTAGGTGTTGACCCAGTTCTCAAATCCAGGGAGTGCCAATCAGAGGAGCCAAACACAAAGGTTTATGCTGCTTTTGGATCAACTCATGAATCTAGGCCCTTGCTTCCGGGGTAGTGACGCTTTGCCTCTGCTAAAGGGCGTTTTGGGGTTCAAGAATGACCTTGTGGTGCCTGAGAGCTGATGAGGCATAGGGAGTCAATGTGGTCTTCAGACTTGGCGTGCGGACTGGCGCCTGTATCAAGGTGAGCTCCTGCACTTGCCCCTTCTCTACTTTGAAGGCCTCTGAGTAGACGGCCACTGGACTCTTGCCTCCTTGGGCCGGTGGGATGGCAGAGGCTCTGGTGGCTTCCTCTTCAGCCCCAAAGATGTTGGGCATCTCAGGTGAGGCTTTCCCTGCAATGTATGGTGAGCATACCACAGTTCTTCTTGAGGTTGTTTTGCAGTGGGAGGCAAGGCAGGTATCACTGGAGGTCTATTCGTGGCTTGGCGAAAGGTACATCACCTTTTTGTTGTTTGGCATATCACAGAAGACAGAGATCTCCAAAATATAACACGAGGGATAGTGTGCACATCTTCCAAGAACCGAAGACTGAGTGAAGATTTTATTCTGACCTGCTTCTCACCGGGGGTAGTGATGAAAAAGTCATGGCAGACCAAGCTTTATTTTCTTTTTAATGTGCCCTTCATCTTCTGCTCAATTTTTGTGAGCTGAAGAGTGGGACACTGTGAAGCGAAGTGCTTGAGTAAAATGTACATCTATTGCCCCACCGTCCTGTGTTAAAGTAACCCTGATCATGGCCCGTAATAACCCTACTACTGCGGTAAAGGTATCCATGCACAGTTCTGCCGAAACTACTCAATCCAGACCTTACACCCACTGCTATTTCGAGGACAGCTGTCCACACAGCTCTGTCAAAGCATATCACTCCTGAGTCATAGATACCCTGCTATTCCAGCCATTTTACTGAGTCACAACTCTGCCTAAGCGCCACAATACTGAGCTGCAGCAACCTTTGTTCTCACAACAGCAGGACTTGAAAAATCCACTCGCATTGTCAGACGAGCTATTTTTAGGGACTACTCACTCTTTCTGGCAAGTTGAAAATCCTCTTAACTTCAGTCACAAAATAAAAAGTAAATGTAGAAAGAGGAACTGACTTTTGACCTCTGTCTCTGAAAGCAGAGCAAATGGAACAAGATAAGATTTAAAGGCATCTTTATTGCTCACAAAGTGAAAGAGCAATAAAAATGCCTTTAAATCTTGTTATCTTGTCACATTTGCAGTCTTTCAGAGACAGGTCAAAAGTTTGTCTTCCTACAGTTAGGTTTCTTTCTGTGACTAAAGTTGGAGGATTTTGTAAAGTGAACTGTGTGACAACTGAACTGTGCAAAGCATGTTAAATGAAAGGATGCAAGATGTCAGGCTTTTTTTCTAACACAAGACTGAAATAGCCAAGTGAACTGGTCAAATATTTCAAATGTATTTCACTAGTTACGAAGACCCAATTTTGTAATTCTGTGGTGAAAAAAATATTTTATAGGATCAAAACAAATAAGAACACTTTAGTTGGTGATGTGCACATTTTAAATATTTTTGCTGAAACCCAATTTCCAAACATTGTTTATGCACTATTATCATAAAACGACATGTTAGTGGGAAAAGTTTGTGGACATTTCAATGGAAAATATGCTATATGTAAATGACGGTGCACTACCACATCATGCTTTAGTAATATATTTATGAAAAGGGAGTTTTTAAACATGAACTGGGAATTATTACTGCTCCTGCCCAGATGACAATGCTATTACTGAACTAAGAGGCAAGCCAGGGATCATGTGTACCCTATATATGGGCTCGATTCTTGTTATACATGGAGCAAACATTTAATCTAGTAAATAAAAAGAGTTTTTGTACTGCAGAAATAGTGAACTTGCATATTTGACTGTGCTCTCTTACGTGATAATAAAGAAAAAAGCAGCTCCATAAGACAAAATACTTGCCTTGGATCAGACAATTTGAGACCAGTTCACGGGTCACGTACATTAAAGTTGGGTAGAGTACATTATTAAAGTTACTAGACCTGCAGGTCTAGTAAACCTTTTATGATTTTTCAAGCCCTGAACAGTGAGATCCAACAAGAAGAAAGATACAGGTGTTCTAGCCCACTGCCCTTTAATTATGGCAGCAGGGAATAGCCCAGCTAGCAGCATGTCTTGAGAGGTTTGATTTTGCCACCCATGCAGCAGCAGCTCAGGTCTCAAGAGCCCTGTATTATGTTGATGCTGTGCTGTACCAACAGTATTTTCACCAAAGGAGAGTTTAAAACACAAGCTTCCCTTTAGAGGTGCGCAGAGTGCATCTGAACACTTTTGTTGCTTCATCTGCAGCCCTACTTGCCAGTATTAACTTGAGGAAGGAGTGGACGATGTCAATGGGGGGAGGCGTACAGGGTAGAGTATTCGTTCACTTACAGTACAAAGCAATATGCCATTTCTGCATTGGGAAAACTCCAGAAAAACATCCGTACGCTCCTAAAAACAAGAAAGGGAGAAATAGTTAGTATAATCAAAGAGCTTCAATGTATTGAGCATACACATTCGCAACGCTGATGGCAGCCCTTCTTTCCTCATACCACCCAGTCGGAGGGTGCCAGGGTAAAGTGACATAACTGTGTCAAGGGTGCACGTCATGCATACACTTCTTTCCCAAACCCCAAACAATTGCCCTTGTGAAGAGGTGGGGGGTATAAATCAGTGCTTTAGCCAGAATGCGACGAGTAGAGTCCTCCAAGGAAGGAAGAAAGGTAAGCTGTGGTTGCAATATTAATCGTTTACACTAGTGCAGCACACAATCTGCCATTAATATGGAGTTGCAGCATTTTGAGACGGCAGGTGTGACATGTGTCAACGTTTCCACTTCACAAGAGTCTGATTCGGTTTTGAAGAGGTAAAGGGTGAGTACGATGAGCAGATCTCTTAAATGAGTAATGTGTTTTGGGCGAGTAAGTCAACTGATGTGACAACTTATGTACTATCAGATGTGTGTGCCCTAGTCAGGAAACGGATAAATATATGGCGAAACTATACAGTACTAGATGTATGAATAAGAGTTTTATACTGTGTACAGCAAAGAGACCAGTACAAAGGTCTGCTCACCTGAAAGAGTAGCCAGGAACTCAGTTACAATAAGAGCTTGGTGTTACTAGACAAGTTCCTGTTCTTCACTGGAGTGCTGGGTAGGTAAGCCCCACCATAGGTGGTGGAGTGAATCCATTGCTTAAGTTGGGTACTAGTGATTACCACCTAACTGGGTAATGTGCCATCACTAGTCATTTGAGCTTAAGTTTTAAGTGGTCATAGGACCACCTAGGCAGTAATGAACAAGTTACTTACCTTCAATAATGCTCTTTCTGGTGGATACCCTCTCTAGCTGCAGAGTCCTCACCTTTTAATATTCTCCAGATGTCAGACTGGACCCGGAAGATATTTAGCAGTACCCTTGCGTGCCATTAGGTGGCGTCATGTGGCTCAGCACCAATATTGTTCCGGTCTGGAAGTGACATTAAGAGCCGCATACAGGCACCACCCATGTGCGGTGACATCAGTTGCTTCCTAGGCTGACTGCACCCCAAAAGCAGAGCCCAACAGCAGATCGGTCATGCCAGTGTGCAAATCTCTAGATTTGCAACCTTTTTAATTGGAAAGGAGTACAGTTCAAAGAACGGGAAGGTGGGAGGATCAGCGAGGAATCTGCGGTATCCAGTAGAAAGAGAGTGTTACCAAAGGTAACTAACTTGTTCTTCTGATGGATACTCCTAACCACAGACTCCTCACCTTTTACATAGATACCATAGTAGTACCTCCCAGGTAGTGGGTCTGTGAACGGGCTCAACCAGAAATCCCTGCAAAGTGCAGCAGGCACATGGCTGTCCAGACAGTGGTGCATCATGAACGTGTGACGCGACACCCGCATAGCCTGCCAAATGTTCAGAACAGGCACCCTGCTTACCATCGCAGGGGAGGCAGCTTTGGCTCTGGTGGAATGAACCCACAAGCCTTCTGGAAGCCGATTCCTAGCCAATGTTACCAGATTCTGAAGCAGAAACCAATGCAATGATATATGGTCCTTTGCTGCACTGTTCTACTCTTCTATTCAACAAAGAGATTATCTTCCACACTTTGTCCCCTCGTAAGATCAATGCAAAAGCTTCAAGAACCTAAGGAGGTTGGGATCTCGTCCAAACTGAAGCTTGTACAATTAAAAATTCTACACCGCACGTACTACACCCGCACACTCTTATATAGTCTTAGACGAACCGACTCACCGCTCTGTCTCAGGCAGTGTGGCATGGACGGCAGTCTTTTCCATACCCTTTGGGAATGCCCCGTAGTTGCCCAATACTGGAAGGCGGTCATGCGCACACTCTCCCAGGTGACAAAAGTTCCAACGCTTCCGGAACCGAGGAGATGCCTCCTCAATGTTTGGGAGCCTACAGATCTTAGCCGCATAGCGCAACTCTGGGTGACACTGGGACTCCTGCTGGCAAAGCGCAATATAGCCCAAAAATGGGGGTCTAGGCAGGCCCCTACCCTCGCCCAATGGTGCAGAGACATGGACACCACAATGGTTGTCGAAAAAACAGTATACATTCATAGAGGCTGCCCCAAAAAGTGGTCCCAGATATGGGGGGGGGGGGTGGAACGCTTACAGAGGGAATCTATGTGAACCCCCGCGTGAGACCTCAGAATCTGAACTGAGTGACTGAGTTCCTATGGTCTAATCATACACCAAATGTGACCTGCTAAGCTACTACATGAAGCAGTAGAAGTCCAAGGTGCTACTATACACCACTAATGTACCAATGTCTAGCAAAGGTATTCTTTGAATCTATGTACGCTAACAGACGAATGTGATGCCGATGTATACAATGCCAATGTACGTTGTTTTGTGTTTGAATTTCTTAATAAAAATATTTACAAAAAAAAAAAGCTTCAAGCACTTTTTGGGACTGACCGGAAGAACCTCTCCTCCTCTTTTGAGTAGTGAGTCGGATCAAAGAATTCTGGTAGAGTGAAGGATTGCCGAACATGAGAGTGAGTCACGACTTTAGGTAAAAAGGCCACCAGAGTCCTCAGCCTCAAGTTGTCTGCAATGCAGCGGGTCGAAGGGTGAACAGATGAGGACTGTTCATTAGCTTGTGGTCCCACTGTCGCATCAATAATGGCTTTGGAGGAAACGTGTGTCAAACCTTTAATAAATCTCATCACAACAGGCGATTTGAACAAGGATGGTTGGTCAAGCAAACGAAGAAAGGCCAAATGGGCAGACATAACTTTTTACAGGGCCCACTACAAGGCTTTGCTGGTTTAAAGCTAAAATAAATAAAGGGATATCCAACAGCTTTGCCTATAAGGCACTGCATTGGGTTGCACATTTGCCCCAGCACTTGGCAAAATTAGATTTTGCAGAAGGGCATTTAGCTGCAACAATGACATACACCACATTAGTGAGCAAATCGAACAGTCAATTGCCACTGCTCAATTTCAAAGCATCCATCATTTAAGATTCCCTATCAGGAGGAGGTGGTCAGAAATAAATTAGATTTCACTTTACTGGTTGAGGTCAACAATAAAACTCTATGGAGTTCCGAACCACAACCACAAATTAGGCACTAGCCTCCACTAGTGAGCTGGACGCGAATCAAGTTCCGTCTAAGGAGTAGTGACAAGCCCACTGGTGTTTAATGAATCAAAGTATAAGTCATCTTCAGAGTATTGAGAGAAGGTCATTCCACTCAACATCATCAACATCTGCAGGTACACCCTGAACTGGCAAAGGGTCAGAGTTAGAATGAAGCGTAGTGAGAATGTACTTTTTTTGCTTGAGTTTGGTATTAGACTTACCTGAGGACTTCGAGCAGGAAGTGGAATGAGTGCAGGAACAGTCCCATGACCGGGACGGAGTCAGGGCCTGTGACTTACTTCTTGTGTTCTGCGACAGAGCTTTGCCTCCCGGTCTCAAATAGCTTTTGGGTGCACCGATCACATGACTTAAAGTGGGGTCCTCAGCCCAGAAACCAAAGACACAATTCATGCACATCTATGACATCTGCTTCATGTAAACATGGTACACCTTGAAACCTATTGTTTTCAGTGTGGATGACATTCCCTAGCACAATGTTAAAGTTTGGACATAATTTGAAGACCCGACAATTTCAGGAGCTGAGCTCCGGACCACATCAGAATTCGTGGAAAGAAAGGAACTGACGTCATCGCGCAGCGGTGGCATTTATACATGGCTCTGCTATTTCACTTCCAGGGTGGTATGGAGCTAATGGAGAGAAGCAAGACGCCACCGTGCCGGAGTACTGCTATGAAAAATCTCCAGATATACTCTAGCATCTGGGAAATTTGCAAACCCTTTCAGACTTCGAATGGAGTATGCACAGATTTTCTTTGACACAGAGATACTAGAATGGGAACTATAATTTCAGTCTGTTTTACAGGCAGGCTTCCTATCAGGGGTCATCAAACCAGTTTGGGTGAGACCAGTTTTGTTTTCCATGGATGGAAATAAACGTAAATGGCCTTCGAGAGCCTTCCCCTTTTTTTACCATTACTTATAGAACTGACCACTCACTCCGAGCTTGCACGGCAAGTCAGAGGCAAGTAAACTGGGGGTGAAGAATCAGAGTAACAAACAAGCTTCTGCTGCCGGTCACCTGCAAAGGAGGGGGGGCGGGGGGGGGACACCGAACCCCTCAACCAGAAGGAAGGGTTCGGAGGTTGTGTGTGAAGAGCCTGTTCACCAAAGGAGTCCAACCTCCTAATGCTGCCAGGAGACAGAACACGGCTGGAAGTCCGAATACATAGGAAAGGAGGACAGCCCCACGGATACATAGTGCAGGACTTGAAAGAAGGTGACACTGCTGAACTATAGGTGGGAATGTGACCACCGCAACCACAGGACATATGTTTTATCAACACAAGGAGCAATGAGGGCTGATAACGGGGCATCCAAAGGAAGCTTATGAAGGATATAGCTAGTCTGGCACTGGGACTGGAAAGTGTAGGAGAGTAGGATCTGCTTCACATGGGTACCCCCACTTTTTGCTGGTGTTTCACTGTTTTTCGACCTTAGTCTGGCTGTGGCCCTGCTGATCAGGACCACAGCCTAGCTGCTTCCTCTCTAAAATGGTTTCCATGTACATTAGGTACATAACTAATTGGATTCTGGAGTGCATTATAAGCCCCTAGTATATGGTATACTATGTACCTAGGGCATAGGTACCTCAGAGGCCTACCAGGGCTGAAGCATGTATTATGCCACCCCTGGGAAGCACTCCAAAATGGCACCACAGGTCTGCTACTGCAGCCTGGATATGGGTGTGCTTGCACCCCTTACAGTGGTATAGGCTACCTATATCCACATCTATATACAGACACATATAAACCTATAAGCCACTCCTATGGCAGGCCTTGACAATCCTGAAGGCAGAGTGCTTGGTTTTATGTGAGAGGGTGCCCAAGCAGGAGCTGAGCCCCTCTGCAGCTTTCAGAAATACTTCCTCATGGCTGTTCTGTGATACAGCCATACCATATACTCTTAAGTGCATTATAACCTCTCTGTAAATGCTAACTTTGGGGTGGCTGCATCAAAACATGTCGTGTTTGGTGTCAAACGCTTTGGAATACTACCCCCCGCCAGTTCTGGCGGCAGAGGTAGCATTCCACCCTTCTAGAAGGAGAGACATGTTCACACTGGCTAAACCAGATAGGACTTTCCTGAGCCCTGGCATCACAAAATGGATGCCTCTGCCACAGACACGGGTCTGGCCTCCTGCTGCTGACCGAAACTCCGGCAGGGGAGGCCTGGACAATAGGTTTCCTGTCGAAGGGACCACCTCCCCAGACAGGCAGATGTGTATTGGGGCTGGGCGGGAGCACTCTCTGGTGCTTTGAAGTCCTGCACCGGGGGCACGTTTGCTGTCCCTGTGCATAGCCCAGTTCAAACCGGTTGCAGGGGCTACCTGCCCCTGCTCTGGTGTGAAACTGGACAAAGGAAATGGGTGTAACCACCCCTCTTTCCAGGCCCACCCATAGGTGGGGCCTTAGAGTTAGTCCATCCCCTAAACTTACTATAAGTATAGGAATCCAGTCCCTAGGACTTTAGATTACCCTGGACGAAACTCTGCAACGTACATCCTGGACCTTCGATGTTCTATCCAGACTAGAAGACTGAAGAGATCTCCCTTGGAGTCAAGGAGTGACTCCCCTGCTTGGCAGGCACCAAAGAAACAACTGACCGGTCTGCAATTCTGAAGCTTCCGCCGGACGCCGAAGTCTCTGCATCCCCAGAGGTGGATTTCCAGACTTTCCCGAGGCTACCCTGAGTCCACAGCAAATCTGAGGCCCTTGGCTATCGCGGGTGACGTGGAACCGTGACCCCTGGATACCGTGAACTTTTGCAGCAACACTATCTTCCTGGTCCTCCTCGAAGTTGTGCTTTGGGCTCCGAGTAGCCCCAGCCTTGAGCACCTCCTGCACCGAAGATTGTTGGCCTCCACTCCACGAGTGACCCATGGGCCAGCTTCAAGTGCGACTGCTCGAGGCTCCTTCGCGATCACTAGCCCATTGGCTAGCAGGTCCCCACGAAGGCAACTCCTTTTCTGATTGGGCTTCCCTGGTTGCTCCAGACGTGCCCGCTTACCCTCGCTGGGTGAGTCCCCCAGACCTTGCTGGTCTGCACCGCGGTCCTTTCTCTGAAATCCAGTGACTTGCCGTTGCCAAGGCTTGTTGGGTCCATTCTGGTTGCTGACACCGCAGCACTCAACAGACTTTGTGGGACAGCTCGAATCCGGCTCGTGGACTTAGTCGACGCCTCCTGGACCTCGTGGCTGAAGAGTCAAGACACCCATCAACTCACCCGAAGCACCCGACATCTGTGGGCATTGGTCCATCCTGCCCGTGGTCACTGGCTAGTGACCCAGACTCTGTCCCCTCTGCTTTCAGGTTCCTTCCATCCTAGATCCATGCTTGGATCACTTCGGACACTTCTGCTCTTCAAGGCAGCAGCAGTTCTTTGCAGGCTCCCATTGAAATAGACGACGCGACCCGACACCAAAAGACACCTATGCACCCGGCTTCCCTGGGTGAGGTAACTAGAGTACTCCGGTGCTCTCGTGGGTGCTAGCCCTAGAACTTCTCAGGTCCAAAAGGGTTTGGTCCTGACTCGATTAGAAGTGTCCCTAATCTTTAAATTTCCAACCGCGACTTTGCCCATTGAAGATAACGGGAACCCGCGGTTGTGTTTACACACTGCATACAGTCTCCGTGGGTCCCCTGTGTCACTAGCTTGGGTGGTTCCTTGGGGTAAGTCTTATCAATGGTGGACGGACCCAATGTAGTGTGGTACGATCACTGTGAGACAGTGTTTGGGAACCCACTAGGTAGGTTAAAAGACCCCTCACACACCAACCTGGTTGGTGTCATGCTTCATCATCGGGGTCCCAACCGGGTGGCCGAATGCCCCCCGGTTGTGCTGCGACGCCTGGCTACAGCGGAGCTGGTGTGGTGCAAGAGTGTGATGAAGTGATAGTTAAAATTATAAAGGTTGTCTTTAACCATTCACCATAAGGAGTTGTTTGAACTGATACAAGGTGCCCACTAGAACTAGTGGACAGCATACATCAGGCCACCTTCTCACAGAAAGCCTTTTTGTTGGAACTGGGAAGTGATTGGCAAAGCCCACTTATGCTCACTATAAGCGGGTAACCGGGAAGAAGAGTCTCCAGAGGAAGGCAAAGACTCCAATGAGAACATCAAGGACCGATCTGGTAACTGAGAAGGAGACAGCACCAACAGCTAGCCTAGGATCAGAACAGATTACTGGGGTGATGCAAGGCAGACACCCCATAGGAACTCTGAACGTTGGAAGGTGTGCACTGTCCTATCATAGACAAGGTAACTGACTGTAACCCAGACCCTCCAGCCTGACTGAAGGCAAGCGGCAGTCTGGGGCTGGGAGTCATGCTGTGTCACTGGAGAGGGAAGATACCCCGAGTGTCCACTTGTGAGTATTGCGTACAGGAACTTTCACTGACAGTCCAAGCATTAAGGAGAAACCGTGTGGCTTCAAACTCCCACTTTAAAACTAAAACACTATAACGTTCCAGGGAGTGATCCAATTGTTGTTGGTTTGGTTTTGTTTTAATCATAAAAGACGTAATAATTTTACTAAATTGGTCTGAGAGCTTTACGAAGTGTATTATTGATCCAAGGTTTGTGCGGGTACTGTAAACCCCTTGCATATTCTGAAGTCGCCTTCCGTGTCAGTTCTGTGCTACTAAAGGGTGTATGAGGCTGTCTTAGGGGTAGTTTTGCATGTTGGTGTGAAGATTTGCTCCACCAAGAAATCCAGGTTCCTACACCCACTCAGTGTACCCAGCTGTACTGAAAAATAAAGGTACTGTGATGTACTGGTAGAGCAACCCAGGTAATGGACAACAGAAAGCATGCTGTAGTGGAGACAGGATGAGTTTCCAAAGCAGTTTGTCACAACAGCATTTTAGCTATGCCTCACATTGAAATATGAATCCAGACCCTACTTCCAATCCCTCGGGTACACGACGAGTGACCACAAGGATTGCTTTTTTATTTTCAGCAGTAGTACAACACAGAACCATGAAGCGCTGGCATTACCCTCCCCCCCATCTAGCTCTTCAGAAGGAACGGCTCACCTTCTGATCCATGTTGCCGTGCAGTCGCAGAAGGTTTAGTCTTCGAGCTGCCACCGGGGACGATCCAGGGCTTTCTGCTTCTGGGCCCATGTTCAAAACATTCTTAAAAAGCATGTGGTGAAACTCCACCAGCTCACAGCTGGGAAAGAAAACTATCATCTTCAGCTTCTTTTCACACTAGAGGAAAGAGGAAAAGAAGAACAATGTGTGAAAAAGAACAAATAACACTTTCACAAGTCTTTGTTGGGGGGTCATTTTATGAAATGCTTCCAAGGAGTCCTCCACTTCACCAGGATCCTACTACACCTCTGAAGTGCAGACCTGGATACAAGTCAATGAAGGGACCTCCAAGAGGTACACGGACTGCATACAAGCAGTATTGGTACTAATCATTTGCAACTTCAAAACAACCAGGTTCCACTCCTTTTTATTTGCCCTCACACACTTCAATTTCCAAAACTCTCAAAAGAAAAGGTCTGTGACATGCTTGTGCTGCTAGACAGCATACTCAACTTTGGTTTCTGCACTAAAGGGGTCTCCAAATCAATTTTTCACAATGTATGTCTCCTAAGAGAGGTTCTGTCATTCCTTCATCTCTTTCAGAAAGCTCACCTAGACCTCGCCGAGTAACGTTATGCTTGAACCACTAGAACAACCTTTAGACAGGCCTCACAAACAAAACACGTAGCACAACTCCTGTTTTACTTGAAATGACATGACCACATCACAGTGGCACCTACGCCCCTCCAGTTGCACCTAGTGAAAGAAAGATTGAATGAAAACCACCTGTCATGACCATACAGCACTACTGGCTGAACTACTGTCCTGCTGTTGGTCCCTTACTTTGCAACCAGAGGTCTAGGATCTGCCAAGAGAAACTTACTACCTACAAGGACAACACAATACAAGAAATTCAACAGAAGATGCCTTGGCGGACAGAGCTCATCTTTGTGGAACCCTCTACCACAGCTACTTGACTAGAAACTGACTCTCTCAAATTCAGCTGAGTCTTGAAAAAAAAACACCTCTCAAGTAAGATGTATGGTTGGCCCGCTCTTATGTGCTGGCTATTATTCATCCACCTGTTATCTGATCATGCCCCATGCTTGTAAGATGCTGAAGACCAGCTACTGTATGCTTTATTTCAGACTTTGAGACACTTTCGGGGCCTTATCACCATATATCAGCACTCATAGAGGAGGGTTTGCAACAGCTGACTGACTGGTACATGTGGTCTATGATTATTAGCCACTCGTCTTCCAATATATATTGATATCACAAAGTGCTCTGAAGAATAATTAATATATAGTTAATCTTATTATTCAACCCGGTTGCTGATTTTAGTAACCTTAGAAGAATGAAGAAGTGAGAAACTAATGAGCTACAGTTTGCACATTGTTTTCTGTAGCTGATGCATTAACCCACTCAGCTGTACCTATGCATTATTAACACAAAATGTCTGTTCACTTTAAGCTGTTATGTAATGGAAACAAAATAGATGACTGCATCAGTGCACTGTACACAAGGAGTAATAAAGACAAGAACAAAAAACAGATTCATTTCATGCAAGAAAAGTCAGGTACAGTACATCACGTAGACCTAAAAAGCTAAAAAACAAAAAAAAGAAACCACACTTTAGACAGAACCAAACCTAAAGGATGACAACCGGGCAACGTTTTAGAGGTCTCTAATAAGAGATAATGCTGGTTTCTTTCGTTGCAGCATTTTGTAGAACGAATTCCCTTAGGGGAGGTCATGTGGCGTAACGGCTAGGACGGTCGACCCTGGAGCTGGGGAACCGGGTTCGAGTCTCGGCAGGAACGCTCAACATTCTGTGATTCTGGGCAAATCAATGAATCTCCCTGAGCCTAACAAAAAGATGAATGTGTCCATCTGTAACGCACCTGGAGCTCATGTAAAGCGCTCCAACACCTCCGGGTCTAGTTTGCGGTATATAAAACTCGCAAAAAATTTGTGTTTATTTAAAACAGAACCTTCGATTCTCCTGTCATTGGAATGTTGACGCTAGCATGTGTTGTGTTTTTAAAGCTGCCGTACCTCCGGGTTGTCGGCTGAATAGCTGTGTCACTGATCTTACAGAATAAAGGTTTTTACAAAAAAAACAAAAAACTCGCAAAAACAAAAAACAAAAAAACCTTTTATTTCTCAAAATAATAAAGTTGCCCGCCTTTGGCCTTCCTAGATGAAAACATACATTTAGTACCTAGAAACACCACTGTGTATTTCTCTTTATGTTATGATAAAAGAGCTGACAGGAAAAAGACATTCAAAGAAACTCACCAGTGTCTTGCCATGCACAAATGTAGCCAGCAGGACAAGACGCAGCTTACTGGGCACCACCACCACATGCTGCTGCAGGTTCTCTGGGATGGCATAGCTATCCGGTCCGGGGGTTTCAGTGGGCCTTTGGTCTCCTTGCTGTCTAGGGGACACCACTGGGACTTCCTCTGTGACAGACACATTAACTGGATCCTTCAGACTGATGTCTGCCAAACGGACAACAGCTACAAGCAGGAGACAAAAAGATGAAAATATATAGTAAGTTAGTAATCCTGAGTTGGTGTCAGGGGTGACAGACTCAGCTGCTGTCCTGCTACAGTTACACCAGGAAGCCTTTCGAGAGCTTATGTCAATTAGCACGGTCGGCTGTTATACACACATTCGGTTTGGAGTGCTTGATGGGGAACATCTCTGAAAATACTTACTTTGCACAAAACAGCCCTCCCTTTATTCCTTTAGAATGATTCCTCCAAATACCCATTGCCCCCATCACTCTGTATTAAAGACTGTGACACAAGAATGGAATGGCTGAAGCCTTTTGGCTTTGTCAATGCTTGTTTTATCCTGTGTTTTGCAACACTCAGTTGTTCAGGGAAGCTGCCGACCCTTGTCAACCTAAACATAAAATGGCTAAAAAAGTAAATATTTTTTGGTCTCAAAAAGCCCACATTGGCATAGCAGTCCCAGGCAGTGAAGAGAACTACTTTGTGTGTGGATGACTCCTTGTGAAAGGGGAATGCGTCACTCACAGTGAAGCTAGCCAACGGCTGAAGTGGCCTACTGACTCATGCTGTGTGCTGTAGTGGGGGGAAGAAAAATGTGACTGACAGAACAGACCAATGGGTGAAGGTGCTGGCTGAAAGCCCCCCCCAAATTTAAGTATAGCATACAAATAATTTAAGTGAAATGAAAAGGTCTTGGCTAAGGCTAGACCAAAAAAAAAAAGGGGGCAGCGCTTAGGAACAAAAGGAATTGTATTTTTTTTCTAGCTTAAATCCTAGTAAAACTGCTGGTCCCTTGATAATTGGGAGTGTCTGTGAGAGATCAGGGCCTTCACGTATCTATTGGCGACTTGAGTGGCGGGCTGGATGTCCCGTGTCTGTATGGTTCTAACAGGGGAGGAGGGGCTTCTTTGAATCCGAAGAAAAGGGTGTCCATTCAATAAAACAAAAAAAGCTTGTAAAAGCAAAGACAGTGCTGTAAGTGCCAATATTGCCCAAGGTCCCAGCTCTGTGTTTTGCGCATTTCGCACCAAATGACAAATCCATATAGTTGACCCACCTTGCGAGAGTGTGGCTGAGAGCAGCACGTTCTGCCGGACATCGCACTCTGCGTTCAACGCGTTCAGTATGGCGGTGATGTCTTTTTCAAAACCCAAGTCAAGAATTCTGCAAATAGCACATGATATTGTTAAACACCGAGCAATCACAGCGGACACGTCTCCAACAGCTGGCAACCAGTGTGATAGTACGACAGGAAGACACAGGGGGCGCCTCCCCTTTGGGGGTCCTTCCATCCACTGATGAGTTTCGACACTTTAAAGTGTTATTGGCAACTACTGGCAACACAATCAGACGTTTTCTTTTTGACACAAAATGCTCTTAAATAAGACACTTCTACATCTCAGAAGGTTTCCCACCATGCCTCTCACCACGTTTCTCTATATCCCATGCAAGTTAAAAGTCTTGATAATTTTGGTTTCGTTATTCGTACACTGTGACACAAGAAACAAAAACTAATGTTGCAGGCAGTCTGCTGGAGAGCATGAGCCATAAGAAACAAGAAGTCTTACATTAGAACTGACAATTCTTAGCCTTCTAAACTGCAGAGGCAGCTGGACTATATATATATTTTAAAAAACCACTTCCAACATCGTTCCGGGTTATAGGAGGAGTGCGAAGGATCTCAGATCACAATGGTGTGGCTGAAATGTTCTGACACAGGTGGCACAGTGAGCCCAGAGCTCTTGTAAATGTACCTTAATGTATGTACTAGACAGACACTTCAAGGGAGCCCTTTGCTCAACTGCTTGTAAGTGCAGAACCCTCCATGCCATATCAAATTTACAAGGATCCTGCATAGTGCCCACTGCAAAGTCCTACCCCAGCTGCAGAGTGGCCAAAAAAAGGCGAGGAGACCAAGGTATAAACCTTTGCAATAGCGCAGCCTTGAGAAAATGTATGAGACGAGTATGGAGGGAAGGCTCTTTCAAAGGATGCGGAGATGATGGAAGCAAGAGCTGGAAACTGCATTCATCTGAACTTTAAAAGAGGCCTCCAGGACAACGCCCAGAGATTGTACTTTGGTGGCTGGTACGGGAGGATCCCCCAGAGAGAAGCCCCGAGCCTTGCCTCAGTGGCCTGGGGTGCTCCCATCAATAAAACAGCCCATTCTTGGATGGCGACCGAACAATCTGCCAGCCAGATCACCAATGAAAGAGCTCTCCTGTCAAATCATATAATGAGCCGAGTATCGTCCGCGTAGTATAAAGTCTGCCAACTCAAACACCGGATCAGATGTGGAAGAGGACGTATAAACATATTACATAAAGGGAGGGTGCATAGAGAAATACAAGTGGGGGTGACAATGTACACAGATGGAGAAATGTATATACTGGTAGAACATGTACATGTGTGTGTTCAAGTATACATTATGCAATAATGGGCATGTATAGGGGCCAGGTGGAGAGAAGGGGGGATCCGTGGGGAGGTAGGGTGCATCAAGGGGGAGGATGGGAGGCAGAGAATTAATGCAGAGGAGAAAAGGAGGAATAACCCCTGCTGTAAGGAACCACAGTTCTACAGTGAATCTTATTTTTTTACACCTCCCCTATTCCAGCCTGGCACTCTGATTCTAGAGGCGCCTGTGATACCAGTTCCAGGATGTGCCCAATAGGCCTTTGTTCTGCTGGCTCGCCTGGCTTTGAAGAGACTGCTTGGCTGGCAGTCTATTAAACATTGTTTGGGTACCAAGGGAGTGATGTCTACTGCTCAACCCACCGATGTAAAAAGAGTTTCAACGAGGACCTTTGGCAGGACCACCAACCAGTACTTCAGGAAATTCTAGGAGACTCAAAAGAAATGATGTGCAACCTAGGAAATGAATAGATGGAGGCCTGGAAGGAAGGGAGGATAGTACTCAGGAGTCATTAAACATGTTATTTCAGCAGCATACCACACAAGCAAGTCTTGTAGCAACGTCAGCGTTTGGCGGATTATAAATACGTCCTCATATCTCTACCTTTGGCAGAAAGCTGAGGCAGTAACGGTGCCCCAGGAGCCCTCATGGGACTTCACACAAATAGGAGGCCCCCAATTCGCAGTAACTTGGAAATCCTTATAGACTCCTCAGAATTCCAGAGGCGCAAGTGGGATGACGTCACACCAGTTCCTGGAAATGCATTGAAAGTCTGACAGGCGGCTCCGTCAACATGACAGAGCCCTACATCAAACTTTCAATTTTTTTTTTATTTTCAAAAACAAAAGCGTGATTTTGTTTCTGGAAATAAAAAAAGAAATGACCCCCCTCACCATGGGAGTGAAAGAAAAACCGGTCCATGTGATCGCCCACTCTAAATAGGGCGGGTGGACACATGACCAAACCATGGACAGCCTTACTCCGTCCGTCCGGACACTGGAGGTGTACGCAGGCAGCAGAGACGGAGTAGTCTCGCCCACCTACATGCTGAAGCTCCGCCCGACTCTAAATGATGCGGGCGGGACTTTGCTTTGGCGGAGACGGTCTAAATCATAACTAAGTCTCCATACACACTCACAAAATATGTCAACTGGAAAAAGGTGTCCCAGTGACGAAGACATTTGTTGACCTGAGTACAGGATGGAGCTTTGGGTAACTGCTTCTTGTGAATGAATCTAGTGAGCTGTTAGGCACCCTAGGCAGGGCACTCTGGATAGGAAACCCCACAACAGAGGCTCTACTACAGGACCAAGCCACTGTGCTCGGGGAACTTGGCATCGGAGCATCAGCTGCAGCACCCAGAGTGGTCCTGCTGCAGAAACAGATGCCCACAGGAGTTGTTACAGCTGCCCACCCTATGTTTTAGGTCTTGCCTAACAGGCAGCTTTTAGCTGTCCATTTATGAAAGACCTCTTGTGCACCATATTGGATTAGTGCTCGCCCACTGCTTACTACTGGTTTGCTTTGTCACTCGTGTCTCCTTGCTTCTTATTTGTTGGCTTGCCTGTCTCCTCTTGTGTTTGCTCTTCCTTGGAGGATACCCTCTTTACCATTCTTTTGATTGGTACACTTGTATGGCTCGACTGCTCACATTTAGAGAACTATTTTTTTTCTTTTTCATCAAGCTCTCCATAAGAGTGCATGTGTTTCCTTGCTGTCTGGTATGCTGAAACCCCGCCCTCCCCAATATGCTTCACCGTTGCTTCCCCCCAACTTGAGTTCAAATGTTTTAAAGTTGTAATTTTCTGGGAGGACCCAGAAGCTGTCAAAAGTGCATAAAGCACTTTCGAGGTCCTCCTTTGGTCAATCAACCCCACCCCCCAATCAGTTCTCCAACTCACTCCCCCACCCCTCACGGTCATTTCATTTTTTTTTTTTTTTTTAACTTTTATTATTGGAAGGCCCGACAACTGCCATTTGCTGTCAGGTTCCATCGTTCTATTAAAAGCTATTTTGCTGAAATACCATTTCTGTTTTTTTAAATGATTTACCAAACTAAGTGGTATCCACCATCTTTGATTGGAAAAATAAAAAACAAAAGAAAATTGCCGCTGCGTCATTCTGTAGGCGCACACACAGAATGCCATGGTCAGCAGTAGCCACCTTATTGTTTTCCCATAGTATCAGCACAAAGCACTGGCAAAGCAAATACATCAACACGAGAAGACCTACTGGATTTGCCAATATTCAAGGCCCTAAAACAGCCTTGTAATCGAGTGCGAGTTGAGAGGGATTTGGTGGAGGAGGTAAAACATTTTGACAGCAGCAACTGGGGTGAACTGAATTAAGTTTGAAATCAAATTTTGCAATTTCGGTTCATTTCATACAATACTTTTGAATAAAGCCTGCGACCCATGGAGTGTAATTAGGAGGTGTAAGAGGCCAGTAAACAAGGGACTCCGACTGTGCCAAACACATCACCCAGGCAGCGAGTTCCTGCACACCCAGAACATCGCCTTCGAGTCGCATGAAGTGTTTAGTATGGAACACCGGTACATTTCTGGAGCTACGCGTGGTGTTAAACACAATGTTAGCATCTTTGTAGTCCACAAGGTTAAGAGACCTTCTTTCCACAAAATGAACTTGAACCAGCTGGAGGAAGACTGCCCTGGTTATAAGATGTCCAGAGGGTGGAGACGAGGGAGGAAGGCCCTGAGATGGGGATGTGCAAAGAGGTCACGAGGAACGCAAATGACCATGGGGGCAGAAAGGGGACATCTAGAGGTAGAAATGGGGAGAAAGAAAGAGGAGGAAGAGCGAAAACAGAGTGCAAACAACATTTATGTTGCAGTCTGCAATACATCATTAGGTACGCCCTTCTCACAGTCGCTCCAACTATAAGAAGCGCAGGGGGTTACCTATCAGCTTCATCTAAGATCAGCCACTGAACGCGTCCAAAGTGAATATTCTTTGTCGTCTTGATGTGATCCACCAGCCGACCCGGAGTTGAAATGAGAATGTTTATTCCTTTACGAATTCTGTATTGAAACATATCCAACAACAAATGGTCGTTAACAGGTAACATTTCTCATTATACATATGAACGTTACTTTAAACCATCCACACAAGACTCAAACTAAAGACTAAAAACAATTATTGAACTTTTTTTTTTTAAAACGAAAATGGTGACAAATCACTCAGTAACTCAAGGTTTAGTACAAGAGAGGGAGGGAAAAGAGTGGGGAGAAAGTGTGGGGAATGGGAAAGTAGTAAGAGGGAGTGAAATGAGAAAAAAAGATTAGGAGGAGGGAACAGGGAGGAGAAGGAGACTGACAAACGTGCCAGGGAGAAGCTGTTCGGGGAGAGGAGACAAGGTTGAAAGAAAGGCAGGGTAAGGGAGGGAGACAGGGAGGGAGGCAAGGAGGGAGGGAGAGATACAGGAAGTGGAAGAAGAGCTTGTGTAAGACCAGCAGAAAGCGCCGGGATGATGTGTGGGGGAAGCAGTAAGAAGTAAAAGTAGTAACAGCGGAGCATGGTTTAGTGATCAGGCTGACCACTGTGGGCCCAGGGAAGTGACGTTCTAGTGCCTGCATCTGGATATCAAGAGCCTGCTTGTTAAGCAGACACTCAATCAATCAGGGTTGCGAAAGTGCAGCTACTCACCTGCGAGGGTCTCATGATGCTGGAGAGGGGTGGCGGGGGGGCTCCATTGAGTGCTGGGGTCATCCGAAGAGCCAGGTCTTGAGGTCCTTCCTGAACTGAAGCAGTGTAGGAACTTGCCGTAGGTGGAGGAGGTTATTCCAGGCCTTGGCTGTGAGGTAGGAGAAGGACTTTCCTCAAGTTCTGGTCTTGTAGATGCACGGGATGGTGGCTACAGAGAGGTCAGCTGATCAGAGATGTCTATTGGGTGCGTGGAAGGAGAGGCGATTGTTTAGGTATGCAGTTCCGATGTTGTGGAGGGCCTTGTAAGCGTGAGTAAGGAGCTTGAAGGTTATTCTTCTTTCGATGGGAAGCCAGTGGAGGTCGCGGAGGGGTTTGGTGATGTGGCTGTGACGGCAGATGTCTAGGATCAGTCTGGCTGAGGCGTTCTGGAGTTTGCGAAGTAGTTTCTTGCTGATTCCAGCATAGAGGGCATTGCCGTAGTCAAGTCTGCTACGGATGAGGGCGTGCATGACCGTTTTTCTGCATTCGGATGGGACACACTGAGGAACCCCATCTGCTTACATTGGGCCCCTAGATTATTGTTTACTCTAGTTTTTAGCTTCTTTTGGGACTCCGGTTTGTAAATTCACCCCATAAGCTCTGCAGAGAACGGCCAACCTTTGCTTCCACCAGCAGAACGCTGCTGTAGCATACATGTCATCAACACCATTATCATGGTAACCGCTGTCCCCAGTGTCACCGACACAGCTCCCACCAATACTACCACCGCTGTTCCCAGCCCTGCTACCATTAATGCTGCTGCTCCCAGCACCACCCCTACTGCTGTTGAGACTCACACCCTCACCACTGCAGAACCCACTGCTACCACTACCGCCATTTCTTTCACATGCAAACCATGCACAGCAAAATGAGTTATGCAAAGAAGGTTGAAAATAATTTAAGCGGAGTGAGTACAAACCTATCAGTATAGAAATGCAAGAGTAGTCATGTGATTTATGTGAAATGTTTCTTCTCCAGAGAAGACTCTCAGTTAGATGTGTCGAAAATTACAAAGGTGCGTACATTGATAACAACAATATTGCATTGATGTTTGGTAACAATTTAAAATAGTTATCAATGTGGTCCTGGGTATCGGAGGAAACTAATATTAAATAAATCAAGGCAGACGGTCAACACTAGCCACACTGCGATAAAACCCTTTATTTTAAAGGCAAATGAGGACGTTTCAAAGCGAGTGATCTGCAGTTGGGGCTCATGCTCCTGGTGTCTTCCATTGTACAGGGCTCATGCTCCTGGTATCTTCCATTGTACAGGGCTCATGCTCCTGGTGTCTTCCATTGTACAGGGCTCATGCTCCTGGTGTCTTCCATTGTACAGGGCTCATGCTCCTGGTGCCTTCCATTGTACAGGGCTCATGCTCCTGGTGTCTTCCATTGTACAGGGCTCATGCTCCTGGTGTCTTCCATTGTACAGGGCTCATGCTCCTGGTGCCTTCCATTGTGCAGGGCTCATGCTCCTGGTGTCTTCCATTGTGCAGGGCTCATGCTCCTGGTGTCTTCCATTGTACAGGGCTCATGCTCCTGGTGCCTTCCATTGTACAGGGCTCATGCTCCTGGTGCCTTCCATTGTACAGGGCTCATGCTCCTGGTGCCTTCCATTGTACAGGGCTCATGCTCCTGGTGTCTTCCATTGTACAGGGCTCATGCTCCTGGTGTCTTCCATTGTACAGGGCTCATGCTCCTGGTGTCTTCCATTGTACAGGGCTCATGCTCCTGGTGTCTTCCATTGTACAGGGCTCATGCTCCTGGTGTCTTCCATTGTACAGGGCTCATGCTCCTGGCGCCTTCCATTGTGCAGGGCTCATGCTCCTGGCGTCTTCCATTGTGCAGGGCTCATGCTCCTGGCGTCTTCCATTGTACAGGGCTCATGCTCCTGGTGTCTTCCATTGTACAGGGCTCATGCTCCTGGTGTCTTCCATTGTACAGGGCTCATGCTCCTGGTGTCTTCCATTGTACAGGGCTCATGCTCCTGGTGCCTTCCATTGTACAGGGCTCATGCTCCTGGTGCCTTCCATTGTACAGGGCTCATGCTCCTGGTGTCTTCCATTGTACAGGGCTCATGCTCCTGGTGCCTTCCATTGTACAGGGCTCATGCTCCTGGTGTCTTCCATTGTGCAGGGCTCATGCTCCTGGTGTCTTCCATTGTACAGGGCTCATGCTCCTGGTGCCTTCCATTGTACAGGGCTCATGCTCCTGGTGCCTTCCATTGTACAGGGCTCATGCTCCTGGTGCCTTCCATTGTACAGGGCTCATGCTCCTGGCGCCTTCCATTGTACAGGGCTCATGCTCCTGGTGCCTTCCATTGTACAGGGCTCATGCTCCTGGTGTCGTCCATTGTACAGGGCTCATGCTCCTGGTGCCTTCCATTGTACAGGGCTCATGCTCCTGGTGTCGTCCATTGTACAGGGCTCATGCTCCTGGTGCCTTCCATTGTACAGGGCTCATGCTCCTGGTGTCTTCCATTGTACAGGGCTCATGCTCCTGGTGTCTTCCATTGTACAGGGCTCATGCTCCTGGTGTCTTCCATTGTACAGGGCTCATGCTCCTGGTGTCTTCCATTTGTACAGGGCTCCTGCTCCTGGTGTCTTCCATTGTACAGGGCTCATGCTCCTGGTGTCTTCCATTGTACAGGGCTCATGCTCCTGGTGTCTTCCATTGTACAGGGCTCATGCTCCTGGTGCCTTCCATTGTACAGGGCTCATGCTCCTGGTGCCTTCCATTGTACAGGGCTCCTGCTCCTGGTGTCTTCCATTGTACAGGGCTCCTGCTCCTGGTGTCTTCCATTGTACAGGGCTCCTGCTCCTGGTGTCTTCCATTGTACAGGGCTCCTGCTCCTGGTGTCTTCCATTGTACAGGGCTCATGCTCCTGGTGCCTTCCATTGTACAGGGCTCATGCTCCTGGTGTCTTCCATTGTACAGGGCTCATGCTCCTGGTGTCTTCCATTGTACAGGGCTCATGCTCCTGGTGTCTTCCATTGTACAGGGCTCCTGCTCCTGGTGTCGTCCATTGTACAGGGCTCATGCTCCTGGTGCCTTCCATTGTACAGGGCTCATGCTCCTGGTGTCTTCCATTGTACAGGGCTCATGCTCCTGGTGTCTTCCATTGTACAGGGCTCATGCTCCTGGTGTCTTCCATTGTACAGGGCTCATGCTCCTGGTGTCTTCCATTGTACAGGGCTCATGCTCCTGGTGTCTTCCATTGTACAGGGCTCATGCTCCTGGTGTCTTCCATTATACAGGGCTCGTTAACAAAAACTTCAGAACTGCATTAATTGTGTTGTAGGACTGGAGTTGGAATGCCGTGTGGGGTAGCAGCTTCTGAATTTACTCAGCTGTAATGTGAAACTGTTGTTATTGTGGCATGAAGGGGGGGGGGGGTGCAAAGACTTGATTTAAGTCAGTTGAGCAGTGTTGGGTTGAAAAGTTGGCAAAGACTCATGACCTATCCCAATTGAGCAGAAGATGCGATGGATAGGAGCGGGAGTCTCATCCTGTATTGCCACTCGCGTGGAAGTATGGGGTGGAGGATGCATTTTGGAGGAATAGGAAGGATAATTGCTTTTTGATTCATACCAATGGAGAGCACATCTGAAAGTGTGAGGGCTCAAAGTTACCCCAAAGCAGGAGTTGGACTGAAGAACGAGGGGAGAGGGATTTCTGAACTATCCTCGTTGAGGTGCAAGACTAACCAGGGAGGTGGGGGCAAAGGCTCTGTTGGGGGTAACAGGATTGTTCTGGGTTGGGGTGCGAACTATCTGATTAAGCGGTAGGATTGGTGGACTGTAAGAGGGGGCAAGGCCGAGTCTACTCATTTGTTGGGTTGGGCCAAGTAATCCGTTACGCCAACGGAATTGGGCGAAATTTCGCGACTTCATACTCTGACGAATCCGCGTTACTCTTGTAACGCTGAGTTCCAGGCAAATTGCGACAGGGTGGAATTTTTTCTCGTGCGCGGCTCCAGAGCGGTAAGTTGGCGAGACAGATTTGGCATTCCCTATTTCCGGTCGCATTAGGGGTAGCGATTTTCTGGTCGAGTAAGGGGCAGAGATTTTTCTAACGTGGGTGGCCGCGACTGTTTGTCGTCACAAGGCTGCCACTCGAGTTGCAGCGAAATCGCTGATTTTCCAGCCCGTAATGAGCTACTGGCGCTAACTCACAGCACGACATGCCTATTGCTGGGCATTGGCACAAATCCACAAATTCTCATTGAGTTTTTATGTAACTCCGCAGACTCAAATTCAAAGCGTTCCGCCCACCCCTACTCATTTCTCACCATTGGGGAGGATGAGTGTTGGTGTACATAGGCTGCAGATCTATCCACAAGTGAAAGGCGGGATTTGAACAAGGAGGAAGAGGGCGAGAGGCAGACTTTCTGGATTCATTCCTGTTTGGACGGAAGACTAGAGGACTCCGAGCCATCGCTATTTGTGCAAAAGACTGTTGGGGATCAGCTTCTCCAACTACCCTAGATGAGCAGTAGAAATGGTGGAATGGGTGTAGGACGCAGAGTCTACTGATTTATTGTTGTTGAGCTAGAAGACTACTGGGGTCAGAGTCTCTAGGTATTTACCCAATGAGCTGTAACACCGGAGAAAGTTGGGGAGGGGACTAGAGAGGCAGACTGTTTAGACTTATCCCTGTTTGGGGTGGAAGAATGCACAGAAGATGAGAACAACTTCCAATTTATCACCAAGTGGCATAAAACTGGGGGGGGGGGGGGGGTGGGTTGGGATTAGATCATCTCATCGTCTATTCTCCATCAAAGGTAAGGCTGGGCTGTGGTCATATTCCCAAGGATGTTAGAAAGAGAAAGCATGCACTAGTACCTAGCTTTCTCAGACTTCTTCTTCTCGCCCCCCATCAGCACCCCTGGCACAATCCACATGAACGGCTGAAAAGAGAGATAAACAGGTTAAAGATTTGAGGGACTTACCCAAAGTTCTCCTCCTTCTATCCATCTAACTCCCATAAGGCCATGGATACATCTGTCATCATCCCATCTTGAATGGACTATTACTATTGTCTTTATACAGTGTTCCCCGCTTCAGCAGATACACAGCGTGGCAGCAAGACACAAACACTCAGAAGTGAAAGCAAACATGGCCCATCTCTTACAAACTATGGTAACTCCTCACTATGAAAACGGGTCAGTTTCAAGTCACTCTGTGTAGCCCACAAGACATCCTACACATTTGGGCCAATCTTCTAATTCCACTGACTGTGCTACATGGCGGTGAAGGGCAGCTCTGCTGCTAGTCATCTGCAACAGACTGCCTCGTAACGTTCTCACTGATGGATGGATGGATGGATGGATGGATGGCCGACCATGCTGCTGCGACTGCATTTCACGCTCTATTTGAATGCTCACTTGTTTTGAACATTATCCGGTTCCAGCACATGGAGACTTATAGTTTATGAAGTCTAAGTGCACGAAGGGAATTGTTGTCTCTCATATTCATTTAATCCAAGGGTTGTCCTTATCTTGACGATGGCCAGAGGATTTACAGGATGGGGTCAAAATATCAACTTTTGTACCAAAAATACAGAAACTCGGGGTATTTTTGCTTTACCAAAATATAATTTTTCTTTGGCTTTTCTAATCCAAAGAAATCAGCTTGGCATTGTTTTTGCTCTTTAGCACTGCAAAATCTTCAAGTTCAGCTTTGACTGTGCAGAGCGCTTGGATCCCGGCACAGTCTGCATCTAACAATAGTTGTTTATCAGAAGCACCCATTAGTTTGGGCTTTAATAAACCGGACACTTCAGCCCAAAAATATGTTAAATAAAATCTTTACAAAAGGTACAAACTATGTTTTGCCCACATAGGTCTTCTTTGAAATATTTGATTCTCTTGTGAGTACCGCATGACATGTTGTACTATAAACCAATGCAACCCTTTTAGGAATTCACTAACCGGATCTTCGATACAGTCTGCCAGAATCTTTAGAACTGTAGGGAACAATAATTTCAATGAAACAATTGTTTGTTTTTCTATACTTTCTACAACAGAACTTAAGAATAATGTGAGATATGAAATGAAAACTTGAGGTCTCTGCCAAGGGACACTGGGCAGCGTCATCGAGCCGTCATTAAAACCCAGAAGGACCTCCCAAAAACCTCCAAGCTGTTTGCAATTGCTTTGGTCTTCTTCCAAAACTGGAGGTTTGACTTTTCCCTCTTTAAAAGTCTCTCTGCTGTGGGTAAGTGGGAGTTCTACAGCCGTATCTAGGTAAACATACCAACCTGCATGTACATAGGGACTAAAACATTGACTCTGAATATTTTCTAATCTAAGTTAATAGAAAATCTATATATCACCAATATTTCAGGAGTTGATGTTATGGTCCTGATATCTGTAGATCAATATTTAGGGACTAATAATGTCACATACAACCCTGGATAAACGAGCAAATTAAACATAATGCAACCACGAGCACAAAACAGAGTGCATGATGCCCCCACCTTCAATAACTTCTGTATGGTCTCAAAGCTTTGCAGGGCAAGCTGGGAAGGAAAACAGAGAGAGCAATGTTAGGGCACAACAATGATCACATTGTCAGGTATTACACGGATTTGCTTTGTCACCTAAATATAAGCGATTATTTTCCCGCAGACTGATTCTCAGTTTACTGACCTACGATGATAACGCGTAGTTTCGACTCCCCCCTCCCTCAAGTATTCGAAATAAAGACTTGTAGAAAACCTCTCGATTACAACCGTAGAACACACCAAGCTATTTCAACAGTTAAGGATGGTTTAATAGGACAGCCTGCACGAATACCACAAACATCTGCAGGGAGAATGGGGCTCCGGTGGGGTGCACATTACAATGATAGAAGCAGGCTTCCTACAAGACGGCAAGGGGTTCTTCGTTCTGTGGGGTGCACATTACAATGATAGAAGCAGGCTTCCTACAAGACGGCAAGGGGTTCTTCGTTCTGTGGGGTGCACATTACAATGATAGAAGCAGGCTTCCTACAAGACGGCAAGGGGTTCTTCGTTCTGTGGGGTGCACATTACAATGATAGAAGCAGGCTTCCAACAAGACGGCAAGGGGTTCTTCGTTCTGTGGGGTGCACATTACAATGATAGAAGCAGGCTTCCAACAAGACGGTAAGGGGTTCTTCGTTCTGTGGGGTGCACATTACAATGATAGAAGCAGGCTTCCAACAAGACGGCAAGGGGTTCTTCGTTCTGTGGGGTGCATATTACAATGATAGAAGCAGGCTTCCAACAAGACGGTAAGGGGTTCTTCGTTCTGTGGGGTGCACATTACAATGATAGAAGCAGCCTTCCAACAAGACGGCAAGGGGTTCTTCGTTCTGTGGGGTGCACATTACAATGATAGAAGCAGGCTTCCAACAAGACGGTAAGGGGTTCAAAATTCAGGAAATTATTTTTAGACTTCAAGATACCATTCAACGCTCACCACAGGCAACATTAACAATCCTACAACACATGGTAAGAGAGGCCTTGTCACATCTACTATTACGGAGGCACTTACCTCTCTGGTGGGCACCAGTATCAGTGCGTAAGGGCCATTGCTGCGCTGTAAAAACATGGAGAAACACGATTAAATAGGTTCATGGAAGGTAGATGCAAAAACCATTAGCATCACCCGAGATCCTTCACCACCCATAACCAGAGCCCCAAACAAAGGCTTAATTTAGAAAATTGGAAAACAAATTCAACTTAGGAACTAACTATTACTGACAGGGCAGGGTAAAATGCAAATGGGTGCAGTAAGGCACATTAGATGTTGCAACAAGAGGACATGGCGGAAGTGCCGACGAGAGGACAAGGCGGAAGTGAGCCCGACGAGAGGACAAGGCGGAAGTGAGTCCCGACGAGAGGACAAGGCGGAAGTCCCGACGAGAGGACAAGGCGGAAGTCCCGACGAGAGGACAAGGCGGAAGTCACGACGAGAGGATGCAGTAGATGTTGCAGTAGCAGTAAGCAGCGCATGCTGCAGCAGGGCGGCACAGTGAATGCCATATCATGCACAGCACAGATGTCGAGAAATCGAGGGTGTTGCAGTTGTCAAGATAAGACAAAAGTGTAGTGATGTCAGGAGGAGGGTAAACCAGATACCAGAAAAGAACTGCATCCAACATGTTGACACAGTAGGGCTCTGCAGATGTCTGCCCACAGAAGCAAAATGTCACATTAGGACAGGCTGAGAGCAACATAACAAACGGAAGAGAATGTCACCCTGGAAGTTAGGACAGCATGAGAACAACATAAACTGAAGAGAAGGGAACCCTGGAAGTTAGGGCAGGCTGAGAACAACATAAACAGAAGAGAAGGGCACCCTGGAATTTAGGACAGGCTGAGAACAACATAACGAATGGAAGAGAAGGTCACCCTGGAAGTTAGGACAGGCTGAGAACAACATAACGAATGGAAGAGAAGGTCACCCTGGAAGTTAGGACATGCTGAGAACAACATAAACTGAAGAGAAGGGCACCCTGGAAGTTAGGACATGCTGAGAACAACATAAACTGAAGAGAAGGGCACCCTGGAAGTTAGGACAGGCTGAGAACAACAAACTGAAGAGAAGGGCACCCTGGAAGTCAGGACAGGCTGAGAACAACATAAACTGAAGAGAAGGGCACCCTGGAAGTTAGAAGAGGGGATTCAAGAGCTTCAGTGACAGGCAGTATATGCTTGAGTCATTCATACAAGGCTCAAAATCTAAATTGGGTTGTTTACATTTGTTGGATACCTAAAAACTGTTTTCACATTTATTTTAATTTTGCATGGTGGTAGCTTATTCAAGGCTTCTTTGAACTAATTAGAGGGTTAACTGTCCACATTTAATTATAGAGCCCAAAACGTGGACTCTGCTCAGGTTTATTCTACTGGACTTTATGGACTCAATAGTTGTTTAGATAAACAAAGAGAAATATGTATGTAAATTCTTTACAAAAGTGATGATCTTGGGAATAAAATAGAATTATAAAGTAATATGTTAAAAATTAAAAATCATCATTTCAGACTTGGAAATCTACTGAAATACCATCTAAGGATGAATGAGTTCCTTCATGCCTTACGTATCAAAGTATTCCTCTGTAAACGTACCTGCTTTTAATTATGATATTCACTGAATATTGTTTTTGTCAGGGATTAGACTTATGATTTTCCATACAAGAAATTGATGAACTGTAAGACTAAAACAAATACAGAAACCATACAGAATGGAACCGCACTCTAAAACGAAATGCATAGTGTTTGTTGAAAACATACAATTGAATTATGACAGGTTGCAAAATATACTTTATTACACGTTTTATTTTGGATTAAAGTGCCTGTTCTTTTCTGAATAGAGCAACTGTAGTTGAAATCTGATTCGTTATTTTTTCTGTTTGACGTAAACAGCCTTGAAAAAGTCCTGGAAATCTTGTAGGACTAAACGTGTTGGCGAGATGAAGTGTAATTTATTGATTATTTCTGCACCTCATACTTGGAAAACATTTGGATATAACAATATGTATTTGTAATCCGGACATTTGTAATTTTGACATAAATCCACTGTGTGCCAGCTAATGCCTAGTTTGTGGAATAATAAATGAAGGGAGCCAAGGTTTTGCCCAGAAGCCTACAGTAGGCACTATCGAAGGTTGGGGTCCTTCATACCAAGGCAGCATACTCTTGACTCCACCCGATGCCTCTTTAATCTCCAACCAGACACTCTACGCCCCTTTAGCTCACCCATGCAAGTCCCTGCTTTCTCTTTTTTTACTATTTTGTTTCCTCATTCTTCTTCTTCCCCCTTTGTATGTTTTTTGCTCTGTTGGTCTGGGTAAAAGTTTGATAAGGAAAAATAAATGCTGGTCCCCAAAAATGGTTGCGGTGGCCACCATTGGCTCAAATTAAGCACTGGTGCCAGCATGTATCAAGAGGACTAAGCCAAGGATGGGTTCTTGCGTGCCTACATATAGCATGGTGACAAGTCCCAGACAGGTTCAGCGTGTGCCTATGTTGTACCTACAGGGCCAATCTCAGTTTGAATCAAGGGTGCCTGCATACACCCAGGCACCAGTCCCAGAGGGAGGCACTGTATATCCGCGCACATCCTGATGACCAGGCCTAGAGGGCATCATTTCATGTGAGCTGGCATGATCTACTTTAGAGATGGCATCTGCTGAATCTAAAAACCCTTTGCAACCCTCTGCACAGACATACTCCACCGGCTGAATACCTGGATTTTAGGGGACAAGCCCTGGAGAGACTGGACAAGCGGAACTCCATAGGACAGAGTTTTACCTGCAAAGAAAAATAGAATAGAGCATTCACTGGATGGTACCGACATGGGGCAGGTAGATAAGCTACAGTCCAGTCTCAGTCCCAAAACTACAGACAATTACAATTTAAACCATTTGATTTCAAATATTAGGGTTGAAACTGGTGCTCACCTGAGCCAGTCTGGGACTGCACCAGTGCGTCCCTGCCGGACAAGAGTGTAGGGATGGTCACCTTCTGAACCCTGAGGATACATAAAACAACTTAAGTGGATCAGATTGAAAAGGGCACTCCTTGATTAGAGAGCAACACATAATAGGTAAGGGTCAAAGAGCTTCTCCTCCCCTGGCTGCAAAACAATGACCCACAGCCCTGCACAGCAAGGTCATTTTTATCTTCCAAGGCCTATGGGGGTATGGAGGGCAATGGTGATATTCACTTTCTGGGTACCACCAGATGCCCCCCTAAGTCAGAATCACAGAGGTCTTGCATTTTAGGGACAGCAGCAGGGGGCCATCAGGGCCCTGGACAACAATGAAAGGCTCTCTCTGCCTGCTGCTCTCCCCGGATTCAGACCTTCCAGGAGCCTGGTCTCATCCTCCATGTGCACTTTTTACACTTTCTTCACTTGAGGTCATGGCAGGTGTGTTCTATGAAAATGTGTTAATTATGTTATTGCATGTTAGTGTGGGATGTCAATAGAGTTGTGACAATATATATATATATATATATATATATATATATATATATATATATATATTTAATCACAGGAAAATTGTAGACTCTTTTTTCCTGGGTTATTTGATAGACTGTTGGGTGTGGAGGGTGGTGCCATTTGAGGGAAGGGTCTGGTCTGCCGCGCTGGTTCCCTTGGCATTGGCCATTGGTCCATATGGCAGGAAGTATGGGTCTGGGATGTGTGGCAGGACATTTAGGGGTCCCAGGTGCATTCCTCAGTGGCTCAAGAGGGCATCCAAGAGGAAGCATTCCACCACAAATGTTTTGTCTTTATGATCTCATAAATGCTTGGTAAGCAAAAGTAATTAACTTCAGTGTACATGGATGTGCTATGTCTTGTACACTGCACATGACACGCCACTTGTCAAATATATGTAATAAATGATTTAACTTTTTTTTTTTTAAACACTGAACGATTCCTGTGGCTGTGTGGGAGGGGGATAAAAGGCAGAGTCATCCATCAGTCTCTCTGGACTTCCAGGATCAGTCAGGAGCACTGTGGTGTCCCCATCTCTGATGCCGCATTACTACCCAAGAAACTACATCCGAAAATGCAGATTTCATACATGTGATTTCCATCAAAACAATTCTTAACCTCAGGCCTTTTGAATGTCATACCGTAGTCCAAACCTGGTCCATCACTGATCACACTCCTCCACTGATGATCATAATCTGGGATTTGCTGTTTCCCGGAGAAGTTTGCTTTTCAATCCAAGTGTTTTTCACGCATGGCTACACAGCCCTTTAAACTTTGTGCTACTCTTACCTAATGTGGGATGGCATTCCTGACCATGGCAGCACCCAATCTCGTAAGTTAGTGGCACTCGCAAGGCTTATACATTGGAGCAACAGATGAGGACACAAAAAGAGGAAAACAAACTCCCATGTTCTCTTCAGCAAACAGGTCTGTTGTCTAAGCCAGACCTAGCCTCATTCCACCCAACTGGATTCAAAGACGCGGAGGTCGGGCCCCAACTTCTCCCACCCCTGCTACCACTAAGGCTTTATCTCAGCATAGCAAGTCTGGTATACTGAGGGTGGACACACCCAATTCTGCGCACACAATGGTTTTTGTATCTAAACAACCTTCTGGTTCCCTTTCCCGACAAAGTAGGCTTAAGTCGCTTTTCAGTGGAATGTAGGGTTTACAAAACCCTCAAAAACATGTTAAAATGGGATTGGAAGTGGAGGCCTGAAGAAAGTGCAATAACCCACTGAGATGTCACTTTAGCGCTGAATAACTCCAGGGAGACCCCCCCCCCTTACCTCGTCATGCTGCTGATTTGAAAAACACTGCTGAGAGTTGAAACCTGCCGAAATCAAGATACAGAGAAGAAATTGGATTTTCTCTCCAAATTCATAAACTTTTCTTTACATGATTTCACAAATATTTTTTTAAATTTCAGATGAGAATTGAAGTAAAGGAAGTGTTTTGTATGGTTAGGTGGAGAGACAGATGTACTAACCAGATGTGGATGCAAATCCAGCGCCTCGAAGGAGTCAGAAGTGAAGACTTTCTCCTGTAACTGCTTGACGCTGGATCTGACAAAAAAAAGAAAAAACTGATTTGGATTGTATTTGAAACTTTTCTACAGCGCTGATGTAATCAAGCCAGGTACTGAACGAGGCAACACAAAAATCACAAAAAGAAGACTTCCCGGCCAGCTCAGGACCATCCAGTAACTGCCTGCATCTCTCACACACACATTCACACACACACATACTCGAGGTCTGCAGCTTTACACTTTCTTGGTTTTCATTTCCGGGCCCCTCCAAGATCTTTCTCAATGTACAAGTCTTGTTGCTACAAAAAAATATTCTATGATGTTACTCCTATTTTTCCGCCTCTGATCTCCTGAAATGTCTTCACCCTTGAACTTCCAGCCTCATACTTGACTGTGTAACTCCAAAGACTCTGACTTCTCTGCTAATCTGTAGACCTCTGACTCCTAAATCCTTTTAAATGTTACAGAATGGCCACATTTGCTGTATGCTCCTTGCAACAAGCCTCATATAACAAGCTCCCATCTATGCAACGCCAACTGTGTTGTATTTTGTCCTTTTATTCCACACTCCTCACCAGCTCATGTTATACCATCTAATTCATTGTACAACTAAGACAGCAAAGTCAACGGCGCCGAGGATTTATTTTGCCCATCAAACTGCCTCATCACCGTGTGTGAACCCAGTGAAGGCTTCGCGCTCAGGCATGGGGAAATGCCAGAATATCGATATTTGAGTCGCAGAGGGTACCAGACATCAGAGGAGAGGGAACAGAGCTGGACTACATTGAAAATTCGTTATTTTTGTGAGGGATAGCCCGTGGAAAACATTCCAAGGCTGTTGTATGTCCACAAGCACACACAAGTGGACAGCTTGGAACTGGTTTTGCTACATTTTATTAAAAGCCAGTCATTGATGGCTGTCATGCGTGTAGATGCATCTGCAGGCACAAGTGGTCATCACAGATATTTTTTTATTAAGTACTATTAAAACCATTCACAGCTGGCTGCCGATGGATGCCCACAAGTGGCTGGTCAACTGTGAATGGCTTTAAAGCCCATTTAAAGCAGACAGACGTCCTCAGTCCCCACGCAGTATGGAGCACACTGCAAGCATCAGGGAGGGCTATTAGCAGTGTTGGGGAGGGGGGGCTGTGAGGCCCTCACAAAAACAAAACATTGACCTTTGAAAAGGGTATACACTGAAAGGGTCTGTATGGACAAAGACATTGTACTTGGGCATAATGCAGTCACTCACATGAAAGCAAACCAATAGCGGAAGTACGCGGACTCATTGCCCCATGCTGCAAGCTGTGGTGAATGGAAGCAAAATGCGATAGACACTACAATCGACCAATGGATGAAGATGCCTGGCTGAAGGTTTCTGTATGCACATTTATGTATTTTAAGGATTTTTGGGGGAAAACATAAGGTGTCCGGCTAACGACAGACCTAACAATAATGCACCTGCTGGTCATATAGACCTGCTATCCAAAACTCTGCCCCTCATAATGCAATATTGTTTCTCAACCACTTAGATCCTCTCAAATGACTTATTCCCCAGTGGGAGAAGTGTGGCTCAATGATTAGAGCGGCAGACCCTGATGCAGAGGTCTAGCCCGGGACCAGGGTTCAATTCCCCGCCTCGGCGGGTCTTGGGCTCAAAAAAATTCCACGGACCTGATAATTCTCGCCTCGGTGCCATTCCAATCATGGAGTCCCACTCTGCAACTCTGGGCAATAGCTTGCTTAATCTCCACAACGGCCCCCACAACGCTAAGGATGCCTGGCCTCCACCTTGGGGGTGCCCAGGAGTGGACGCCTCACAGGGAAAGCCAGGATGGGTTCCACAGCGGTATTCGTACAAGTATCAATTTACAATTACTGCATCATAACTATACAGGTAAAGTAACCTGTTTTAAGGTAAAATCGCTGGTGACGTTTCAAAAACCATTAGTGCTGGAGGAGAGCGCATTCCAATAGCATAACACATGTTTTGAAGTGCAACAGCCGACTATGGTTCTTGTTACGACCTCTTGACTAGGAGTCAAAGCATACTACTTGGTCGGCAGACCATTATCTCATAATGATCTGAAAAGCACTTAGCGATGCAATGTTAAAGTCCTTACAAGTAAAGAGTACTTTTGTGTTCTTTCGTGGGCCGACAGTTAGTAGTGATGATCAAACATGGCCAAATGTAATTTAAAATTCAGATTATCGGAGGCCTACTAGACAGCACGTAAACAATGGAGCTCTCTTCATAAGAATCTACATAGAACGTTCAACTTGTAAAGCAAAAGTCAATACTTTGCAGAATTTAAAAAGTGGAAAATGTAAATCTTTCACAAAAAATAACAGGTTACACAAACAGAAAAAGCTAGTTGGTTGCACAAGGTAAATTTTGTTATTTGATTTGTGTAGTGCTGAATGGTGCTGTTGGAAGGTGCTTCAGAGAGAAACAGTCAGCACGACTAATTAAAAGACCATAAACAAGACAAAGGAAAGGATGACAGCAGAGGACCGTCAACAAGCTATAAAAATAGACCAAAGAGAGAAATTCTACAAAATGTCTTCCTAAAAAGGATATTAGTCATTTGAGATGAATCAGTGAATTTCTAAAATTCAAAAAACTTCCACATGTTCATTTGTAAGGCAAATGCAATTATAATTGGAAGAAATATCTTCCATAATTTGCAACGAAATTATTGCACAGAATATCAAATGTAATATACGGCTGAAGAGTTTTACAGAATATTCGATGTAACATTTAGGGGTGTCATGCTAAGTGACGACACTGCAGATCAGATGCGCGGCGCAGAGAAGAGTCTCTACAGAAGATCTCCTGTAGCTGCAGAGGAAGAGCTGCAAGGAATATCTGCTCCGCTGCAGAGAGAAGGCATAATAACGAAGAGCTGCAAGGAATATCTGCTCCGCTGCAGAGAGAAGGCATAATAACGAAGAGCTGCAAGGAGTATCTTCTCCGCTGCAGAGAGAAGGTATAATAACGAAGAGCTGCAAGGAAGATCTGCTCCGCTACAGAGAGAAGGTATAATAACGAAGAGCTGCAAGGAATATCTGCTCCACTGCAGAGAGAAGGCATAATAACGAAGAGCTGCAAGGAGTATCTTCTCCGCTGCAGAGAGAAGGTATAATAACGAAGAGCTGCAAGGAAGATCTGCTCCGCTACAGAGAGAAGGTATAATAACGAAGAGCTGCAAGGAATATCTGCTCCGCTGCAGAGAGAAGGCATAATAACGAAGAGCTGCAAGGAATATCTGCTCCGCTGCAGAGAGAAGGCATAATAACGAAGAGCTGCAAGGAATATCTGCTCCGCTGCAGAGAGAAGGCATAATAACGAAGAGCTGCAAGGAATATCTGCTCCGCTGCAGAGAGAAGGCATAATAACGAAGAGCTGCAGGGAATATCTGCTCCGCTGCAGAGAGAAGGCATAATAACGAAGAGCTGCAAGGAATATCTGCTCCGCTGCAGAGAGAAGGCATAATAACGAAGAGCTGCAAGGAATATCTGCTCCGCTGCAGAGAGAAGGCATAATAACGAAGAGCTGCAAGGAATATCTGCTCCGCTGCAGAGAGAAGGCATAATAACGAAGAGCTGCAAGGAATATCTGCTCTGCTACAGAGAGAAGGCATAATAACGAAGAGCTGCAAGGAATATCTGCTCCGCTGCAGAGAGAAGGCATAATAACGAAGAGCTGCAAGGAATATCTGCTCCGCTGCAGAGAGAAGGCATAATAACGAAGAGCTGCAAGGAATATCTGCTCCGCTGCAGAGAGAAGGCATAATAACGAAGAGCTGCAAGGAATATCTGCTCCGCTGCAGAGAGAAGGCATAATAACGAAGAGCTGCAAGGAATATCTGCTCCGCTGCAGAGAGAAGGCATAATAACGAAGAGCTGCAAGGAATATCTGCTCCGCTGCAGAGAGGAGGCATAATAACGAAGAGCTGCAAGGAATATCTGCTCCGCTGCAGAGAGAAGGCATAATAACGAAGAGCTGCAAGGAATATCTGCTCCGCTGCAGAGAGGAGGCATAATAACGAAGAGCTGCAAGGAATATCTGCTCCGCTGCAGAGAGAAGGCATAATAACGAAGAGCTGCAAGGAATATCTGCTCCGCTGCAGAGAGAAGGCATAATAACGAAGAGCTGCAAGGAATATCTGCTCCGCTGCAGAGAGAAAGCATAATAACGAACCAGTGCAATATGCAGGGGAGATGTGCAGCATGTGCAGCATGTGCAGCGGAGCCACACCAATTATCTGCTGTGCTCGAGAGTGATGTGCAGCACCTCTTGTGCAATGTGCACTAGAGAGGTTTTATAATGTATCTGATTCTACGCGCAGTACAGGGGTGGATTCTATACCTGCCGTAAAAGCACACTAGAAGAGCAGCAGCGGCGGCTGTAACATGCAACCGAGGTGGTGTACAAAATATCTACACAAATGTGGAGAGGCCGTGCTGTGCAGAATATCTATTGAGATGCACAGAATGAGCACTACTCACATGATCTACTGAATGTGCTGAGCAGGAGTGCAGATCAGCTCCTGCAATGAGGTGTTGTAAACAAGGACTACTACTGCTATGAGCAGAAAGGGCATTATTTGGGGATACTTTCTGCAATGTGCAGGAAAAGCCTTCAGAATAGATCTGCTACAACATGCAGGGAGGTGGTGTACAGTACATCTGATGTCATGTGCCGTGAAGGCACTGTACACAATATCAGCTTATGGTGCAGTGGCGGTGCACTACGAAATATCTATTACAAGGCGCAGCTGAGCTATTATACAGATGAACTGCTGCAGCTTGCAGGGATGGTGTTCAGACTATCTGAACACCTTTGCTGCACAGAGGAGCGGAGGCGGCGTACACTTATCACATGAAGTGTGCTGTGAAGGAGTTATGAATAGTATCTGCAACAAAGACGTACCCTGCATCTGATATAATGTACAGTCAAGGCGCTGCAATATCTGCAATAACGCGCAGACTGGTGTAATGTGCAGTCAAGGCGCTGCTATATCTGCTATTACGCGCAGGCTGATGTCATGTGCAGCCAAGGCGCTGCTATTACGCGCAGGCTGATGTCATGTGCAGCCAAGGCGTTGCTATATCTGCTATTCGCGCAGGCTGGTGTTATGTGCAGCCAAGGCGTTGCTATATCTTATCTCATATTATGCGCAGGCTGATGTAATATGCAGTCAAGGCGTTGCTATATCTGCTATTACGCACAGGCTGATGTCATGTGCAGTCAAGGCGCTGCAATATCTGCAATTACGCGCAGACTGGTGTAATGTGCAGTCAAGGCGCTGCTATATCTGCTATTACGCGCAGGCTGATGTCATGTGCAGCCAAGGCGCTGCTATTACGCGCAGGCTGATGTCATGTGCAGCCAAGGCGTTGCTATATCTGCTATTCGCGCAGGCTGATGTTATGTGCAGCCAAGGCGTTGCTATATCTGCTGTTACACGCAAGCTGATGTCATGTGCAGCCAAGGCGTTGCTATATCTTGTATTACGCGCAGGCTGATGTCATGTGCAGCCAAGGCGTTGCTATATCTGCTATTCGCGCAGGCTGATGTTATGTGCAGCCAAGGCGTTGCTATATCTTATCTCATATTATGCGCAGGCTGATGTAATATGCAGTCAAGGCGTTGCTATATCTGCTATTACGCGCAGGCTGATGTCATGTGCAGCCAAGTCGCTGCTATATCTGCTATTACGCGCAGGCTGATGTCATGTGCAGCAAAGGCGTTGCTATATCTGCTGTTACACGCAGGCTGATGTCATGTGCAGCCAAGGCGTTGCTATATCTTGTATTACGCGCAGGCTGATGTCATGTGCAGCCAAGGCGTTGCTATATCTGCTATTCGCGCAGGCTGATGTAATGTGCAGCCAAGGCGTTGCTACATCTGCCATTACGCGCAGGCTGATGTCATGTGCAGCCAAGGCGTTGCTATATCTGCTATTACGCGCAGGCTGATGTCATGTGCAGCCAAGTCGCTGCTATATCTGCTATTACGCGCAGGCTGATGTCATGTGCAGCAAAGGCGTTGCTATATCTGCTGTTACACGCAGGCTGATGTCATGTGCAGCCAAGGCGTTGCTATATCTTGTATTACGCGCAGGCTGATGTCATGTGCAGCCAAGGCGTTGCTATATCTGCTATTCGCGCAGGCTGATGTAATGTGCAGCCAAGGCGTTGCTACATCTGCCATTACGCGCAGGCTGATGTCATGTGCAGCCAAGGCGTTGCTATATCTGCTATTACGCGCAGGCTGATGTCATGTGCAGCCAAGGCGTTGCTATATCTGCTATTACGCGCAGGCTGATGTCATGTGCAGCCAAGGCGTTGCTACATCTGCTATTACGCGCAGGCTGATGTCATGTGCAGCCAAGGCGTTGCTATATCTGCTATTACGCGCAGGCTGATGTCATGTGCAGCCAAGGCGTTGCTACATCTGCTATTACGCGCAGGATGATGTCATGTGCAGCCAAGGCGTTGCTATATCTTATCTCATATTATGCGCAGGCTGATGTAATATGCAGTCAAGGCGTTGCTATATCTGCTATTACGCGCAGGCTGATGTCATGTGCAGTAAAGGCATTGCTATATCTGCTATTACGCGCAGGCTGATGTCATGTGCAGCCAAGGCGTTGCTATATCTGCTATTACGCGCAGGCTGATGTCATGTGCAGCCAAGGCGTTGCTATATCTGCTATTACGCGCAGGCTGATGTCATGTGCAGCCAAGGCGTTGCTATATCTGCTATTACGCGCAGGCTGATGTCATGTGCAGCCAAGGCGTTGCTACATCTGCTATTACGCGCAGGATGATGTCATGTGCAGCCAAGGCGTTGCTATATCTGCTATTACGCGCAGGCTGATGTCATGTGCAGCCAAGGCGTTGCTATATCTGCTATTACGCGCAGGCTGATGTCATGTGCAGCCAAGGCGTTGCTATATCTGCTATTACGTGCAGGCTGATGTCATGTGCAGCCAAGGCGTTGCTATATCTGCTATTACGCGCAGGCTGATGTCATGTGCAACCAAGGCGTTGCTATATCTGCTATTACGCGCAGGCTGATGTGATGTGCAGCCAAGGCGTTGCTATATCTGCTATTACGCGCAGGCTGATGTCATGTGCAGCCAAGGCGTTGCTATATCTGCTATTACGCGCAGGCTGATGTCATGTGCAGCCAAGGCGTTGCTAGATCTGCTATTACGCGCAGGCTGATGTCATGTGCAGCCAAGGCGTTGCTAGATCTGCTATTACGCGCAGGCTGATGTCATGTGCAGCCAAGGCGTTACACTCACCTGTGTATTTCAGGAATCTCTGGGTTGTTCTTGAACAGTGAGGACGTCTTGATAAGGGGTCGCCCCTCACGGCTGGCATTGGAAGGTGGCTTTGCTGATGAATCAGTGTCTGCTCCTCGCTTCCAGGGTCCATACCTCTCCTTTGAGGTTTTTCTTTCCAGTGAAGACAGCGGTTGAATATTGAGCTTCAGCGGCGGTCCTTCCTTGGACTGCTGCAGTTTCCTTTTTGCCGCCTTATGTTCCTTTAAAGGAGGATTAAAAGGAGAATTCATCAGGCACTTTGGATTATCCAGGCAAAGATACAAGGAGGGCCTGGATTACTCGCAGCGCAAGGGCTCCTGCACAGCAGGGGGTCTATCATTTCCTCCCTATAATCATAAGCATTTTGTGCTAAATAACTGTATACTGTGGTTCCGCCTACAAGGTTAATAGTTGCATCAAGTACCAATAATACACACTTGAAATCTACTGCATTACACCTTCCCAAGCTATACACATCCCAGGAACACTTTTGCACATGGACTGTGACGAGACCTAAGCACTGTACACCAATGGTACTGAACGCATGTGTAATCCTGCTGACTGGCCGCACTTGCTCCGACTATGTGATGCTCAAGTTTTGCGTCGGAAAACTCAAACACATTTAATAAAAAATAAAAAAATAAAACACACACACACACACTTACTTTTCATGCTTTACGAGATCAAATGCTTCTACAGACTTAGAACCCCAGTGCTCAGTGATCGAGGCTGTACACACATGTAGACTGCGAAAATGGTCCTTTCAGGTGCACGCTCTCCCACCCACTACTTTATGTTGGCAGGCTCCTACAGACTCTTGCCCTGGGAAGCATCTATGCCTCTTCAAGCTGAACTGAAGTAGCCCACAGGAAGCGGAGCTCTTCCCAGCAGGCTGCATGTACTTCGGCATACGGGAGTCCCTGGCCTTCTAGCTTTTATACATTCTAGTTTTTTGTCACCGTTTGATACAAAGGCCATAGGAGCTTTGTCCATACAAAGCGTGGTTTCTGTCCTTTGTCTGTTCAGTGCCAATGTCAATCTAGTTACCACTCCTGAAGAGAGCTCCGATTTCACACGATTACCTATTGATTTGTGAATATGATCTGGCTCTTATACCAGTGTGTAGTTCTCTCATATTTCAACATGCAGATGCACAGGGAAAACAGATAAGCTGAGTTTGCACTGTGTGTCCCTTTGTATTCATAGTATATTACTGTTGAGATCCACATTGCAGAAATGGTTTGGGGGTACCCGGCTATCAGTTGCTACCCAGTGGGGTCCGCAGAAGTGAAAAGCTTATGAACCACTGATCTAGAAGACATTTTGAAACATCATTCCACTGTCAAGTGCACCTATCCTGGACAACTTAGTAGTATCATTACTGAATGGCAGCTACTATACAATACTATCCACTTATTTAGTGAACTCCATAAGTCGAACAGTCACCCTGCACTGAAGCAACACATCTTCCCATTATACTGTCTACAGAACACACGTCATTGTACTTGGAAGAAGGCAAAGCTGCGTTGGCCGCGTTGCCTGTGGATGTGGCGGAGGTCTCTCGCTGCTTTACTTTCCATTTGTCCATCATTTCCTGGAGGAGCAGCCCACAATGAGCTGCAATGCTCCCATCTCGATTGGGATCCGCACTCCAATCTAACCAAATAAACTCTTATGGCAAATAATATTGCATGCATCTTTGATAACCATGACTTCTATCAAACCGAGATTGTCGAACACTGCAAAACTCTTCTACTTTCTTTGTATCGGACTCAATGCTGATGAAATGCTTAAAAAAGGCACTATTTTAATATGATTACCTTCAACAGAGTAGTAAAGTAACCAATTACAGGGAGACAACGTGTGCATACAAAAAAATCAGTTTGTCATGTATTGTAATCGTATTGTAATTGCATTTGTATAGTGCTTACTAACCCTGACGAGGCGTCGAAGCGCTTTTTCGGCGAGTAGCACGCTACTCCGGGACCCATAGAGGATTAGTGTTGAATTAGTATGGTGAAATATGAAAGTAATTTGAGTGGTGGATATTAGTCAGTTATTTGGAGTGAGAAGGATAGCGGAGGGACAAAAGGGAAGAAAAGTTTGCATTCATGTAGCACCTGTTACCCCTGATGGGTTTTGAAGCGCTTTTCTGGCGAGTAGGACGCTACTCTGAAACCCATAAAGGATTAGTGTTGAAAAAATTAGTATAGTGAAGTATAAAGTAATTTGAGTGGTGGATATGTTATTCAGATATCTGGATAGAGAAGGGTAGATTGCGGGATAGAAGAGGGAAAGAGGTTTGTATTTATACAGCGCTTGCTACCCCTTGATGGGGTTTTGAGGTGCTTCATTGGAGAGTAGCATGCTACTCTGGAACCCATAAAGGATTAGTGATGAATTAGTATAGTGGAATATGGAAATTGAGAAGTGAACATGTTAATCTGTTACTTTGACTGAAAAGGATAGTGGAGGGACAGAAGAGTGAGATTTCGTAGCAGTAGGAGGAGGCTTTTGGATATGTAAAAGGGGTTTTTGAGGGGACGAGTCAGAGGGAAGAGTTTATAAAGGTTTGTTTTGGGGGATCGGTATAGTAAAAAGAGGTGTCAGATGATGCAAGGAGGGGTAGAGTAGGAGAGAGTCTAGAAAGGGTTATTTTGGGGATCATAGAAGTGGTATGGGGTTTGGGATAAATGAGACAGTGGATGTAGAGGATATATTCATATATGTATAGGGTGAGAGATAGGGTAGTGCTTTGCAAATAGTAGTACAAACAAGTTTGACATGAGTCAGATGGTTGGGCCAGAGGATATATTGAGTAAAGTATAGGCTGAGAAATAGGGTAGTGCATTTGAAATGCTAAATTAGAAGAAAGGGATAAATATATAGATCCATAGGTACATTGAAAGTATATAGATGCGTAGAGGAGGTAAGTGTATATAGATTAAAGATATTGATAGAGGTACAGGATGAGAAATAGGGTAGTGCATTGGATATGCTTTTTCAGGACAAAGGTAACAGACACACAGATCCAAGTACATGGAAGGTACATAGATGCACAATGGAAGTAAGTACATGTACAGGCCTCGACAAATCCACTCGTCCGCTCGCATTCGCGAGGGTGAATTGATGAGGACGAGCTATTTTTAGGTCCTACTCGCCCTTTCTGGCGAGTAGGAAGACAAACTAACTTTTGTCCTCTGTCTTTGAAAACGGAGCAAAAGTGACAAGATAACAAGATTTAAAGGCATTTTTATTGCTCACAAAGGGAATGAGTAATAAAGATGCCTTTAAATCTTGTTATCATGTCACTTTTGCTCCGTTTTCAGAGACGGAGGTCAAGTAGGTTGCAGTGAGGTCGAGGGGATTTTCCAAGGGACTAGACCTGCAGGACTAGTAGAATTTCTCGGATTTTTCGAGCCCTGAATGTAGACCAAATGTTTTTTTTAAACTTTTTTTTATTTATGTATTTATTTACAACAACATAATTATTCTATATGTTTATACAAAGTAATACACAAAGACAGGTACATATTTATAGTGAAAATAAATGTTTATATACAGAGGAATGTAAATTTCTGTTTGTTTATGGTGCTTATGTGGGGAAGAGCCAATTTTTAAGTAGTTTTCTGAAGATAAGGTGGTTGTCGGTGGATCTTATGTTGGGGGGTAAAGAGTTCCAAAGTTCCATATATGGTAAAATATAAAAAGGAAGGAACCCACAGTAATATTCTACGGTAATTAAAAACTACGACTAAGTACATGGTGAAGGAACATGCTAAATGAAAACACGAAAATGCCGCCCATCTGATAGAGAACTCTATGGCAATATATAAAGCTTGAACTAAATATAGTGAGCCATGACAAAGGACAAGGAATGAGGGTGAAAGGGTAAGCATCCATTCCTAACTCTTGCTACCAACTGGGCAGTCAAGATAGAGATTCCCTGCAGGAGTACGATAGAAGGCATTGGCTCCCAGGTAGGATAATGTTCATACTGTAGGCAAAGATGTGGTTTTAGGGACCATGCACTAACGTGCATTTTGTCTTTAGGATTCTAAGCAGATAAAGGTCAAGGATTAGAATACAGGGCCCAAGGGAGATAGAATTCACCCCCGATATCAAGGTTTACTCACAGAGGCAAACAAAAGAGGGCCCACTCCCATTCTAGTATTCAACCAACTACCTTGCATCCACTAACTGAGAGACACTCAATGAAAACAAAAAAGCAGAAGAAAAGCATTCCACAGAAGATCTCTCGAGACCGGTAATTCTTCAACATGATCTGGCTATCACTACAGTACCAAATAAATAAAGATCGTAGCACATGAGTCACTGCACAAAGGAAAAGAGGTGATTAACAGACAACATGGACCACACTTGGGATTACAGGAGGAGTAAATGGAAGTTTTATATAATCTGTAAAAGTTAAGATTTATGCTGCATCTTCTCGCTGACAGCTCAGACTTCCATCAACTATCTTTGAAACAGAACAGTTGAGCCCTTTCCAAAACTGCAATTCACTCTCTTGATGGTCTACACTGAATTCCATCTGGGGTCACCATTCACTTACATTAAATTACCCTAAACTTTTCCATTACATTTTTGTACAGTTGGTACTTAGAACACATCAACGCTCCTTAAGTTGTTTCAAGTCACTAACAAGTAATTATTACAAGAAGCAAAAAGATTGAACTTCATGCCAGAACCATTCAATGACATGACAATCATTATATACAAGAACCATACAATTATTTTCATTGATACCCATAGCATATTTGTTAACTGTCAAGAGTGTATCATAATCAAATGCATGACTTCCACCTCAAGAATATGTTGTAGGTTTTGACAAAGAGATTTTGTGACACATAATGAAAATACTTTTGATTATAATTTGATTAATTGTCTTGGTCATTAAAGTTTTTGATTAGCAACATCATTGAGAATAGACGAGGTAAATTTCAAGCTTTTTTTTTTTATATATGTAGCATTGCAACCTCCCGTGACTTAAGGGCCCACCCCCTCCCTGGAAGAAATGTTGCTCCTTGGGCAGTCACCACCACTGCTTGGGCCAGCAAATGGAGAGATCCTTTAGACAGTCTTTGCAAAACATGGGCACCCCAAGGGCACACAAGGAAAATTCAAATTAACCTTAGAACTAAGTGCAATTTACAAGTTATGAGCTTGAAGCCAAAAGAAGACAAAGATGTCAAATTGAAAGGGGGCAACAACAAAAAAGGTTGTGTTCCAATTTTAGATTGAAAGAGATTGGTCTCTGATAGGTAGAAAAACAAGCATTTACAATGCAATGGTCTCGGCATTGTTAAAGTTAGAGCTATTGGCATTGCTCATGACATTATTTTTGTTTATGTTTTTGTTTTTAAAACATTTAAAGAAACTGCATTATTTACAATGTCAATAGCTTAATCACTCTCAAATGCGAGACCTATTGCATTTGCACCCACACACAGAGCCACACACACACAAAGCCACCCACACAGAGCAACCCACACACAAATAGAGCCACCCACAGAGCCACCTACACACACACACACACACACAGTTACCCACACACACACAGTTACCCACACACACACAGTTACCCACACACACACAGCCACACACACACACACACAGCCACACACACACACACACAGCCACACACACACAGACCTAAAAAGGAGGGGTGACTTCAAGGGCCAAGTCAGATGTGAGGAGCGGAGCAAAGTCAGGCTGGAGCGGGGCATGTAGGGCCAAAGAATAGGGAAGGGCTGGAAGCCAAGGCGAGAACTTGGGACAAGAGACGAGGGTAGGTTGGCGAAGGACAGAAAGGCAGGGAGATATTAGGAGAAAGGGAGAAGAGCGGAAATCAGCCTATGATTGGCGCATGGCCCAAAGGCAGCAGTCCAGGGCTCAAAGAGAGGAAAGCGTGCGGATGTAATACGAAGAGAAGAGGCGCGGGCGAAAAAGGGGAGAGGGCAGCATTGCGTTAATGTTTACCGTGGCATTTTAACACCCCCCACTACAATGGCTACAACCCCATCGCAAAATAAAGTATGTTTTGGCAATTGTGAATGGTTGCTGGAATGACTGCTCTCCCTGTTTGCCCGAGGTCAGAACGATGTTTGTTTTCAGTAAGTCGGGGCTTCTTAAGTGACAACAACATTGGGCCGTCTGGGCTTCAAACCGAAAATTGGGGGAGGGGGGGCAGTAGTGTGTTTAGAAAAATGTCTATTCAAAACCAAAAACACGCCCCCAGGCAGCAGCAGGGAGCTAAGCAAGCATCTATGGAAAGAAAACACAGAGCGCAGCCTCAGCAGTTACGGGCAGACCCGGCACTTGCGTCCAATAACACTTGTTACCAGGGCGCCTGGACGTGAAATGGAAACAGTGGAAGGTAACCTGGAAAGGGAGATGTTGTTTTTCAACAGCGTCAGCTCCCATATGTAACCAAACAACGCCCTTCTGCGCGCAACACTTCCAGATACGAAAGGACGTTTTGAGACTATAGATTTTGCCTGGAGAGTCCTGTATTTCACGTCTCGGCGAGAGAGCTGCTGCACAAAACCTACATTAGTGTCTGAAAGAGGCCACACAACCTAGAAAAAACTGTTAAATGTGCCTCAATTCCCACCACAGCAGAGTACCTTTTGTGCTTGACGCGAGGATGTGAACAAACCACACTAGCGTGTGTCAAACACTGCCCGGGAAAATTCACCAAAACAGTTGAAATGAGCGAGTTCACCGCATTGCTCGCATAACGCGGTTCAGGCAGCCAGCAAAGCTTGCTTGTTCGGTTGTTTATTTTGGAAACAAATAAATTAAAGGAGCGTTTTGGGAGATTTTACGCCGTGGATCAATTAAAGGAGGTGTGGCATTTAAATCGGATTTTAATCACACTGAGCGGCTGGCGCTCGGGAGCTCGTGCGAGCCGTATGTGCGCGTGTGAACGTCAGAGTGAGTGTGGGTACGCGAGCGAGCGCGCGCTAAAAGGCCGGCTTCGCACAGCCATGGCTCTGCCTCCCCCAGACGTCACCGCTTCCCCAGCAGCTCCGTGAGAGAGGGTTGGGTGAGTGACAGACCAGCCTACTTTTTAATAGCTTTGTCATGTGCCTGGGAACAGTAGTAAGACAGGTGCCTTCCGCTCGGCCTCAGTGAGGGGCTGCTTTCCTGCATGAGTGTATGCCGGGCACCTGGTGGATCCGTGCACTGGAGTTTGAACGCCGTGCAGCCATCATTCGGGGACTGGATGGCGTGGGACATGTGCAACCAGGACTCTGTATGGATTGACTTAGAGGTGAGCAGTGCAGTCCGTGCAACACGCAATCATTCATTTTGAGCCCAAATGCACGTTTTATCTGTCGTGGTGTTATTCTGCATAAAAGGGAAGCTGCACCAGTGACTTGGCCGGCGAGGAAGCACACGCCTGGTCTTATCTGCGCTCCTCCAAGTGGCTAACAATGACTAAGGCAAACATCATCAAGCGCCGAGCACTAAACAAAAGTGAACATGAAGCTCTGGAGCTTGGCGGCCTGTCCCGGAATCTCGCAGCAAAGTCAGGCATCCACCGCTGTGGACCTTAGCAGGAAGGAGCCTCATTAGATTATGTTTTGAGTTAGGGTGATGTTCATGACGCCATGAACACCACCGCCTTTCTCCGAGGTCAAGCAGAAATTCCTCGGAGAAACGCAGCGGCATTTTAGGATTCTGGGCGTGTTTTTCTTTCTCTCCTCTTGCCATTGGCTGGAATGTTTACATTCCAGAGGAGAGAAAGAAAGTAAAAAACACGCCCCCGAATCCGAAAAAGACGGGGCTTAAATGGACAGACGCCCCTCTCCTCCAATGGCTGGCCTCCGTTTAGGAAGCCAGCCAATGGAGAAGAGGGGTGGGTTCAAGCCCATACCTAAAAACGTTAAATCTCGCGAGCGAGACTGCGCAAGCGCAGCCTTCGCTAGCCGAGACCTAAAAATAGTATAGGAGGCCATGCTTGCTCTACGAAATCCATGGTGATTGCACTTCAAAGGACAGCAGCATAAAATGTCTGAACTGGAAAATGTATTTCAGTTCAGTTTTGTGCTTACAACAAGCAGAGCAACCTTCAAATTTCAGGAGAATTTATTTCAAATGTTAATCTTAAATTTTATTAATTTCTAAGTAGCACTCAGAGTCCATTAACAGTTACACTTACTTACAAAAAGCTCTTTTGAGAGTGTGCCAACACAAATTTCACAACTTCATAAATTACAACTCAAAAAATAAATCTTAGTGTTTTTCCACCTAGTTTTTAGGAGTGATTAAAACTGGTTTGAAGTTTTGCAATACAATATGAGGGGTCGGAGACTTAATATTAGAGAAGTGTACTATGCCAACTACCGTGAAACCAAGCCAATTTACATTTGAGAAATAATAAATGAATCATTCTAAAACTCGAAGGTGCTTCGTTTGTCATGCTATTAAAATTAAGGCACCACCAGTATCGGCGCAGTGCGAAAGGAGCTCATGTGTGCAGATATTCTTATTTAAATGCCTTTGTAATTTTGCTAACCAGTGCAGTGCATGGTTGTGCAATCTCCAAACATATTTATTGAATCTGTACTCAAAAATCTGAACCGGTTCGGTGGCTAGTATGCAATCTCTAAATCATTTTATAACATCTAAACTCAAACATCTGAACTGGTACGATACACGGTCATGCATTCTACAAAATGACTGCATAACATCTGTAATCAAAAATATTAGCAAAACAGTAATGCATTGCAGCTTGGCTCTGTAATACATAACGATTTTAAACCAAATAAAGTACATAAATCCTTGCACTGTCGCACCGAAGCCTCTCTCTCGGAGGTACTCCAAACCTAACAAGCATTGGCATAGCCAATAGGTCTAGCTTTTGGGACCTTTTAAGTATTTAGTTATGCAGCACTATATACTTAGTGCAACAACATCAACTGTTGCATGGCTAAACATTTATAAGGTCCCACAGGCGAGACCTATTGGCTATGCCAATGCTTGCTTTATTATAGTGCTGGCTCCAATAGCTCTTCCGCAGTAGTACAAATAATAACGTGACTGAAGCACCACATGTAACCGTATTCGAGACCCCTTAAGCAAATAGCACAACACGAGCATTCAAATGATTATGCTCAACCAAACCGCATTAATGTCAGCATAGACATAGCCAGAGTTTGAGGGAAAATATATACAAGCATGAGTTGCGATGGTCCCTCTCTTCAGTGTCAGACTTTCTCAGCCTGCCTCCAAGGAAGCAGCGGCTTGGACAAGCAGTAAGTGTACAGCAAAGGTGACCTAAATATTTCAGGTAAGCATGTAGACCATCATACCCATTGCATATGCACCATTCCATCAAATACTGCCTCTGGGGCTAAGAGGGGCGGGTGCATACACAGCAGGTTTACGCTAAAAGAAGTCTTAGCCGGTATTCAACAGTCACTGCTACTTCAACACCACAGATCTAAGACTAGGCAACCATACTTAAACAGTAGGCTACTACATTTTAGCAAACCAAACAGATTTTACAAACCAAGACTATGGCTTTTCAGGCCTTTGCTGCCTCACCTTTGAGATCCAATCACAAATTGTGTTCCACGAACCTATGCTCATCTGCAGCTGTTGCAGAATGGCCAAGTACGTAGCTCAGCTGAGTTGATCGCGATAGAAGACTTTGGGCCAGTTAAATTGGACTCATTCAGCTTGAGAGCCCACCTCTGGCATAAATTGGACTCTCTGGGGCAGGGACGCTATGTATTTGGGCCTTGCTGAACTCTCAAGCAATAATCACCTCACTCAATAAGCAACTATCTTGCAGGCCTGCCATGCACCGTCAGTCACTGGGTCTATATGACACCAAAATAAAGCACAGCTAATGAGCCCAGCCAGCGCCTTAGGAAGGCTGCTGCTCAGGCAGTCAGACACCTGGTGTGAGTCCACGCTGCAATGAAGTCTTTATAAATGTTTGAGACGGCCTGCTTTCTTTCACACCAGTCCCTGAATATGGCATGTGGATAAACTACTTCAGGGCCACAAGGAGTCAAGCGAAGAAATGTTTAGACAAAAGACAAGATGCTGGGTAGCAAAATACCGAATGAGGAGAGAATCTGGGTGAAAGGAGAAGAGGAAAGACCTAGCTGCAGTGGAAAGGCAGAGAGAACCCATGATGGACCAAGGGGGCCTGGGGAAGTCCCGATCAGAGGTGAAGCAATTTGAAGCTTTCCTTAACAAGCATTGGCATAGCCAATAGGTCTCGCCTTTGGGACCTTATAAGTGTTTAGCCATGCAACAGTTGCATAACTAAATACTTATAAGATCCCAAAAGTGAGACCTATTGGCTATGCCAAGCGGCCATGCGATCGCGATCAAACATCAAAGCGGCCCTGAAAGTGAAAGTAATCGCGATCAAGCGCGGCGCGCGCGCCCGCGCACATGCACTGTAGCTCTAGGCTGGCCTGGTAGCACTTTTTGGAGCCCTCTCAAAAAGTCTCGCCAGACCAGCGCATGCGCTGGGTCAGGCGAGACCTAAAAAGGACAGTGCTGAACTGCAGATTAGTATAGGTGCATAAATGTTGATGCACCAAAAGGCCAGGGATAGCAGACGTGACCATGAATGGCCTTTACCTCAAGTTCATCACATAAAATTAAATTTTATGCACTTGGACCTTGTAGCTCTCCAGAAAATTGTCACATGACCTTTGACCCTGAAGACAAATTGACAATTAACTCATAAAAAGTGAATTTGTATAACAGTTAATGACAGAAAATAGGTCTATTTTTAGATACCATCTGTAGTTTAACTCGGGTGCTACCACCATATGTCAGGGGACCATTAAATGTTATACTTTGTTAAAAAAAAATGAGTTCACAGACGTGGATGTACTTTAACACAAGAACAATGACTGGAAATATTCTTATCACAAATATCCATGATTGCAGTTGTATGGGCCTCATGGAAGTTGTAATGATAAACAGGGAGATGAACAGAAAAACTAACATGCAGTAATGCCTCCCTGCAATCTACATAGATCACGACGGCAACGAACTAGGATAGTGGCTTACAAACGTTTGTCATCGTTAATATTGTTAGATGACTTCCGAAGGTCAATCAATTGTTTGAGGCACAAGGAAGATTTTGCTCAAACATGTCAGGATTCACAATACCAAAACATCACCAAGTTGTTAAACAACGCGCAAGCTTTTCGCTTTGAAAAATACAGAAAGACAATATAAATACTTTATGTATATGTTAAAAACCAGTGTATTGTATTATCTTTCTATTAAATACTGAAAACACGTCATTTATTTTTTGAAAACGTAGTTTATTGGTTTTTTGTACAAACATATACAAATCCTTACTTGATATTTATCAACATACTCACTAAGGATCAATCAAAAGCCCCCCACCAGTTATACAGTACATGGTATGAGGATATGTAAGCCCTTCACGAGCTGTGCATCAGATAAAACGGAAACCTTCGTAACTTAGGCCCTACACTTAAATACTATGAAAACTAAGTTCCCTCCCCCTCCCTCATTCCCCACCAACGACGCAGGTAGCCGTCTCTGTCATCTTTTACCATACATTCCTAGGAGTAGCTATGTGTTGAGTTATGCGATGTACCCGTCTTGTTCCAGGGCTATCCCCCCATCCGTGACCTGCCCCTCTTCATCGTCGTATGACTCATAGTCTCGCAATGCCTGTACTAGCGCCTCCCATGCAGCCGCCGCCTCTAGCGCCTTATCGTCGTTTCGCCTGCGCGCCAACTGAAAACGCAGCGCGCATTCACTGGTGGCCCATTTGAGAAATTCGCCCTTCCATCTTTTACTGGTGGGACCCACTGTTGCTTTCCAACGTTTCGTAATTTCTCGTTTTGCTAATAGAAGTCCCATATCTATGAACTTACTCGTAATCTTATTCTTGGACGTGTGGGGGAACCAGTGTAGTATACTAATGGCCATATCGAACTCCAGTCGCCTCTCTGTCACCTCATTCAGGGTATCCCCCACCTCCTTCCAGTAAAGTCCCATCGCTGGGCAAGGCCACAGCATATGTTCCAATTCCACCCCCGCTCTCGTACATCTGGGACATGCTGCCTCTTTTACCTTAAAATATTTCTGGATTTTCCCAGGTGTCAAATATGCTCTGTGGAGGATATAGAAGTGCACCAGTTGAAACCTTGCGTTCCTCATGCTCTTCCAGGCTCGTCGCACTATCTGCGCCCAAGCTGTCTCAGGGATATCTTTACCTAGATCAGTTTCCCACTTTCCCTTCAATACAGCCAGGGGCGGCAGGTTTTCATGAAGCATTCTAGAATATAGGCACGTGACCGCCTTGAAGGTCCCTGCCGCCATCATGGTGTACTGGCAGGCCATCGACGTCTTAGGCTCCAGCAGCCCCTCCCTCCAGTGCGCCTGAATCGCTCTAGTAAGCACTGCGTGTAGCAAGAAACCTCCCCTTGGGAGATCAAATCTCTCTTGGAGAGTTTGGTAGGGTAGCAGAGCCCCGTCTTCATATAGATCGCCTACCACTTGCAGTCCTGCTTCTTCCAAGAGATGTAATTGCGACCAATCTCCGCCGTACGGTAATGCCGTCAGCATCCCAAGCGGTATCTCGGGCGCATACGGATGTAGCACTCCCGCCCTGCGTTGGGAACGATTCCAACAGAGTCTGATCGTTGTCTCCTCTGTGAGAAGGTCCCTGGGGTCTAGTTTCTGCTGCAAAGCAATATATGAAAGGACGTGGCGCGGCGTTCCCCCTCTCCTCCTGTGTTCCGGTCCTCGGAATACCCTCGCTACTTGTTGTGTGAAGATCTGCAATTGAGCTGCTAAATAGTATAGTTCAAAGTGTGGGACCGCTAGTCCTCCTTCGGCCTTGGGTCGCATAAGCGTCGCCTGCGCAACTCTACGCCTGCCCGCACCCCAGAGAAAAGATACCACCATCGATTTCAGTAATCTGAAAGTGGAGCTGGGTATCCACACCGGCAGCGTCCTAAAATAGTATAACAAACGAGGGAGTGCCACCATTTTCAAGAGGGATATGCGGCCTGTCACCGACAACGGAAGGGTGGCCCAAAAGGCCTTACTACCTCTCAGCGCTCTCACACTGTGGCCCACATTCCCCTCCAGCGTATCTGCCGTCGTGTGATAGATGTGTACACCTAGGTATTTCAGGCAGGTGGGTTCCCAGCGCACTGCTCGATTCATGTCCGGTCTAGTCTCTCCTTGTCTTACCGGGAACAGGCATGTCTTGGACCAATTAACTCTCATGCCCGAGTCGTCCCCAAAGTCCGAGAGTAAGCTCTCCGCGCCTGCCATTGCCCTATAGGCGTCTTCAAGGAATAGTAGTAAGTCGTCTGCGTAAAGCGATATATGCTGTTGTCCGTCTCTGCTATCCAGGCCCCCGTAGTGTTGACCTGTCCGAATCTTAACCACGAGGGGCTTCACCGCCAAGGCGAACAGTAACGGGGATAGCGGGCATCCCTGCCTCGTCCTACCGGGTATTTCGGTGATATCAACGATCCCATTCTCACTCTGGCCACTGCCGAAGTATATAGTACTCTGAAAACACGTCATTTATGACTTGTGATTTGAACTAAACTGCAGCTTTTTATTGAGAATTGGCAGTGGAGCTGGTTACACGCTTGCAACATTTTTTTTTTTTTTTAAAGTGTTTAAAAGTCCCTGCTGAATGCATTTCAGCAAACTGAAAGCCTATTGTTCTGTTTCCCATAGGCAGTTGGTCCTCATTAGCTCTGGTTTATAACCTGTGTTCTTGGCTTGGCTCTTGTGACCCGAGGCCCAGGGTCGCAAGGGATAACTGCCCCCCCCCCCCCCCACGGCGCCACCTACATGATGTCAATGAATGGCCTACTATACTTTGTAGGTTTATTTTTTAGTTCATTTTGATACTTGGAGCAGTAAAGCCCCACAAGTCACATAATGCAACTACGATTGGTTAAAAAATCTAGTTCACTGAAATTAGGATATTATGCGCTATGGAAACGAAACTGGATGAACTTATGTTGGACTCGGCCATGAAGGGTAGATGGCTCCAGGAGTGCACTCGCAAGGGGACCTTCCGAGAGCCCCTCCTGAGGCTCGGCAAGACCTGGGAGCCTCAGGGTGGCAGGCTCTGCTGCGGCTCACTGGAGTTGGAAATACTATGGGAATTAAGATGGAGGGCCCAATCAAACCCCACCAATGGAGGACAAGTCTCAGTAAAGCAAGCGGGTCTGCCACAAGCCATTACTGTGGAGAGAGCATTGCTGCACACAGACCTCGCGGCCTCGATTCCACTGCCGTGCATGATGTATTTTACTACACTTCAGCTATAGCTGGTTTCATTTTAAGTAGTCTCAACAGCTGAAAAGAGGGAGAATAGTTTACGTTAGGAATGAGGTTTACATTTAACCATGTGAGCGGGGCCTAGCGCCTCTGCTTCCCTCTACAGTAAGTCATAAAGCTGACTTCACCAAACACCAGGAATCGTTTTAAAAGCTGCATATATGGACTGAATACAGGATGGGGAATGGTCCAGGAGGGCCGGTCTCCTATGACGTACTTCAGTACAAGTACAAATAAAATCACCTTGAGCCACCATGCAGCATGGAGTGATGTTTGAGTGAGTTGTATAGAACGTTGGAACGGCAAGCTCCTCGGGTAGCGGACATTCCCTCTCGTTTCAGCGAAGGTTGGAATCTCGGACAACATTTTTCCTTAAAGACCGTGAGAAATGGTTGAGGCAGTAAGATACCCATTCTTGTGACCTGGCGGTACTTAGAAAATATTCAGAAGACAAAACTTCCTACACTAGTCTATTTAAACTCAAAAAGACAACAATATATTGACAATTAAAATCATAGGTTGTAGAGTTTGAACATAGGACCAACGTCTTTTTGAGTTTTCAGGTTCATTGTCTTTAATGGTTTGTAATATATGTTGCATATATGTTTCTCATTTATGTTATGGTTATACAGTGTTTATGATAAGTTACAATTGTGTTTCAATATTTCGATGCCAACTGTATTTCATGCATCATCATACAGTCTGAAAAATATATATGTGTATGCTTTTTGAAAGAAAAATGACAAAAAATGAAAAAATGAGCCAATAAATGAAATAACTTAGTTTTATACACCGTTGACTGTGGGTTCTACTTTATCTTATGGACATATTGCCTTTCACTTAAATAGACTAGTGTAGGAAGTTTTGTCTTCTGAATAGTTGCTTTCCCTGATTCCTTCCTCACTCATTGATATATTTAGGGTCCCTCTGCTGTAGTCTATTGGTACTTAGAAAATATACACTAACACCATTTGTTGCGAGTTTGTGGCTGACTTGCCAATGCCAGTTGTCATTCTCGGGTCAAAGGTTAGGTTATTCCCCATCAATATGCGAAATCTCATTTTTTAAACTTGAAATACTCGCACTTCTTTATAACCACAAGTATGCCAAATCGATTCCCGAATGCACCAAAAGCAAACGTAGCGCAAAACACCTGCAATGTAGGGTTTATTTTTAATGAGTCCCCACTGCAGGCTCCGAGTGTGCCGCCTGGAAGGGCTTGCCAACAGAGCTGAGTGTAAGGGGACAGCAGCACTGGGCAATGTTACTTCATATTTATTTTTCTTTGAATATCAATGACTTGTGCTTATCCTCTCGATTTAGTGTACAGCTTAATGACACGAACACACGTGACAGTTATTGACACTGCTTTCCAGGCACGAGGGGTCAGACCGACCCAATGAGGCTTTTATCCCCGCAGATGCTGGGGCGACCATTTAATCAAACCTGGCTAGAAACACCCGGAAGCAGAAAGATGACTGGAGGCAGACAAGGACAAGTAGAGATACAGCTACAAACAGGCATTGATATACAATTTGAGGGCAGACAGACCAACCGAGACCGCAAATGACAAAACAAGCACGCGTGCCTTGTGCGCGCGGGGGGGGGCAGAGAGGAGGGCGCCTGCGCGGTTCACTTGCGGGAGCGAGCAGCAAGGCGCGATAATTGCTAACGCATGGCGCCAGCTGCTCGCTCCCGCAAGGGAATCACCAAACGTGCATGCGTTGCCATTGAAAGCAATGCAACGAGTGCACGTTTTTGGCCTCAAAACCGACTCGATGGCTAAAGGTCTTTTTCCTATGCAGCGCATGTGCGCTACGTAGGCGAGACCTAAAAACTGTCCATAGTTTACGATGACTTCCCTCAACTACCTCTCATTAGTTCGACCATACAGAAACAGCTGCCGGATGATCATTATGTCCTTGGAGCCCGCCGCCGCAGCGCTTATGATCTCGAGAACATTTCATGATACCATTTCGATGAAGGGGTCGAGCCTTTACCTTCATGTATAAAGAGCAGTCCATTTACCAGAAGCCACAACGCCACCCTCGAATGTAACACATGTTGAATAAGGATGCCTTTGCGAAATAAGTGGCAAAAAACATTAGAAGTAAAAACCACAAAGACACAAACCCCCTTCCGTGTGCAAGTCGTTTTGGATGGACGAGTTATCATCAGACTTACTTCATGCTTATAAAGACCTGTTTACAATATCAGAATACACTGGGTATTTAGGGTTAGAATTGCTGGGTTGCAGTAAATGGGCAGAGGTCTTATATTTAGGCTTGGAAGAACTGAAGGCAATGGAAAGTGAAGAATAACCAGAGTTACTACTGCAAGACGTGCAAGCAACAGGCACTGACTAGGAGAACCAACATGCTCAGAGTGCAAACAGGAAGACCTGTGATCTGACACAACTGGGCATAACATCAGAATTATTTTGGTTCAGCTACGAACAAGGAAACATCCGATAAAAATGCAGGTCTGAGAAGCCATGACCGACTAAATTGCCATGATTATTTGAAAACATGTAATGGTCTCTAGGATCAATCACCACTTTGCAGATAAGGAAGCATGTTCTGAGAGCCCTTTGCACAAAAACTATAACAAACAAACATACCGAAAAGCCCAACGCCATGGCTCCCGTACTGCTATCACCCTGGAAGCTTCAATCCTCCAAGCAACGATTCTGAAAGTCACTACTACCAGACTGCACCCTAAAACTACAGGCAACTATGAAAACCACATGTATCCCATTGAACTGTAAACTTTAGCACTTCCGGGTCGCACAACAACCAATCCCGAGGCAGAACATATTATAGTAGTCTTCTGGCAGTAGCGATACTACGTGAGATAATCTAGGATTGGTTCAACCCAGCCAATCCTAGTGCGCCATACAGAATTACGACCTGCTGATTGGTTGTGATCTGCTGATTGGCCCAAAGTGCCTTTACCCATCCGCTTGCTCTTTAATCGGCGCCGCGCTGTGGGATGGTGCGGGCTCATCAGGAGTTGATGTTGTCAACAAGTCAAGTTTTTTGCCCGAATCATAGGATGTTGAGCCAACGCCTAGATTCGAACCTTGTTCTTCAGCTCCACAGTCGGGAGCTCTTCTTCATAGGTTTCAACATGTTGATCAGGTCAAAGCTGCAGCTCGCGGCTGTCTCTGCGTCATCCTTTCCAGCCTTCTTTAATGGTATAGAAATGCCTTGGCCACCAACAGCGGACGCCGGGCTCTGTCAGTCTGTTAATGCCAGATATCGTTGAAGGCATTATAGCTTTTGTTTCTGGAGCTCAGGTGGGGCATAAGAGCTCTACGTGGCACCGCGGCCCTGTTGGATACATGGTGATCTGTTGGTGGTGGAGGTACATGACCCTGGATAGTTTTTTTTTTTTAGTTTTATTAAATAAAGTATGTTCTACTCTCTGGACATTTCATTTTTATGATGCAGAGTAAGTACCTTCCACAAAGGCACAAGCTTCTCCAGTGACAGTCTTTGTTAGTTGGAGGAGACTCATGCCTGCTGATGGCCAATTGTCTTAAGCCAAGTCACAATCTGTTTTCACCCCACGGTCCACCATTAATTCTCTTTCTGTTCAGGACTGCTGCTCGACACTTGGCTGGGTTAAGCTTTCTACCTACAAACTTGGACACTGTTCTGGAAGTCAAATTCCTCCAGCGGTGCAAGGCAGAAGGTGGTTAACATCATCAGATGCTCGCCAGGACTTCTGAAATGGATTTGCTGCTACAGAGAAGAAAGTAGTGGGAGCTATGGCAAAGTCAGACTTATCGGTGATACACCCTCAGTGGATCTGCATGGCAGGTTGGTCCTGGTCTTCTGTCAGTTCTCCAGGCAAAAATTCTTGAAATAGTTTCTGAGTCCCAGGTTTTAGGGTTAGGCAGGAGAAGTAGACACTAACTCCAGCCAAGGGCTCTAAGACCTTAGAAACAGCACTTGGGAGTCAGCACTTACTTCAACAGATGCCACCAGCAGGCTTTAGGGTAGCTCCAGTAGAAACTGTTCAGCCGGGCTCTTCCAGGCAAGTCGGCTTCTTACAGCTTTTGTGGCCCTGTAGCTTAATATAAATGCACCAGCTGACCAGTAGAGTTTATTTCTTTGTCCTGGGTAGAATTGGGAGCAGCTCCTTCCCTTAGGGTTCTCCTCACAGGTCTCAACAGCAGGCACAGTCCTCCTCCTGTCTTCCACATGTCTAATAGTGTTCTGAGGGGGCAGCCCATGAGTGCCACATTTATCACTAGCCTGTGGGTGGGGGTGACACCTGCCCCCTCCCTAACCAAAAGAGAAAAGTTTGTAGGGGGTAACCCTATTCACTTTTGCAGTAGTTTGTCCGTGCCCAACTGCAAATAATCCCACTGTGCCTTCTCTACCTAAATCCAAGATTGAAGAACATTTCTAACCCTGTACAGAGCTCCTGTGCCCACCCTAGAGGTGTAGCCAGGGAAATGGCCAATTTCTTCTCTGTGGTCACTCAAAAACAGATCTGGGGCAGCTCCTCTCCTAGGATTGGAGCATGGCTGACTGGAGGGACAAAAGAGGGGACAGGCCCATTTGGTAGCTAGATCTGCCAGTGACAGAGTAGTCCTCTTTCGAGCTAAATTCATGGGCACTTCCCAGATGGTCATCCTGTCAGAGTAACAGAACATGTCCACACACACAAAGCCTTTGTCTCAGCTCTGTGTGCAAGTTCACCTCATAAAAATGCTATTCAGCTCCTGGTTAACAGTTAGAAGCTCATGTAGTGTGACTCTAAAGGTTTTATACAGGTCAAAGGTACTTTTTTTTAAAGTATCCTTTTCAAAATATTTATTACAGAGCTAATTTTGTCAATAATTGGGCTTGTAATAAATATTTTTACAAATCCAAGGTTTACATTTTTAGCTCTGTCCTAAGCAGAGGTAACACGGTTATATTTTAATTACTTCTCAATGCTTTCCTATGGAACAGATAACGTTTACATGTCCTATTTTCAAACCCCACACACCCTGCCTTATGGGTATTTAAAGCCTACCCCAGGATGACTTGTTATTATTTAAAAATATGGTGTAAGCCTTCCAAAATGGGTTATTTTGGCAGGTCGCGTTTTCAGTTTAAAACTGCACAGACAGGCTACCGTGGTAAACCTGCAGTCATGTTTTGTACTTTCACTCTAGTGGTGAAACAATTCATTACATTTATTTATTTATTTAATGCGTTCTCATAAAGTGTAAACTTTACCCAAAGGTGTCGGAGCGTTTTACAGAAGGACCAGTTACATTACATAAGGACTTCAGAGTACATGAGTTACATAAAAGATACAAACACAAAAAGTCTAAATTCACATAAGAATAGTAACAAGTAGAAAAGTTTACTACAGATACTAGTGGTTAAAATGACATATAAACAAGTTGCAAATTAACTCAAGGAAAAGATACAAGCAGATTAACTCAATTCGCATAAGAATGGTAGTAAGTACATAAGACTACTACAGATACTAGTTGTACAGGTTGCAAATTCACTCAAGATTACATTTTAATGAAAGTTGAAGCGGTTAGCGTTGGACAAATATTAAATCAATATTTGCACAGCATGATCTCATCATTGTTTGGGTTCTTGCTTTCAGTCAGGCCTTCAGGGCGTTGTTACATTCACGGGCGGTGATCTTGGGCCTGGAGGGATCCCCAAGGTGGTGATGCCCAGAGCACTCTACATGCTGCAGGTGAGGTCCATAGCAGGGCTCCTTTTTTCCATGTTGTTCACAGGGAAAGGTAGTCCCCCACGCTGCGGGGCACCAATTACGCCCGTACAGCACTTACCAGCAGTAGGTGAAGTCAGCAGCAAGGCTCCTCCCCACCTCGGCGTCCACTGGTACAGGCAGTCCCTAGCCAGTGTGTGCGGCATCCACTGATGACATTTAACTTGCAAGCCCGGGGTACACTTTGTATCATATACTGGGCACTTATAGGTAGGTTAAATATACCAATTAAAAGTGTAGTCAATATTGATATGTTTTTATAAATTGGAGCATATGCACTAGGGCCTGGTTAGGCGAGTCCCAGTGCACAGAGACAAGAAATCAGCAGCATCAGTCCAGAAAATGGGGATGATGTTGCACGGAGGCATTTTGCTACAGTGACTATGAAGAAAACACCTAATTGCAGTTTGTTCTGGTAACTGGGTACCGGAAATATAGCCCACATACTTCTTCTATTCCTATGGCGTGATCTCCTAACCAATTTTTTGTTCCATGGGTTCGAGCATTTCATACATAATAACTTGGATGCTTTTTCCTTTCAATTGTGACTTTTGTAGGGTAAAACAAATGTGCCATTTAATTCTAGTACAAGGGACACTATTAGTTTAAAGCTTCTTGTGTCAAGAACGGGTCTTTATGGCGGCTAATGCAGAGTCTTCTTGGTGCACAGGAATGGCCTACTACATCCTGAAACAAAAGAATGCCTGAATTAAACTAGGTATATAGAACTGCCCCATAAAATTATCAGATTGAAGGTAAGAACTGGAGATTAAAAGAAACTTCCAACTGTTCAGGCCAAGCAGCAGGGTGAAGAGCAAGGAAAGAGTCAAGGCAACAACTGCAGAAGGTGGAGATTTCACTAATCCATGAGCAAGCAATGAAACAAGCACCACTATGATGCAACTAGACTCCTCTTTTATAGTACCAAACAGGGTGTGATATTTTGTTAGACTAGCTTCAGCCATCTTGGAATGGAAACAAAAGGGATAATAAAACAACGATCAATAGTTATATAATATACTTATGCTCAGGAACAAATATGGTAATATGAAGGGATCTCCAGGAAGGAGGGTGGTGTTAACAAAAGGTTGTGGGGCTAACAACTGTCCTGGATGCTACAGTCCAGGGATGCCTGCATGCAGGGTGTGATCACCTCCTAATGCCCTTTGCACGTTCGATTGAGATGAAGAAAAAATAGATGACTGCCTAGGATGGTGTGACATCCTGGAACTCGAGGAGGCCGGGGAGTGAATAGGAGCCCACAGAGGAGACACCTTCGCACCCCTGCCTGGCTTTACACTCCCAAATAAAAATAAATTCAGCACTCCTTAGCAAAGGCATTCAGCAAAGCAGGAAAACCCCTGGAAAGGGGCTCTACCCTCACCAAATGAGGCACATCAAGAGCCAGTTTTCAGAATAAAGCATGGGTTTTTATTAGTGCAACACTCTAACAGAAAGGCTTTCCCAGATGTCAAATCAAAACAACATGCGAATGTAAATATACTCATATATATGAGCAAGCAATCAATAATGAACCACACAAAATAATAAAATAATGCATGGAATAAAACACAAGCAGATAATTATGGTAAAACACATGCAGATAATAAACACTTACAAGTCGAGCCCTCCTGGCCAACCGTAGCGTTGATGTCTCTCACATTCGAAACAGATGGTCGACAGATCTACCGACTCCCCCCACAGATAGTGAATGGAAAAGAGTGTTTGCGCAGGTATGGGAGGTGGCCAGCAATGCCCGCTTCAAACTTATACAATTTCATTATTTGCATCGCACTTACATGCTCCCTCTCTGATTAGCATGTATTAATGCGACTGGCTCTGTAGAGTTTCCCCGCTGTGGCATTGGGAAAGCCACGTTCGCTCATATGACGTCGGATTTTATGGCAAGGCACGGAGGCCAATATTATGCATATATCTTTAATTGCAAACTCACAGCAGCAACATTAAACAATGTAAAGAATTTAGAACATTAGTCTAACATTCCAAAGTCCACAAAATCCTGTGAGAGGCAGCCATATTCTTTCTTTTGTTGCTGCTCACAGCTGAGATAAGTTCACTCTTAATTGACTTAACTTAAGTACTATCTTGTGATGATTTTGTAACAAAAAATGTAGATGAAATGAATTGTTTTATTTAGCAATTATATTTTGAAACTGATTTATTAAATTTATGGACATATAGAATATTTAGTTGTAATGTTAAGCGTTTTTTGAAATGTTGTGTTAAGTATTAATATTTAAAGAAAAACATCATCATCGTTTCATGTCTTTTTCCCCCTTTTGGTTTTTGGTTTGCGTGTGATTGTTAACAAATCATAAATCATTTTTACGCCATGAGCGCGGCGCTTCGTTGCCGCTAGCGCATGTTTTAAATGGTACGAAGATGAAGTTTATATCGGAATTATGTGGGGATTGGGCATGAACAAAAAGTTAAGTTGGCGCTCACGCATTTTTTTTTTTGAAGTGCAGTTAACTCTTCGTTTACGAAGTTGAAATAGTTGCAACGATAAACGCCCGTGTTGGTTGCACCGATAAACGCCCCCTGTTGTTTATTCTTAACAATTTATGAAGGACTTAGCTTTGTCAGTTTGTGTTGGTGCATGTTTAAAATAAATTCATTCCCTTATTCTATTTTTAAAGGATCGGTTGCGCGGAGGGGCGCGCGACTAACGGTCGCGTCTCTGTCTGCCGGTAACGTGAACATTAAATGAAATCTGAATAAGTAGCGCGCGAGATTAAATAAAAGCGTTGCTCACAATCTTTTTAATTTGTCTGGATTAAATTAGTACATCGAGCAATAAGATGTAAATTCTGTGATTCAATCTTCTTTATGCTGTGAGGTCCAGTAACTTTGATTATTGTACCTTAGAGGCCACCGTTTTTGGGTCACATGACACGGCGGCCATTTTAGGTTGGGAATTTTACCTTTTAGTCTATGATAATCTGTCAGCCATCTTTTGGACACGCAAAAGAGCCAGAAAGTAGTTGGTTTTCTGTCAGAATTATATAATTAGTATTACAACGACCATTGAGAGTTCACCTGGCAGTTTTTTCTTGAGGTAAGTGTTTACTGTTATACTCTGGAGTTAGGTAGTGATTTTTGTTAGGTGTTCTGTTTTGTGAATAAGATATTTGACTTTGAGGAAATTTTTTGGGCAATTGTTGTGAGGAACAGTCATTATGGAAAATAATAATGAAGGTAGTGATATTTTGGAAGGGAAAGTTAAGGAATGCGTTTATAAAGCTATGTCCGTATTGGCTTCCCAGATTGGGAAGAAAATGGATGATTGTATGAATAAAATAGAGAAAAAGTTCACTAAAGCATTCCTTCGGAGGAACAGTTTTGGTCTGTGGAGGAGGTTTTGGATGATCCAAAGCCTATTGTTTCGGGCAAAAAAGTCACAAGAAAAAGGAAACATTTGACCTCAGAGAAATATGGCCAAAATAAAGGGGCCTTTTTAATGAAAGGCATAAGGGAGAAAACTCAAAATGAGTCAATGAAACAGGCTATAAAGGCAAATAAAGGGGATCGTAGAACCTTTGTCTGCGATGAGTCCTCAAGCAGTGGGGACATTGTCATTTCATGCACGTCAGATTTTGGTTCCTCAGATGAGGAAGATGTCCCTAAAAAGAAGGTTAAGAAAGAATTGGATGTTGTTTCTTTGGATCAGGTTACAGATCCATTTGGCAAGCAAATGTTTGATCCTAATACCATTCAGTACCCACTTTCACCACAATGGGTGCCAGCTAAGCATGTTGCTCAATATGTTGAATTTTGGATAAGGAAAGAGATGCCTAAAGAAGTGAGAACACACCTGAGGTCAGAGTGTCCAAGACCTTCCCTTACAAACAAGGTTGCGTATACTCCAGAATTGGATGCTAAAATGATTACCTTCCTAAATAAGATGGGAAGGGACCCTAGAAGAGTGCTTGAAAAAGAGCTCAAGGGGTGCCAGGATCGGCTCCTTGACGTGTTTGGCCCGTTGACCAAGATTTTTTATCTTTGTGAGGAGGCATACGCAACTGAAAGCGTTGTAAATACAGTAGAATTGCGTCAATGGGTCCAAAGGGCCATTTGTTTGTTGGTTAATGCCAATGCTTCCCTCTGTACCGAGAGGAGAAAAAGTCTTTTGTTTAAAATTGATCCTAAATTGGCGGATCTTGCTAGTAGGGAGTCAGGCCATTCGGCCAATGGTTTACTGTTTGGAGAAGAGATGGCCAAGTATGCTGGGGCATTTAATTCAATTCAAAAGGCACAAAAGGACATTAGGCGAGTTTTTGGCACGGCCGGGAGATTACGGGGCCGATTTCCCGGACAAGGAATTGGTATTTCTAGAGGCTCCTTCTCGAGAGGTGGTTTCCGATCTGGAGTTTACAAGTCAGGTTCCTACACCCCTGGATTCTACCCACAGAGACAGAGGGGAGGAAGAGGCCGTTATAGAGGTGAAAGGAGAAGCAGATTTCAAGGTATGTTTGCAAAAAGACCCTTTATCTACTCAAGTAAAGGTGGGTGGCAGGCTTGCTCTCTTTTTAGACAGATGGAAGGAAATCACTTCAGATCCTTGGGTCCTTCAGACAGTGGTTGGCTATCAAATAGATTTTGTAAAGAGTCCAATTCAGGTAAGGAAGCCCCCTCTTCTAAAATTTGCAAAGGAATAAGAGGAATTAGTGAATCAGGAAGTGTTGGAGTTAGAAACCAAAGGTGCCATAGAGAAGGCAGGGAGTTCATCAAGTGGTTTTATAAGCAATCTTTTCTTGGTAGAGAAAAAAGACAATGAGGCCAGTCATAAATCTGAAGGAGTTGAACGAGTGGGTACAATACAACCATTTCAAAATGGAGGGTATTCAAATGTTGAGGGATGTGTTGAGGAAAGGAGATTGGTTGACCCGCCTAGATCCAAAAGATGCTTACTTAACCATTCCTGTTTGTGTAAATCAAAGAGATCTATTGAAGTTCAGTTGGAAAGGGAGAACGTGGAGGTTCAAGAGCCTCCCCTTCGGTTTGACTTCTGCCCCTTGGTGCTTCACGAAGGTGATGCGTCCAATAGCGGCCTGGCTCCGATCAAGGGGAATAAGATTAATCATTTATTTGGACGACATTCTCATAATGTCGGAGAACAAGGAGCAAGCTCAGGAGCACACGTCCTTAGCAGTCAGGGTTATAGAGGATTTGGGGTTTATAGTAAACAGGAAGAAATCTTGTTTGGTCCCCAGTCAGGAGAGTGTATTTCTGGGTTTTCACATCTCGACCTTGGATTGTGTCTTGAGGTTACCGATGGAGAAAGTCAGGAAGATTCGCTGGGAGGTCCGCAAATTGTTAACAAGCAATTTGATTCCATTAAGACAAATAGCGAGAGTTATAGGGCTCTCACAGCCTCTGTTCAAGCAGTATTTCCAGCTCCCCTTCACTATCGAGCTTTGAAGAGGATGAGGACTTTGTATCCGAAGAAAGGAGTGAGCTATTCTCAAGAGGTACTGTTAGATTCAGAAGCCAAACTGGAACTAAATGGTGGTTAGAGAATCTGGTGGCTTGGAACGGGAAAGCAATCTTTGGCCCTACCCCAGATATGATTATAGAATCAGACGCCAGCCTTCAGGGTTGGGGTGCGAGTTGTGGCTCAATGACTATGGGGGGAAAATGGACCGGAGAGGAGAGCAATATGCATATCAACTATTTAGAGTTATTGGCAGGTTCGTTTGCAGTGAAGAGCTTCACGAAGGACCAAGTCAAATGTTGCGTCCTTTTAAAGATGGACAATATTTCTGCGGTAAGATATGTGAACAAGCTTGGAGGTCCTCGTTCAAAGGCATTGGCGGATTTGGCAAGGGAATTTTGGCATTTTTGCCTGAGCAGAAACATCATGCTTATTGCTCAATACTTGCCGGGGGTGAGCAATTCGATTGCGGATTGGAACTCTCGGCAACTGATGGATTACAGCGATTGGAAGTTAAAAGAAAAATATTTTTATTTTTAAGCAAGATGTGGGGTACTTTTGCGTTAGACCTATTTGCAAATCGCGTAAATGCTCAGGTTTGCAGGAGACCGGATCCAGCTGCAGAGGCGGTAGATGCCTTGATGCAAGTTTGGACGAGTCTCGTTGCTACGCATTTCCCCCGATTCTAAGGGTTCTTTTGAAGGTGAGGAAAGACAGGGCGGAGATAGTTCTCCTAACCCCATTCTGGATGTCTCAGGTATGGTATCCAGATGTTATGGAGAGGTTGATTGCCGACCCGGTACTTCTTCCGCTTGTGCCGGATTTGTTAACCAAGGCTTCAGGAGGTTTACACGAGATGGTTCTTCAGGGTCATTTAAAGCTCATAGCTTGGTTGATTTCGGGAGAGCCTGGAAAATGCAAGGCTTTTCTTCACAAGCTTCAAAACTCATTAAGGAGTCCTGGGCACCAGGGACCACAAAGGCATACAGGTTGGCTTGGGGAAGATGGGTTCGTTGGTGTTCTTCGAGGGGTCTGGATCCGGTATCGGCTCCTTTAGTTGTAAGTGGTAAACTACTTATCAGAGGTTTTCCATGACGGTAAGTCTTATAGTACTGTTAATATTGCAAGGTCAGCTATTTCTTCAGGGCATGATTTAGTGGATAGCATCACTATTGGTCAACATGATGTAGTCAGGAGGCTTTTGAGAAGTGTTAGAATTAAGGCTCCACCTGGGGCAAAATATTCTTCGCTATGGGATGTGGATCTTGTCCTGAGTGTTTTAATGAATTGGAATGAAAACAAATTTCTTAATCTCAAAGACCTTTCTTTAAAACTAGTAATGTTACTTTGCCTTATATCCTTCAGGAGAGTATCAGATGGTAGAGCTTTAGAGATAATTGGGCGTCGCTTTGTACCTGAAGGTGTTTGTTTTTCTATCTCAAAAAGAACAAAAACAATGTCTAGAACAATTTTCTACCCAAGTCTTGATGAGTGTAGAAAGCTTTGTGTGGTGAGATGTATACGTGTGTACGAAAGGAGAACTGAATTAATAAGAAACAATCAGACTCAATTGGTTATTTCCTTCAAACCTCCACATAAAGCATTCTCTGCACCTACCTTGGCTCTTTGGGTCAAGGAGCAAATGTTTAAAGCAGGGATTGATTTAACCTCTTCTGTGCCCATGACGAGATAGTCTCGTCATGGAGCACGGTTGCGCTGTGCCCATGACGAGACTATCTCGTCATGAACCCCGCCCGCTAATGTAACGCCCGGCACAGGAGGGGGAAATGGCGTGGCACTGAAGGGGTTAAATAAGTTCGGTGCACACTCTGCTAGAGGAGCAATGGCTTCTGAGGCCTTTCTTTTGGGTGGTGGTTTAACAGCTATCTTAGCTGCAGCTGATTGGTCTTCTGATTCCGTCTTTAAGAAGTTTTATGTTAAGCCTGTGGATTGTCCAGTAGAGAATATTATGGCAAGGCTTTGAACATGCATAATATTGGCCTCCGTGCCTTGCCATAAAATTCAGATTTTCCACAGCCTGGGTGGGTAGAAAATCATGATTTTATTAAAGACACGGAGGCTGATATTATCCCTCCCTGTATTCCCACCCGTTAATGCTTTGTTCTTGACTCTTTCAGGTGGAGACATCAAGAAGTGATACTTTCTGGAGAAGTGTATTTGGGTGTATGGAGTTTATCATTGGTTTTACAGTTCTTTGATACGGATCGAATTTATGGACTTGTTCGCAGCATAAAAGAAGGAATATGGCTGCCTCTCACAGGATTTTGTGGACTTTGGAATGTTAGACTAATGTTCTAAATTCTTTACATTGTTTGGTGTTGCTGCTGTGTGTTTGCAATTAAAGATATATGCATAATATCAGCCTCCGTGTCTTTAATAAAATCATGATTTTCTACCCACCCAGGCTGTGGAAAATCTGAATTGCCCTCGACTCCAGCACTATTGGTCGGGGGTATTGGAGACGCTTCGAGATGCAACCGGGCTTCTGATTGAGGAAACCAACAAACATTGCCTTTTAGGGGTTTTGCCGCCCCCAAAGATGAGTAATAGAATGCTACATAAGTTTGTGAACTTAGGACTGGTACTCGCCAGACGCCGCATAGCGATACACTGGACCCCCAAATTGCCCAGATGGGTGGCAGAGGAGAGAAGTCTGCATATAGTCCGTGCAGATGAAAATGCCGAATGGGATTTGGAGACGTGGGGATTATTACTGAGTAACGTACAGCCCCCTGGACAGGTGGCAGCGAGATCCAATACCCAATTAAAGACTGGAACCCTAGTCACTTAGATGAGAAGTGGCCGAGGTACCCCATATAGTCCAGGTAACACCACTTAACACAGAAGTCTGTGGACCCTACAGGTGGTGAGGGAGACGGGCCGCTCACTGTTTGTAGAATCCCAGAGTCTTGGTTTTGTGAGGGACTGGCTGGTCCCTTACAGACCGAAACATCATCATACCAAGTTTTAGGGGGGTACACAAGAGATGAGGGCTTGACTTTTCATTTCAATACATAGTACATCATATGCTCATTGTGAGGAGGATGGGCATGAAACCAACTGTGCACACCACATCTGTCCCCGACGGCAGGAGATATGCAGGAATGCTGCTTGTTAATTGTTATGTTATATAAATTTATTATGCGCGCGGCTACTTGTTGTAGATAAAAGGTGGTCCACAAAGGCTTTCTTCTCAGGTTGCTTTTATTAAGTTAGACAGGAAACACAAGAGCGGACTCTCCACAGCAGAAGCCAAACGCAACTGCCAAAGGAGAGAACACAGAACCATGAAGCAACCTAGAACATAGTAAAAGGAACATTCCACAAGCTCAGAGAATGCTCAACAAGCAGAACATGTACTACACATCTTCTTTCTTTCTAATGAAAAGAAAAGAGAAAAAGAAAAACACCTCAACACACAAAATCTTGCAAATATGCTGGAGCTCTTCTGAACCTTTGAACCCTACCCCGTGGCAAAGGCAAAGGAAGAGGAATAGAATCTGGAGCAGAATGAACAGCAGAAGCACTCGAATCTCCCCACCCACCAACCACATAAGATGCAGGAGGCACCGAGGTAGCATCGTGTGGCAAGGGTGCCAAAAGATAACCACTTTTACCTTCTGCTGAAGAAGACTCACACCCGCTGGCCAGAGACCCACCCTTTTCATAAAGAGCCACTCGTCTAAAGTTCCAACACTCCCCATTGTTTAGGATAACACAATTATCCAAGACCTTCTTCACAGTAAAAGGCCCCTTGAACTTAGACAACCCTCTTGCAATTCTACCACTCTTGACCTTAACTAAGTCACCCACCCGAAAAGAACACCGAGTGGACGAAGAAACAACCGCAGAGGGGTTCTTTTGCAAAGCCACCACCCGCTTCATCCAAGCAGGAACAAGTTTGGAACCAGGAGTGCGCCCTCTCATTACCTGAAAAGGTGACTGTTGACCGTCTACCAAGGATGTGGTGCGATAGGCCCATAACATCTCATTAACCATTTTCCTTACAATGAGACCCTCAGAAGAAGCCATTTGAATGATGCCTTTCACCACTCTATTAGCCCTTTCACAAATGCCATTTCCTTGAGGGTTGTACAAGGAGGTACGATGATGAGTAACACCACAACCCTTAAGGAAAGACTGCATTTCCAAAGAAGTGAGTTGTGTACCATTGTCCGTGATGAGCACGGACGGAAGACCCTCATCTCTAAACAAATCGCCCAAAAATCCAATTGTCCTTTCAGTAGTAATGTTGTTAGTGAACTCCACCACCAACCACTTTGAGTAAACATCAACAACCACAATGGCATACCTGTCCTTCTCATGAAGTTCACCCATTGGGCCAATAAAGTCCAAACAAATGCTGTGCCACGGTGAACCAGGGTTTTGTATGTGAGTTTGGGAGTTGCTGGGACCAACCTTAAGTCTCTTTTCGCCCTCCTTGCAAGTAGGACAATTCACCACCCAGTCCACCACCTGTGCATCCATACCCGGCCACCAGAAATTATCTCTCAACCGACGTTGTGTGAGGGTTTGGCCTAAATGGCCCTCATGGGCCAGAGCCAACAATTTCCTTCTCAAACCACCAGGAGGTACAAACCTTTCACCTTTGACAAACAAATTATCCGTAACAAGAGAAAGATCCTCCAAAACTTTTAGAAAAGGACGTACCGAAACTGAAACTGTACTCTCTCTCCTAGAACCTAGCCTGATAAGCTTAATGACCTCTTGTAACGTAAGATCGGCAGACATCTCACGCTCCCAATCAACAGCCTGAAAAGCACCTTCCCCGACAAACACAGCATCTTCAATAGAAGCAACCGCAATATCATCCTCAGATGAGAACGGAGCTCCCACAGTCTTCCAATCTAGCGACAACCTTGAAAGACAATCAGCCTGTGTGTTCCTCCATCCCTGAATATATTGGACAGAGTATTGGAACTCCTGAAGCTTGGAAGCAAGCCTAGCTAATCTAGCCGAGCCTTTACCCGTCCCTCCCGGAGAGAGAATCTTAACAAGAGGCTTGTGATCGGTTTTGAGCACGAACTTCAAGCCCCACAGGTAGGTACGAAAGTGTTCCACTGCCCATGAAGCTGCCAGAGCCTCCCTTTCGATAACTGAGTAATTCCTCTCAGCCTCTGTTAAAGTTCGTGACGCAAAAGCAACAGTACGCTCATCCTGACCAGAGATTTGTGAAAGCATAGCCCCTAGACCGGTAGCACTGGCATCCACCGTCACCACAGAACTTTTCTTAATGTCAAACGGGGTAAGAACTTTTGCCTTGCAAATCTCTCTTTTAATAGCTTCAAAAGATTCTTGTACCTCTGTAGACCACACAAAGCCAACCCCTCTCTTCAACAGTGACCTCAAGCAAGAAGTCTTGTCAGAAATATTCTTGACAAACTTACCATAATATTCGATAAGCCCCATGAAGGACCGTAACTGGTCCTTGTCCTGAGGTTGAGGAGCAGAGCGAATCGCCCTACACAGATCCTCTTTCGGGCTCACCCCACTTGCACTAATGGTGTACCCTAAGTAGTCTACACGCTCTGACAAGAATTTGCATTTGTCCTTGCGCAATGTCAAACCAGCCACCAAAAGCCTGTCCAACACTATCTTAAGAGTGACATTATGTTGCTCCACTGAATGCCCATAGATCAAAATGTCATCTTGAAAGTAGACCGTATTACCCACTCCCTCAAGAAGATTGGAGACCATCCTTTGAAATACGCTGGCAGCTGAATTAAGCCCAAAAGGCAAGCGAGTAAACTGAAACGTGCCAAAAGGTGTAATGAAGGCAGTTAAATGCTTAGAGTCCTTATGCAAGTTAATCTGGTGATAAGCACTTCTAAGATCCAACTTAGAAAATACTTTAGCACCATGTAACGTAGTGACCAACTCGGATATATTGGGAAGAGGAAAGGTGTCCGCAACCACACAATCATTCAAGGACCTTAAGTCAACACAGAAACGGAGCTTGCCATCCGATTTCTTTGTGACGACTATGGGAGAAACCCAGGGTGACGCCTCGACTGGTTCAATTACTCCAGAGGCCAACATCTCATCGATCATGTTCTTAACCTCTTGTCTAACAACGATTGGGACTCGCCTGACCTTGTGCTGCACAGGAATGGAGTGGTCCCTCAACACAATTCGATGAGAATACCCTCTGAGTTGACCCAAGCTTTCCCTAAATACAGCGCTAGCATCACCCAAAATCTTCTCCAACTCATTATCCTCGATTATCATCACCTGTGGTGAAGCACGAGGGTTGACAATGATTGCCAAGTCATACTGGTGAACCCAACCCAGAATTGCCGGGCCTGACCTAGAAACATAAACTTTCCCTTGTATGTTCCTATAAGAAAAGACAATGTGCGCATTGAAGTACCCCAAAATGTCAATGGTATGCCCTGATAACCACCCGGGGAAATGTCTTTAGGTAAAAGATGCCTAGTACCCCAATTGAGCAAGAAAAGATCATGTGGGATAATAGTGTACCTTGAACCTGTATCCACCATTAAGTGAATTTCCTTGCCATCTATGATGAAAAGTGCCTTAGGCCTGACTTTGAGTCTGTCACTCAACACCAAAGATGAATCACCATCAACCACCAGAATTTTGTGGCCATCTTCATCAACAAATGCACTATCGTCCACAGAAGCCACAGAAGAACGAGGTTTGCTACGACAAACTCTCGCATAATGACCCACCCTACCACACTTCAAACATTCTTGTTTGGCTGCAAAGCAAAACTTGGAGTCTGAGGAATGAACAGTGCTGCCGCACCTGTTGCACATGCGAGTTACAGGGGATTTCTGTGTAGTGGGATTTTTGATGAAAGGAACTTTTTTGACGAGCTTCTTGTTCTTCACTGCTGCAATGTCAGCTTGTTCTCCGGAAGAGTGAGTTTGTTCTGAGCATTCCTGACAGGAAATTTCATTAACGTCACCAGAATTCTTCTTTTCAAGTTCCTTCATATACCCTTGAGACTCCTCAACAATTTTAGCAAGGTCTATGGCTGTCTGTAGATTAGGATTTTTCGCCGCCCAAAGACGCTCTTGGATCTTCTTGTTATTGCACTGTACAATAAGTTGATCCCTAATAAGTTCATCCGTCATTCCACCGAACTTGCATTTCACTGACATCTCTCTCAACCTGGCAACAAAGTCATCGATAGATTCGCCTGTTCTCTGGCTTTTTGTGTAGAACCTGTATCTATTCATGACTAAGTTCTCCTCCTTCGCATATCTTACCTCAAGCCTACCAATGGCCTCCTTATATTCGTCAGGAACAGGTTGCCCATTAGCTTGTAGTGCTTGGGGTAGATAGCGAAAAATGCGTTGACCTTCTTTGCCCAAAGAACCTAGTAAGAGTGCTTTCTTACGTTTTGCGGAGTATTCTTGAGCATCTAGAGCATCCAAATAGTTGTCAAACATCGGGAACCAATCATGCCAAGAAATGCTAGGTTGTCCAGGAAGGGCCAAAAAACTAGGAGGAAGAACTACAGAGGGATTCTCGTTTGTCATGGCTGACCGCGCTGAGCCCTCTACAAAACAGAGAATTGGGCTAAACAAACTGAGGAGTGATGAGAGAGAAAACAATGCAAGGCAGTAAAACAGTACCTGAAAGAGAGTAAATCCACAGCAGGTCGGATGAGACACACGACACGTATGTCACCTCTGAGAACGAAACGCCAGCCAAATGCGCTCAAAAATGTACTACACTACTCATGAGCGTCCCGCCGTGAAGCCTAACGGAGTAAAACAGACTCTTCACGGAAATAGATGTGTTTTCAGCTTCCTCTTAAACACGGCTAGGTCCTGGATGGTACACAGGGCCAGAGGAAGAGCATTCCAAGCAACAGCTGCTTTCACTACAAATGAGCTTCCCCCTACCCTCTGAAGCTTGAAACAGGGAACCCGAGCATAGCATAATTTCTGCCCAGTTTTTGATTCTTCTTTGCAATAGTTCTGTGTTTACTGATGGTTGCCTTGCTGTTAATCCGAAAAAAAGGAAATAGGGATGTGCACCTTTCCTTATAGCATGCCTGTGTTACATGTTTCTGACATAACACTGCCACGTGTACAGTCGAAAATAGAGAAACACAATTGTACATTGTATCTATAAGATATATGCTTATGCTGTTGCCACGTGTATCCCGAAATAAAACCGAATACAAAAAAAATGCTTACAAGTCAGTTAATAATGGAACATTATCAAGTGAAATGCAAGGAAGTAAAACCTAAGCAAATAATAATATTGGCCGTCCAATGCAAGAAACAAGAACTCTCAAATGCAAGTATTCAAATAAAAGAAATAAACACTATGACATGAAAGACTCAAATATAAAGAGCATGTATACACAGAATGGAAGCATATGAAATATATACACAGAATAAATCAGATAATGCCAATGAACAAGAACCAATGAATAAAAATACTTCACAGGCTGGTCACTCAGCACACAGACAAAAACACATGTAGAAATAACTCTATATCTCTCCATATATCTCAATACCGATTATAAGAAAAAAAGACCTCACCGGCTGCAATACCTTCATCTTAGCCCACACAAGCCAGGGGATCTCAAATTACACTCCTCAAGCCGGGAAATGCAGCACTGAGCAGATGCGGCCATCCCACAGGAGAGAACACAGTTTTCGAGCTAAGAAACCACACTTTTAAAATATTCTCAATGCACGAGAAGACACCCTCTACAGCAAGGACAATTACTGGTGCTGGCCAAGTTCCTGCAAGCATTTCAAGGCAAATTATTTCTCACACATTCTCCTCAACATGTTCAGCCCCTTATCTTAGTGAAGTCTGCAAAGGTAGAAAACATCTCCATAAGTACAGAAAACACCCTCAAAGAGGAAAACAATCTTGAACGCAAATAACCAAAATAATTGTGAGTAACCTGGGGGCCTACTTGTGTGTGTGTGTGCGCAGAACTCAAGCCAGACAGTCAGAATTCAAGATGGAGTTAGGGCACATTAAAGCCCATGGGTAAAACTCAATTTCACAATGTACAGCATAATGCACATTTGCGCAGCAGTGCCTACAGCACCATACTCCGAGACAGAGAAGTACATTCCACACATTTCTCTCTCATGGTTTCAGACGCACATCCCACACGTTCTGCCACAGGCAAGGCTGCCTTAAAACACTCCTACTCTGAAGCGATAGGATATACAAAATGAAATCACAAGTTAAAATGCAAGTGCACAGAAAATTCTATTGTACGCTCAAGATAGAGTGAATTAAAACACATGGAGTCAATTAAAATAATGGTAGTCAAAGGTCATCCCGTGGCCCCAATTCATATGAGTGCATATAGCACTGCATTCCACCCCGTGACCTTTGACTATCATAACATACATATCTAAAATCAACTTTTTAAGTGAATGCATGGATATACACTAAAGCACACAATAAAACGGTGACATTATAAAATCCTGACACAAATTACTTTACCTAAAATACCTCATGCATATCTGATAATAACTCAGCTACAGAAATACATGTGTTGTGAATACACAAACAGAATCAAACATGTTAACTCAATGCTGCTAGTGTTATAAATGGCTAATCCTGGAACTTCTACTATTGAAGCTGCTAGAGTTATATACTTTGCCTAAAACAATAAATGAATCTTAAGATCATCTTCATCAAGCTGAACAGTTTCTCTTGTAACACTCTGGGTATGCAATGTATCAGTCTTAGCCATGTAAATGTACACTGTTCTTTAATATCCTTTCACATTTGTCATTCAAAAGTATGCTTGGAATCTTCATTCTACATTAGGTTGGACTCATGTTACATTTTCATAGTCAGTCTCATTTGAGCACATTTAAAGGTGCTGTGCTACATCCTGTCATTGGTTTCAGCGAAGGAGGCATCAGCCAAGGTGTCAATCTACGCTGTCAGGTGGTCACTTTGGAGTTGGAGGCCTCCGCACCCTCATGGCCCCACCCAGACATAGGCACCCACACACTGGGGATGGGCAGCCAAGGCACCAACACTTCGCAGAATGATCTAGGGAAAAAAAAGTATCATTCTTCTTGAAAGCAAAATTATTTAGAAAGCACACGGTCTTGTTTTTCTGCTTTGGATCGAATGTCAAAGTTTTGTCTTTTCCATCTGCAATGCTCTTTGCTGGTTCTGGTGAGTGATTTGGGGATTCTAGCCACACTTTAGCCTCTGGGTTCTTGGTAGTTGAGTCAAACCCTCCTTCCTCTTGCACAGTAAGAAGGGCTGGGGCAGACCCTTTCCTGACTATCTCTCCATACACTTCTGACTCAGTACACCCTCGACTATTTGGCATGAACCCAAAGTCTGGTAATTTTCCTCTCTCCAATTGGCCCCTCACCAACTGTGGGACTGGTCTTCGCTGTGCATTCTGGCAAATAGAAATCACAGTTTTACTCAGGTCTAGGGGAATATGCATTCCTTTATTCTCTGCCCACCTGTTAGTGGCTTTCTCTCCCAGGTGTCCACATTTTTGGTGTACCCACTTGGCCATTTCCACCAAATTTGAATCTTGCATCACCACCTCTGTCCCCAAGATTTTGGCTTTTTTGTCTGCTAGGAAATTAAACCAGCATTCTAGTGAAGTGGTAGGACAGTAAGCTTCTTACATCATACACAGTGACTGCGCTTTGCGCTAACCTTTCCCAAATGTCTTGCCACAACTCCTTACTCCACAACATAGGGGACTCCTGTATTTCAGACACATTTTGTAACACTTCTATATTTTCTACTGGAAGCTGCACCACCTGCTCATGCAACATTACAGTTTCTGCCTATATGTACTAGTTGATCACATTTGCTTCTTGTGCATTACCTGTTCTGTATGATTCAGGGGAATTTATCATCCGTTGCATTAGAGAAATTTCAAGTCTCAAAATCACATTGTGTCTTATTTTCATCTGCCCAGTGTCTGTCAGCATGCAAAAACAAAAGCAACATATCTGCCCTGTGTCTATCAAAGAACAAAAACCACTGTATCTGCCCAGTGTCTGTCAAAGTGTAGTGAAACACCGGCAACTGTTTTTCTAAGGGAGTAAACCACTCTCCAGCATCTGGCAATATTTTAGTCCAAAATCCCAGGAGCACCCTCTTTTTTCCTTATTTTTCCACATACTCCAAGTATTATACTGCTGCTCAACTGTCACATGTAACATAATGTCTTCTTTCTGTATTGACCACACGTCTAAATCATGTTGTACAGTCTCTTTTGGCAACGCAAAAGCAAATTGTGCCTGCTCTCCCCACTCAGAATCATGTTTAAAAATATATTTCTTTATTTCTTCTGCCTTACGTTTCTGCATAGCATCTCTCAATGTAAACCAAGGTTTCACATTCTGTGACCAGTCTGACATATGACTGCACCCAGCAACTGCTACGTGTAACATGCTGATTCGTTTATCTTCTCTGTAATTTCTAAAGTGTCCCTGCACATTGCAGTCAACGCTAAGTGCACAAACATGGGCTACATTTTCTCGGCTCAACATCACTTCAGAGGCTCCTAAATCAAACAAACGCACAATCCACGTTTCTAAAGTCTCTCCTGGTGTCTGCTAGAATCTGTCCAAAATGCTTTTAATCTCATGTGAAGTAAAGTCCTCCAGAGAACTAATTAAAACCGCCTGTGAATTAACCTGCAGCTCTCATTGAACCACATTCTTTTCCTTTGACTCGCTCTCGCTATCCAGAAAGTCTAGTCATTTATACTGCGCCACACACAGTATCTCGCTCTTGCACTGCCTGATATATCTGCAACTCTTTTTTTTAAAGATATATTTTCATACATTAATATATCAGAATTCAACTGCTGTTGTATTTCATTGCGTTCTTTTTCTGACTGCGCACATTTTTCATACATGCTACGACAAGCACTGAAAAGAATCCAACTTTTTCTCCCTGAACTGCTAAGCTCTTTTTCCTCTTCAAAGGAAACTTTTTTGCAAATATTCAAATATCTGTGCTTGCCCCTCGTCTGTTAAACATGCATAAGAGGCATCTTTCCACCCCAATAGCTCAGTTGGCATCTGGGTATCTGCAACTGAAAACATTGTCTTTTTACAAAACATTTTTCCCCTTTCCCTTTTAAAATTGTACCCCATTCCTGGTACCAAAATGATTGCTTGCTATACACTCCCAACTAAAAGAAATTCAGCACTCCCTAGCAGAGGCATTCGGCAAAGCAAGAAAACACCTTGAAAAGGGCTCTACCCCCAGCAAATAAGGCACATCAAGAACGAGTTTTCAGAATTAAGCGTGGGGTTTTATTAATGCGACACTCTCTAACAGAAAGGCTTTCCCAGATGTCAAATGAAAACAACATGCAAATGTAAATACACTTATATATATGAGCAAGCAATCTGTAATAAAACACTCAATATAATCAAATAATGAATGGGATAAAACACAAGCAGATAATTATGGTAAAACACATGCAAATAATAAACACTTACAAGAAAGATAACAATGAAACATTCACAAGTGAAATGCAAGGAAGTAAAACCTAAGCAAATAATAATAATGGACGTCCAATGCAAGAAACAAGCGCTATCAAATGCAAGAAGACAAATAAACGAATTAAACACTATTAAATGAAAGACTTAAATATAAAGAGCATGTACACACAGAATGCATCAGATAAAGCCAATAAACAAGAACCAATGCATAAAAATACTTCACAGGCTGGCCACTCAGCACACGGATAAAAACACATGTACAAATAACTCTGTCTCTACATATATATTTCATCACCAATGATCAGAGGAAATACCTCACCGGCAGTAATTTCTTCATCTCACAGAAGACTGGGGGATCCCAAATGACAGTCCTGGGGTCAAGAGACTCCTCAAGCTGGGAAATTCAGCACTGAGCAGAGTTGTCCGTCTCTCAGGAGAGAACCCAGTTTTAAAGCCAAGAAACCCCAGTTTTATAATATTCTCAAAGCACGCGAATACACTGTCTACAGCAAGGAAACTTATTGGTTCTGGCCAAGCTCCTGCAAGCATTCTTAGACAAAGCATTTCTCGCGCATTCTCCTCGACATGTTCCAGTTCCTTATCTTAGTGAAGCTTGCTAAAGTAGAAAACATCTTCAAAGAGGAAAACAATTTTGAGCGCGAATAACCTAAATACCCGTGAATAACCTGGAGGCCTGCTTGTGTGTGTGACAGAGTCAGAAACTCAAGATGGAGTTAGGGCACGGTAAAGCCCATAGGTAAAACACCACTTCACAATGTACAACATAATGCACATTTGCGCACCACTGCCTATAGCACTATACTCTGAGACAGAGAAGTACATTCCACACATTTCTCTCTCATGCTTTCAGACGCACATCCCACACATTCTGCCTCAGGCATGGCTGCCTTAAAACACTCTTACTCTGAAGCTATGAAACAAAATGAAATTACAAGTTAAAATGCAAGTGCACATAAAATGATGTCATACATTCAAGACAGAGTAAATTAAAACACTTGGAGTCAATTAAAACAATGGTAGTCAAAGGTCTTCACGTGGTCTCAATACATATGAGTGCATATAGCACTACAGCTCCCGGGATAAACAGCTAATGGAAAAACCCTTTAAACTCTGCCTTTTCTTAGGAGCTCTCGGATTATCGGGACATTTTTCATAGAGTTGTTTAACCAAAAAAGGAGCATGAACTTGTTCTGTGCTGATGGTTCCCATGAGTGATCACAAGGATTTACCCGTTCCAATCATTAAGATATTTAAGTTTAACTTTGAAATTCCGGGAATCACAAATCTCCTAAACCTCATACTCAGGTTGTCCATCAACAAGAATGGGAGCTGGTCTTTTTTAGGTCTCGCTGGCGTTGCAGCGCGAAGCGCTGCCACCAACGAGACTTATTGTTGCCGTGTTTGCTCCCAAGGGAGACAGACCAGGGCATGCACAGCGATCGGGGTCTGTGAACGCGCTTGCGCAGACGCACACGCGCGCGCACCCACTCCGCCGCTGCTGACCCCCCTCACCGCATCCCCAGCTGCCTAATGCGCGCGCGCACACACCTCGCGCCGGCGCCCGCAGCCCTCCTCCTCCCTGCCCGCAGCACCTTCACTGCCAGGTCAGGAATGCGCCTGCAGGCTGTTTAGGTTCGTAGGAGGGCAGGTACCTAATTCACGGTGTGTAGGAGGAAAGGGACTCGGGACAGACAATGGGAGTGGCAGGTGGGGACAGTATCACACTTCCATGCGCCCCTCTGTTTTACACGTAAAAGTTTGGAGCCTTCCAAGTCGTAAATACCGGTGTACTGGCGCAGCCATCCATAGCCGCACTTTCAACTCGCCGGTTCTAATCTAGTGACTCGTGGGATTATTTAGTGCGTGCAACCGCTCAAAAATTATAACTACACGCTGTGCTGTGAGACACTGCGTTTAAGTGTTCACTTGTTTTTCTTTAGTTTTCGTAATCGTTCTATATGTTTTAATCGGGCTGAGAGATGCCTTGATCGGAAGCTTTTTTGTAGCAGACCAGTATGCTTTGTTGCAGTTGAGTACAGGGGTATATTTTTGTTCAGATATGTATTTGGTGTTACTGTTCATGCCAGGAGAGGCTGTATCATGAACATTCTTGTGCATTTGATCGAGAGCTTTAGCTGTGGTCTTTGAATCAAAGACTTTAAATACATGATTGTAGTAGCTCCAAATATAAAGTATTAGCGTCGTCTGTTCCTGATATAGGTTGGGTTATTTTTGCTCTGTCACTGTCTTTTATGTAGGACTGAGATTTTTATATCTGTTGAGTAGTGGGAGCAACTGTCAGCGGCAGGTTGGATCTATGTGTAATTCCATGCACCGTAATATCTCGTTGACTCTCGGAAAGACACTTTGCTTTGAAGAAGGGCGGCTGCGTTGTCACGTTAGTGGAGCTGGCGAGTTTTCATCACATGGTTTGAGCCTACCAGAAGAAGCCCATTGGATTCGATAGTGTGCCACTCAGTGCTCATTCAACCTCGAGCTAGAGGAACTGTTGGTTGTAAACACGCATGGCTGAATATGAAACTGTTGCCCAAGTTGTAACTGGTCTGGAATTATTGCGATCAATTATCAATTTTTTGGGGAGTTTTATATAGCACAAACTCGACCCAAAGGTATCAGAGCGCTTTATATGAGCGTCAGTTGTGTTACAGACAGACACATTCATTTTGTTAGGCACGGGAGATTAAGTGATTTGCCCAGAATCACAGGATGTTGAGAGCCCCTGAAGAGACTCAAACCCCGTTCCCCAGCTTCAAGGTCAGCCTCCAAATCTTTGGGTATTGGGACAACTGACTGTAAGTGATCAATGTTATGTTGATTTTAGGGGTTGACTAATCCTAGTCTGCCGTAGTCTGTCCAAAAAATCCTACTCCAACTTGATAGGGTAAGACCCTTACGGGGGCTGTATGATTTTCAGGTCTAGCAGTAGTGTCACCTTTTTTGTTGAGGTACATTGAAGATCAGACTCAACATGAATAGCATTTGTTTTTTAAGATCAAAGTTGTGTTGGCGGGTATAACATTTGCCATGCTAGAGTGATTTTGGCAAATTTGCCTGATGTAGTTCTGAGTCGGATGGCACCACTCACCTGTAGGCAGTGGGAACTTGCAGAGAAGGAGGCAGTACTCAATTTTGTAACAATTTACAGTGCTTGGTTTCGACTTATTTTTATTAATTTATCATGGCACTGAAAATGATTTAATTAATGGCTCCTTTGTTTTTGTGTAAGTCATTAAACGCAATAATATATAGACACCAAAACAATAACTTAAAACAGATAGTTAATAAGTGTGATGTAGACAAAAGTGAGCCACATTTTAGTAACTGCAAGAAAGTAAAAATTTGGCAAGATTGCAAACATCTTGCCTCAGCTCTCATGACTGCATAGACTTCAAGGTGCTCTGGTGCTTATAATCCTGTAACGTAACTAGTATAGTAATTGCAAACTGCTTTCCTTTTAACATTTCACATGAAAGTAATGAAATATACCAGCATTTGTAAAGCGCACAGCTACCTCCGGAGAGGTGTCCCGGCGCTGGGGGCAATTGGTAAGATTAAACGAGCTATTGCCCAGAGTCACAAGGTACTGGACTAAACTACCGCCGGCGCGGGGGATGGAACCGTGAGCAGCCCCCGTGTTCCGGAGTCAGCCACCCTGGCTGCTGCATCACACCTCTTAAGTAAGATAAGTTGTTTGTTTTAGAGTAAGAGTTGCATCGTGCAAATGGCCCAAATTTTCATGATTTGTTAAGTACAACTTTTGAAATTCATTTGAAGCCAGCTTTGAAAATGGAAAGTAGACAATAAATGCCACAGTAGGAGTGACCTTGCCCAGTCCAGTAGTACCTCCAGGAATGTTTTCCAGTTATTTTGTGTGAAGTGAGAACAGCCTGATTTATTTGGCCCTTTATATACTATCCAGAAAGTGGATATACGCAAGTCATTGCCTTGCATAATAGCCAGGGCCTTAGCTCGGCCAGTAAAATGGGGGGGGGGGGGGGGGGGGGGGGGGTAAGCTTCAGATTTCCCCATCAATCATGCTGGCATATCTTGTCAAAATCCATTATGGGAAGCAGGACTCGAGGGGGTCTTAAGAGGCAGTGGAAAGAAAGAGGAGTGTGGATTGTTAGGGGTACTTAAGACACAATAGTTTTCAAAAGTACCAAGTTTTAGGGCAGAGGCAAGAGTGCGAGAGAGTGTGTATGTTGTCTGTGTGCATGTACAAATCAAGGGTGAAATTCGACAGACATCGCAACGGACCCGACTGAAAACACCTGTACCCAACTATTTACCACAGAATACATCTTCTGGGGGGGAAGTGTAACACCGCAAACACCCCTCCCCAAGCTACCCCCTGATAATGGCAATCCTTCTACCATACTCAGCCCACACAGCATCCTCTTTCAATAGAATAGACAGAAATTTGTCTTGTCTGCCACCTGTAACCTGGATTGCAGTGAGTGGTGTCCCAGAAGATGACTACAATTGAACTAACCCAGATTTTGGTTTGTCATGATCATTTTAGCTGTTGGCAATGTTCTCGGGTCAATCTGTCTTTTTGATTGTAAAACACAAGTAATTGGACTTACTTACTATTATAATACTTTTGCCCTTAAACATCTAATTACAATTTTTGTTGCATCCGCAAAAACACATGATTTTACTTTTATGGTGTGCACTGTAAGATTATTCCTGCTACATTACCATTGTAGGTGGTTCAGTAGTCATCGTAGTCCCATGGGGCAAGTCTGGGCAAAAATATTTCGCCTTCTATGAAGAGGCAGTGGATGTAAATTGCTTCAGTTTGAGCAGTGTACTCCATTCACTTCTAAAAGCATTATGAAGGTTATAAATTAATTCATTTTAAATAGGTGGTCCCAAAAGGCTTTATTTTTTGGCACCTTATATGTCCAAATGCTTTTTATCAGACACTCATCATTACCACATGGGCATTCTGTCTGTAAGGAGCAATGCACAATTACTCTCCACCCATTTTTGAAGATTGATAAAGCAGTGCTATAGCAACAACCATTGACAGCGTCAGTAGCTTTCACCTTTGAGACCTAATGGCTTTTCTAATGCTTGTTGCGATTTTTAACAACATTGGTAAAAAAAACAATGCCTTTTGCTAACCCTGTTAAGTATTTGCAAAACAAAAAGGCTAATTGAAGCGCTCGCTGTTGGAGGTGACCTCATTTTCTTGTATCTTTTAATGACTGATCTAAGATGGTGGATGACACGTTTGTATAGGGCAAGCAGCAACTTGCTGCCTGGTCCTTCCAAAAATATGTATGTTAAAAAAAAATAATAGCAGAGCAGGCACGAGGGAGAGAACAATATGTAGGGCAGGAGAAGCATATAGGAAAAAGCATTAAAAATGCAATAGGTCTTGCCTTTTATTAAGTTAAAGCCATTTGCTTTGCTATTCAATACCATTAGCAAACCAAATGGCTTTAACTTAATCAAAGGCGAGACCTATTGCATTTTCAATGCTTGTTAATCTAAAGGCCTTTACTAAAAAGATAGGGTTTTATATGCAAAACATGAAATGAAGGGCAAACCGTCCTGGAAAGGGGAAGCATGAGTCGTACAGTGAGAGGATTAATGATCTTGGACATTTGATAAGTTCCAAAGAATTGAGTAGAAAACTTACACTTAGACCTACAGTTAAAATGAGGCCTGTAATCTTTGTTTCAGCTTATATGTCTGTAAATTTTGGATTACCTTTTCTCTGACCCTGTTTAACTTCTCTAATGAATCTTGAACCGCATGTACTGAATCATCAGCTTACAAGGTGTTCAAATGTAAATGTGTTCATTGGCTACTGTATTACTGTATGTAAGTTAGCATTCACTGCACCATCTTGTATTCAGCCGCCATTTTGAGCCATGATCGAAGCTAACTTGTCTCAACTTGTCTGCCTCAGCAGAAAGCAGCTGCAATGTTTTTTTGTGTGTATTCCTCCAAGGTTGAGCTTTGCTGTGCTAATGAATAGACTGTTTTATTATTCCGTACCTTTCTCACTAGATAGGCCTGCTCCCACTCTTATAGTGGTGGGTACGGGGAGAGTAACCTTGACGCTGAGATAGCATGTACCCGGTCCCAGGATGGTAGCTCGTCCTTCTGTAGCTCTTTTGTTCATTAGCTACCAACTGGAAAATTCCAGTCTGGGCATGTCTTTAGTGATCCTGAAAATGTACATTATACGTTGCCCTGTTGGTAGAGGTCATCCCCTCTGCAGCAATCAAAGGAGGCTGGTCAGACCGGACTCCACTCGAGTGTATCTCAAATAAATACCTTTGGTTTGTATTCTCTACTGTCTGACTGACTCTTCATTTGTAAGGAAGGCTGAGAGGTGGTCGCAAGTGACCTGGGTGGCCCTAATCATCCCACTTCCTTCAAAGGGGTCTACAAAGCTTTGAGGATTGAATCCTGTAAGAGCAGAGAGAAGCCAGTGGAAGTATGGATGGAATTGTTGTATACAAACTCAGCTGCAGGTAAGAGTTTTCCAATTGTCTTGGGCAGCAGAATTGTAACATCTTATGAATTCTTTAAAAGTTTAATTTAGCCTTTCAGTCTGGCCATTCCCTTAAAGGTGAAACATAGAAGTTAGAGCTCTCTGGATGCCAAGTTTTTAGCAGAAGGATTTCCAAAATTTAGAGACATATTGAGGGCCTCTGTGACAGATCACTTTCAAGGGTAATCTGTGGACTCTAAATATGTCAGAGTTGAACATCTCAACCATTTCTGATGCACTTGGGATTTTGGGAAGAGCAGAAAAGTGAGCCATTTTAGAATATGAAATCACTGTGACTGTTAAAGTGGTACACTTCTCTGATGGAGGCAAATCTAAAAAGTTAGTAGAAATTATTTCTCAAAGGTTTGAGAGAATTTCAGCTGTCAATAATAATCCCGCTTTCCTTTTTCAGATTTTCTTTTGGCGCCAACCTTGTAAGATCATAGTTCAAGAATGGTCACCAGAATTTACTTTTAAACTAAATCTTCAGTGACTCTTCTACATCTATGTCTGGAGATCCATGAGTTATTGTAGGAAGCTGGCTCTGTATAACTATACCAAAGTGAGGTATAGTGTGCACAGAGTCCAGTTGATCCCCAGAGGTAGGCAGAGGTAAAGTTAGATAGCACCTCACTCTCTATTTGTGGTAGTGTCGTCGAGCAGTAAGGCAGTATCAGAGGACAATATTAAGCATTTGTTGTACACACCCAGTCAGCAAATTAATCCACACACTCAAAGACTGAACTTCAGACCAATTGTTTTTGTATAAAACTATCCTTTTAGTTATTTAAGTTTCTAGAACCAAGCAAGCCTGGCACAGGTAAGTGATAAGTACTTTGCAGTAAATATACAGTTGTAATACAGTTTGGATTTGTAATAGTATATGTACTTTTTTTGGGCTAACAGTATGGTTTCAGAGAAATGCAATACTTTGTAAATACCGTACATAGACTTGAATGGGCTTTTCAGTAAAATTACAGGTAAGTGACTTTTGAGATTACTTTTCTTACTCAGAGTAGTATACCTGGATACTACTCTGGGACATTTCCTGCGAACAGGTAAGTAAAATCGTTTTTGTTAGTTAGTGACATTTTAAAGAATTTCTTTAGGTTTTCAAACTCCACACCTAGAAATTTTTCACAGAAAAACAGTCAATGTTATCATATGGAAGAAAATATTGTTATCGGTTTTAAGGTAAGTATTTGGTAGTGGGAGTTGAGGTTCTGGAGGTAGACTCAGGGGTCCCCCAGGGTCAAGGATGCACTCTTGTTACACCCTCAGTGGCACTAGGGCGGCCGGGTGCAGAGCGCTGAGGCACAGTGTTATGCAATGGGGGATACGGGGCCTCCGGTTGGTGGCTGCTGGCGAGCAGGCCACTTGGCTGTGGTAGCAAAACTCCTGGGCTTTAGCTCAGGGCAAATGGGAAAACAAAGTAGCACCAAAGGTGCACCCTCAGCGGCACTTGGGCAGCCGGGTGCAGGGTGCTGTTTCAACGTCGGGCGCCCTGTTGTTTTCAATGGGGAACCTCCGGTTTGCAAAGGCACTGCAGGCTTGGGTACGAAGGTCTTCTGGGTGCAACCACCACTTCGAGAGGTACGTTGGGAAGTATGGGGTAGGCTAGGCACTGTCCGTTTGGCCAACAAGGGCGTGGGGCATCAGGTGCAGGGGTGCCTTTTGGGGTTGGATCTTCTTACCAGCTCCTGTTCGCGGTTAGGGGGACCTTCTGGATTTAGGCTGCAGGCATCGGCTTGAGGCAGGCCAGGGGTCGCTGGATCTCGGGTCAGGATCGCCGGGGTGACCTCCTCGTGGTGTTTGCCCACTCGAGTTCAGGTGCAGGGTGTGACAGATTTGCGGTGTCCGGCCGGAGCCAGAGGTTGCAGATGAACAAATCCAGTGTTCACTGGAGACGAAGTCTTTGGGGTTGAAGGCAGGCATGTCCTCCGGAATTTTCGAGGTTGCTGGCTACAGTACACACCGGGATTTTGGAGGAGGAGGTTTGAGGTGGAGACAGGCCCGTAGGGCTGGGGCCAAGTCAGTGGGCATCTTCCTCTTGTTACCTGCTGCACGGCTGTTCGGTCCTTCTTCGAGGTGGAGACAGGCCGGTAGGGCTTCTTCGAGGTGGACAATGACCGGTAAGGCTTGGGCCAAGTCAGTGGGCATCTTCCTCTTGTTAGCTGCTGCACGGCTGTTCCGTCCTTCTTCTTCTTCTTCTTCCAGTTTCTTCTTGTCTGAGGAAACCAGGTTCAGGGGTGCCCCTAAATACTAGATTTAGGGGCGTTACAGGTAGGTAAAAGGCAGAGACCAATAGGTCTCTTCCCTGTGGTGGGTACACCCCCTATTATACCACCCTCCAGTGGCAGGGGGGCATGAGCCTGTCCCTGGTTGGCTGAGTCCCCCCATCTTCAAGATGGTGTGGACTGAGAGTTGTGCTTCACCTCGCCTCCCCCACCTGAGGGGTGGAGTTGGCAGAGGTGGGCACACTTCTCTTCCTCACTTGTTTTTCCTGCCGGCTCTCCTGCCCACAGTGGGTGTCAGAAACAGTTGGGACCAGTTGCTGAGAGCAGCAAATGGCCTGGGTAAGCTCACAAAGGCGGCAAGCATTTGAAGCTTCCCCTTTATGAACTCTGCCCATCCTGAGGGAGAAGGCTTGGCACCTCGTCCCAGGATGCGCATTGTTTCAGGCCCCAGAGAGCGGCAGGCTCTCGACCCAGGGGTCCAGAAACATGTCTGGTGGTGGCAGCTGAAAGCAGCCACTCAGTCTGGACACTAGTAGTAGGTTAGTTTTGAGGGGGCATCTCTAAGACGCCCTCTGTGTGCATTTTTCATTAAATCCCACACTGGCATCAGTGTGGGTTTAATGTGCTGAGAAGTTTGATACCAAACTTCTCAGTTTTCAGTGTAGCCATTATGGTGCTGTGGAGTTAGTAATGACAAACTCCCAGCACCATTTCTTTTTTTTACAGAGTTTTATATAGTGCGAACTTGACCCGAATCGGGTATCAGAGTGCTTTACATAGCACCAGTTGCATGCATTACATGAGGACACGTTCATTTTTGTTAGGCGCAGGGAGATTAAGTGATTTGCCCAGAATCACAGGATGTTCCGCATCATTGCCGACACTCGAACCCAGTTCCCCAGATTCGAGGTCGACCGCCCTAGCTGTTAGGCCAACTCCTCTCCCCTCCACCATATACTCTTAATGGCAGCACTGCACTTTCAATGTCTAAGAATGGACTTAGACACTGTAGGGGTACAGGGCTCATGCACCTGTACGCTCACCACTGGTATAGTGCACCCAGCTGGAGGGCTGACTGACCTTTGCCAGGGCAGTGGGTTGCAGGCATGGCACACAGAGATGTGTGCCATGTCACCCCTTCACTTTGTTCTTCACCAAAACACGCAGCCTGCAAAGGCAGTGTGTGAGTGTAACGATCATAATGAAGAGGGTTTGCAGATAATGGGACTTCATAATTTTTTGTCACAGTTGGAGTGGTATAACTCTTTCTTTTTCCCTTCTTTCCAGTAGCTGATATTACGTTTTGACTGCTGTATGCATCTGTGACAGTCAGTTTTGCATTTCCATTTTCTGTCTAACTAGCTAATCATATTTATTTTTAAACCAGCTATCTGCTAAAGGAAATACATATGGCCATGTGCATTATCTAGTACAGAGTAGATTTTTGTCATGTCCTCAGGATTCTGCTTTGTCCCTGTTAAGTTCAGTCTGTAGCCACGCTCTATTATGTCTCCTTTTCACCAGCACAGTACTAGGTTTAATTTATTTGCAGAGATTACTCAGTTTATCTTTGCTCTTCCCTGTTTCGATGGACAGCATCCATCTGGAGAGTGTAACTCCCTTTTTGCAACTGGTTGAGGCCAAGGTAATTATCGGACTTGAATACAACTCTGCCCATCTCATGGCTTCCAGAAAAAAAGATGTGCCCTCCCTATGAGCTATCCTTCATGCCGCTGCCAGATTTCTGACCAATACTAAAAAATGGGATCATATTGCACCCGATCTTGTCTACCTCAAATGGTTTCTGATGAGGCATATTGCTCCATGAGAACTGCATGTCTTGAGTACATATATTTGAACCTCTAAACTATCAGATATCCCTCCCAGAGCCCATCTGTATCTAGAGGATCTTATGTCATTTGTCTCTATCCACTCCCCTTTTAAAGTAGAAGACCTCACTTTGTAGATCCTTCTCTGGAAATGAATGCTCTCAGGATGTGGAATGCTCTCCCCTTCATTTTAAGGTTACTCCTTATTTCCATTTTTTTCAATTACTCTTACAGAATCTGCTTCTTGTGAAACATTATCATTTGGATTCTTAGTCACACAAAATCTGTATACCTTGTCAGTGAGGCTTCTTGCTCTCTAATCTCCTATTCCTGGGTGGACAAAATCTCCTGATACTCTCCTCTCCCTCTATAAACTAGTATCTCAAGCTCGTCACATTTGTCACTGTCTGGAAGGATGCAATGTCTTTCTCCTATAAAACCACATTTTAAGCCACACACCATTCCTCCCTCTTATGCTTTCCACTGCCTAGCATTTATGCCTTGCTCACATTTATGCAACTATTCCTTCCTCAGTCACTCTGTTTTCAGCCTATCTAGGCTCTCCCCACTCCCTTTTAGTTTAACTGTTTTATTTTATTCATTTCATTTTTAGTGTTTCATATTGTGCGAACAAGACCCAGTCGGATGTCAGAGCGCTTTACAAGAATAATGAGAGGTATTTGTAGTGCACACGAAAAACAATATAGAAAAAGGTATTGGTAAGGCCCAGTCAGGTGACAGAGCGCTTTACAGGAACATGAAAGGTGGTTTTAGTACAAACGATAAACAATAGAGGTCAACAAGGATTGGTCAAATAAGCAACATTACAAAATCAAGTAATAGGAGGGAAGATGTGGCAAATAGTCACTTGTAAGTAATGGAGTGAGCAAACTCCAATGTATGTCATGATGATCTTCGATAAGCAGGAAATAACGTCATGCTTCAGGAGAGGGAGGTAAAGTTTCAAAGTGAGAGGAATATGTTTGATAGTAGAAGTTTTACTTATTTTTTGAAGAAAGAAGTGGAAGGGTTGGACCTGAACCCTGGAGTAAGAGAGTTCCAGATTGTTGGGGCGATTCCGGAAAATGATTGATTGTACATTTTGTTTTTGTTGAATTTTTGAGGCTTAAGTAGAAAGTAGAAAGGAGCTTGTACTTCGAGAAGATCTGTTTCTACCCGATAGTTTGTTTCTGGGCCAAGTAAGTGGGAGTTTTGTGGTGAAGAACTTTATGTGTCATGCGGGCAATTTTGAGATGGATCCTAGCTTCAAATGGGAGCTTATACAATGATAGGAGGTCATGGGTGATATGATCCCTTTTTTTGAACCAATGATGAGCCTTTCTTCCGTATTCAGGGTGGTCTTCAGTGGAGCAAGTTTAATTTTCAGAATCCCACAAGGGTGGCACTGCCATAGTCTAGCTTGGATATCACAAGGACTTGAACTGCTGTTTTGAGATCAGACGTTGGAATGAAAGGTTTTAAATTCCTTAGTGCTTGAAGTTAATAGTTAGCTCCTCTGGGTCAGGCACTAATGTGAACTTTCATGGAAAGGTTATTGTCAAGGATTATTCATATAGATTTAGCTGAGTCAATAATATGTGGGATGCAGTTCAAGTCAGGAAGATGTGGTAGCCAGTCTTTGATCCAAGGGGCGATGAGATCTGTAAGAATTCGATTTTTTGTGCATTGAGTTTGAGGTGATTACGAGTCAACCACTTTTGAATTTTTGTCAGTGTGCTATTAAGGATGTTGATGCCTTCAGGAGAGGTAATTGCATTGTCCGCTTACATGTGGTAGGAGATGTGTGACAGTTTGAGGATTCCGGTTAGGGCAGAGGTCTTCAAACTTTTGGATATCGAGACCCCCTTGTCAACATTTTGAGGTGTAAGGACCCCCTCCTGACAAAAATGTCTAAACCTATAGGCAGGGCTACTGGAATTATGAGGCAGATGAGGACCAAATTACGCGACAGGCTTGACTAAATTGTGTGGGAAGAAAATGTAAATGATGGTATGTGATGCAGCGTATTTTGGGATAGCATTGCTTCATTATTATGAAATTATTTTTTTGCACACAGTAACACAGAGGAAAGATTCCACCCCATCAGTACCTGTTTATAACCAAAATACAGCAATTAACATCAGAAAGATTTCTAGTCAACCTTTGTGAAGGGGCTTCCACACCGCAGGAATACGTGCTGCCACATTAGAAGCTCACCTGGCCCGGGCCGGGAGAAGCAGGGGTCCCTTAAAACCCTGGCGGTTTTGTGCAGAGTTAGGCAGTTTATCCATGCAGCTTTCCTCTCACTCACTCACTCCCTCCCTTCCATCCCTCTCTCCTCTCCCAAACCCAGATCCCTCTCTTACTTTGCAGGCCATTTTCTTTCACCCCTTTTTACAACTTCTGAACTCTCCCCATTCAACCTCTCACTTCACCTTTAATCGCCTCTTGCCATTCTGTCTTTTCACTGCCCTCACCTCGAACAGTCTCTCGCATTTATCTCATGGCCTCTCTGGCCCCGTCACCTCCCGTGCCCCTCAGCACTTCTCATTCACCTCGTCTCTCCATTCAAATTTTTGTCTATTTGTATCTTACACCTCTCCAGTCCCCCCATTCATCTTTCACATCTACCCTTTGTTCTAACAGAAGCATTCACCTTTGGCTCACACTCACTTTTTGCGTGTCCACACTTCTCTTCGGCACTTCACATTTCTCCTCATCCCTGACCTCTTCAATCTAACTCTCTCACTCCCTTGCTGTCCTCTCTCATCGCTCCTCACCAAGCATACGAGTCGGGCCCGTATGCTCCTCTCGGTCTGTGCCAATCTGCTTTTTGTTCCCTAATTCAAGAATGCATGAGTTGTCTGTCGCGCTGTTTTGGTGCAGGCTGCGCTGTTATGGAACTTGCACCCTCCTTTGCTTCGCTCCACCAAGAATCTATTATTCTTTAGGAAGATATAAAAACCTGGCTCTATGCTCTGTAGGTCACCCCATTTGGCTGGTTCTCCTTCTCCTTCTGTGTGTTTCTCATTGTCCTTCCGGCAGCAGATGGTTATTAGCCGCAGGACATCTTTTGGTAACAGTAGCGCACTACAAATGTAAATAATAATAATAGGGAGAAGCAGAGGAGCGACTAGACCAGAACTTGGGGGTGGGGGCTAACACTCCTAGCCACGGCTGGCCCTAACACTGGTTACACACTGTGCAACAGTCTTTTTTGGTGCCCCACCCCCGTTTCCTTCTTCTCCATGAATTCCCTCACTACCACTCACCAACAATGCACTTCATCTCCCTATAGCAGCTTTCTGACAAACATTTCATTTTTTTATAGCGCTACTCATACTTTAGTCACACTCATTTCTGTGATCGGCATGGTACATATTCTTTGTAGCAGGCACATTAACCCTCTGCACTGTGTGGGTGACAAGAGTGCCCATGTGAGTGCACGGTGAGAGATGCAACAGTGTGAGAGTAGAGTGAAAGTAGTGACTGCAGGGTGAGTGAGGTGGCCGTACGAATTTGAGTGTGGATGCAAGTTCAGAATGGGACGAATGAATGTATGATTACTGATGGGCTTGTTTGAGTGACTTGCATATTGAGCAGTGAGGCGGACAGGTGAGTGAAGTGTCACATGAGTGCAGGATGAGTAGTGTGCTTGTGTGACTGCAGGGTGAGGTATAGGGTAAACAGCACAAGTGCATTGTGAGTGCAGGGTGAGCAGGTGAATGGTATGAGTGCATGGTAATCAGTGTGAGTGCATTGTGAATGCTGTGAGTGCAGGGTAAGCGTGAAAGAGAAAATCGAGAATGATGAGTGAGTTGTCTGAATGCAGGGTTTATTCTCAGGCACTTGAAGTAACTCAGCATGTTATTGGAGGCAGCGTAGGGTTTAAGATCTAAGTTAAACTATTGCTATTATGGCATCAATCTGGGATCGAGGGTGGAGGAAATAAATAATGTGCTGATCCTTCCAGTCCTATGATTAGGGTATCCAGCAGATTATTTTGATGGCCCAGTTGGTACAAAAAATAAGCGATCACCTAAAACAGTATTTTAAGCACTTATCTGTGCATACTTTGAACAGCAAATATAAATAGAAAGCACTTTTAATTGTGTTCTAGCGCTGTCGCAATGATCCATGACTGATAATTAAAGAGAACGAAGACAGAAAAGTCACATAACGAATGAATACACACTTTTTCATTTATAAGTCTATTTGGTGTCAAGAGAAGGTCTTTGTAGGCTCTTTAAATAACACATGGCTCGCATTTTTCTTTTGGCAACCCTACTTTATATTCCTTTTTATTAAATGTATTCTCATACTACAGCAGTAAATCTAAAATACAAATGTAAGGAATAGGCAGAGTGAGGACCCAGGGGGTACTGGAAGGGGGGGGGGGGGGACACTAAGCCTTTGTAACCGGTTCACAAAGGTTTGCAAATATGCAAATGGTCTTTAAAGACCTGTGAAAAACTCGGACGGGCGTGCTGGAGATAAGACTCCAGACACTGCCCAGCTGAGCCTCCAGCAGCTCGAGTTGCACTGCAGCAGCCCGGGCTGAGACACAGGATGGAGGAAGAGGGGGGCTGAATCCCTTGGGCCTCGGCAGAAGTGTGCTTGGGAATGCGCGACCCCCTTTGCATCGCTCCACGCCCCCCCTGGGGGTCACGCCACACAGTTTGAAGACCCCTGGGTTAGGGGATCAATGTGTGGGATAGTGTAGAACCTTGGTGGATGCCCAGAGTGACCGGGGATTGATCGGATAAGCGTGGTTGATTAGAATGCGCTGAGATCTGTTGTGTAGGAATGAAGAAAACCATTTAATACTGTACCAGAGAGACCTATCCTGCGTTCTAATAGGTTAAGAAGATTGTCATGATTGACAGTGTCAAATGCAGATAACAGATCAAGTAGGATAAGTAAGCACAACTCGTCCTGTTCGAATGATCTTAAAGCATCATCCACAATGTGCACTAGGGCAGTTTCAGTACTGTGGCCCAGTCTGAAACCAGATTGCTATTGGTAGAGGACTCGGAAATGCTCGATATGATTTTGAAGCTGTAGGTGCACACATTTTTCCAGGAGTTCCGTCAAGGTTGGGAGGTTTGAGATAGGGCAGTAGTTGTTGGGGTCAAACTGGTCAGAGTTGTCTTTTTTTTGTATGGGAGTGACCTGGCCACTTTTTAGGCAATCTGGTTTAGAGCCGTGGGTTAGGCATTCTTTCTGAGCTAGAAGGGTGGGGTTTGGGGAATGAGTTCAAACAGTAATAGTTGCATAGAGTTCTGTAGATCAGTGGTGATTATCTTGGTTTTCTCAGCAAAGAAGGAGGCAAAGGTTTCGCTATTAGGTAGGGTAATGTTTTCTGAGGAAGGGACATTGTTTTTCTTGATAGTTTGGTTTTTGAGAATTTCAAAAAGTTTTTGCGTCAGTTTGTTGCTGTGTCTAGCTGATTATGAAAAAATGCAGCTTTGTCGTGTCTAATATGCCTATTGTAGGTGCTCCATATAAGTCAATGGTGTTTAAGGTCTGTTATAGAGGGGGTAAGTCTCCATGCTTTTTCAGCAGCTTTGAGGCATCCGCGTTCTTGATTAAGGTTGCAGTTAAACCAGGGGTTCAATGTTTTTCCATCGGACTCACTTTAGTTGTTTAGGGGCAATAGGTCCAAGATTTTAGACATGGAATTCATGTAATGATCCATGAAGTCATGAGCGTCATACAAGTTGGCGGGGGGGGGCAAACTACCAATACTCATCTCTGACAGTATGATTGGGTCAATGTTACCCGTATCTCTGACCTAATGTTTAGCTTTCACAGGTTGACCTTTGGAGAAGACTGTCCTACCAGCTATGTGGAGGTGATGCAGTGGTGGTTGGCCAATTGCATGAAAGGATGTATTCAATTTGAATAGTGTCCTATTTTGCTATGATTAAATCTAAGGTAGCCCCTTTGTTATGGGTAGGTCTGTTGTAGGCTTGGATATGGTGATAGTCCTGGAGGAAGGATTTGACACCGTTTATCAGGGGGTCATTGTGGTTATTCCAATGGATGTTGAAGTCACGAAGAAAAATTTGCTTATTGTGCTCTTCAATATTGGAGGAGATGATTTCCATGATCTATTCTAAGAATGAATGGTTATCGCTAGGAGGGTAGTAGATCGTGTGGAGAGGGCATGTAGAATTGTCATTAGTAGTGATGTTGATCCAAAGGTATTCGCAAGAGGGTAGTGAAGGAGAGTGTGTTTGATTGATGAATAGCGTGAACCTGTGGATACAGGCTAGGGCGTATCCAAGGCAGAGTGATGATGTTGTAACTAGGCAGGCTCAGTAAGTCAAGGCTTGAGGATGAGGAGTCATTGAGCTTCGTTTCCGTAAGTATAATGATGTCAAGGTCAAAGTTAAGTATATGATCATGTAAGTCTGCAGCATGTTTCATTGCTGAGCGACAATGGAGTAGCGAGCATTTTAGTAGTGTATTGGTGGTAATCTTAGCAGTGCTTGAAAAGCGTATTTGTTTGAGGTTCATAGTATTAATGTGTCTAGAACTAAGTTGGTGTGCCCTGATAGAGTGTTAGAAATTGGCTTTTTGGTCAGCTAGGGCATGTGCCAAAGTCGGGCAGAAGTCACCCCTCTAGTCAGGATAAGGGAGTTACACTCCTAAAATAACCCCTGCTCAGCCCTTTGGTAATTTGGCACGAGCAGTTAGGCTTATCTTAGAGGCAGTGTGTAAAACATTTGCACATAACCAACAGTAATACAGTGTAAGCACTACAAAAGGACACCACACCAGTTTAGAAAAATATCCAATATTTTTATATACTTAAGACAAGACCAAAAACAATACAAATCCACAATACAGTACTTAAAAATCTTCGGTTATCAAAATATGCTTGAAAAATAGTTCCTTGATGTCGAAAGCTTCGTCCGGGGCTATCACGGCGTCATGAGCAAACTAATCCAAACAGTTCTGGCTGACCGCGGCGTCGCGAGCCAGCTACGGTGTTGGGAAGACCTGCAAACAGTACCTTTTAGAAATTCAGGGTGTCGGTGATCTCTCGTTGAGATTCCGAAAGCACGGTGTCTGCAGGTGTCGGTTCCGGAGGTAGGTGCAAGTCGTCGGGGCCCTCGAAGTCACACGCGTTGCAGATCTATCTCCTCTCTGTTGAAGTCAGGAGCGCTGGCGTTGGCAGGCATAGGGTGCTGCAGTGCGAAGTGCAGCGTGCGGTGCCCTCAGGTCGTGGTGCGAGCAGCGGCTCGGTGGTGGCGTCAGATAGCGTCGTCGGTGAGACCAGGGTCATGGTGCGAAGTGAATGCGGTGCTCGTGGTGGTGCTGGCAGGTCGCAGTGCAAGCAGCGTCGTCGTTGCTGAAGCGCTGTCGTCGGCTGACGAACTGGAGTCGATGGCGCCGGCGCTGGTAGGCCAAAGCTGCGGTGCGGGATAAGGGCGGTGCGTCGTCTAACTTTACGAGCGGTGCCCTCGAACCATGGTACAAGCAGCAGCGTAGATTTCGGTGTGGAGCGGCGGCATCGGGGATGTCAACGCGTCGTCGTGAAGCGAGGCGGTGCGGAGTGCAGTAACCACAGATCAGAGTGCGAGCAGTGGTTCGATGGCGGCGTCAGCAGGTGTTGTCGGTGAGACCAGGGTCGCGGTGCGGGGTTGTAGCGCTGCCCTTTGCGGTTCCTCCAGGACAGAGAGTAGGCAGCGGCATCGTAGACGTCGTCGGGTTGCTTTCCTTCTGTTGCAGCACAAAACACACAGTCCCCAGTGCTTAGGGCAGAAGAGCTTGAAGTCTTTGCTGTTCCTGAGACTTCATGAACAGGGGGCAGGCTCTACCTCAAGCACTTGGAGAATCTCACAAAGTAGATTGCAGAAAGTTCAGTCCAGTCCTTTCACTGCCCAAGACAGAAGCAGCCACTGCAGGCCAACACAGCAAAGCACACAGCAAAGTGGTAGTTCCGTCTCTTCTTCTTGGCAGTCTTCTTGGTCCAAAAGAGTTCTAAAGTTCAGGGGTCTGGGCCCCAATATTTATATCCCAAAATACTTTGATCTCTTAGGCAGAGAGTGTCTGTGCCCAGCCAGAACCAGTTCTGCCTTCTCTGGTGTGACTTCCTGGCAGGAGTTGGAGACTGCATGGCATCCAAAACCCAGACAGGCAATCCACATTCCAGCAGATGCACACGGGATGACTGAGCAAGAAAATACCTACTTTCTAAAAGTGGTATTTTCAAACACAGAATGTAAAAATCTCCTTGACGAAAAGATGCATCTTTAGATTCTGAGTTCAGGCATACTAAACTTTATTTTCCTACCTAATTCCCCGGGCCAGTTATGTTTATAAGATGTTATAAACAAACTCCCCATTCTGTCCTACGGGGAACAGGTAACCTTGCAATGGCGAAAAACGAAATTGGCCGTAATTCGCTATCAGGATGTGCCACACACACCAGGGCATGTCCTATTTTTCACATACACTGCACCCGGCCCACAGGGGTACCTTGGGCCTACCTTAGGGGTGGCTCACATGTAAGAAACGGGAAGGTGAGGGACTGGCAAGTGGGTGCACAGGCCAAGTCGACATGGCAGTTACAAACTACGCGCAGACTCCGCAATGGCGGGTCTGAGTTACCTTTTCAGGGCTACACACGTGGGTGGCACAATCCTTGCTGCAGGCCCTCTAGTAGCATTTGATTCACAAGCCCTGGCACGCTCAGTGCACTTTACTACGGACTAACAAGTAAATCAAATATCCAATCATGGAAACACCAATCTATAACACAATTTACCACAGGAGCACTTGCACTTTACCACTGATCAGCACTGAGGAAATTGCGCAGACACACTACGCCAGCAAAAACAGAGTCAAAGCCGGGAGGTCAGAAAGCAAAAACTCAGGGGAAACACGCCAAAAGATGCCAAGTCTAACACATGTCCCCTCCAGCTGAAAGTAGGGAGAACTACCCACCCTCCTGGGAGTTCTCTTCACTAAAGCGGAAGAACCTGGACAGATCATCTGCATTGGCGTGTTCTGTGCCAGGACGGTGTTCCACCGTAAAGTCCATTCCCTGTAGGGAGATGGACCACCTCAGCAGTTTTGGATTCTCACCCCTCATTTGCATCAACCATCTGAGGGGCCTGTGGTCTGTCTGAACCCGGAAGTGAGTCCCAAACAGGTATGGTCTCAGCTTCTTCAGTGCCCAGACCACAGCGAAAGCTTCCCTTTCTATGGCACTCAACCCCTGCTCCCTGGGGAGTAGTCTCGGGCTAAGGAACACTACAGGCTGGTCTAGGCCCTCTTTGTTCAGTTGAGAGATCACCGCTCCCACTCCATGCTCTGAAGCGTCAGTCTGCACGACAAATTCCTTGCCGTGCACATGGCAGCCTTCAGGGCATCAAAAGCCTTCTGGCAGGACTCAGTCCAGATCACCTTCTTGGGCTGCTTCTTGGAAGTCAGCTCTGTTAAGGGGGCAACAATGGTGCCATACCCTTTAACAAACCTCATGTAGTACCCGGTGAGTCCTAAGTAGGTCCTCGTCTCTGTCTGGGTCTCGGGGGGCTCCCAAGCCAGAATGGTGTCAATCTAGGGTTGTAGGGGCACCACCTGGCCGCTTCCTACCTGGTGTCCCAAGTACACCACGAACCCTGCCCGATCTGGCACTTACTGGCCTTGATCCTGAGGTCTGCCCTCTGCAGCGCCTTCAACACTTCACCGAGGTGCTGCAAGTGTTCTTCCCAGCTAAAACTGAACACTGCAATGTCATCCAGGTAGGCAGCACTGAAATCCTCCAGCCCAGCCAACACCAGGTGGCAGGGGCATTCTTCAACCCAAACGGCATCATCCGGAACTGGTAATGTCCTTCTGGGGTCGAAAATGCTGACCTTTCCTTGGCCCCTGTCGGTTAAGGTAATCTGCCAGTACCCAGACGTTAAATCAAACATGCTGAAGCACGTGGCGGCTCCCAACCGATCAATGAGCTCATCAGCTCTGGGGATGGGGTGTGCATCAGTCCTGGTTACGGCATTGAGCCCACGGTAGTCCACACAAAACCGCAGTTCTGGAGTGGCATCAGGTGCAGCAGCTTTTGGGACCAAGACCACAGGCTGGCCCAAGGACTGTTGGAAAGCTCGATCACCCCTAACGCCAACATCTTCGAGACCTCCTCTTTAATGCTGGCCTTGATCCGGTCAGTCAACCTGTGACTCTTGTGCTTCACAGGAGGGCTGTCACCGGTGTCCACGTCATGGGTACACCAGTAAGTAACACCTGGGGTCAGAGAGAACAGTGGGGCAAACCGTCCCAACATCTGGTGACAATCACTCCGCTGTTCTGGGCTCAGTGTGGGGAGAGGATCACACCTTCCACTGACCCATCGTGCTCCTTGGTAGACAGAAGGTCATGGAGAGGTTCACTCTCCTCTCCCGTCCCATCATCTGTCGCCAAGAGCATGCTCACTTTGGACCTCTCGAAGTGGGGTTTGAGGCGGTTCACGTGGAGGACCCTTAGAGGGTTCCTGGGAGCCCGCAAATCCACCAGGTAGGTGACATCACTTTTGCGCTCCACCACTTCAAACGGCCCAGTCCACTTGTCCTGCAAGGCACAAGGTTCCACTGGGGCCATGACCCACACTTTTTGCCTAGGTTGAAATTTGACCAGAGTGGCATTCTGGTCATACCACTTCTTCATTTCTTTTTGGCTTGCTTCCAGGTTTGCCTGAGCGAGTTTCCTGAAGTGGGCAGTTTGGTTTCTGAAGGCCAGCATGTAACTAAAACACAGTTTTCCTGGGAGCTGCCTCCCAGCCTTCCTTCACCAAACTCAGAGGTCCTCTCACAGGGTGACCATACAGAAGCTCAAAGGGACTGAACACAAGAGACTTATGTGGTACCTCCCTGTACGTAAAGAAAAGGCACGGCAAGAGGACGTCTCACTTACACCTCATGGGTTCCGTTAGACCCTTAATCATGCCCTTCAATGTCTGGTTGAATCTCTCCACCAGACCGTTACCTTGTGGGTGGTAAGGGGTGGTGAACTTGTAGGTTACACCACACTCCTTCTACAGGGATGTCATATACTTGGATATGAAATTGGTCCCCCTGTCAGAAACCACCTCTCTGGGGAACCCCACTCGGAAAAAGATCCCCATTAACGCCCGGCCCACCACTGGCGCCGTCGTTGTCCTGAGAGGGATGGCATCCGGGTTCCGGGTGGCATGCTCCACCAAGACCAAGATGTACATGTTGCCCATGGCTGTCTTGGGACCCAGTGGCCCTACAATGTCCATCCCTACCCTTGCAAAGGGTGTCCCAACCACTGAAAAAGGTTGGAGAGGAGCTTTGATCTTCCTTCCACTTTTACCGCTTGCCTGGCAAGTTGGGCGAGACCTGCAATGTCCATTTGACTGCCTTCGCATTTGGAGCAAAAAGAAGTAGGTGACAAGCCTGTCAAAGGTCTTGTCCAGCCCCAAATGTCCTGCCAAAGGCACGTCATGAGCCAGACCCAGTAGGAAGGTCTTGAAGTGCTGGGGTACCACCAGCACACGGACTGACCCAGGCGCAGCGACCTCAGGCTCACTGTACAGGAGATCATTCTCCCAGTAGATCCAATGTGATCCGGACTGATCACCAGCTGCCTGGGCTGCAGCCTGCTGCTGCAGACCCTCCAGAGAAGGGCACTCCTGCTCCTTGTAGAATCCTTCCCTGGTGGGACCCCCTTCATGCTGCCAATGGGTCAGCTCAGAGATGTCCCCCAGTTCAGCTACCTGCTACCCTGTAGGCACCGGGGCATCCCCCTCAAGGTCCGCCTCCTCCCGGTCTGTGGGAACTTCAGGGTCTGGTTTCCCCTGCCCCTTGCCCTTTCTCTTGGCAGGGACTTGGGCCACTGTTTCAAGCTCCAAGTCCTCTTGGTCACCCTCTCTGGCCACCATTGACCGAGCTCAACATCCTTCCATAAGAACTGCTCCAGGTCGTTACCTAGCAGACCATCTACAGGCATGGAAGGGCTCACAACCACCCACAAGGGACCTGAGGACCCCCCCCCCCCACTCAAAGGGAGCCTGCACCACCAGACACTGGTTTTCAATTATCCACCGCAATTACTTGGTTGAATGCCCCTGGGACTAACTGCTTCTCAGAGGCCAGGTGACACCAGACTGAGGTCACACTGGCTCCAGTATCTCTGAGAGCCACAACCCTTTTCCCATTGATGGTCACCCAGGTGCTGTATTTTTTTGAGTTAGGGGGCACCGGTTTTCCTGGGACCTTCTCACTGTCCCCTAGTGAGACGAGGGTCATTTCTGCGGGGTCCCCACCCTTCTGTGGGTACTCCTCCTCCCCAAGCGCTACACTAGCCAACACCTTGGACTGCCCACCGGTGGGTGGCTGTGCCCCTTTAGGGCACTCTGGGTCCCCCTTCATGTGAAAACATTTGAGGGGGCCGGTCTTAGCAGGCTTTCCTGATGAGACCCCTTGTTTCTTATCTCTGGGGGGATAGGAACCTTTACCCTGGGTGTTAGTTTGGGGCCCTTTAGAGAACTCCCGTGCTTTACCCTTGTCCCCCCCCCAGTTTTCTGCTGGGGACCCTGCCCACCTTTGGCTGAGTCTCCCCCAAATGCTTTCTTGTGGACTCAGCCAGCGGTCCGCCTCCATAGCAAGCTTCCTGGGGTCAGTCAGCTTACTATCAACCAGGTGCTGGCGCAGATCTGCAAAACATAGACAAGTGCTCCCATGCAATCAGATTGTAGAGCCCCTGAAAATCTGTCAAATTACTGCCCTTCACCCAGCCATCCAGTGACCGGCAAAACACAACCACACATTCCAATCAAGTGTTGGCATCAGACTTCTTACTGGACCTGAACTGATCCCTCTACTTTTCAGGGGTAAGACCATACTTAGTGAGAAGGGCGTCCTTCATGTCGGTATGGGTGAGGTGATACCCCTTACCCAAAGCTATTACAGTATCCCGGGCTTCTTCCGGAAAGAGAGGGCACAATCCTGCTCCCCAATTCTCCTCAGGGACCCCATTCATGTGTATCGCTGCCTCGTAACCCTGAAACCACCTTTGAATGTTGTCCCCCTTCTTGAATTCCTTGCCTACATTCTTAGGGATGTGTACAATTCTGTCTGCCTGTCTTGACGAGTTGCTACCACCATCTGAGCTGGCTCTATTCCTTAGCTCCAGCTCCTTCAGACTTCACTCATGGTCTAAGATCATCTTCCTTTCCTCCATGGCTATTGTTTTTTCTTTCCTTTCACTTTCTATCATGAGTTTCTCCAACTCGAGCTTCCTTGCTTCCCGCCTCTCCTCCAGCTCCTCTGGGGACAGGCTACTGCTGCCTGGCCTCAAGGGTTCCCCACCTCCCAAAAGCACATCCACCCTAGGAATAGGCTCCTCCGCCTCTCTACTGAGATCACCAGACTGCTCGCTGGCATGTCTGGCTGCTACCCAGGCCCTCGGCGCCTTTTGTAGCTCCTCCTTCCTCATGAGGCCTCTGACTTGGACTTTTAGGTTTTTGCAAATTGAATTCAATTCCCTAACATTGTAGGATTCCAACCTATCCTGCTCAAAGGCAATTTCCAGGGATGCAACAGATGATGCTCTTGATTCGGGCATGATGAAGTAGCAAGTTCAAACTGGCAAGATCAAAAATAGGCCAAAAAGATAAAGAACCAGTATGTGGCACGTAATGGTCTGCGATATGGTAGTAGTGCACACCAATCACTGTCAGTAAAGTGCAATTGCAAGTCCTATCCTCCACGCTGACAACCAATGTTGGAAATTGGATTTTTGGTTGGCTAGGGCATGTGCCAAAGTCGGGGAGAAACCACCACTCTAGTCAGGATAAGGGAGTTAAACTCCTAAAATAACCCCTGCTCACCCCCTTCGTAGCTTGGCACCAGCAGTCAGGCTTATCTTAGAGGCAGTGTGTAAAACATTTGCACATAACCAACAGTAATACAGTGTAAGCACTACGAAAGGATACCACACCAGTTTAGAGAAATATCCAATATTTTTATATACTTAAGACAAGACCAAAAACGATAAACATCCACAATACAGTACTTGAAAATCTTCGGTTATCAAAATATGCTTGAAAAATAGTCCCTTGATGTCGATAGCTCCGTCACAGCGTCGTGAGCACACAAATCCAAACAGTTCTGGCTGACCGCGGCGTCGCGGTCCAGCTATGGTGTTGGGAAGACCCGCAAACAGTACCTTTTAGAAATGCAGGGCGTCGGCGACCTCTCGTTGAGCTACCACAGTGTCCGCAGGCGTTGGTTCCGGAGGTCGGTGCAGGAGTTGTTGGGGCCCTCGAAGTCACATGCGTTGCAGATCGATCTCCCCTCTGTTGAAGTCAGGAGCACTGGCGTCGGCAGGCGTCGGGTGCTGCGGTGCGAAGTGCAGCGGTGCAGCGTGCGGTGCCTTCAGGTCGCGGTGCGAGCAGCGGCTCGGTGGCGGCGTCAGATGGCGTCATCGGTGAGACCAGGGTCGTAGTGCAAAGTGAATGTGGTGCTCGTCGCGGTGCTGGCAGGAAACGGTGCAAGTAGCGGAGGTGTCGTTGCTGAAGCGCTGTCGTCGGTCGGCGAACTAGAGTCGATGCTTCCGGCGTCGGTAGGCCAAGGCTGCGGTGCAGGATGAGGGCGGTGCTTTGTGTAACTTTACGAGCGGTGCCCTTGAACCACGGTGCAAGCAGCTGCATAGATTTTGGCGTGGAGCGGCGGGGTCGAGTATACCAAGGTGCCATCGTGAAGCGAGGCGGTGCGGAGTGCGGTGCCCACAGGTCACTGTGCGAGCAGCAGCTCAGTGGCGGCATCAGCAGGCATCGTCGGTGAGACCAGGGTCGCGGTGCCCTCTGCGGTGCCTTTAGGACACGGAGTTGGCAGCGGCGTCGTAGACATCGTCGGGTTGCTTTTCTTCTGTTGCAGCACAAAACACACAGTCCCCAGTGCTGAGGGCAGAAGAGCTTGAAGTCTTCACTGTTTCTGAGACTTCTTGAAGCCCTTTAGAGAAACTCACAAAGTAGATTGCAGGAAGTTCAGTCCAGTTCTTTCACTGCCCAAGACAGAAGCAGCCACTGCAGGCCAACACAGCAAAGCACACAGCAAAGTGGTAGTTCCTCCTCACAGCTTCTCCGGCTCTTCTTCTTGGCAGTCTTCTTGATCCAAAAGAGTTCTAAAGTTCAGGGGTCTGTGCCCCAATATTTATATCCCAAAATCCTTTGATCTCTTGGGCAGAGAGTGTCTGTGCCCAGCCAGAACCAGTTCTGCCTTCTCTGGTGTGACTTCCTGGCAGGAGGTGGAGACGGCATGGTTAGAGGCAGACCAGGCCCTTTGAGGTGCAAGGAAATCTCCTCCCCCTTCCCCAATTGCTGCCCAGGCCTATTCAGCCCTTTCCTGACCCACCTAGACTATCTGGAGCCACTCCTGCTCCCCAGCCTTCTGTCATGCAAAACCCATAGAGGCAATCCACATTTCAGCAGAGGCACACAGGATGACTGAGCAAGAAAATACCTACTTTCTAAAAGTGGTATTTTCAAACACAGAAAGTAAAAATCTCCTTGACGAAAAGATGCATCTTTAGATTCTGAGTTCACGCATACTAAACTTTATTTTCCAACCTAATTCCCCGGGCCAGTTATGTTTATAAGATGTTATAAACAAACTCCCCATTCTGTCCTATGGGGAACAGATAACCTTGCAATGGCAAAAAACGAAATTGGCCGTAATTCGCTATCAGGACGTGCCACACACACCAGGGCATGTCCTACCTTTCACATACAGTGCACCCAGCCCACAGGGGTACCTTGGGCCTACCTTAGGGGTGGCTGACATGTAAGAAAAGGGAAGGTGAGGAACTGGCAAGTGTGTGCACTAGCCAAGTCGACATGGCAGTTACAAACTGCGCGCAGACTCCGCAATGGAGGGTCTGAGTTACCTTTTTAGGGCTACTCACGTGGGTGGCACAATCAGTGCTGCAGGCCCACTAGTAGCATTTGATTCACAGGCCCTGGCACACTCAGTGCACTTTACTAGGGCCTAACAAGTAAATCAAATATCCAATTATGGAAACACCAATCCATAACACAATTTCACACAGGAGCACTTGCACTTTACCACTGATCAGCAGTGAGAAAAGTGTGCAGACACACTACGCCAGCAAAAACCGGGAGGTCAGAAGGAAAAAACTCAGGGGAAACACTCCAAAAGATGCCAAGTCTAACATAGGATGAGTGATAAATGTCAGACTTTTGCCCATAGATATAAAGGGGTCAGTCAGAGCAAGATTGAATCTGGCGAGGAGGGAAAGAATGTCATTGTTCATTAACTGTATAACTAGCCTAATGGGTCGGGAGGAGCGGTCTGAATTCGGTTTGCAACTCCAGTTGATTTGGTTGGTCCTGGCATTGAGAAGGCCAGCAGCAGAAGGGCGTTTGGGAATTGGGAAGATAAGATCCCGTGGGTGTGTCATGTGTAGTGACCATTTATGTTCCAGATTGGTGGTGATGTGCACTAGTTTAAGGATGTCAGCCCTAATGAGTTGTAGTTCCAATTTTATGGTTGTGAGTCGTGTAGTTGAGGCAGCATCTACAGAGCTGAGGATTTTTTTTGTAGTGGTGATGATGAGAAGAGAGGATAACACTGTCCTCCATTGAGGACGTTGAGTGGTGAAGAAAATAAGATCCTTTAATAAAGTTTCCTTATTATGGCAGAAGTAGGGGTCTGTGATGAGAGTTTCTTTATATAGTTTTAGGATTTTATGTTTGAGATTTTTTTAGGTGTTTTTGGTTAGGTTAGGGAGTAGTTAATTCTGAATGAGTTGTTTTCTGCGGGGGATAGAGAGAATTCAGCTTGTCAGCAAGAGGTGACTCCATTACTGGGAAACAATATGCAAGGTGGGAACATGAGGGAATGATGGATGTTGCTTATCCAAGATGTCTGCCCCTTTAGAGGCAGTAGTGAAGGTTAAATCGTGGAGAGGCTGGAGAGTCCCCTTTCCATTACATGATGGAGTTGCAGCTGCAGTCCTACATAATAAAGAAGCTCACTGCTTGCTGGCATTTTCCAACCACCCGCCAGCCTGCCCCACCTCCCAGGACCTACTCAGTGGAGGCCAGAGCGAGGTTGTGCCACCGGCGCGCCAAAAGCAAGCCAGTCTGCGTCCATCCATGCATGAACTGCGCCCAGCACAAGGAACCCTGGCCTGCCAGGTACCCATAGGTACTGCACAGAGGATCTCTGAGCCCTGAACCCCAGACGCTGCAACAACTGCTGGCTCTCATCGCCCCGCTCGACAGCAGGACCGATCACCGGCCACCACTGTCTCTGCACCTGCAACGTTGGACCTATCGCCTGCATAGAAACCCACATACTCCCACTCCACCGACGAAACCAACCCTGAACCACTCGGATGCCTCCTGATCAATGCCCGATCTCTCTGAGAACACACCTCAGAAGTGTGGGACACCATCTCCACCCTCGCCCCAGACGTGACCTTTGCCACAGAGGCCTGGCTCTACCTCTCCTCTGCCCCGACATCGCTACCGCAATGCCCAGTGACTAAAAGGGGACACACTGCAATCACACCAACAAACACAGAGGAGACATTGGCATCATCCATAAAGAAACAATCCTCTGCAAAACCACCAAAGACAACATCACACAGATTATGGAACGTCTCAGCTTCCAACCCCACACAGACGATAAAGCAACCATTGAAGGCACCCTAGCCAGCAATGTATGAAGGGTTTGCCTGCGCCAATGGCTGAAGGAAAGTGTCCAAATATTTAACATCAGCTCATGACTAGATCCACAGCCCGAGGCAATGAATCAGAATGGTGGGTCTTGTAAAAGTTTATGAATCGTGTGTAACATGTATAATGTAGGTCACAAGGAACAGCAACTTGAATGAACTCCTGTCCCTGTCAAAAGATGAAAAAACAGCACAAACACACAAGGGCATGGGAAAATGCAATAATTGCATTCACTGCAACAGTGTCATAGTGGGCAAGACAATATCACATCCATTGACGGGCAAACAGATAAAGTTGAAGCACAAGGCTAATTGCAACACACAACAGGTGATATATGCCATTAAATGCCTGTGTGGCCTGTACTATGTTGGCAAGACAGAGAGAAAGGTGAGGATTCGTATCACAGAGCACAAGAGTCTGAGAAGACTTAAGAATCTGAATTCTCCATTAGCCACACATTGGAACAGCAGGAACCACACTATAGCACAGTTACGTTTTACTGTACTAGAAAAAGCCACCAACAAACCAGAAATCAACAAGACTAAATTACTTTCACAGCAAGAAACACACTGGATTAGACATCTGGCTACTCTTACACCGAAAGGTCTTAATGACAAACTGGAATTCTCTTGCTTTCTCTAAAGCATTCAGCAAATCCTCACACACGATTACATATTCTTGCAATAATCAATCAACAAATGGGTCGTTCAACTACCATAGGGCACAAATTGAGACACAACAAAGCTCACACACATAGGTTTATTCCTAGAGACACGACATAAGTATTTATAGTAATCACACAGTAGTCGTATCACACACATCACAATCAGTTGTATGGGGTTATATTACTATTGCCAGAGCTACTGAGTATTTTTACTTCACGAAAACAAGACTACATTCCTTTGAGCATTCATCTTGAATATCAAGACTAGGTAGCAACATGAACTAGCACTATTCTGTCATTTACAAGGGTATTACCATGTACTAGTACAGGTTCATCAGTGACTAGCCAGCAGTCTCAAATGGCAACGCATTTTCACAAAGACCAAGCATCATAAATATAGGATCCTGCGAAGTTTCATGTCAATGGTCATAGTAATGAAATGTTTTTGTGAACTGTAATATTTGATTGTCAAGCACAAGCTATCTGTTTATATCATTTAGTACACTATGAAAAGGATTATGGTAATTTTATTTTTGTATATATGAAGCACTCTGGACACATTTACAACATATATCAATACCGCAATGACAGTTTTTCTTGTTTATATCAGGGAATTCATACCAACAGACAAGCATGGATTTCCCCGATTAACATAGTTAGCTTAGTATCTACTTCTTGTGTAGTCATTTTTCAGCTTTTTTCGATGTTCTGGAGCATGTATACTAGCACGTCACGTCAGCACGTATTGACTAACAAGCATCAGTGTTCCAGGTGCCATTCAAATTCACCCACAGGCTTTCCCGACTGGATTCCCCCGCGTGGCGAAGAACTTTTAGAACACAAGCATATTTTGACCTGTAAATGGAACGTCACATTAGATGAGTCTGTTGTACAAACAGCATTGTGTAGGATTCTAACTTAACCTCTTCCCCATTATGTTATGTTATGTTATGTTATTTGTTTTTATATAGTGCACGGATGCCGCAGCCAAGAGGCGTCCCGGCGCTTTTGGAGACAAAGAGACATAACACCGCTGAAACAAGCCGAGAAGAGAGAGACTAAGCTGTAGAAAATAAGAAGGTTTTTATTGATTTCCTAAAAGGGAGCAAATCTGGGATAGAGCGAAGGGTGGCAGGCAAAGAGTTCCAAAGGGTCATCCCCTCTGCAGCGATCAAAGGAGGCTGGTCAGACCGGACTCCACTCGAGTGTATCTCAAATAAATACCTTTGGTTTGTATTCTCTACTGTCTGACTGACTCTTCATTTGTAAGGAAGGCTGAGAGGTGGTCGCAAGTGACCTGGGTGGCCCTAATCATCCCACTTCCTTCAAAGGGGTCTACAAAGCTTTGAGGATTGAATCCTGTAAGAGCAGAGAGAAGCCAGTGGAAGTATGGATGGAATTGTTGTATACAAACTCAGCTGCAGGTAAGAGTTTTCCAATTGTCTTGGGCAGCAGAATTGTAACATCTTATGAATTCTTTAAAAGTTTAATTTAGCCTTTCAGTCTGGCCATTCCCTTAAAGGTGAAACATAGAAGTTAGAGCTCTCTGGATGCCAAGTTTTTAGCAGAAGGATTTCCAAAATTTAGAGACATATTGAGGGCCTCTGTGACAGATCACTTTCAAGGGTAATCTGTGGACTCTAAATATGTCAGAGTAGAACATCTCAACCATTTCTGATGCACTTGGGATTTTGGGAAGAGCAGAAAAGTGAGCCATTTTAGAATATGAAATCACTGTGACTGTTAAAGTGGTACACTTCTCTGATGGAGGCAAATCTAAAAAGTTAGTAGAAATTATTTCTCAAAGGTTTGAGAGAATATCAGCTGCCAATAATAATCGTGCTTTCCTTTTTCAGATTTTCTTTTGGCGCCAACCTTGTAAGATCATAGTTCAAGAATGGTCACCAGAATTTACTTTTAAACTAAATCTTCAGTGACTCTTCTACATCTATGTCTGGAGATCCATGAGTTATTGTAGGAAGCTGGCTCTGTATAACTATACCAAAGTGAGGTATAGTGTGCACAGAGTCCAGTTGATCCCCAGAGGTAGGCAGAGGTAAAGTTAGATAGCACCTCACTCTCTATTTGTGGTAGTGTCGTCGAGCAGTAAGGCAGTATCAGAGGACAATATTAAGCATTTGTTGTACACACCCAGTCAGCAAATTAATCCACACACTCAAAGACTGAACTTCAGACCAATTGTTTTTGTATAAAACTATCCTTTTAGTTATTTAAGTTTCTAGAACCAAGCAAGCCTGGCACAGGTAAGTGATAAGTACTTTGCAGTAAATATACAGTTGTAATACAGTTTGGATTTGTAATAGTATATGTACTTTTTTTGGGCTAACAGTATGGTTTCAGAGAAATGCAATACTTTGTAAATACCGTACATAGACTTGAATGGGCTTTTCAGTAAAATTACAGGTAAGTGACTTTTGAGATTACTTTTCTTACTCAGAGTAGTATACCTGGATACTACTCTGGGACATTTCCTGCGAACAGGTAAGTAAAATCGTTTTTGTTAGTTAGTGACATTTTAAAGAATTTCTTTAGGTTTTCAAACTCCACACCTAGAAATTTTTCACAGAAAAACAGTCAATGTTATCATATGGAAGAAAATATTGTTATCGGTTTTAAGGTAAGTATTTGGTAGTGGGAGTTGAGGTTCTGGAGGTAGACTCAGGGGTCCCCCAGGGTCAAGGATGCACTCTTGTTACACCCTCAGTGGCACTAGGGCGGCCGGGTGCAGAGCGCTGAGGCACAGTGTTATGCAATGGGGGATACGGGGCCTCCTGTTGGTGGCTGCTGGCGAGCAGGCCACTTGGCTGTGGTAGCAAAACTCCTGGGCTTTAGCTCAGGGCAAATGGGAAAACAAAGTAGCACCAAAGGTGCACCCTCAGCGGTACTTGGGCAGCCGGGTGCAGGGTGCTGTTTCAACGTCGGGCGCCCTGTTGTTTTCAATGGGGAACCTCCGGTTTGCAAAGGCACTGCAGGCTTGGGTACGAAGGTCTTCTGGGTGCAACCACCACTTCGAGAGGTACGTTGGGATGTATGGGGTAGGCTAGGCACTGTCCGTTTGGCCAACAAGGGCGTGGGGCATCGGGTGCAGGGGTGCCTTTTGGGGTTGGATCTTCTTACCAGCTCCTGTTCGCGGTTAGGGGGACCTTCTGGATTTAGGCTGCAGGCATCGGCTTGAGGCAGGCCAGGGGTCGACGGATCTCCGGTCAGTATCGCCGGGGTGACCTCCTCGTGGTGTTTGCCCACTCGAGTTCAGGTGCAGGGTGTGACAGATTTGCGGTGTCCGGCCGGAGCCAGAGGTTGCAGATGAACAAATCCAGTGTTCACTGGAGACGAAGTCTTTGGGGTTGAAGGCAGGCATGTCCTCCGGAGTTTTCGAGGTTGCTGGCTACAGTACACACCGGGATTTTGGAGGAGGAGGTTTGAGGTGGAGACAGGCCCGTAGGGCTGGGGCCAAGTCAGTGGGCATCTTCCTCTTGTTACCTGCTGCACGGCTGTTCGGTCCTTCTTCGAGGTGGAGACAGGCTGGTAGGGCTTCTTCGAGGTGGACAATGACCGGTAGGGCTGGGGCCAAGTCAGTTGGCATCTTCCTCTTGTTAGCTGCTGCACGGCTGTTCCGTCCTTCTTCTTCTTCTTCTTCCAGTTTCTTCTTGTCTGAGGAAACCAGGTTCAGGGGTGCCCCTAAATACTAGATTTAGGGGCGTTACAGGTAGGTAAAAGGCAGAGACCAATAGGTCTCTTCCCTGTGGTGGGTACACCCCCTATTATGCCACCCTCCAGTGGGAGGGGGGCATGAGCCTGTCCCTGGTTGGCTGAGTCCCCCCATCTTCAAGATGGTGTGGACTGAGAGTTGTGCTTCACCTCGCCTCCCCCACCTGAGGGGTGGAGTTGGCAGAGGTGAGCACACTTCGCTTCCTCACTTGTTTTTCCCGCCGGCTCTCCTGCCCACAGTGGGTGTCAGAAACAGTGGGGACCAGTTGCTGAGAGCAGCAAATGGCCTGGGTAAGCTCACAAAGGCGGCAAGCATTTGAAGCTTCCCCTTTATGAACTCTGCCCATCCTGAAGGAGAAGGCTTGGCACCTCGTCCCAGGATGCGCATTGTTTCAGGCCCCAGAGAGCGGCAGGCTCTCGACCCAGGGGTCCAGAAACATGTCTGGTGGTGGCAGCTGAAAGCAGCCACTCAGCCTGGACACTAGTAGTAGGTTAGTTTTCAGGGGGCATCTCTAAGACGCCCTCTGTGTGCATTTTTCATTAAATCCCACACTGGCATCAGTGTGGGTTTAATGTGCTGAGAAGTTTGATACCAAACTTCTCAGTTTTCAGTGTAGCCATTATGGTGCTGTGGAGTTAGTAATGACAAACTCCCAGCACCATTTCTTTTTTTTACAGAGTTTTATATAGTGCGAACTTGACCCGAATCGGGTATCAGAGTGCTTTACATAGCACCAGTTGCATGTATTACATGAGGACACGTTCATTTTTGTTAGGCGCAGGGAGATTAAGGGATTTGCCCAGAATCACAGGATGTTCCGCATCATTGCCGAGACTCGAACCCAGTTCCCCAGATTCGAGGTCGACCGCCCTAGCTGTTAGGCCAACTCCTCTCCCCTCCACCATATACTCTTAATGGCAGCACTGCACTTTCAATGTCTAAGAATGGACTTAGACACTGTAGGGGTACAGGGCTCATGCACCTGTACGCTCACCACTGGTATAGTGCACCCAGCTGGAGGGCTGACTGACCTTTGCCAGGGCAGTGGGTTGCAGGCATGGCACACAGAGATGTGTGCCATGTCACCCCTTCACTTTGTTCTTCACCAAAACACGCAGCCTGCAAAGGCAGTGTGTGAGTGTAACGATCATAATGAAGAGGGTTTGCAGATAATGGGACTTCATAATTTTTTGTCACAGTTGGAGTGGTATAACTCTTTCTTTTTCCCTTCTTTCCAGTAGCTGATATTACGTTTTGACTGCTGTATGCATCTGTGACAGTCAGTTTTGCATTTCCATTTTCTGTCTAACTAGCTAATCATATTTATTTTTAAACCAGCTATCTGCTAAAGGAAATACATATGGCCATGTGCATTATCTAGTACAGAGTAGATTTTTGTCATGTCCTCAGGATTCTGCTTTGTCCCTGTTAAGTTTAGTCTGTAGCCACGCTCTATTATGTCTCCTTTTCACCAGCACAGTACTAGGTTTAATTTATTTGCAGAGATTACTCAGTTTATCTTTGCTCTTCCCTGTTTCGATGGACAGCATCCATCTGGAGAGTGTAACTCCCTTTTTGCAACTGGTTGAGGCCAAGGTAATTATCGGACTTGAATACAACTCTGCCCATCTCATGGCTTCCAGAAAAAAAGATGTGCCCTCTGTAGGAGAGTAGGGTCTGCTATCCTATGGTCACCCCAAATTTTTGCTTTTTGCTTCACTGGTTTTTGACATATTGAGGCTGTGGGCCTGCCAATCAGACCCCCAGCCTGCTGTTCTCTCTACTAAATTAAAACTATGCACCCTAGGTGCATAACCAATTGGAAGTGGATCACCCTGTCAGCCCCTGTACCAGTGTACACTAGGTACCCAGGGCATTGGTGTACCCAAGGCCTGCCAAGGGCTGAAGCATGTATTATGCCACCCCAGGCTTGGCCTAACAATTTGACACAACTGGCTGATCACTCAGCTGGGGTAAGTTGGTGTAATCACCTCTTACTTAGGTGTAGTATACCTATACCTAACCTTAAATGGGACACCTGGTAACCTATAAGTCACTCCTATGGCAGGCCTTAACAATCCTGAAGGCAGAGTGCTTGGTTCCATGTGAGATGGTGCTCTGGCATGAGCTGAGCCTGTCTGCAGTGGTCGGAACAACTTCCTTCTACTGTTTCCAGATATCGTCATACCATATACTCTTAAGTGCATTATGAACCTCGCGGTTAAATGCTATCTTTGGTTTGGCTTTATCAAAACATGTCGAGTAAGGTGTCATACGAATTGGAATACTAACCCCTCACCAATTCTGGCGACGGGGTTAGCATTCCACCCTTCTAGAGGGACACGACATGTACAGTACCTGAAACCCGGGTAAAATCAGACATAGCCTCAGCTCCACAAAATGGATGCTGCCACCACAGACACAAGTCTGCCCTCCTGCTGCTGGGAGTCCTTCCAGCTTGGGAGGTGTGGACAAAGGGTTTCCTGCCAGGGGAGGTGCATGCACCACCCCAGACAGGATTTTGTGTATTGGTCAGGTAGGGCTTGAAAGAAACCAGACATGCCTGTGGCTCACAAGGAGCCTCGGTGCATATGCCAGTTCAAACCGGTCCTGGGGCACACCAGTCCCGGGCCTGGGGCGAGCTGGACAAAGGATTGGGGGTGTAACCACCCCCCTTCCTGGTCCCACCCATAGGGAGGGACCTAGCAGGTAGTCCGGCCCCTAGAATCCGCTTAAAGGTAGGAGCTGTGTCCTAAGACTTCAGACATCCTGGAATCAACTTGAAACTAAGAAGAAGACGGGAACTTCGACATTCTGCTGCACAGAAGACTGAAGGAAATCTCCCCTGTGGTCAGGGAGTGACCACCTTGCTAACGCAAGCACCATCCAGCGAATCAACGTCTGCTTTGCCGCCGCCTCCCGCCGGAGCCCGAGCCCAGAGACTGACAAGACCTGGACCTCCAGACCTCTCACCGCCCGATCCACAGTCCCTGAAAAGAGGAGACCCGTGGAGGCACCGAGACACGTGGAGCCAGCCATCTTGGAACTACGACGACAAGCTGCAAGCGCAACAACCGAGGCTCCCTCCAAGTTGTGCTTTGGGATCTGAGAAGCCCAACCCTCGAGCAGCATCTGCACCAAAGGTGAGCCCTCCAGCATCTCCACGATCTGCGTGGGGCCCTTCTGCATTTTGCCACTCGACGCGCCTAACCGGTTGCTGGCCCGCTGGCTAGTAGCCATCTTGGCGACGAACTTCAAGAAATACACCGCTGGTCTGGTTGCTCCAGACTGGCCCTTGCTCCCCTCCAAAGGAGCAGTCCCTCTGACCTTGCTGGTCAGAACAATCAGCTTATCTTGTTCTCCACAACAATTGCTTTTGCCAAGGCTTGTTTGCTTCGATCAAGTCGCCGACACCGCCGACAGCGGGAGCCTGCGTGGGACAGCTCGTGAACCGACTCCTGGACGTCGTCGACCTCCAGGGACCACGTGGCTGCAGAGACAAGCTACACCTTTCTTCCTGTTTGCACCCGACATTGCCTGGTACCCACCTGGTGCCACGCTGGTCACTGGCTAGTGACTGTGAACACTGTCCCCTCTGCTTACAGGTCTTCTACAACTCCGATCCACCCTTGGATCCACCGCATCTCTCCCGGACCGACCGCCTGCAGCATCTTTGTCCACAGGCTCCAGTGACCCGATAGAAGAAACCCGACGCACTTCGACACCTATGCACCCGCTTCCTGTGGGTGAGGTAAAGCTGGCACTCCGGTGCCCAAGTGTAGAGTAACATCTCTAGTGTCTGTGTTTCCAATCTTAAGGTCATAGTCCATCCGGAAGATCCTTTTTGCAGTAACTTTGTACTTTTTACGCACCCATTGAAACCTATGGGAGCACGCGTGTGACTATTTGCTCTGCACACGCCACCCGTGGACCTCCTGGTCACTAACTGAAGTTAGCTCCTTGTAGGCCCAGCGATTCTAGAGGCCCTAGGCCTTTTCCCTTTTCTGTTCGTGGTACTTATACCACTATTTTAGTATATGGTTCGAGCGGCCACCAGGGCCTATCCATATAAAGTGCAACTTCTGTGTATTCTACTGTAATCTTGTTTGACGATTTGTGCTCCTGTGCTCATAAAGAGACTAGGGGTTACTTTGAGAAATAAATACATATATATTTTGAATATATATCTGTGTGGTGTCCTTTCATTGGTATAAAAGGGTGTTGCATTTGGTAAAACAGCTGGCTTAACACGCTTCACGAGTTTAGCCTCAAAGACTGCTTAGCCTACGCTACCGCTAGGGCAGCTAGTCCGAAAAGGTTGACTTACAACCACACCATAAGGGTTGCTTGGCATGGTACAAGGTGATCACTTTAACTAGTGAGCATCATATACCAGGCCAACTTCTCACATTGGTGAGCAGCGGTTGGATTTGAGCTTGCTGTGTTTTACCATTGTAATCTCTTGGTTACCAATTGAAAGATCACATAGGTACCTGTAGGTACATATAAAACAAGATTAGATATACATAAGTTCTACTGAACTTAGTTGTTGTAGAGCAAAGGGAGTAGCACACCCTGACTACAACTACTAGATAGGTTTAGTAGGTAAACCCAAGTGTAGGTAGATTGCAACACATCCACCCACACTTAAGAGCAATGGCTGGGGCAGAGGGGTCCAATGTACCTATCTCTGTTGAGAGTGACCCCCAGAGGGCACCATCCATCTTTGCTACCCTTAACCAGAATGAGCTCAGGCATTTGGCAACTCTTAGAGGCCTTAAACAGCCCAAGAACCCTACCTCTGCTGAGCTCAGAGAACTCTTGCAAAATGATGAAAATCAGAGAGAGCTCAAGAAAGCTTCCCAGTTAGGCCCCTTAGGGTCAGGAACAGGAGGCCCCCCTTCTGAAGTTGCTACAGAAGTACCCCTTTCCAATAGCCATCCCTTAGATGAGAATCATACTACAGAGGAGGAAAGTGGTGAGGATACAGAAAGTAGTGAGGATGAAGGGAGAACTAGCCCAGTGCCAAGTGTTATACTTGGCCCAGCTAAACTAAGGCTATTGGGGACTGACAATGGGATCATCCCATTGGATCTCCCCAGTGGACTTAACCAGGGGCTTGGGAGGCAAAGGAATCGCTCAGGTGACTCTAATGCTTCTCATGCCTCTAGAGGCTCTCAAGGTCACTCCAGGAGAAGGATGACCACCCCTCAGAGGAGGGAACATGAGGCCAGAATGCAGGAAGCCCAGCTGAGGATCAGGAAGCAGGAGCTAGAGGTAGCCCTGATGGAAGAGAAACTGAACAAGGCTAGGCAACCTAGAGAGAGTGGGTCTATACCCACTGGTGGCAGCATTGTCCCTAAGGACAAAGATAGGGTCTTTGACAATAGGAACCTGTCTAAGGTTGTGCCCCCCTACAAAAGTGGGGATGACATCCACAAATAGATGACTGCTCTTGAGAGAGCCTGCAAAGTGCAGCAGGTTCCTGAAGACCAGTGGGCAGCAATCCTCTGGCTCTCCTTTGAAGGAAGAGGCAGAGACAGACTCCTCACTGTTAGGGAAGAGGATGTCAGAAATTACAGAGCCCTGAAGAGTGTCCTAGTTGATGGGTTAGGCTTAACCACTGAACAGTACAGGTTAATGTTCAGAGACACCCAGAAGACACAGACTCAGGACTAGTCTGAATACATTGAATGTGCCACTAAGGCTTTGGAGGGTTGGTTGCTGGGAAGTAAGGTATCTGATTATACAGGATTGTACAATTTGATGATGAGAGAACAGATTTTAAATAACTGTCAAAACCAGCAACTGCATCAACACTTGTAAGACTCTGATCTGACCTCTCCCCAAGAATTGGGAAAGAAGGCAGACAAATGGGTCAGAACCAGGATTAAGCAAAAGAACCAGAACCAGGGCCAAGGGGGTGATCAGAAGAAAACAGACCAAAAGGGTGGAGATCAGAAATCTAAAGACCAGAAGTCTTCAACAGGGCCCCAAACTACTGCTAAAGAGGGTGGGTCCCAACAACAAACTAAGGGAAAGAAGAAAGAAGGTCAAAAGAAACCCTGGTGCAATCATTGCAAGAATACAACTCACTGGACTAGTGATTGTAAGAAGGGTGGAGCCCCCAACACTGTTGCCCCTAAGGCACCTGCTCCCAGTACTACTGTTAGCAGTGTTGGTCCCCAGACAAAGGGTGTAGTGGGAATCACTATGGGAACTGAAGGAGATTCTGACTTAGACAGAACCCTCACACAGGCAGTCTTGATCTGTGATGGGGACATTGATTTGTCCCTGACTGTGAGCCCCAGTAACCTGGGCAAGTACAGACAGACTCCTTTAATTAACGAAAAAGTGGCTCAAGCCTACAGGGACACATGTGCCAGTGTCACTATGGTGACACCAGGCTTTGTGGACCCTGGACAGTACATACCAGGTGAGAATTACCTGGTGACCAATGCCAGCAATGCCACTACTTCACATAGTGTGGCAGTTGTTAACTTCTCATGGGGAGGGGTAACTGGCCTCAAAAGGGTTGTGGTTAGTGCAGACCTCCCAGTAGAATGTTTGTTGGGCAATGACCTAGAGAGTTCTCTATGGTCAGAAGTGGAGTACAGGACTCATGCAGAGATGTTAGGTATATCATCACATGTCCTTGCTGTGACCAGGTCACAGGCCAAAAAGTGCCTCACTGAACCTCAGGTCTTGGATCCTGGAACAATGGACCAAGCACCTACCAAGAAGAAGAACAGGAGGGTCAAGGCTGTGCTTTCCCCCCTGCCTCAGAGTGATGATCAACCTTCCCAGGAAGCTGATCTAGAGGACCCTGAAGGAACTGTCCCTGAAGAACTTGAGCCTGATCAGGTTGAGTTTCTGGGGACAGGGGGACCTTCAAGGGCTGACTTGAGGCAGGCTCAGTTATCCTGTCCCTCTCTTGAACCCCTCAGACAGCTGGCTGCTGCTGAGGCTGCTGGGAATGCTCAAGGTACCCATAAAGTGTATTGGGATGAAGGGCTCCTTTATTCAGAGGCTAGAGACCCCAAGCCTGGTGCTACCAGGAGGTTGGTTATACCTCTGCAATTTAGGGGCTTCCTTCTTACCTTGGCCCATGATATTCCTTTAGCAGGACACTTAGGCCAGAACAAGACTTGGGACAGGCTTGTCCCTCACTTTCACTGGCCTCACATGAATGAAGATACAAAGGAGTTTTGTCGCTCCTGTGTGACCTGCCAAGCCAGTGGCAAATCAGGTGGCACAACAAAGGCCCCCCTCATACCACTACCTGTGGTGGGGGTCCCCTTTGAAAGAGTGGGAATAGACATAGTGGGTCCCATGGATCCTCCCACTGCATCTGGGCACAGATTTATACTGGTGGTAGTGGATCATGCCACCAGGTATCCAGAGGCAATTCCCCTTAGGACCACTACAGCACCTGTTGTGGCCAGGGCCCTGCTGGGAGTATTCTCCAGAGTGGGGTTTCCTAAGGAGGTAGTTTCTGACAGAGGTACCAACTTTATGTCAGGATACTTGACAGCTATGTGGAAGGAGTGTGGTGTCAACTACAAGTTCACCACCCCTTATCACCCACAATGCAATGGGCTTGTTGAGAGATTCAACAAGACCCTAAAGGGTATGATCAAAGGATTACCTGAAAAGCTCAGGCGAAGATGGGACATCCTTCTACCCTGCCTTCTGTTTGCTTACAGAGAGGTCCCACAAAAAGGAGTTGGTTACAGCCCCTTTTAATTGTTGTTTGGGCACCCTGTAAGAGGCCCACTGTGTTTAGTGAAGGAAGGATGGGAGTTACCTCTCAAAAAGCCTAAACAAGACATAGTGGACTATGTACTTGGTCTCCGCTCCAGGATGGCTGAGTACATGGAGAAGGCATCCAAAAACCTTGAGGCAAGCCAGGCCTTACAGAAAGCTTGGCATGACCAAAAGGCTGTCTTGGTTGAGTTTCAGCCAGGACAGAAGGTATGGGTGTTGGAGCCAGCGGCCCCAGCAGCACTCCAAGACAAATGGTCTGGACCCCATACAATCCTGGAAAAGAAGGGAGAGGTCACCTACTTGGTGGACCTAGGAACTCCCAGGAGTCCCCACAGGGTACTCCATGTTAACAGGTTAAAAGCATATGTTGACAGGGCAGACATGGGCTTGCTCATGGCTACAGATGAGGGACAGGAGGAAGAGAGTGACCCTCTCCCAGACCTGTTGTCTCAGAACCCTGAAGATGGCTCAGTTGAAGGAGTGACCCTTGGAGGCAACCTCACTGCCCATCAGCAGACTGAATGTAGACAAGTTCTACAATCATTTCTACATCTGTTTTCCCTAATACCTAGCCAAACTGACTGGTGTACCCATGTGGTGGACACTGGTGACAGTCTGCCTGTAAAGAACAAGCTCTACAGACAACCTGACCACGTCAGGGACTGTATAAAGGCTGAGGTACATAAAATGCTGGAATTAGGTGTCATTGAACCCTCAGAGAGCCCCTGGGCTAGCCCAGTGGTTCTGGTCCCCAAACCTCACACCAAAGATGGCAAGAGAGAGATGAGGTTCTGTGTGGATTACAGAGGACTCAATGCTGTCACCAGGACAGATGCACACCCTATTCCAAGGGCAGATGAGCTCATAGACAAACTAGCTTCTGCAAAGTTTTTGAGCAAATTTGACTTGACAGCTGGCTATTGGCAAATCAGATTAGCTGAGGAGTCTAAGGCCAAAACAGCATTCTCAACCCCAGGTGGGCACTACCAGTTTGTGGTGATGCCCTTTGGTCTGAAGAATGCACCTGCCACCTTCCAAAGGTTGGTGAATCAAGTCCTTACTGGGTTGGATGACTTTTGTGCAGCATATCTCGATGACATTGCTGTCTTTAGCTCCACCTGGGAGGATCACCTGATCCACCTGAAGAAGGCTCTTGAGGCCCTGCAAAGGGCAGGCCTCACTATCAAGGCTACTAAGTGCCAGATAGGGCAGAGTAAGGTTGTATATTTGGGCCACCTTGTAGGTGGAGGCCAAGTTCAACCACTGGAGAGTAAGATACAATCCATCAAGGACTGGTCCCCTCCAACCACCCAGACTCAAGTTCGAGCTTTCTTGGGCTTGACTGGGTACTACAGGAAGTTTGTTAAGAACTATGGGTCCATTGTGACTCCTCTTAATGATCTGACATCCAAGAAGATGCCCAAAAAGGTTCAGTGGACAGTAAGCTGTCAAAAGGCATTTGATGACCTGAAGGAGGCCATGTGCTCTGCACCTATCCTGAAAAGTCCTGACTACTCCAAAGAGTTTATTGTCCAAACAGATGCTTCTGAGTTGGGTGTGGGAGCTGTGCTGTCACAACTTAATGTAGATGGTCAAGACCAACCCATTGCTTTTATTAGCAGAAGGTTGACCCCCAGAGAGAAGAATTGGTCAGCTATTGAGAGGGAGGCCTTTGCTGTGGTGTGGGCCCTGAAGAAGCTGAGGCCATACTTGTTTGGCACTCACTTCAAGATTCAGACCGACCATAAGCCCCTCTTGTGGCTAAATCAGATGAAGGGTGAAAACCCCAAACTGCTTAGGTGGTCCATTTCCCTACAGGGGATGGACTTTACAGTGGAGCACCGGCCAGGTACTGACCATGCCAATGCAGATGGTCTCTCCAGGTACTTCCACTTAGGACATGAAGACGAGACTGGTCAAGGCTAGTTTAATGTCCCTGCGTTTGGGGGGGGGGGGGGGGTTGTGTAGGAGAGTAGGGTCTGCTATCCTATGGTCACCCCAAATTTTTGCTTTTTGCTTCACTGGTTTTTGACATATTGAGGCTGTGGGCCTGCCAATCAGACCCCCAGCCTGCTGTTCTCTCTACTAAATTAAAACTATGCACCCTAGGTGCATAACCAATTGGAAGTGGATCACCCTGTCAGCCCCTGTACCAGTGTACACTAGGTACCCAGGGCATTGGTGTACCCAAGGCCTGCCAAGGGCTGAAGCATGTATTATGCCACCCCAGGCTTGGCCTAACAATTTGACACAACTGGCTGATCACTCAGCTGGGGTAAGTTGGTGTAATCACCTCTTACTTAGGTGTAGTATACCTATACCTAACCTTAAATGGGACACCTGGTAACCTATAAGTCACTCCTATGGCAGGCCTTAACAATCCTGAAGGCAGAGTGCTTGGTTCCATGTGAGATGGTGCTCTGGCATGAGCTGAGCCTGTCTGCAGTGGTCGGAACAACTTCCTTCTACTGTTTCCAGATATCGTCATACCATATACTCTTAAGTGCATTATGAACCTCGCGGTTAAATGCTATCTTTGGTTTGGCTTTATCAAAACATGTCGAATAAGGTGTCATACGAATTGGAATACTAACCCCATGCCAATTCTGGCGACGGGGTTAGCATTCCACCCTTCTAGAGGGACACGACATGTACAGTACCTGAAACCCGGGTAAAATCAGACATAGCCTCAGCTCCACAAAATGGATGCTGCCACCACAGACACAAGTCTGCCCTCCTGCTGCTGGGAGTCCTTCCAGCTTGGGAGGTGTGGACAAAGGGTTTCCTGCCAGGGGAGGTGCATGCACCACCCCAGACAGGATTTTGTGTATTGGTCAGGTAGGGCTTGAAAGAAACCAGACATGCCTGTGGCTCACAAGGAGCCTCGGTGCATATGCCAGTTCAAACCGGTCCTGGGGCACACCAGTCCCGGGCCTGGGGCGAGCTGGACAAAGGATTGGGGGTGTAACCACCCCCCTTCCTGGTCCCACCCATAGGGAGGGACCTAGCAGGTAGTCCGGCCCCTAGAATCCGCTTAAAGGTAGGAGCTGTGTCCTAAGACTTCAGACATCCTGGAATCAACTTGAAACTAAGAAGAAGACGGGAACTTCGACATTCTGCTGCACAGAAGACTGAAGGAAATCTCCCCTGTGGTCAGGGAGTGACCACCTTGCTAACGCAAGCACCATCCAGCGAATCAACGTCTGCTTTGCCGCCGCCTCCCGCCGGAGCCCGAGCCCAGAGACTGACAAGACCTGGACCTCCAGACCTCTCACCGCCCGATCCACAGTCCCTGAAAAGAGGAGACCCGTGGAGGCACCGAGACACGTGGAGCCAGCCATCTTGGAACTACGACGACAAGCTGCAAGCGCAACAACCGAGGCTCCCTCCAAGTTGTGCTTTGGGATCTGAGAAGCCCAACCCTCGAGCAGCATCTGCACCAAAGGTGAGCCCTCCAGCATCTCCACGATCTGCGTGGGGCCCTTCTGCATTTTGCCACTCGACGCGCCTAACCGGTTGCTGGCCCGCTGGCTAGTAGCCATCTTGGCGACGAACTTCAAGAAATACACCGCTGGTCTGGTTGCTCCAGACTGGCCCTTGCTCCCCTCCAAAGGAGCAGTCCCTCTGACCTTGCTGGTCAGAACAATCAGCTTATCTTGTTCTCCACAACAATTGCTTTTGCCAAGGCTTGTTTGCTTCGATCAAGTCGCCGACACCGCCGACAGCGGGAGCCTGCGTGGGACAGCTCGTGAACCGACTCCTGGACGTCGCTGCAGAGACAAGCTACACCTTTCTTCCTGTTTGCACCCGACATTGCCTGGTACCCACCTGGTGCCACGCTGGTCACTGGCTAGTGACTGTGAACACTGTCCCCTCTGCTTACAGGTCTTCTACAACTCCGATCCACCCTTGGATCCACCGCATCTCTCCCGGACCGACCGCCTGCAGCATCTTTGTCCACAGGCTCCAGTGACCCGATAGAAGAAACCCGACGCACTTCGACACCTATGCACCCGCTTCCTGTGGGTGAGGTAAAGCTGGCACTCCGGTGCCCAAGTGTAGAGTAACATCTCTAGTGTCTGTGTTTCCAATCTTAAGGTCATAGTCCATCCGGAAGATCCTTTTTGCAGTAACTTTGTACTTTTTACGCACCCATTGAAACCTATGGGAGCACGCGTGTGACTATTTGCTCTGCACACGCCACCCGTGGACCTCCTGGTCACTAACTGAAGTTAGCTCCTTGTAGGCCCAGCGATTCTAGAGGCCCTAGGCCTTTTCCCTTTTCTGTTCGTGGTACTTATACCACTATTTTAGTATATGGTTCGAGCGGCCACCAGGGCCTATCCATATAAAGTGCAACTTCTGTGTATTCTACTGTAATCTTGTTTGACGATTTGTGCTCCTGTGCTCATAAAGAGACTAGGGGTTACTTTGAGAAATAAATACATATATATTTTGAATATATATCTGTGTGGTGTCCTTTCATTGGTATAAAAGGGTGTTGCATTTGGTAAAACAGCTGGCTTAACACGCTTCACGAGTTTAGCCTCAAAGACTGCTTAGCCTACGCTACCGCTAGGGCAGCTAGTCCGAAAAGGTTGACTTACAACCACACCATAAGGGTTGCTTGGCATGGTACAAGGTGATCACTTTAACTAGTGAGCATCATATACCAGGCCAACTTCTCACATTGGTGAGCAGCGGTTGGATTTGAGCTTGCTGTGTTTTACCATTGTAATCTCTTGGTTACCAATTGAAAGATCACATAGGTACCTGTAGGTACATATAAAACAAGATTAGATATACATAAGTTCTACTGAACTTAGTTGTTGTAGAGCAAAGGGAGTAGCACACCCTGACTACAACTACTAGATAGGTTTAGTAGGTAAACCCAAGTGTAGGTAGATTGCAACACATCCACCCACACTTAAGAGCAATGGCTGGGGCAGAGGGGTCCAATGTACCTATCTCTGTTGAGAGTGACCCCCAGAGGGCACCATCCATCTTTGCTACCCTTAACCAGAATGAGCTCAGGCATTTGGCAACTCTTAGAGGCCTTAAACAGCCCAAGAACCCTACCTCTGCTGAGCTCAGAGAACTCTTGCAAAATGATGAAAATCAGAGAGAGCTCAAGAAAGCTTCCCAGTTAGGCCCCTTAGGGTCAGGAACAGGAGGCCCCCCTTCTGAAGTTGCTACAGAAGTACCCCTTTCCAATAGCCATCCCTTAGATGAGAATCATACTACAGAGGAGGAAAGTGGTGAGGATACAGAAAGTAGTGAGGATGAAGGGAGAACTAGCCCAGTGCCAAGTGTTATACTTGGCCCAGCTAAACTAAGGCTATTGGGGACTGACAATGGGATCATCCCATTGGATCTCCCCAGTGGACTTAACCAGGGGCTTGGGAGGCAAAGGAATCGCTCAGGTGACTCTAATGCTTCTCATGCCTCTAGAGGCTCTCAAGGTCACTCCAGGAGAAGGATGACCACCCCTCAGAGGAGGGAACATGAGGCCAGAATGCAGGAAGCCCAGCTGAGGATCAGGAAGCAGGAGCTAGAGGTAGCCCTGATGGAAGAGAAACTGAACAAGGCTAGGCAACCTAGAGAGAGTGGGTCTATACCCACTGGTGGCAGCATTGTCCCTAAGGACAAAGATAGGGTCTTTGACAATAGGAACCTGTCTAAGGTTGTGCCCCCCTACAAAAGTGGGGATGACATCCACAAATAGATGACTGCTCTTGAGAGAGCCTGCAAAGTGCAGCAGGTTCCTGAAGACCAGTGGGCAGCAATCCTCTGGCTCTCCTTTGAAGGAAGAGGCAGAGACAGACTCCTCACTGTTAGGGAGGAGGATGTCAGAAATTACAGAGCCCTGAAGAGTGTCCTAGTTGATGGGTTAGGCTTAACCACTGAACAGTACAGGTTAATGTTCAGAGACACCCAGAAGACACAGACTCAGGACTAGTCTGAATACATTGAATGTGCCACTAAGGCTTTGGAGGGTTGGTTGCTGGGAAGTAAGGTATCTGATTATACAGGATTGTACAATTTGATGATGAGAGAACAGATTTTAAATAACTGTCAAAACCAGCAACTGCATCAACACTTGTAAGACTCTGATCTGACCTCTCCCCAAGAATTGGGAAAGAAGGCAGACAAATGGGTCAGAACCAGGGTTAAGCAAAAGAACCAGAACCAGGGCCAAGGGGGTGATCAGAAGAAAACAGACCAAAAGGGTGGAGATCAGAAATCTAAAGACCAGAAGTCTTCAACAGGGCCCCAAACTACTGCTAAAGAGGGTGGGTCCCAACAACAAACTAAGGGAAAGAAGAAAGAAGGTCAAAAGAAACCCTGGTGCAATCATTGCAAGAATACAACTCACTGGACTAGTGATTGTAAGAAGGGTGGAGCCCCCAACACTGTTGCCCCTAAGGCACCTGCTCCCAGTACTACTGTTAGCAGTGTTGGTCCCCAGACAAAGGGTGTAGTGGGAATCACTATGGGAACTGAAGGAGATTCTGACTTAGACAGAACCCTGACACAGGCAGTCTTGATCTGTGATGGGGACATTGATTTGTCCCTGACTGTGAGCCCCAGTAACCTGGGCAAGTACAGACAGACTCCTTTAATTAACGAAAAAGTGGCTCAAGCCTACAGGGACACATGTGCCAGTGTCACTATGGTGACACCAGGCTTTGTGGACCCTGGACAGTACTTACCAGGTGAGAATTACCTGGTGACCAATGCCAGCAATGCCACTACTTCACATAGTGTGGCAGTTGTTAACTTCTCATGGGGAGGGGTAACTGGCCTCAAAAGGGTTGTGGTTAGTGCAGACCTCCCAGTAGAATGTTTGTTGGGCAATGACCTAGAGAGTTCTCTATGGTCAGAAGTGGAGTACAGGACTCATGCAGAGATGTTAGGTATATCATCACATGTCCTTGCTGTGACCAGGTCACAGGCCAAAAAGTGCCTCACTGAACCTCAGGTCTTGGATCCTGGAACAATGGACCAAGCACCTACCAAGAAGAAGAACAGGAGGGTCAAGGCTGTGCCTTCCCCCCTGCCTCAGAGTGATGATCAACCTTCCCAGGAAGCTGATCTAGAGGACCCTGAAGGAACTGTCCCTGAAGAACTTGAGCCTGATCAGGTTGAGTTTCTGGGGACAGGGGGACCTTCAAGGGCTGACTTGAGGCAGGCTCAGTTATCCTGTCCCTCTCTTGAACCCCTCAGACAGCTGGCTGCTGCTGAGGCTGCTGGGAATGCTCAAGGTACCCATAAAGTGTATTGGGATGAAGGGCTCCTTTATTCAGAGGCTAGAGACCCCAAGCCTGGTGCTACCAGGAGGTTGGTTATACCTCTGCAATTTAGGGGCTTCCTTCTTACCTTGGCCCATGATATTCCTTTAGCAGGACACTTAGGCCAGAACAAGACTTGGGACAGGCTTGTCCCTCACTTTCACTGGCCTCACATGAATGAAGATACAAAGGAGTTTTGTCGCTCCTGTGTGACCTGCCAAGCCAGTGGCAAATCAGGTGGCACAACAAAGGCCCCCCTCATACCACTACCTGTGGTGGGGGTCCCCTTTGAAAGAGTGGGAATAGACATAGTGGGTCCCATGGATCCTCCCACTGCATCTGGGCACAGATTTATACTGGTGGTAGTGGATCATGCCACCAGGTATCCAGAGGCAATTCCCCTTAGGACCACTACAGCACCTGTTGTGGCCAGGGCCCTGCTGGGAGTATTCGCCAGAGTGGGGTTTCCTAAGGAGGTAGTTTCTGACAGAGGTACCAACTTTATGTCAGGATACTTGACAGCTATGTGGAAGGAGTGTGGTGTCAACTACAAGTTCACCACCCCTTATCACCCACAATGCAATGGGCTTGTTGAGAGATTCAACAAGACCCTAAAGGGTATGATCAAAGGATTACCTGAAAAGCTCAGGCGAAGATGGGACATCCTTCTACCCTGCCTTCTGTTTGCTTACAGAGAGGTCCCACAAAAAGGAGTTGGTTACAGCCCCTTTGAATTGTTGTTTGGGCACCCTGTAAGAGGCCCACTGTGTTTAGTGAAGGAAGGATGGGAGTTACCTCTCAAAAAGCCTAAACAAGACATAGTGGACTATGTACTTGGTCTCCGCTCCAGGATGGCTGAGTACATGGAGAAGGCATCCAAAAACCTTGAGGCAAGCCAGGCCTTACAGAAAGCTTGGCATGACCAAAAGGCTGTCTTGGTTGAGTTTCAGCCAGGACAGAAGGTATGGGTGTTGGAGCCAGTGGCCCCAGCAGCACTCCAAGACAAATGGTCTGGACCCCATACAATCCTGGAAAAGAAGGGAGAGGTCACCTACTTGGTGGACCTAGGAACTCCCAGGAGTCCCCACAGGGTACTCCATGTTTACAGGTTAAAAGCATATGTTGACAGGGCAGACATGGGCTTGCTCATGGCTACAGATGAGGGACAGGAGGAAGAGAGTGACCCTCTCCCAGACCTGTTGTCTCAGAACCCTGAAGATGGCTCAGTTGAAGGAGTGACCCTTGGAGGCAACCTCACTGCCCATCAGCAGACTGAATGTAGACAAGTTCTACAATCATTTCTACATCTGTTTTCCCTAATACCTAGCCAAACTGACTGGTGTACCCATGTGGTGGACACTGGTGACAGTCTGCCTGTAAAGAACAAGCTCTACAGACAACCTGACCACGTCAGGGACTGTATAAAGGCTGAGGTACATAAAATGCTGGAATTAGGTGTCATTGAACCCTCAGAGAGCCCCTGGGCTAGCCCAGTGGTTCTGGTCCCCAAACCTCACACCAAAGATGGCAAGAGAGAGATGAGGTTCTGTGTGGATTACAGAGGACTCAATGCTGTCACCAGGACAGATGCACACCCTATTCCAAGGGCAGATGAGCTCATAGACAAACTAGCTTCTGCAAAGTTTTTGAGCAAATTTGACTTGACAGCTGGCTATTGGCAAATCAGATTAGCTGAGGAGTCTAAGGCCAAAACAGCATTCTCAACCCCAGGTGGGCACTACCAGTTTGTGGTGATGCCCTTTGGTCTGAAGAATGCACCTGCCACCTTCCAAAGGTTGGTGAATCAAGTCCTTACTGGGTTGGATGACTTTTGTGCAGCATATCTCGATGACATTGCTGTCTTTAGCTCCACCTGGGAGGATCACCTGATCCACCTGAAGAAAGAAGGCTCTTGAGGCCCTGCAAAGGGCAGGCCTCACTATCAAGGCTACTAAGTGCCAGATAGGGCAGAGTAAGGTTGTATATTTGGGCCACCTTGTAGGTGGAGGCCAAGTTCAACCACTGGAGAGTAAGATACAATCCATCAAGGACTGGTCCCCTCCAACCACCCAGACTCAAGTTCGAGCTTTCTTGGGCTTGACTGGGTACTACAGGAAGTTTGTTAAGAACTATGGGTCCATTGTGACTCCTCTTAATGATCTGACATCCAAGAAGATGCCCAAAAAGGTTCAGTGGACAGTAAGCTGTCAAAAGGCATTTGATGACCTGAAGGAGGCCATGTGCTCTGCACCTATCCTGAAAAGTCCTGACTACTCCAAAGAGTTTATTGTCCAAACAGATGCTTCTGAGTTGGGTGTGGGAGCTGTGCTGTCACAACTTAATGTAGATGGTCAAGACCAACCCATTGCTTTTATTAGCAGAAGGTTGACCCCCAGAGAGAAGAATTGGTCAGCTATTGAGAGGGAGGCCTTTGCTGTGGTGTGGGCCCTGAAGAAGCTGAGGCCATACTTGTTTGGCACTCACTTCAAGATTCAGACCGACCATAAGCCCCTCTTGTGGCTAAATCAGATGAAGGGTGAAAACCCCAAACTGCTTAGGTGGTCCATTTCCCTACAGGGGATGGACTTTACAGTGGAGCACCGGCCAGGTACTGACCATGCCAATGCAGATGGTCTCTCCAGGTACTTCCACTTAGGACATGAAGACGAGACTGGTCAAGGCTAGTTTAATGTCCCTGCGTTTGGGGGGGGGGGGGTTGTGTAGGAGAGTAGGGTCTGCTATCCTATGGTCACCCCAAATTTTTGCTTTTTGCTTCACTGGTTTTTGACATATTGAGGCTGTGGGCCTGCCAATCAGACCCCCAGCCTGCTGTTCTCTCTACTAAATTAAAACTATGCACCCTAGGTGCATAACCAATTGGAAGTGGATCACCCTGTCAGCCCCTGTACCAGTGTACACTAGGTACCCAGGGCATTGGTGTACCCAAGGCCTGCCAAGGGCTGAAGCATGTATTATGCCACCCCAGGCTTGGCCTAACAATTTGACACAACTGGCTGATCACTCAGCTGGGGTAAGTTGGTGTAATCACCTCTTACTTAGGTGTAGTATACCTATACCTAACCTTAAATGGGACACCTGGTAACCTATAAGTCACTCCTATGGCAGGCCTTAACAATCCTGAAGGCAGAGTGCTTGGTTCCATGTGAGATGGTGCTCTGGCATGAGCTGAGCCTGTCTGCAGTGGTCGGAACAACTTCCTTCTACTGTTTCCAGATATCGTCATACCATATACTCTTAAGTGCATTATGAACCTCGCGGTTAAATGCTATCTTTGGTTTGGCTTTATCAAAACATGTCGAATAAGGTGTCATACGAATTGGAATACTAACCCCTCGCCAATTCTGGCGACGGGGTTAGCATTCCACCCTTCTAGAGGGACACGACATATACAGTACCTGAAACCCGGGTAAAATCAGACATAGCCTCAGCTCCACAAAATGGATGCTGCCACCACAGACACAAGTCTGCCCTCCTGCTGCTGGGAGTCCTTCCAGCTTGGGAGGTGTGGACAAAGGGTTTCCTGCCAGGGGAGGTGCATGCACCACCCCAGACAGGATTTTGTGTATTGGTCAGGTAGGGCTTGAAAGAAACCAGACATGCCTGTGGCTCACAAGGAGCCTCGGTGCATATGCCAGTTCAAACCGGTCCTGGGGCACACCAGTCCCGGGCCTGGGGCGAGCTGGACAAAGGATTGGGGGTGTAACCACCCCCCTTCCTGGTCCCACCCATAGGGAGGGACCTAGCAGGTAGTCCGGCCCCTAGAATCCGCTTAAAGGTAGGAGCTGTGTCCTAAGACTTCAGACATCCTGGAATCAACTTGAAACTAAGAAGAAGACGGGAACTTCGACATTCTGCTGCACAGAAGACTGAAGGAAATCTCCCCTGTGGTCAGGGAGTGACCACCTTGCTAACGCAAGCACCATCCAGCGAATCAACGTCTGCTTTGCCGCCGCCTCCCGCCGGAGCCCGAGCCCAGAGACTGACAAGACCTGGACCTCCAGACCTCTCACCGCCCGATCCACAGTCCCTGAAAAGAGGAGACCCGTGGAGGCACCGAGACACGTGGAGCCAGCCATCTTGGAACTACGACGACAAGCTGCAAGCGCAACAACCGAGGCTCCCTCCAAGTTGTGCTTTGGGATCTGAGAAGCCCAACCCTCGAGCAGCATCTGCACCAAAGGTGAGCCCTCCAGCATCTCCACGATCTGCGTGGGGCCCTTCTGCATTTTGCCACTCGACGCGCCTAACCGGTTGCTGGCCCGCTGGCTAGTAGCCATCTTGGCGACGAACTTCAAGAAATACACCGCTGGTCTGGTTGCTCCAGACTGGCCCTTGCTCCCCTCCAAAGGCGCAGTCCCTCTGACCTTGCTGGTCAGAACAATCAGCTTATCTTGTTCTCCACAACAATTGCTTTTGCCAAGGCTTGTTTGCTTCGATCAAGTCGCCGACACCGCCGACAGCGGGAGCCTGCGTGGGACAGCTCGTGAACCGACTCCTGGACGTCGCTGCAGAGACAAGCTACACCTTTCTTCCTGTTTGCACCCGACATTGCCTGGTACCCACCTGGTGCCACGCTGGTCACTGGCTAGTGACTGTGAACACTGTCCCCTCTGCTTACAGGTCTTCTACAACTCCGATCCACCCTTGGATCCACCGCATCTCTCCCGGACCGACCGCCTGCAGCATCTTTGTCCACAGGCTCCAGTGACCCGATAGAAGAAACCCGACGCACTTCGACACCTATGCACCCGCTTCCTGTGGGTGAGGTAAAGCTGGCACTCCGGTGCCCAAGTGTAGAGTAACATCTCTAGTGTCTGTGTTTCCAATCTTAAGGTCATAGTCCATCCGGAAGATCCTTTTTGCAGTAACTTTGTACTTTTTACGCACCCATTGAAACCTATGGGAGCACGCGTGTGACTATTTGCTCTGCACACGCCACCCGTGGACCTCCTGGTCACTAACTGAAGTTAGCTCCTTGTAGGCCCAGCGATTCTAGAGGCCCTAGGCCTTTTCCCTTTTCTGTTCGTGGTACTTATACCACTATTTTAGTATATGGTTCGAGCGGCCACCAGGGCCTATCCATATAAAGTGCAACTTCTGTGTATTCTACTGTAATCTTGTTTGACGATTTGTGCTCCTGTGCTCATAAAGAGACTAGGGGTTACTTTGAGAAATAAATACATATATATTTTGAATATATATCTGTGTGGTGTCCTTTCATTGGTATAAAAGGGTGTTGCATTTGGTAAAACAGCTGGCTTAACACGCTTCACGAGTTTAGCCTCAAAGACTGCTTAGCCTACGCTACCGCTAGGGCAGCTAGTCCGAAAAGGTTGACTTACAACCACACCATAAGGGTTGCTTGGCATGGTACAAGGTGATCACTTTAACTAGTGAGCATCATATACCAGGCCAACTTCTCACATTGGTGAGCAGCGGTTGGATTTGAGCTTGCTGTGTTTTACCATTGTAATCTCTTGGTTACCAATTGAAAGATCACATAGGTACCTGTAGGTACATATAAAACAAGATTAGATATACATAAGTTCTACTGAACTTAGTTGTTGTAGAGCAAAGGGAGTAGCACACCCTGACTACAACTACTAGATAGGTTTAGTAGGTAAACCCAAGTGTAGGTAGATTGCAACACATCCACCCACACTTAAGAGCAATGGCTGGGGCAGAGGGGTCCAATGTACCTATCTCTGTTGAGAGTGACCCCCAGAGGGCACCATCCATCTTTGCTACCCTTAACCAGAATGAGCTCAGGCATTTGGCAACTCTTAGAGGCCTTAAACAGCCCAAGAACCCTACCTCTGCTGAGCTCAGAGAACTCTTGCAAAATGATGAAAATCAGAGAGAGCTCAAGAAAGCTTCCCAGTTAGGCCCCTTAGGGTCAGGAACAGGAGGCCCCCCTTCTGAAGTTGCTACAGAAGTACCCCTTTCCAATAGCCATCCCTTAGATGAGAATCATACTACAGAGGAGGAAAGTGGTGAGGATACAGAAAGTAGTGAGGATGAAGGGAGAACTAGCCCAGTGCCAAGTGTTATACTTGGCCCAGCTAAACTAAGGCTATTGGGGACTGACAATGGGATCATCCCATTGGATCTCCCCAGTGGACTTAACCAGGGGCTTGGGAGGCAAAGGAATCGCTCAGGTGACTCTAATGCTTCTCATGCCTCTAGAGGCTCTCAAGGTCACTCCAGGAGAAGGATGACCACCCCTCAGAGGAGGGAACATGAGGCCAGAATGCAGGAAGCCCAGCTGAGGATCAGGAAGCAGGAGCTAGAGGTAGCCCTGATGGAAGAGAAACTGAACAAGGCTAGGCAACCTAGAGAGAGTGGGTCTATACCCACTGGTGGCAGCATTGTCCCTAAGGACAAAGATAGGGTCTTTGACAATAGGAACCTGTCTAAGGTTGTGCCCCCCTACAAAAGTGGGGATGACATCCACAAATAGATGACTGCTCTTGAGAGAGCCTGCAAAGTGCAGCAGGTTCCTGAAGACCAGTGGGCAGCAATCCTCTGGCTCTCCTTTGAAGGAAGAGGCAGAGACAGACTCCTCACTGTTAGGGAGGAGGATGTCAGAAATTACAGAGCCCTGAAGAGTGTCCTAGTTGATGGGTTAGGCTTAACCACTGAACAGTACAGGTTAATGTTCAGAGACACCCAGAAGACACAGACTCAGGACTAGTCTGAATACATTGAATGTGCCACTAAGGCTTTGGAGGGTTGGTTGCTGGGAAGTAAGGTATCTGATTATACAGGATTGTACAATTTGATGATGAGAGAACAGATTTTAAATAACTGTCAAAACCAGCAACTGCATCAACACTTGTAAGACTCTGATCTGACCTCTCCCCAAGAATTGGGAAAGAAGGCAGACAAATGGGTCAGAACCAGGGTTAAGCAAAAGAACCAGAACCAGGGCCAAGGGGGTGATCAGAAGAAAACAGACCAAAAGGGTGGAGATCAGAAATCTAAAGACCAGAAGTCTTCAACAGGGCCCCAAACTACTGCTAAAGAGGGTGGGTCCCAACAACAAACTAAGGGAAAGAAGAAAGAAGGTCAAAAGAAACCCTGGTGCAATCATTGCAAGAATACAACTCACTGGACTAGTGATTGTAAGAAGGGTGGAGCCCCCAACACTGTTGCCCCTAAGGCACCTGCTCCCAGTACTACTGTTAGCAGTGTTGGTCCCCAGACAAAGGGTGTAGTGGGAATCACTATGGGAACTGAAGGAGATTCTGACTTAGACAGAACCCTGACACAGGCAGTCTTGATCTGTGATGGGGACATTGATTTGTCCCTGACTGTGAGCCCCAGTAACCTGGGCAAGTACAGACAGACTCCTTTAATTAACGAAAAAGTGGCTCAAGCCTACAGGGACACATGTGCCAGTGTCACTATGGTGACACCAGGCTTTGTGGACCCTGGACAGTACATACCAGGTGAGAATTACCTGGTGACCAATGCCAGCAATGCCACTACTTCACATAGTGTGGCAGTTGTTAACTTCTCATGGGGAGGGGTAACTGGCCTCAAAAGGGTTGTGGTTAGTGCAGACCTCCCAGTAGAATGTTTGTTGGGCAATGACCTAGAGAGTTCTCTATGGTCAGAAGTGGAGTACAGGACTCATGCAGAGATGTTAGGTATATCATCACATGTCCTTGCTGTGACCAGGTCACAGGCCAAAAAGTGCCTCACTGAACCTCAGGTCTTGGATCCTGGAACAATGGACCAAGCACCTACCAAGAAGAAGAACAGGAGGGTCAAGGCTGTGCCTTCCCCCCTGCCTCAGAGTGATGATCAACCTTCCCAGGAAGCTGATCTAGAGGACCCTGAAGGAACTGTCCCTGAAGAACTTGAGCCTGATCAGGTTGAGTTTCTGGGGACAGGGGGACCTTCAAGGGCTGACTTGAGGCAGGCTCAGTTATCCTGTCCCTCTCTTGAACCCCTCAGACAGCTGGCTGCTGCTGAGGCTGCTGGGAATGCTCAAGGTACCCATAAAGTGTATTGGGATGAAGGGCTCCTTTATTCAGAGGCTAGAGACCCCAAGCCTGGTGCTACCAGGAGGTTGGTTATACCTCTGCAATTTAGGGGCTTCCTTCTTACCTTGGCCCATGATATTCCTTTAGCAGGACACTTAGGCCAGAACAAGACTTGGGACAGGCTTGTCCCTCACTTTCACTGGCCTCACATGAATGAAGATACAAAGGAGTTTTGTCGCTCCTGTGTGACCTGCCAAGCCAGTGGCAAATCAGGTGGCACAACAAAGGCCCCCCTCATACCACTACCTGTGGTGGGGGTCCCCTTTGAAAGAGTGGGAATAGACATAGTGGGTCCCATGGATCCTCCCACTGCATCTGGGCACAGATTTATACTGGTGGTAGTGGATCATGCCACCAGGTATCCAGAGGCAATTCCCCTTAGGACCACTACAGCACCTGTTGTGGCCAGGGCCCTGCTGGGAGTATTCGCCAGAGTGGGGTTTCCTAAGGAGGTAGTTTCTGACAGAGGTACCAACTTTATGTCAGGATACTTGACAGCTATGTGGAAGGAGTGTGGTGTCAACTACAAGTTCACCACCCCTTATCACCCACAATGCAATGGGCTTGTTGAGAGATTCAACAAGACCCTAAAGGGTATGATCAAAGGATTACCTGAAAAGCTCAGGCGAAGATGGGACATCCTTCTACCCTGCCTTCTGTTTGCTTACAGAGAGGTCCCACAAAAAGGAGTTGGTTACAGCCCCTTTGAATTGTTGTTTGGGCACCCTGTAAGAGGCCCACTGTGTTTAGTGAAGGAAGGATGGGAGTTACCTCTCAAAAAGCCTAAACAAGACATAGTGGACTATGTACTTGGTCTCCGCTCCAGGATGGCTGAGTACATGGAGAAGGCATCCAAAAACCTTGAGGCAAGCCAGGCCTTACAGAAAGCTTGGCATGACCAAAAGGCTGTCTTGGTTGAGTTTCAGCCAGGACAGAAGGTATGGGTGTTGGAGCCAGTGGCCCCAGCAGCACTCCAAGACAAATGGTCTGGACCCCATACAATCCTGGAAAAGAAGGGAGAGGTCACCTACTTGGTGGACCTAGGAACTCCCAGGAGTCCCCACAGGGTACTCCATGTTAACAGGTTAAAAGCATATGTTGACAGGGCAGACATGGGCTTGCTCATGGCTACAGATGAGGGACAGGAGGAAGAGAGTGACCCTCTCCCAGACCTGTTGTCTCAGAACCCTGAAGATGGCTCAGTTGAAGGAGTGACCCTTGGAGGCAACCTCACTGCCCATCAGCAGACTGAATGTAGACAAGTTCTACAATCATTTCTACATCTGTTTTCCCTAATACCTAGCCAAACTGACTGGTGTACCCATGTGGTGGACACTGGTGACAGTCTGCCTGTAAAGAACAAGCTCTACAGACAACCTGACCACGTCAGGGACTGTATAAAGGCTGAGGTACATAAAATGCTGGAATTAGGTGTCATTGAACCCTCAGAGAGCCCCTGGGCTAGCCCAGTGGTTCTGGTCCCCAAACCTCACACCAAAGATGGCAAGAGAGAGATGAGGTTCTGTGTGGATTACAGAGGACTCAATGCTGTCACCAGGACAGATGCACACCCTATTCCAAGGGCAGATGAGCTCATAGACAAACTAGCTTCTGCAAAGTTTTTGAGCAAATTTGACTTGACAGCTGGCTATTGGCAAATCAGATTAGCTGAGGAGTCTAAGGCCAAAACAGCATTCTCAACCCCAGGTGGGCACTACCAGTTTGTGGTGATGCCCTTTGGTCTGAAGAATGCACCTGCCACCTTCCAAAGGTTGGTGAATCAAGTCCTTACTGGGTTGGATGACTTTTGTGCAGCATATCTCGATGACATTGCTGTCTTTAGCTCCACCTGGGAGGATCACCTGATCCACCTGAAGAAGGCTCTTGAGGCCCTGCAAAGGGCAGGCCTCACTATCAAGGCTACTAAGTGCCAGATAGGGCAGAGTAAGGTTGTATATTTGGGCCACCTTGTAGGTGGAGGCCAAGTTCAACCACTGGAGAGTAAGATACAATCCATCAAGGACTGGTCCCCTCCAACCACCCAGACTCAAGTTCGAGCTTTCTTGGGCTTGACTGGGTACTACAGGAAGTTTGTTAAGAACTATGGGTCCATTGTGACTCCTCTTAATGATCTGACATCCAAGAAGATGCCCAAAAAGGTTCAGTGGACAGTAAGCTGTCAAAAGGCATTTGATGACCTGAAGGAGGCCATGTGCTCTGCACCTATCCTGAAAAGTCCTGACTACTCCAAAGAGTTTATTGTCCAAACAGATGCTTCTGAGTTGGGTGTGGGAGCTTCGCTGTCACAACTTAATGTAGATGGTCAAGACCAACCCATTGCTTTTATTAGCAGAAGGTTGACCCCCAGAGAGAAGAATTGGTCAGCTATTGAGAGGGAGGCCTTTGCTGTGGTGTGGGCCCTGAAGAAGCTGAGGCCATACTTGTTTGGCACTCACTTCAAGATTCAGACCGACCATAAGCCCCTCTTGTGGCTAAATCAGATGAAGGGTGAAAACCCCAAACTGCTTAGGTGGTCCATTTCCCTACAGGGGATGGACTTTACAGTGGAGCACCGGCCAGGTGCTGACCATGCCAATGCAGATGGTCTCTCCAGGTACTTCCACTTAGGACATGAAGACGAGACTGTTCAAGGCTAGTTTAATGTCCCTGCGTTTGGGGGGGGGGGGTTGTGTAGGAGAGTAGGGTCTGCTATCCTATGGTCACCCCAAATTTTTGCTTTTTGCTTCACTGGTTTTTGACATATTGAGGCTGTGGGCCTGCCAATCAGACCCCCAGCCTGCTGTTCTCTCTACTAAATTAAAACTATGCACCCTAGGTGCATAACCAATTGGAAGTGGATCACCCTGTCAGCCCCTGTACCAGTGTACACTAGGTACCCAGGGCATTGGTGTACCCAAGGCCTGCCAAGGGCTGAAGCATGTATTATGCCACCCCAGGCTTGGCCTAACAATTTGACACAACTGGCTGATCACTCAGCTGGGGTAAGTTGGTGTAATCACCTCTTACTTAGGTGTAGTATATCTATACCTAACCTTAAATGGGACACCTGGTAACCTATAAGTCACTCCTATGGCAGGCCTTAACAATCCTGAAGGCAGAGTGCTTGGTTCCATGTGAGATGGTGCTCTGGCATGAGCTGAGCCTGTCTGCAGTGGTCGGAACAACTTCCTTCTACTGTTTCCAGATATCGTCATACCATATACTCTTAAGTGCATTATGAACCTCGCGGTTAAATGCTATCTTTGGTTTGGCTTTATCAAAACATGTCGAATAAGGTGTCATACGAATTGGAATACTAACCCCTCGCCAATTCTGGCGACGGGGTTAGCATTCCACCCTTCTAGAGGGACACGACATGTACAGTACCTGAAACCCGGGTAAAATCAGACATAGCCTCAGCTCCACAAAATGGATGCTGCCACCACAGACACAAGTCTGCCCTCCTGCTGCTGGGAGTCCTTCCAGCTTGGGAGGTGTGGACAAAGGGTTTCCTGCCAGGGGAGGTGCATGCACCACCCCAGACAGGATTTTGTGTATTGGTCAGGTAGGGCTTGAAAGAAACCAGACATGCCTGTGGCTCACAAGGAGCCTCGGTGCATATGCCAGTTCAAACCGGTCCTGGGGCACACCAGTCCCGGGCCTGGGGCGAGCTGGACAAAGGATTGGGGTTGTAACCACCCCCTTCCTGGTCCCACCCATAGGGAGGGACCTAGCAGGTAGTCCGGCCCCTAGAATCCGCTTAAAGGTAGGAGGTGTGTCCTAAGACTTCAGACATCCTGGAATCAACTTGAAACTAAGAAGAAGACGGGAACTTCGACATTCTGCTGCACAGAAGACTGAAGGAAATCTCCCCTGTGGTCAGGGAGTGACCACCTTGCTAACGCAAGCACCATCCAGCGAATCAACGTCTGCTTTGCCGCCGCCTCCCGCCGGAGCCCGAGCCCAGAGACTGACAAGACCTGGACCTCCAGACCTCTCACCGCCCGATCCACAGTCCCTGAAAAGAGGAGACCCGTGGAGGCACCGAGACACGTGGAGCCAGCCATCTTGGAACGACGACGACAAGCTGCAAGCGCAACAACCGAGGCTCCCTCCAAGTTGTGCTTTGGGATCTGAGAAGCCCAACCCTCGAGCAGCATCTGCACCAAAGGTGAGCCCTCCAGCATCTCCACGATCTGCGTGGGGCCCTTCTGCATTTTGCCACTCGACGCGCCTAACCGGTTGCTGGCCCGCTGGCTAGTAGCCATCTTGGCGACGAACTTCAAGAAATACACCGCTGGTCTGGTTGCTCCAGACTGGCCCTTGCTCCCCTCCAAAGGAGCAGTCCCTCTGACCTTGCTGGTCAGAACAATCAGCTTATCTTGTTCTCCACAACAATTGCTTTTGCCAAGGCTTGTTTGCTTCGATCAAGTCGCCGACACCGCCGACAGCGGGAGCCTGCGTGGGACAGCTCGTGAACTGACTCCTGGACGTCGTCGACCTCCAGGGACCACGTGGCTGCAGAGACAAGCTACACCTTTCTTCCTGTTTGCACCCGACATTGCCTGGTACCCACCTGGTGCCACGCTGGTCACTGGCTAGTGACTGTGAACACTGTCCCCTCTGCTTACAGGTCTTCTACAACTCCGATCCACCCTTGGATCCACCGCATCTCTCCCGGACCGACCACCTGCAGCATCTTTGTCCACAGGCTCCAGTGACCCGATAGAAGAAACCCGACGCACTTCGACACCTATGCACCCGCTTCCTGTGGGTGAGGTAAAGCTGGCACTCCGGTGCCCAAGTGTAGAGTAACATCTCTAGTGTCTGTGTTTCCAATCTTAAGGTCATAGTCCATCCGGAAGATCCTTTTTGCAGTAACTTTGTACTTTTTACGCACCCATTGAAACCTATGGGAGCACGCGTGTGACTATTTGCTCTGCACACGCCACCCGTGGACCTCCTGGTCACTAACTGAAGTTAGCTCCTTGTAGGCCCAGCGATTCTAGAGGCCCTAGGCCTTTTCCCTTTTCTGTTCGTGGTACTTATACCACTATTTTAGTATATGGTTCGAGCGGCCACCAGGGCCTATCCATATAAAGTGCAACTTCTGTGTATTCTACTGTAATCTTGTTTGACGATTTGTGCTCCTGTGCTCATAAAGAGACTAGGGGTTACTTTGAGAAATAAATACATATATATTTTGAATATATATCTGTGTGGTGTCCTTTCATTGGTATAAAAGGGTGTTGCATTTGGTAAAACAGCTGGCTTAACACGCTTCACGAGTTTAGCCTCAAAGACTGCTTAGCCTACGCTACCACTAGGGCAGCTAGTCCGAAAAGGTTGACTTACAACCACACCATAAGGGTTGCTTGGCATGGTACAAGGTGATCACTTTAACTAGTGAGCATCATATACCAGGCCAATTTCTCACACCCTCCCTATGAGCTATCCTTCATGCCGCTGCCAGATTTCTGACCAATACTAAAAAATGGGATCATATTGCACCCGATCTTGTCTACCTCAAAAGGTTTCTGATTGAGGCATATTGCTCCATGAGAACTGCATGTCTTGAGTACATATATTTGAACCTCTAAACTATCAGATATCCCTCCCAGAGCCCATCTGTATCTAGAGGATCTTATGTCATTTGTCTCTATCCACTCCCCTTTTAAAGTAGAAGACCTCACTTTGTAGATCCTTCTCTGGAAATGAATGCTCTCAGGATGTGGAATGCTCTCCCCTTCATTTTAAGGTTACTCCTTATTTCCATTTTTTTCAATTACTCTTACAGAATCTGCTTCTTGTGAAACATTATCATTTGGATTCTTAGTCACACAAAATCTGTATACCTTGTCAGTGAGGCTTCTTGCTCTCTAATCTCCTATTCCTGGGTGGACAAAATCTCCTGATACTCTCCTCTCCCTCTATAAACTAGTATCTCAAGCTCGTCACATTTGTCACTGTCTGGAAGGATGCAATGTCTTTCTCCTATAAAACCACATTTTAAGCCACACACCATTCCTCCCTCTTATGCTTTCCACTGCCTAGCATTTATGCCTTGCTCACATTTATGCAACTATTCCTTCCTCAGTCACTCTGTTTTCAGCCTATCTAGGCTCTCCCCACTCCCTTTTAGTTTAACTGTTTTATTTTATTCATTTCATTTTTAGTGTTTCATATTGTGCGAACAAGACCCAGTCGGATGTCAGAGCGCTTTACAAGAATAATGAGAGGTATTTGTAGTGCACACGAAAAACAATATAGAAAAAGGTATTGGTAAGGCCCAGTCAGGTGACAGAGAGCTTTACAGGAACATGAAAGGTGGTTTTAGTACAAACGATAAACAATAGAGGTCAACAAGGATTGGTCAAATAAGCAACATTACAAAATCAAGTAATAGGAGGGAAGATGTGGCAAATAGTCACTTGTAAGTAATGGAGTGAGCAAACTCCAATGTATGTCATGATGATCTTCGATAAGCAGGAAATAACGTCATGCTTCAGGAGAGGGAGGTAAAGTTTCAAAGTGAGAGGAATATGTTTGATAGTAGAAGTTTTACTTATTTTTTGAAGAAAGAAGTGGAAGGGTTGGACCTGAACCCTGGAGTAAGAGAGTTCCAGATTGTTGGGGCGATTCCGGAAAATGATTGATTGTACATTTTGTTTTTGTTGAATTTTTGAGGCTTAAGTAGAAAGTAGAAAGGAGCTTGTACTTCGAGAAGATCTGTTTCTACCCGATAGTTTGTTTCTGGGCCAAGTAAGTGGGAGTTTTGTGGTGAAGAACTTTATGTGTCATGCGGGCAATTTTGAGATGGATCCTAGCTTCAAATGGGAGCTTATACAATGATAGGAGGTCATGGGTGATATGATCCCTTTTTTTGAACCAATGATGAGCCTTTCTTCCGTATTCAGGGTGGTCTTCAGTGGAGCAAGTTTAATTTTCAGAATCCCACAAGGGTGGCACTGCCATAGTCTAGCTTGGATATCACAAGGACTTGAACTGCTGTTTTGAGATCAGACGTTGGAATGAAAGGTTTTAAATTCCTTAGTGCTTGAAGTTAATAGTTAACTCCTCTGGGTCAGGCACTAATGTGATTTTTCATGGAAAGGTTATTGTCAAGGATTATTCATATAGATTTAGCTGAGTCAATAATATGTGGGATGCAGTTCAAGTCAGGAAGATGTGGTAGCCAGTCTTTGATCCAAGGGGCGATGAGATCTGTAAGAATTCGATTTTTTGTGCATTGAGTTTGAGGTGATTACGAGTCAACCACTTTTGAATTTTTGTCAGTGTGCTATTAAGGATTTGATGCCTTCAGGAGAGGTAATTGCATTGTCCGCTTACATGTGGTAGGAGATGTGTGACAGTTTGAGGATTCCGGTTAGGGCAGAGGTCTTCAAACTTTTGGATATCGAGACCCCCTTGTCAACATTTTGAGGTGTAAGGACCCCCTCCTGACAAAAATGTCTAAACCTATAGGCAGGGCTACTGGAATTATGAGGCAGATGAGGACCAAATTACGCGACAGGCTTGACTAAATTGTGTGGGAAGAAAATGTAAATGATGGTATGTGATGCAGCGTATTTTGGGATAGCATTGCTTCATTATTATGAAATTATTTTTTTGCACACAGTAACACAGAGGAAAGATTCCACCCCATCAGTACCTGTTTATAACCAAAATACAGCAATTAACATCAGAAAGATTTCTAGTCAACCTTTGTGAAGGGGCTTCCACACCGCAGGAATACGTGCTGCCACATTAGAAGCTCACCTGGCCCGGGCCGGGAGAAGCAGGGGTCCCTTAGAACCCTGGCGGTTTTGTGCAGAGTTAGGCAGTTTATCCATGCAGCTTTCCTCTCACTCACTCACTCCCTCCCTTCCATCCCTCTCACCTCTCCCAAACCCGGATCCCTCTCTCACTTTGCAGGCCATTTTCTTTCACCCCTTTTTACAACTTCTGAACTCTCCCCATTCAACCTCTCACTTCACCTTTAATCGCCTCTTGCCATTCTGTCTTTTCACTGCCCTCACCTCGAACAGTCTCTCGCATTTATCTCATGGCCTCTCTGGCCCCGTCACCTCCCGTGCCCCTCAGCACTTCTCATTCACCTCGTCTCTCCATTCAAATTTTTGTCTATTTGTATCTTACACCTCTCCAGTCCCCCCATTCATCTTTCACATCTACCCTTTGTTCTAACAGAAGCATTCACCTTTGGCTCACACTCACTTTTTGCGTGTCCACACTTCTCTTCGGCACTTCACATTTCTCCTCATCCCTGACCTCTTCAATCTAACTCTCTCACTCCCTTGCTGTCCTCTCTCATCGCTCCTCACCAAGCATACGAGTCGGGCCCGTATGCTCCTCTCGGTCTGTGCCAATCTGCTTTTTGTTCCCTAATTCAAGAATGCATGAGTTGTCTGTCGCGCTGTTTTGGTGCAGGCCGCGCTGTTATGGAACTTGCACCCTCCTTTGCTTCGCTCCACCAAGAATCTATTATTCTTTAGGAAGATATAAAAACCTGGCTCTATGCTCTGTAGGTCACCCCATTTGGCTGGTTCTCCTTCTCCTTCTGTGTGTTTCTCATTGTCCTTCCGGCAGCAGATGGTTATTAGCCGCAGGACATCTTTTGGTAACAGTAGCGCACTACAAATGTAAAGAATAATAATAATAGGGAGAAGCAGAGGAGCGACTAGACCAGAACTTGGGGGTGGGGGCTAACACTCCTAGCCACGGCTGGCCCTAACACTGGTTACACACTGTGCAACAGTCTTTTTTGGTGCCCCACCCCCGTTTCCTTCTTCTCCATGAATTCCCTCACTACCACTCACCAACAATGCACTTCATCTCCCTATAGCAGCTTTCTGACAAACATTTCATTTTTTTATAGCGCTACTCATACTTTAGTCACACTCATTTCTGTGATCGGCATGGTACATATTCTTTGTAGCAGGCACATTAACCCTCTGCACTGTGTGGGTGACAAGAGTACCCATGTGAGTGCACGGTGAGAGATGCAACAGTGTGAGAGTAGAGTGAAAGTAGTGACTGCAGGGTGAGTGAGGTGGCCGTACGAATTTGAGTGTGGATGCAAGTTCAGAATGGGACGAATGAATGTATGATTACTGATGGGCTTGTTTGAGTGACTTGCATATTGAGCAGTGAGGGGGACAGGTGAGTGAAGTGTCACATGAGTGCAGAATGAGTGGTGTGCTTGTGTGACTGCAGGGTGAGGTATAGGGTAAACAGCACAAGTGCATTGTGAGTGCAGGGTGAGCAGGTGAATGGTATGAGTGCATGGTAATCAGTGTGAGTGCATTGTGAATGCTGTGAGTGCAGGGTAAGCGTGAAAGAGAAAATCGAGAATGATGAGTGAGTTGTCTGAATGCAGGGTTTATTCTCAGGCACTTGAAGTAACTCAGCATGTTATTGGAGGCAGCGTAGGGTTTAAGATCTAAGTTAAACTATTGCTATTATGGCATCAATCTGGGATCGAGGGTGGAGGAAATAAATAATGTGCTGATCCTTCCAGTCCTATGATTAGGGTATCCAGCAGATTATTTTGATGGCCCAGTTGGTACAAAAAATAAGCGATCACCTAAAACAGTATTTTAAGCACTTATCTGTGCATACTTTGAACAGCAAATATAAATAGAAAGCACTTTTAATTGTGTTCTAGCGCTGTCGCAATGATCCATGACTGATAATTAAAGAGAACGAAGACAGAAAAGTCACATAACGAATGAATACATACTTTTTTATTTATAAGTCTATTTGGTGTCAAGAGAAGGTCTTTGTAGGCTCTTTAAATAACACAGGGCTCGCATTTTTCTTTTGGCAACCCTACTTTATATTCCTTTTTATTAAATGTATTCTCACACTACAGCAGTAAATCTAAAATACAAATGTAAGGAATAGGCAGAGTGAGGACCCAGGGGGTACTGGAAGGGGGGGGGGGACACTAAGCCTTTGTAACCGGTTCACAAAGGTTTGCAAATATGCAAATGGTCTTTAAAGACCTGTGAAAAACTCGGACGGGCGTGCCGGAGATAAGACTCCAGACACTGCCCAGCTGAGCCTCCAGCAGCTCGAGTTGCACTGCAGCAGCCCGGGCTGAGACACAGGATGGAGGAAGAGGGGGGCTGAATCCCTTGGGCCTCGGCAGAAGTGTGCTTGGGAATGCGCGACCCCCTTTGCATCGCTCCACGCCCCCCCTGGGGGTCACGCCACACAGTTTGAAGACCCCTGGGTTAGGGGATCAATGTGTGGGATAGTGTAGAACCTTGGTGGATGCCCAGAGTGACCGGGGATTGATCGGATAAGCGTGGTTGATTAGAATGCGCTGAGATCTGTTGTGTAGGAATGAAGAAAACCATTTAATACTGTACCAGAGAGACCTATCCTGCGTTCTAATAGGTTAAGAAGATTGTCATGATTGACAGTGTCAAATGTAGATAACGGATCAAGTAGGATAAGTAAGCACAACTCGTCCTGTTCGAATGATCTTAAAGCATCATCCACAATGTGCACTAGGGCAGTTTCAGTACTGTGGCCCAGTCTGAAACCAGATTGCTATTGGTAGAGGACTCGGAAATGCTCGATATGATTTTGAAGCTGTAGGTGCACACATTTTTCCAGGAGTTCCGTCAAGGTTGGGAGGTTTGAGATAGGGCAGTAGTTGTTGGGGTCAAACTGGTCAGAGTTGTCTTTTTTTTTATGGGAGTGACCTGGCCACTTTTTAGGCAATCTGGTATGGAGCCGTGGGTTAGGCATTCTTTCTGAGCTAGAAGGGTGGGGTTTGGGGAATGAGTTCAAACAGTAATAGTTGCATAGAGTTCTGTAGATCAGTGGTGATTATCTTGGTTTTCTCAGCAAAGAAGGAGGCAAAGGTTTCGCTATTAGGTAGGGTAATGTTTTCTGAGGAAGGGACATTGTTTTTCTTGATAGTTTGGTTTTTGAGAATTTCAAAAAGTTTTTGCGTCAGTTTGTTGCTGTGTCTAGCTGATTATGAAAAAATGCAGCTTTGTAGTGTCTAATATGCCTATTGTAGGTGCTCCATATAAGTCAATGGTGTTTAAGGTCTGTTATAGAGGGGGTAAGTCTCCATGCTTTTTCAGCAGCTTTGAGGCATCCGCGTTCTTGATTAAGGTTGCAGTTAAACCAGGGGTTCAATGTTTTTCCATCGGACTCACTTTAGTTGTTTAGGGGCAATAGGTCCAAGATTTTAGACATGGAATTCATGTAATGATCCATGAAGTCATGAGCGTCATACAAGTTGGCGGGGGGGGGGCAAACTACCAATACTCATCTCTGACAGTATGATTGGGTCAATGTTACCCGTATCTCTGACCTAATGTTTAGCTTTCACAGGTTGACCTTTGGAGAAGACTGTCCTACCAGCTATGTGGAGGTGATGCAGTGGTGGTTGGCCAATTGCATGAAAGGATGTATTCAATTTGAATAGTGTCCTATTTTGCTATGATTAAATCTAAGGTAGCCCCTTTGTTATGGGTAGGTCTGTTGTAGGCTTGGATATGGTGATAGTCCTGGAGGAAGGATTTGACACCGTTTATCAGGGGGTCATTGTGGTTATTCCAATTGATGTTGAAGTCACGAAGAAAAATTTGCTTATTGTGCTCTTCAATATTGGAGGAGATGATTTCCATGATCTATTCTAAGAATGAATGGTTATCGCTAGGAGGGTAGTAGATCGTGTGGAGAGAGCATGTAGAATTGTCATTAGTAGTGATGTTGATCCAAAGGTATTCGCAAGAGGGTAGTGAAGGAGAGTGTGTTTGATTGATGAATAGCGTGAACCTGTGGATACAGGCTAGGGCGTATCCAAGGCAGTGTGATGATGTTGTAACTAGGCAGGCTCAGTAAGTCAAGGCTTGAGGATGAGGAGTCATTGAGCTTCGTTTCCGTAAGTATAATGATGTCAAGGTCAAAGTTAAGTATATGATCATGTAAGTCTGCAGCATGTTTCATTGCTGAGCGACAATGGAGTAGCGAGCATTTTAGTAGTGTATTGGTGGCAATCTTAGCAGTGCGTGAAAAGCGTATTTGTTTGAGGTTCATAGTATTAATGTGTCTAGAACTAAGGTGGTGTGCCCTGATAGAGTGTTAGAAATTGGCTTTTTGGTCAGCTAGGGCATGTGCCAAAGTCGGGCAGAAGTCACCCCTCTAGTCAGGATAAGGGAGTTACACTCCTAAAATAACCCCTGCTCAGCCCTTTGGTAATTTGGCACGAGCAGTTAGGCTTATCTTAGAGGCAGTGTGTAAAACATTTGCACATAACCAACAGTAATACAGTGTAAGCACTACAAAAGGACACCACACCAGTTTAGAAAAATATCCAATATTTTTATATACTTAAGACAAGACCAAAAACAATACAAATCCACAATACAGTACTTAAAAATCTTCGGTTATCAAAATATGCTTGAAAAATAGTTCCTTGATGTCGAAAGCTTCGTCCGGGGCTATCACGGCGTCGTGAGCAAACTAATCCAAACAGTTCTGGCTGACCGCGGCGTCGCGAGCCAGCTACGGTGTTGGGAAGACCTGCAAACAGTACCTTTTAGAAATTCAGGGTGTCGGTGATCTCTCGTTGAGATTCCAAAAGCACGGTGTCTGCAGGTGTCGGTTCCGGAGGTAGGTGCAAGTCGTCGGGGCCCTCGAAGTCACACGCGTTGCAGATCGATCTCCTCTCTGTTGAAGTCAGGAGCGCTGGCGTCGGCAGGCATAGGGTGCTGCAGTGCGAAGTGCAGCGTGCGGTGCCCTCAGGTCGTGGTGCGAGCAGCGGCTCGGTGGTGGCGTCAGATAGCGTCGTCGGTGAGACCAGGGTCATGGTGCGAAGTGAATGCGGTGCTCGTCGTGGTGCTGGCAGGTCGCAGTGCAAGCAGCGTCGTCGTTGCTGAAGCGCTGTCGTCGGCTGACGAACTGGAGTCGATGGCGCCGGCGTTGGTAGGCCAAAGCTGCGGTGCGGGATAAGGGCGGTGCGTTGTCTAACTTTACGAGCGGTGCCCTCGAACCATGGTACAAGCAGCAGCGTAGATTTCGGTGTGGAGCGGCGGCATCGGGGATGTCAACGCGTCGTCGTGAAGCGAGGCGGTGCGGAGTGCAGTAACCACAGATCAGAGTGCGAGCAGTGGTTCGATGGCGGCGTCAGCAGGTGTTGTCGGTGAGACCAGGGTCGCGGTGCGGGGTTGTAGCGCTGCCCTTTGCGGTTCCTCCAGGACAGAGAGTAGGCAGCGGCATCGTAGACGTCGTCGGGTTGCTTTCCTTCTGTTGCAGCACAAAACACACAGTCCCCAGTGCTTAGGGCAGAAGAGCTTGAAGTCTTTGCTGTTCCTGAGACTTCATGAACAGGGGGCAGGCTCTACCTCAAGCACTTGGAGAATCTCACAAAGTAGATTGCAGAAAGTTCAGTCCAGTCCTTTCACTGCCCAAGACAGAAGCAGCCACTGCAGGCCAACACAGCAAAGCACACAGCAAAGTGGTAGTTCCGTCTCTTCTTCTTGGCAGTCTTCTTGGTCCAAAAGAGTTCTAAAGTTCAGGGGTCTGGGCCCCAATATTTATATCCCAAAATACTTTGATCTCTTAGGCAGAGAGTGTCTGTGCCCAGCCAGAACCAGTTCTGCCTTCTCTGGTGTGACTTCCTGGCAGGAGTTGGAGACTGCATGGCATCCAAAACCCAGACAGGCAATCCACATTCCAGCAGATGCACACGGGATGACTGAGCAAGAAAATACCTACTTTCTAAAAGTGGTATTTTCAAACACAGAATGTAAAAATCTCCTTGACGAAAAGATGCATCTTTAGATTCTGAGTTCAGGCATACTAAACTTTATTTTCCTACCTAATTCCCAGGGCCAGTTATGTTTATAAGATGTTATAAACAAACTCCCCATTCTGTCCTACGGGGAACAGGTAACCTTGCAATGGCGAAAAACGAAATTGGCCGTAATTCGCTATCAGGACGTGCCACACACACCAGGGCATGTCCTATTTTTCACATACACTGCACCCGGCCCACAGGGGTACCTTGGGCCTACCTTAGGGGTGGCTCACATGTAAGAAACGGGAAGGTGAGGGACTGGCAAGTGGGTGCACAGGCCAAGTCGACATGGCAGTTACAAACTACGCGCAGACTCCGCAATGGCGGGTCTGAGTTACCTTTTCAGGGCTACACACGTGGGTGGCACAATCCTTGCTGCAGGCCCTCTAGTAGCATTTGATTCACAAGCCCTGGCACGCTCAGTGCACTTTACTACGGACTAACAAGTAAATCAAATATCCAATCATGGAAACACCAATCTATAACACAATTTACCACAGGAGCACTTGCACTTTACCACTGATCAGCACTGAGGAAATTGCGCAGACACACTACGCCAGCAAAAACAGAGTCAAAGCCGGGAGGTCAGAAAGCAAAAACTCAGGGGAAACACGCCAAAAGATGCCAAGTCTAACACATGTCCCCTCCAGCTGAAAGTAGGGAGAACTACCCACCCTCCTGGGAGTTCTCTTCACTAAGGCGGAAGAACCTGGACAGATCATCTGCATTGGCGTGTTCTGTGCCAGGACGGTGTTCCACCGTAAAGTCCATTCCCTGTAGGGAGATGGACCACCTCAGCAGTTTTGGATTCTCACCCCTCATTTGCATCAACCATCTGAGGGGCCTGTGGTCTGTCTGAACCCGGACGTGAGTCCCAAACAGGTATGGTCTCAGCTTCTTCAGTGCCCAGACCACAGCGAAAGCTTCCCTTTCTATGGCACTCAACCCCTGCTCCCTGGGGAGTAGTCTCGGGCTAAGGAAGACTACAGGCTGGTCTAGGCCCTCTTTGTTCAGTTGAGAGATCACCGCTCCCACTCCATGCTCTGAAGCGTCAGTCTGCACGACAAATTCCTTGCCGTGCACATGGCAGCCTTCAGGGCATCAAAAGCCTTCTGGCAGGACTCAGTCCAGATCACCTTCTTGGGCTGCTTCTTGGAAGTCAGCTCTGTTAAGGGGGCAACAATGGTGCCATACCCTTTAACAAACCTCATGTAGTACCCAGTGAGTCCTAAGTAGGTCCTCGTCTCTGTCTGGGTCTCGGGGGGCTCCCAAGCCAGAATGGTGTCAATCTAGGGTTGTAGGGGCACCACCTGGCCGCTTCCTACCTGGTGTCCCAAGTACACCACGAACCCTGCCCGATCTGGCACTTACTGGCCTTGATCCTGAGGTCTGCCCTCTGCAGCGCCTTCAACACTTCACCGAGGTGCTGCAAGTGTTCTTCCCAGCTAAAACTGAACACTGCAATGTCATCCAGGTAGGCAGCACTGAAATCCTCCAGCCCAGCCAACACCAGGTTGGCCAACCTCTGAAAGGTGGCAGGGGCATTCTTCAACCCAAACGGCATCATCCGGAACTGGTAATGTCCTTCTGGGATCGAAAATGCTGACCTTTCCTTGGCCCCTGTCGGTTAAGGTAATCTGCCAGTACCCAGACGTTAAATCAAACATGCTGAGGAACGTGGCGGCTCCCAACCGATCAATGAGCTCATCAGCTCTGGGGATGGGGTGTGCATCAGTCCTGGTTACGGCATTGAGCCCACGGTAGTCCACACAAAACCGCAGTTCTGGAGTGGCATCGGGTGCAGCAGCTTTTGGGACCAAGACCACAGGCTGGCCTAAGGACTGTTGGAAAGCTCGGTCAACCTGTGACTCTTGTGCTTCACAGGAGGGCTGTCACCGGTGTCCACGTCATGGGTACACCAGTAAGTAACACCTGGGGTCAGAGAGAACAGTGGGGCAAACCGTCCCAACATCTGGTGACAATCACTCCGCTGTTCTGGGCTCAGTGTGGGGAGAGGATCACACCTTCCACTGACCCATCGTGCTCCTTGGTAGACAGAAGGTCATGGAGAGGTTCACTCTCCTCTCCCGTCCCATCATCTGTCGCCAAGAGCATGCTCACTTTGGACCTCTCGAAGTGGGGTTTGAGGCGGTTCACGTGGAGGACCCTTAGACGGCTCCTGGGAGCCCGCAAATCCACCAGGTAGGTGACATCACTTTTGCGCTCCACCACTTCAAACGGCCCAGTCCACTTGTCCTGCAAGGCACAAGGTTCCACTGGGGCCATGACCCACACTTTTTGCCTAGGTTGAAATTTGACCAGAGTGGCATTCTGGTCATACCACTTCTTCATTTCTTCTTGGCTTGCTTCCAGGTTCGCCTGAGCGAGTTTCCTGAAGTGGGCAGTTTGGTTTCTGAAGGCCAGCATGTAACTAAAACACAGTTTTCCTGGGAGCTGCCTCACAGCCTTCCTTCACCAAACTCAGAGGTCCTCTCACAGGGTGACCATACAGAAGCTCAAAGGGACTGAACACAAGAGACTTATGTGGTACCTCCCTGTACGCAAAGAAAAGGCACGGCAAGAGGACGTCTCACTTACACCTCATGGGTTCCGTTAGACCCTTAATCATGCCCTTCAATGTCTGGTTGAATCTCTCCACCAGACCGTTACCTTGTGGGTGGTAAGGGGTGGTGAACTTGTAGGTTACACCACACTCCTTCTACAGGGATGTCATATACTTGGATATGAAATTGGTCCCCCTGTCAGAAACCACCTCTCTGGGGAACCCCACTCGGAAAAAGATCCCCATTAACGCCCGGCCCACCACTGGCGCCGTCGTTGTCCTGAGAGGGATGGCATCCGGGTTCCGGGTGGCATGCTCCACCAAGACCAAGATGTACATGTTGCCCATGGCTGTCTTGGGACCCAGTGGCCCTACAATGTCCATCCCTACCCTTGCAAAGGGTGTCCCAACCACTGAAAAAGGTTGGAGAGGAGCTTTGATCTCCCTTCCACTTTTACCGCTTGCCTGGCAAGTTGGGCGAGACCTGCAATGTCCATTTGACTGCCTTCGCATTTGGAGCAAAAAGAAGTAGGTGACAAGCCTGTCAAAGGTCTTGTCCAGCCCCAAATGTCCTGCCAAAGGCACGTCATGAGCCAGACCCAGTAGGAAGGTCTTGAAGTGCTGGGGTACCACCAGCACACGGGCTGACCCAGGCGCAGCGACCTCAGGCTCACTGTACAGGAGATCATTCTCCCAGTAGATCCAATGTGATCCGGACTGATCACCAGCTGCCTGGGCTGCAGCCTGCTGCTGCAGACCCTCCAGAGAAGGGCACTCCTTCCCCTTGTAGAATCCTTCCCTGGTGGGACCCCCTTCATGCTGCCAATGGGTCAGCTCAGAGATGTCCCCCAGTTCAGCTACCTGCTACCCTGTAGGCACCGGGGCGTCCCCCTCAAGGTCCGCCTCCTCCCGGTCTGTGGGAACTTCAGGGTCTGGTTTCCCCTGCCCCTTGCCCTTTCTCTTGGCAGGGACTTGGGCCACTGTTTCAAGCTCCAAGTCCTCTTGGTCACCCTCTCTGGCCACCATTGACCGAGCTCAACATCCTTCCATAAGAACTGCTCCAGGTCGTTACCTAGCAGACCATCTACAGGCATGGAAGGGCTCACAACCACCCTCAAGGGACCTGAGGACCCCCCCCCCACTCAAAGGGAGCCTGCACCACCAGACACTGGTTTTCAATTATCCACCGCAATTACTTGGTTGAATGCCCCTGGGACTAACTGCTTCTCAGAGGCCAGGTGACACCAGACTGAGGTCACACTGGCCCCAGTATCTCTGAGAGCCACAACCCTTTTCCCATTGATGGTCACCCAGGTGCTGTATTTGTTTGAGTTAGGGGGCACCGGTTTTCCTGGGACCTTCTCACTGTCCCCTAGTGAGACGAGGGTCATTTCTGCGGGGTCCCCACCCTCCTGTGGGTACTCCTCCTCCCCAAGCGCTACACTAGCCAACACCTTGGACTGCCCACCGGTGGGTGGCTGTGCCCCTTTAGGGCACTCTGGGTCCCCCTTCATGTGAAAACATTTGAGGGGGCCGGTCTCAGCAGGCTTTCCTGATGAGACCCCTTGTTTCTTATCTCTGGGGGGATAGAAACCTTTACCCTGGGTGTTAGTTTGGGGCCCTTTAGAGAACTCCCGTGCTTTACCCTTGTCCCCCCCCAGTTTTCTGCTGGGGACCCTGCCCACCTTTGGCTGAGTCTCCCCCAAATGCTTTCTTGTGGACTCAGCCAGCGGTCCGCCTCCATAGCAAGCTTCCTGGGGTCAGTCAGCTTACTATCAACCAGGTGCTGGCGCAGATCTGCAAAACATAGACAAGTGCTCCCATGCAATCAGATTGTAGAGCCCCTGGAAATCTGTCAAATTACTGCCCTTCACCCAGCCATCCAGTGACCGGCAAAACACAACCACACATTCCAATCAAGTGTTGGCATCAGACTTCTTACTGGACCTGAACTTATCCCTCTACTTTTCAGGGGTAAGACCATACTTAGTGAGAAGGGCGTCCTTCATGTCGGTATGGGTGAGGTGATACCCCTTACCCAAAGCTATTACAGTATCCCGGGCTTCTTCCGGAAAGAGAGGGCACAATCCTGCTCCCCAATTCTCCTCAGGGACCCCATTCATGTGTATCGCTGCCTCGTAACCCTGAAACCACCTTTGAATGTTGTCCCCCTTCTTGAATTCCTTGCCTACATTCTTAGGGATGTGTACAATTCTGTCTGCCTGTCTTGACGAGTTGCTACCACCATCTGAGCTGGCTCTATTCCTTAGCTCCAGCTCCTTAAGACTTCACTCATGGTCTAAGATCATCTTCCTTTCCTCCATGGCTATTGTTTTTTCTTTCCTTTCACTTTCTATCATGAGTTTCTCCAACTCGAGCTTCCTTGCTTCCCGCCTGTCCTCCAGCTCCTCTGGGGACAGGCTACTGCTGCCTGGCCTCAAGGGTTCCCCACCTCCCAAAAGCACATCCACCCTAGGAATAGGCTCCTCCGCCTCTCCACTGAGATCGGCATGTCTGGCTGCTACCCAGGCCCTCGGCGCCTTTTGTAGCTCCTCCTTCCTCATGAGGCCTCTGACTTGGACTTTTAGGTTTTTGCAAATTGAATTCAATTCCCTAACATTGTAGGATTCCAACCTATCCTGCTCAAAGGCAATTTCCAGGGATGCAACAGATGATGATCTTGATTCGGGCATGATGAAGTAGCAAGTTCAAACTGGCAAGATCAAAAATAGGCCAAAAAGAAAAAGAACCAGTATGTGGCACGTAATGGTCTGCGATATGGTAGTAGTGCACACCAATCACTGTCAGTAAAGTGCAATTGCAAGTCCTATCCTCCACGCTGACAACCAATGTTGGAAATTGGATTTTTGGTTGGCTAGGGCATGTGCCAAAGTCAGGGAGAAACCACCACTCTAGTCAGGATAAGGGAGTTAAACTCCTAAAATAACCCCTGCTCACCCCCTTCGTAGCTTGGCACCAGCAGTCAGGCTTATCTTAGAGGCGGTGTGTAAAACATTTGCGCATAACCAACAGTAATACAGTGTAAGCACTACGAAAGGATACCACACCAGTTTAGAGAAATATCCAATATTTTTATATACTTAAGACAAGACCAAAAACGATAAACATCCACAATACAGTACTTGAAAATCTTCGGTTATCAAAATATGCTTGAAAAATAGTCCCTTGATGTCGATAGCTCCGTCACAGCGTCGTGAGCAAACAAATCCAAACAGTTCCGGCTGACCGCGGCGTCGCGGTCCAGCTATGGTGTTGGGAAGACCCGCAAACAGTACCTTTTAGAAATGCAGGGCGTCGGCGACCTCTCGTTGAGCTACCACAGTGTCCGCAGGCGTTGGTTCCGGAGGTCGGTGCAGGAGTTGTTGGGGCCCTCGAAGTCACATGCGTTGCAGATCGATCTCCTCTCTGTTGAAGTCAGGAGCACTGGCGTCGGGTGCTGCGGTGCGAAGTGCAGCGGTGCAGCGTGCGGTGCCCTCAGGTCGCGGTGCGAGCAGCGGCTCGGTGGCGGCGTCAGATGGCGTCATCGGTGAGACCAGGGTCGTAGTGCAAAGTGAATGTGGTGCTCGTCGCGGTGCTGGCAGGAAACGGTGCAAGTAGCGGAGGTGTCGTTGCTGAAGCGCTGTCGTCGGTCGGCGAACTAGAGTCGATGCTTCCGGCGTCGGTAGGCCAAGGCTGCGGTGCAGGATGAGGGCGGTGCTTTGTGTAACTTTACGAGCGGTGCCCTTGAACCACGGTGCAAGCAGCTGCATAGATTTTGGCGTGGAGCGGCGGGGTCGAGTATACCAAGGTGTCATCGTGAAGCGAGGCGGTGCGGAGTGCGGTGCCCACAGGTCGCTGTGCGAGCAGCAGCTCAGTGGCGGCATCAGCAGGCATCGTCGGTGAGACCAGGGTCGCGGTGCCCTCTGCGGTGCCTTTAGGACACGGAGTTGGCAGCGGCGTCGTAGACATCATCGGGTTGCTTTTCTTCTGTTGCAGCACAAAACACACAGTCCCCAGTGCTGAGGGCAGAAGAGCTTGAAGTCTTCACTGTTTCTGAGACTTCTTGAAGCCCTTTAGAGAAACTCACAAAGTAGATTGCAGGAAGTTCAGTCCAGTTCTTTCACTGCCCAAGACAGAAGCAGCCACTGCAGGCCAACACAGCAAAGCACACAGCAAAGTGGTAGTCCCTCCTCACAGCTTCTCTGGCTCTTCTTCTTGGCAGTCTTCTTGATCCAAAAGAGTTCTAAAGTTCAGGGGTCTGTGCCCCAATATTTATATCCCAAAATCCTTTGATCTCTTGGGCAGAGAGTGTCTGTGCCCAGCCAGAACCAGTTCTGCCTTCTCTGGTGTGACTTCCTGGCAGGAGGTGGAGACGGCATGGTTAGAGGCAGACCAGGCCCTTTGAGGTGCAAGGAAATCTCCTCCCCCTTCCCCAATTGCTGCCCAGGCCTATTCAGCCCTTTCCTGACCCACCTAGACTATCTGGAGCCACTCCTGCTCCCCAGCCTTCTGTCATGCAAAACCCATACAGGCAATCCACATTTCAGCAGAGGCACACAGGATGACTGAGCAAGAAAATACCTACTTTCTAAAAGTGGTATTTTCAAACACAGAAAGTAAAAATCTCCTTGACGAAAAGATGCATCTTTAGATTCTGAGTTCACGCATACTAAACTTTATTTTCCAACCTAATTCCCCGGGCCAGTTATGTTTATAAGATGTTATAAACAAACTCCCCATTCTGTCCTATGGGGAACAGATAACCTTGCAATGGCAAAAAACGAAATTGGCCGTAATTCGCTATCAGGACGTGCCACACACACCAGGGCATGTCCTACCTTTCACATACAGTGCACCCAGCCCACAGGGGTACCTTGGGCCTACCTTAGGGGTGGCTGACATGTAAGAAAAGGGAAGGTGAGGAACTGGCAAGTGTGTGCACTAGCCAAGTCGACATGGCAGTTACAAACTGCGCGCAGACTCCGCAATGGAGGGTCTGAGTTACCTTTTTAGGGCTACTCACGTGGGTGGCACAATCAGTGCTGCAGGCCCACTAGTAGCATTTGATTCACAGGCCCTGGCACACTCAGTGCACTTTACTAGGGCCTAACAAGTAAATCAAATATCCAATTATGGAAACACCAATCCATAACACAATTTCACACAGGAGCACTTGCACTTTACCACTGATCAGCAGTGAGAAAAGTGTGCAGACACACTACGCCAGCAAAAACCGGGAGGTCAGAAAGAAAAAACTCAGGGGAAACACTCCAAAAGATGCCAAGTCTAACATAGGATGAGTGATAAATGTCAGACTTTTGCCCATAGATATAAAGGGGTCAGTCAGAGCAAGATTGAATCTGGCGAGGAGGGAAAGAATGTCATTGTTCATTAACTGTATAACTAGCCTAATGGGTCGGGAGGAGCGGTCTGAATTCGGTTTGCAACTCCAGTTGATTTGGTTGGTCCTGGCATTGAGAAGGCCAGCAGCAGAAGGGCGTTTGGGAATTGGGAAGATAAGATCCCGTGGGTGTGTCATGTGTAGTGACCATTTATGTTCCAGATTGGTGGTGATGTGCACTAGTTTAAGGATGTCAGCCCTAATGAGTTGTAGTTCCAATTTTATGGTTGTGAGTCGTGTAGTTGAGGCAGCATCTACAGAGCTGAGGATTTTTTTTGTAGTGGTGATGATGAGAAGAGAGGATAACACTGTCCTCCATTGAGGACGTTGAGTGGTGAAGAAAATAAGATCCTTTAATAAAGTTTCCTTATTATGGCAGAAGTAGGGGTCTGTGATGAGAGTTTCTTTATATAGTTTTAGGATTTTATGTTTGAGATTTTTTTAGGTGTTTTTGGTTAGGTTAGGGAGTAGTTAATTCTGAATGAGTTGTTTTCTGCGGGGGATAGAGAGAATTCAGCTTGTCAGCAAGAGGTGACTCCATTACTGGGAAACAATATGCAAGGTGGGAACATGAGGGAATGATGAATGTTGCTTATCCAAGATGTCTGCCCCTTTAGAGGCAGTAGTGAAGGTTAAATTGTGGAGAGGCTGGAGAGTCCCCTTTCCATTACATGATGGAGTTGCAGCTGCAGTCCTACATAATAAAGAAGCTCACTGCTTACTGGCATTTTCCAACCACCCGCCAGCCTGCCCCACCTCCCAGGACCTACTCAGTGGACGCCAGAGCGAGGTTGTGCCACCGGCGCGCCAAAAGCAAGCCAGTCTGCGTCCATCCATGCATGAACTGCGCCCAGCACAAGGAACCCTGGCCTGCCAGGTACCCATAGGTACTGCACAGAGGATCTCTGAGCCCTGAACCCCAGACGCTGCAACAACTGCTGGCTCTCATCGCCCCGCTCGACAGCAGGACCGATCACCGGCCACCACTGTCTCTGCACCTGCAACGTTGGACCTATCGCCTGCATAGAAACCCACATACTCCCACTCCACCGACGAGACCAACCCTGAACCACTCGGATGCCTCCTGATCAATGCCCGATCTCTCTGAGAACACACCTCAGAAGTGTGGGACACCATCTCCACCCTCGCCCCAGACGTGACCTTTGCCACAGAGGCCTGGCTCTACCTCTCCTCTGCCCCGACATCGCTACCGCAATGCCCAGTGACTAAAAGGGGACACACTGCAATCACACCAACAAACACAGAGGAGACATTGGCATCATCCATAAACAAACAATCCTCTGCAAAACCACCAAAGACAACATCACACAGATTATGGAACGTCTCAGCTTCCAACCCCACACAGACGATAAAGCAACCATTGAAGGCACCCTAGCCAGCAATGTATGAAGGGTTTGCCTGCGCCAATGGCTGAAGGAAAGTGTCCAAATATTTAACATCAGCTCATGACTAGATCCACAGCCCGAGGCAATGAATCAGAATGGTGGGTCTTGTAAAAGTTTATGAATCGTGTGTAACATGTATAATGTAGGTCACAAGGAACAGCAACTTGAATGAACTCCTGTCCCTGTCAAAAGATGAAAAAACAGCACAAACACACAAGGGCATGGGAAAATGCAATAATTGCATTCACTGCAACAGTGTCATAGTGGGCAAGACAATATCACATCCATTGACGGGCAAACAGATAAAGTTGAAGCACAAGGCTAATTGCAACACACAACAGGTGATATATGCCATTAAATGCCTGTGTGGCCTGTACTATGTTGGCAAGACAGAGAGAAAGGTGAGGATTCGTATCACAGAGCACAAGAGTCTGAGAAGACTTAAGAATCTGAATTCTCCATTAGCCACACATTGGAACAGCAGGAACCACACTATAGCACAGTTACGTTTTACTGTACTAGAAAAAGCCACCAACAAACCAGAAATCAACAAGACTAAATTACTTTCACAGCAAGAAACACACTGGATTAGACATCTGGCTACTTTTACACCGAAAGGTCTTAATGACAAACTGGAATTCTCTTGCTTTCTCTAAAGCATTCAGCAAATCCTCACACACGATTACATATTCTTGCAATAATCAATCAACAAATGGGTCGTTCAACTACCATAGAGCACAAATTGAGACACAACAAAGCTCACACACATAGGTTTATTCCTAGAGTCACGACATAAGTATTTATAGTAATCACACAGTAGTCGTATCACACACATCACAATCAGTTGTATGGGGTTATATTACTATTGCCAGAGCTACTGAGTATTTTTACTTCACGAAAACAAGACTACATTCCTTTGAGCATTCATCTTGAATATCAAGACTAGGTAGCAACATGAACTAGCACTATTCTGTCATTTACAAGGGTATTACCATGTACTAGTACAGGTTCATCAGTGACTAGCCAGCAGTCTCAAATGGCAATGCATTTTCACAAAGACCAAGCATCATAAATATAGGATCCTGCGAAGTTTCATGTCAATGGTCATAGTAATTAAATGTTTTTGTGAACTGTAATATTTGATTGTCAAGCACAAGCTATCTGTTTATATCATTTAGTACACTATGAAAAGGATTATGGTAATTTTATTTTTGTATATATGAAGCACTCTGGACACATTTACAACATATATCAATACCGCAATGACAGTTTTTCTTGTTTATATCAGGGAATTCATACCAACAGACAAGCATGGATTTCCCCGATTAACATAGTTAGCTTAGTATCTACTTCTTGTGTAGTCATTTTTCAGCTTTTTTCGATGTTCTGGAGCATGTATACTAGCACGTCACGTCAGCACGTATTGACTAACAAGCATCAGTGTTCCAGGTGCCATTCAAATTCACCCACAGGCTTTCCCGACTGGATTCCCCCGCGTGACGAAGAACTTTTAGAACACAAGCATATTTTGACCTGTAAATGGAACGTCACATTAGATGAGTCTGTTGTACAAACAGCATTGTGTAGGATTCTAACTTAACCTCTTCCCCATTATGTTATGTTATGTTATGTTATTTGTTTTTATATAGCGCACGGATGCCGCAGCCAAGAGGCGTCCCGGCGCTTTTGGAGACAAAGAGACATAACACCGCTGAAACAAGCCGAGAAGAGAGAGACTAAGCTGTAGAAAATAAGAAGGTTTTTATTGATTTCCTAAAAGTGAGCAAATCTGGGATAGAGCGAAGGGTGGCAGGCAAAGAGTTCCAAAGGGTGGCTGCCAACACCGAAAAGGAACGTCCACCTATTCTCGCTTTTTTAAAGCGCGGAACAATGGCTAAATTAGACCCTACAGATCGGAGGGTTCTGGAAGGAACATAGTGCCGGATAATCTGAGTAAGGATAGGAGGGGAGGCCAACTTAAGAATTTTAACAGTTAAGCAGAGAGCTTTAAACTTAATTCTCTGACCTACTGGTAGCCAATGAAGATCTTGGATGGTACGACGAACCGAGACAAACTTAGGAAGGCCGACCAGCATCCTAGCCGCTGCATTTTGAACCCGCTGAAGGAGAGCTAGTTCTGCCTGATTCACGCCCAAAAGTAGAGAGCTGGCATAGTCCAATCTAGTGAGGACCAGAGCTTTAACTATGATCTGTCTGGTGTCCGCATCAAAAAATTTAAAAATGGGCCGAAGGCACTGCAGGGCACCAAAACAGATACCAGCTACGCGTTTGGTATGGGGAGTGAAAGAAAGTTTGTCGTCGAGCCACACGCCAAGGTTTCTGACTTCAGCTACAGGAATGGGAACCGGACCTAACTCCGATGGCCACCAATGATCTCCCCATAGCCCAGTTTCCCTGCCAAAGATGATAACTTCGGTTTTGGTGGCGTTAAGTTGAAGTCTGTTTTTCGCCATCCAGCCAGCCACTGCCTTAAGAGCTAACTGAAAGGTAGAGGCATCCATATTGGATTCACCATTAAGTGCCACCGCCAGCTGCGTGTCATCGGCGTATGACACCATGGTGAGACCAAAACTGTGGGCTACCTCCGCTAGTGGCTGAACATACAAATTAAATAGGGTAGGGCTGAGAGCTGATCCCTGCGGAACACCCTGAAGAATGGGGCGAGGAGCAGAGACATATGGCGGTGAGGATTACCGGTTTCCATGTAGTTTAGCGGCACTGACATACCACGTAGGACTATACAGCATTGGCCAGCACTGGACACACCGGTTTAACATTGGGCTTAAGTAGCCTATCCAGAGGTCAGAATTTATTTAGAAATATAGCCTTAGCATCTATCAAGCATCATCATTGGGCACAATTATCACATGACACTACTTTTCCATCGTTCACTTTTGACACAACCTTTTATCAATGGCAAACATTGCATGTTGGGATGGGCAGATTACTTATCCACGTAACAATTGTTTCATTAACGGAATAACTCAGCATAACGGGACTGGCAATATTTAATAGCGATTCTACCATTTTTTTCTATTTTCATTTTTTAATTCTCAATTTAGCCGCAGCATATAAGACACTTTTAACATATGATTTGTCTTTGCTAATGTCTCTATAGCAGATAAACTTCACTTTTCCAATCTCATATTTCACTCATTTTCCGTTTGAGTCCATCATTAGGGTAGACCTTAAAGGTGAAGCAAATAACTCACTTCTCATGAGTAAAACTTTTCTGTTTTCAGTTTGTAGTGACCCCTGACGAAGGGTCTTTCAGACCCGAAATGCACTGGGTTTGCTAGTATGGACACTAACAAGCGAAAAATGTTATTTTCTTGTTGGACTAAAACAAATGTCAAGGCAACATTTGTGTGATGATTCAGCCATCAATAACTAGAAAGGGATTAAAGAACCGACCTGATTTTTCCTACGAGTTCTATTGTTTCTTTTTTTATGGACTGATATATAATTGGTAATTCAGAAGTTTACACGGAAGCCTTAGGGCACAGTAGGGCACACAGTGTCTAGGACAATAGTTCAAGGTTTTTCTCATATGCACCAGCAGAAACACCACAGACCAAGCCACCTTCAAGTCAGCCCTCAGCAAATACCACTGACGATTCAAAGATACGAAAAAGAACGCCTTTGCAGACCGCATTGAGGCAAGCGCCAACCACACCATGGAACTCTTCACCAACCTCAGAGAGTTCTCCTGCCCAACAGCCACAAAGAACACTATTCTCCGGGCACAAGAACTCTGAAACGCTCTAGCAAACCACTTCACAACAACAGATCCACTGTCTACAGGAACTTCGAGCCTGAACCAACCGACCATGTCAGCCACCTCACTCTGATGGAAGCCGCCCAGGCCAGTATCTCACCCCTTGGAAACAGCTCACTACACCGAACACCACAACTATCATGAACTCCATCCTCTCAGGAACATCCACAGACCCCTGTCCCCACCACCTCTTCAACCTAAGAAGCAACAAAATCAGCCCGGAACTCACTACCATCATCAACGCTACCATCGATTCTGGGCAAATCACTTAATCTCCCTGTGCCTAACAATAAACAATGTGTCTTTCTGTAACAAAACTAGTGTTCATGTAAAGTGCTATGATACCCGATTTCTTGGGTCCAGTTCGCACTATATAAAACTCTAAAAAATATTCAAAAATGCATCCATCATCACAGCCACCTTTACTGACGCATGGAAACACACAGAAGTCATACCCGTCCTGAAAAAACACTCGACCGACCGAGCGAACTCCAGAACTACCGCCCCCATCTTGCTTCTCCCCTCTCCCCACCAAAGTCCTGGAGAAAGCCATCAACCAGCAGCTCACCGAACACCTGGAGAAAAACAACCTGTTAGATGCCTTCCAGTCTGGTTTCTACACAAACCACAGCACCAAGACCACCCAGGCCACAGATGACATACGCACCCTACTTGACAGAGGAGAACTGTCGGCCCTGACCCTTGTCGAACTTTCCACAGCCTTCAACACTGTTTCCCACCACACACACATCAAGAGATTGCACCAGATCAAAATCAAGGGAGACACACTCAGATGGATTGCATCATTTCTTACGGACCAAACACAGAGAATCCGCCTACCCCCCCTTCACCTCGGAACCCACAAACCCCAACTGCGGCATCCCTCAAGGCTCATACCCCAGCCCACTCTTTTCAACACCTACATTAGGCCTCTAGCCGACATCATCAGAGTCCATGATCTCAGCATCAAGTCATACGCAGACGATGGACAGCCCACCCTTTCGCTCTCAGCAGACCCCACCACCACCAAGACCAACTTCCACAACTGCATGAAAAATGTTGTAGACTGGATGAAGAGCAACTGTTTGAAACAAATACTGACAAGACCGAACTGCCGATCTTTGGCAACCATGCCTCTCACTGGAACAAAAACTAGTGGCCCGCCGAATTCGGACCCACTCCCACACCGAAAGACCACGCCTGCAACCATGGCATCATCCTGGAGAGTAAACTCACCATGAAATGTCAGATCAACACAATTTCAGGTGGAGTTCATGCTGTGATTTTTGAATAAACAGGTGCTGCAAATTGATGCTTTTGACCACTCTGTTGACCCGAAGAATGAACAAGAGGTCAGAGTAAAAAACAAACTACCATGTTGTTCACTTTTATAGAAATGGAAGGCAGTATTCCATGGTTTGATGGGAAGTCAAATACAGTAAAGCAGAAATGACAGCTTCCATCAGCTTTTTGTCTGTATATTCTCTGTTTATAGACTACTATAAACAACAATTGGTTCTGTCGGTAAGACAACAATTTCTTTGTAATTTTTTATATTTAAAATGGTGATTGAAATGCATATGACAGATGAAAACACACAAAGAAAAACTAAGAGTGTATATTATTATCAAACAGAGCGATATTTTACTATATGTTATTATAATTATTCATACAACGGGTCAGCAATTACCACGACGACCAGAGGGGTCATCCATCTGGACGCCAAGAATGGAATAAGTCTGGTATCTGAATGTCGAAACGGATCCAAACATTCAGAACGTAAGTAGCTAATTTAAGCAGTTGGATGACAGTCAGTGCAGTGATGACGCCTCAAACTTGTAGTCTGTATGAGTCTGAAAGGATCACTGAAGTGCGTAGCAATAAATGTCAAACGCAGCGTCTGTTAGATTTCAAGGCATCATTCAGTCTCTGTGGACATCTGGCCGGCGGCATGATTAAATGATCTGGATGACCCCTCTGGTGCCCCTCATCTTTAGGCCCCTTCGACCTACCACCTCGGAGTCCTTCAATTTTCGAAGACTGTCCAACACACCATCTTGTCCTGATGAAGACCCGCTTTTGACTTCATCAACTAATGCTGTTGGTCAGGGTCGAAACGTCAACGGTTATTTTGTCCATCTATGTCCGAACATGCCCTTCTAGCACAAAAAACAATATAATTCAATTATTAATCTGAGGGCGATTGTTTTTTAATTTAAAATTGGACCTTGTTCGCTATGACTTCCCTGTAAATATATGTACAGTATTATGTCACCTTTGTGTTTAAATACACAAATCTTATCACTTTGTCACTATACTCACTATGTCACTATAATCACGCTCAAATGCGCCGTTTTTATCGATTGAATTACCAGACAGCTACTTTTAACTAGGTTTCATCGTGGTAATTGCTGACCCGTTGTATGAATAATTATAATAACATATAGTAGAATATCGCTCTGTTTGAGAATAATATACACTCTCAGTTTTTCTTTGTGTGTGTTCATCTGTCATTTGCATTTCAATCACCATTTTAAATATAAAAATTACAAAGAAATTGTTGTCTACCCGACAGAACCAATTGTTGTTTATAGTGCATATGCCCAGGTTCTGAGGGATACTGGGTTACCCCATTGCTTTGCATACTGTTTATAGACCAGGCGTGAGTTATTTAGGGAAAAAAATAAAATGAATTCCAGGCACAGGTAGCCAGCACTTCTCTTTTATAATCCACGGCCACCTCCAACTCTAGATGCCCTTTTCAAAAGACAACTCCTTTACATTTTAGAGCACTCCAGCAGTGGAACTGTATTCAGTGTTCACTACTGCAGCCAGGACTCTGATCCCACAATATCCTCTTTGATTATGGGAAGGAGTAGTTTCAGGAGGATGGGCAAGGTTTCATAGGCATCGTATTTAGTTTTAGGAGCCGGAAATTATGCTTCCACAGTGCCCTGTCGTTTAATTGCGTAACATGCAGATTTCCAGCAAAGGGGTACGGGTAATGGTTTGAGTGACAGGAGATGCACTTGCATATTTTCATTATCACATCATTATTTATGACATCTGATTAGACGGCTCCTAGTAGATGTTTAAGATCTCCTTTGCTTGATTGAGGCCCTCATTGTTACACCTTGCAAGATAGGCTCTCTCTGTAGCTTAATGATAATTCCATGTATGTCTCCTGCGGAAGGGCTTGTCCACATTACCAAATGGGTGGAAGGTTTGAATTATTCTCAGCCATTATGGTGCTGCATTTCAGTCCGTTATTTTTTTTCCCACTGTGCCATTGTAGATAGAGACCAACGATATGCAAATCAGATTTTGTGCTGCTCCAATGGGAGCAGTCATTCCAAACTTTTGTGCCCTCGTGCTGCCAGCCTTGTACTGTGGGCCTATGTTCCATGTGCTACTGCTGTGGTCTCAATCATAAACCTTCAGTTGTATGAAATTCCATGTAATTTCACAACAAAGCAGGAGCTTACCAGATCACAACACTTCTGTCAAGTATAAGGCTCTATTAAGATTATTTGGGCACTTCGGAATGTGCAAGAGCGAGCACCTGTCATTTAGGTGCTGGGGCTTGGCATGCATTACAGCTGCAGTAGGAAGTAACGGTAGAACCTTTGTGGAAAGAGTTCTAAAAATCTATTCCACCATTGTCATAGTTCAAGCAATTCTGACTGGTTGAAAGGCGTGTTACAAGAGAGGGTATATATAAGCTGCATAAAGCACAAAGATGAGGCATGTGCCAGGTGTACTTGCAAATGTTTGGAACGGCTGTGAAAGCCTTCAGAGTGGGCACCTATTTCTGAACTTTGCCTGGAATTGGTTCAGTTGGCTGGAGGAGTTGTTAAATGGTAGCGGCAGTTTCAGTCGATAACCTTTCAAGTATTTGCCCGGCGGTAATCGCCTCTCATACCACTCGATAATTTACCAATGAAAGAGGCAGACGCCGGAGACTGGAAGGCAGGAAACAAAGTTTTATTCCGTCGGAGCAGAACACATCAGATCAGACAGCAAGGTATCGTCACGAGGTGCTCTAACTGCATCTCTGAGACCTGGTCTCTTATACACAGGTTTATTGCTTTATTACATATGGTACATTCTTGTTGAGGCTTTGATGTTCGGAAAGACATTCCTTGGAACCCCCACTTCAAGCTCGTTCCCACACATATCTACAGTAGAAGTCCCCACCCCACCCACAGTAGGAGATGGCTATCACGCAGCTGGATATTCCGCCAATTCCCGGGGGTGTGTGCAACCGGCCGGGTCTCAGGGGGTAGGGGCTTTTGATCCACCGTAATCCCTTTGATGTGGGGTGTTTCCCTTACAGTAGGAGCAATAAACAGCATCCGCAGGGCTAGGTGATGGCCTGGGATCGGTTCGGACAATGGGGCGCAGAGGAAGGGGGTTTATCAAAGAGGGGCATGACCATGTATGGGATGTCGGTCGGATGTGGTTCCGTAGCAGGGTCGCGCAGAAGGAGAGGGTTTACGACCTGTATGAGAGAGCGGGGGGTGGCCGGCGCGCGGGGGATGCTCGCAGCGCCAGGGGAAAGCGCTGGCGATCGAGAATGAGCGGGGAGAGAGTGGGGTGCCTAAAATGGCGGCCGTGCATTCGCTGTGCGTGGCGCTGGGGAAAGGCAAGATGGCGCAGATAATGTTCAGTTTGCAAGCTAAATTTCCACAGAGTTGTTAGTTGTCTATTGTTGGACGAAGGGCTCAAGTTGTCCGATTGAGATAGTGTAGTTGACTGATTCACTGAAGTTGAACACTGATGCATCCAAGTTGGGAGATTGTTCATCACATGAGGCAGAAGCTGTGAGTTTGCTTTCTGATGATTTCATCTGAGAACAGACATAAGGCATAGCCTGTTGTCAGGAAATTCAGTATTTGTGAGGTTACTTGGGGGTTCCACACCTACTATGTAAAAGAGGGACCCCTAGGCCCTACTTTTCAAAAAGACGTAGGCCATCTTCTATATAATAGAAAAGTGAATGACCTGCAGATTCCAAAATACCTCCACGTTTCACATTTCTCTTGAGTGAAGATTGACAATCACATCAGGTAAGCAAGCCTTTGGGGAGGTTGTACAGGTCTTGGCTTCCGCAGGGCTTGTGGATCATTGAGAAACAGTTTGATGTTAAATATAATTTGATTATAGTTTGCTGATTTTGTATTATCTGGAAGATTATTAGTGTAATCATTACTTGAACACAAAAAGCTTATACAGCACACCCTTATGTAAAATGATCTGTCCAACCCTAGTATGGGAAGAATTCAAAACTCAAAATTCATATATTGGTCCAGTTGATATTGGAAAACTGAATTAATCAATGTTGTTCAAAACCAACAGACAGTCCAAACCAAGTCAAACAATTTTCAGATCCTTGTCTTTATTGGTTCTTTTTTTAAAAGATTCCCAGCACACGATCTAGCCGACACGTGTTTCGTCTGTACTCAGACTTGTTAACCCGTGATTCTTCAAGTCACTAGTTGTATACTACTTTATTGCATGCGGATTTACGGGTTGACTGCCGGAAATACGTAGGACACTTCTTATGCAGTCGGATGCTCTCTGTGCTTACACGTTATTTGAATCAACTGTCACCTTATTCCCATGCCGCCTTGAAAAAGTCGTGAGTACAGATGAAACACATGTCGGCTAGATCGTGTGCTGGGAATCGTTTTAAAAAAGAACCAATAAAGACAAGGATCTGAAAATTGTTTGACTTGGTTTGGACTGTCTGTTGGTTTTGAACTCTATATGGAAAAAGAGAGGGTGGGGGACCAGGAGCTTGTTATGGTCCAGTGTCTGTGCTCCGTGTATCATCTATGTCAATCAAAAAAGGAGACACTGTTCCAAAGGAGTAGAGAAGAGAGGAAACAAAAACGTATGTAAAGATGGTCCTAGGCTATATGAGGGAAAGCAGAGCTTTTCTCTTGTTGCCCTCACACACCCCGAGAGGTGTCATGCTTCATCATTGGGCGTTTTGCTCCTCGTCGGGTCGGCGCTGCAATGCCCTACGGGTCCCCCGAAGAGTCACTTTAGCGGAGATCTTTTTAGAGAAAACGCCGTCTGGTGCATGCGGGTGTGTGGTATGGGTCCTAAAACTAATAGTGGTGCAGTTGTGTGTGTGACGTGATGTATTAAAAATGTCTAAGGGTTGTTTAATAGAAAAGAAGGGTTGGCACCCTTGACAGGCTAAAAAACCCGTAGGTTGGGTGTTACCTTAGTGGGCTTAATGTCCCAACAGGTAACTACAATATGGTCAATGTGGTCGACATGTTTCGCGCCCCTGCGGTCAAACCGGATCCGTGGCGCTTCCTCAGGACCAACTAAAAAGTGAAGTGTGCGTGAATGTGATCTGGGGGATAATACCCACAGTGCATATCCGGGCATGCAAGGTCAAGATGGCCCTGCTCTCTGTTTTGTCAGATTTAAGATCGCTCCTGGATATTGCCTAGGTAAACATAAAAACAAAAGGAAAGGAAAAAAGGACAATATGTCAAGGTTTTTTGGGTGCAGGGGAAAGTAACCTTGCCCCAAATCTGTCCTTAAACTCAACATAAATAGATAAAAAAAAGATAAAAACTGGGTACAAAACAGCGGTGTGCAGGAAACACAAATTCCCCTCAAGAGTGAATGGGATGTAGGGTTTCAACGATAACCAAACAGGATGACCATCCACAGGGTAGATGCATCTTAGTGTGGATGGCTTCCCGCCACCACTCGGAGTCACCCACTAATCCCAAGGTTCTCCCGTACAGGTATAGTGTGTAATATTACCCAGAGCACTCAACATTATAACACTGGTAAGTAGAAAATAGCGACTTAGTAGGGGTGATGGCAACTCACCCCCCATTCGTATCGCAATGCCCAACTGTGGTAAACCACACATGTACACATCACAACACTTACCTAAAGTTAAGGAGTAAGTTGCTCCATAGACTAGGGGACGAGTGTTTACACCTTCTTGGGCTGAATGAGGAGTAATGAATAAATGGAAGCCTCAGTAAATATGAGCATATTACTAGGTTTTAGACCGTGTGGTCTAAATATTAGTAAAGTCAAAAACTGGTGCCCTAAATTCAGCCTCGGGTGCAGCGCTACTTACAGTTTTGCTCTGGTGTGGCCTCTTACGAACCTACCCCAACCGTCCTCCTGTCTGGATGGAACTGCGTCTTGGTACAGGCTCCATTTGTAGTCCCGGTGTGTCTCGTTTAGGCGGTACCTGTTTCCGGTACAAATCTGGAGCAGGTGTGTGCGCGGGTGTCTCTCGATAGTGCGTATGCGCGATGCCCAGACAAATGGTCTTCACGCATGCGTGTTCCCTCATCTACCTCCTTAGTAAAGTATAGTTATACTGTCAAATCAGAATGCAACAAAGAAATGGGGTTTCAAGGAGGGGGAGAAAAAAGGTGTGGATCTCGAGCAGATGTGAAGTGTAATGTGAATCTAGTTTGAAACGTAGTGTCTGATCGTATAGAGTGCTCTCAATTATGCGCATGTGTGATGCCCAGACATTTGGTTCTTAGCGCATGCGTGGCAAGCGTATGCGTGCATGTTCCCTCGTTTGCCTCCTTCTTGAAATAAAGTTACATATTCCGATCAAAATGCCACAGAGAAATGGAGTTTGTGGAGGAGGGCAATTGGAGGGGGAAAGAAAGGTGTAGGTCTGGGGCAAATATGTGGTATTGTTTGAATCTCATTTGAGACGCAATATCTGGTCGTATACAATGCCCCCGGTCATATGATGCTGGTAGATGTTGATGACCTTAGTCCAAGAGCGGGGCACGGTTATGTTGACAATCGCCTAAGGTAGATGATTATAAGAGTAGTAATCATGATGAGGTGGATCATTATAACCCCGTTTCATGGAGTACTCAGATATAGTACTAAGCTTGTGTGTAGGATCAAATGGCGTTTTGTGGTGTTCTGTTACCCCCAATCAGCAATTTACACAGGAAATGAATCATTATCGGTTAGCTCCTAAAAAATGTACACTAAAACTCCTCGGGCCCGATTCACAGAACTAACTTAAGACAAAATCCTAAACTTACTACCATTTTGGTATTCACAGAAGACACTTACTCATTTTGGTATTCACAGAAGGCACTTACTCATTTCGGTATTCACAGAAGTTAGGAGTCCTAACTTTAGGACTCCTAAATGCCTTCTGTGAATACCGAAAGTCTTAAAATTAGGATTTTTCGCAGTTTAGTAGTAGTATAGTTAGGACTCCTAACTTTAGGACTCCTAAATGCCTTCTGTGAATACCGAAAGTCTTACAATTAGGATTTTTCTCCATTTAGTAGTCCTAAGTTTAGACTTAGGACTACTAAATTGAGAAAAATCCTAATTTTAAGAATTTCGGTATTCACAGAAGGCATTTAGGAGTCCTAAAGTTAGGAGTCCTAACTATACTACTACTAAACTGAGAAAAATCCTATTTTTAAGGCTTTCGGTAGTCACAGAAGGCATTTAGGAGTCCTAAAGTTAGGAGTCCTAAACTTAGGACTACTAAATTGAGAAAAATCCTAATTTTAAGAATTTCGGTATTCACAGAAGGCATTTAGGAGTCCTAAAGTTAGGAGTCCTAACTATACTACTACTAAACTGAGAAAAATCCTAATTTTAAGACTTTCGGTATTCACAGAAGGCATTTAGGAGTCCTAAAGTTAGGACTCCTAACTTCTGTGAATACCGAAATGAGTAAGTGCCTTCTGTGAATACCAAAATGAGTAAGTGCCTTCTGTGAATACCAAAATGGTAGTAAGTTTAGGATTTTGTCTTAAGTTAGTTCTGTGAATCGGGCCCCTCGTGTAGAGTATGCAACTCTAGATACTAGCATACAGGGGTGTACCCAATGAGAAGTGATAGGAGGCCTTTCGTGTTACTCAGGGGTCGGGAGGTGTGGCTCGTATGGGATATTCGTGGCCAGTGGTGTATATAACTGGCATATGGGCTGAATAATATCTTGAGTGTGTATTTGGTTTACAGTTCAGTCCATTGTATCTCATCATTGAGACCTTGTTCATTCGTTCGCAGGCGGTGTACCCATCGTTGTTCTCGGCGAAGTAAAGAAGTATTGTTCCACAGCTGGTTGCTCTCCAATATTGTCCATCTGATGTCATCATACGAATGTCCCTTCTCGATGTAATGATTGGTTAGTCTCGTGGCCGTTCTGCCCCGTCTGATCGTACTCCTGTGTTGACTGATCCTCATTTTGACCTGTCGTGTAGTCATTCCAACATAGCGGAGTGAACACGGACAGGTAATAAGGTAAACACAATTTTTGGTGTTACAGTTCGTGTGTTTACGTTGATCCCATGTGAATTCGTCAAGGTTAAGGGTTGTTGTGTGTTGGGTGAAGGGACATGCGCTACACATCCCGCAGGGGTAGTGACCCTTTAAAGCAGGGAGGTCCCAAAGAGTAGGTTCCTGACGGTTAGTCTTAGGTCGTGGCCTGATGTTAATCAATTGGTCACGTAAGTTTGTGGTTCTCTTGAAAGCAAATCTAGGTCGTTCTATCATCAGAGCGCCCGTGTTCAGAATCTTCCAATTGCGATTCACAATGTTCTTGATTTTGTTAGATAGTGGTGTGAAAGTTGTCACACATGTGATGATATTGCCGGGTTCTTTCACCCTATCCTCCATCAGTGCTTGGCGATTATTTTCCTGGCTCGTTTAACCCCTTCAGCGCTGGGCGAATTCCGCCGCGGTGCTGAAGGGTTCGAGCGCGGGCGGGCTCATGACGGAACGGTTCCGTCATGAGCACAGCTCAACCGTGGCTCATGACGGAACCGTTCCGTCATGAGCATGGAAGGGGTTAAGTGCATGCTTCACAATAGTATCTGGGTAGTTCCTCTGCTGGAGGTTCTTCATCAGAGTATTGGCCTGGGTGTCATATTCACGAATATTGCTACAATTTCGGCGGATTCTGAGAAATTGTCCATAGGGTAAGTTTTCCCTCAGGGCTTTGGGATGGTGGCTATGGAAACTCAACAGGCTATTGCGGTCAGTAGCCTTTCTGTAGGTGGTGGTATGGAGCTGTCCTTCCTTCAAAGAGATGAGGAGATCCAGGAAAGGGATTTCTTTCTCACTCTCTGTTTTGCTGAAGCGTAAGTGGGGTTCAGGTTGTTTATCCACTCGTAGAATTCTTGGCAGGTGTCAACATCCCCTTTCCACAGGATAAGCACATCATCGATGTACTGTTTCCAGGTAACAAATTTTTCTTTGTAGTGATTGTTGTCCGTGAAGAAGTTATTAGCCTCAAAGTGTGACATGTACAGTTGGTTTTGAACAACATTGATTTAATTCAGTATTCCAATATCAACTGGACCAATATATGAATTTTGCTTGTGTTTTGAAGTCTTCCCATACAAGGGTTGGACAGATCATTTTACATAAGGGTGTGCTGTATAAGCTTTTTTGTGTTCATGTATATGCATGTTATGTTGTAATGTGCTGACAGCATCTCTAGGTAGTAGGTGCAACAACCTGCCTGAGCACCCCGTTCCAACTTTTGGCAATATAAGAATACATGCTTACAACTATGAGATAAATATACAGGATTACTATTGGATGTGCAGTGTCTCCCTTTGGGGAACACTACTACCTAATCTCTTTGGTCAGTGTAATCACTACTGTTAGGCGTTGAGGAGAGCTGTGGAAAAATGCTCACACCAACAGCATTCACATGCATGTGGAAACTTAAGACATGGCAGCGATTTCCACTTGAAGTCATTTTTAAAATAAATGTTATTGTTTGCTTGTGGTATTTTAGGTAGTTCATTCTAGTATAGTTCACTTGCAGAGCTCTCAAATATCTTTAATCCACGAGTAAGTAGCTCATCTACTTCAATTTGATTCTCTGCGTTCTGCCATGAACAGAAGGCAGGTGCAACACATGAATAAATATTTCTTCAAATAAAAAGATATGTACAATTGTGCACAGATTATCCAACTGCACTGAGGCCCATAGCAAATATATATCTTTTTATATATAAAGATTGCTTCAGTATTCCAAAGCCTAAAGGTCAGTTTGCAATCTAAGTGTACATGAAATATGTTTCGTAGCCACTTATTAGCATGTGTAAATTGGCACCGCTGAAAATTGTCAGGTTCTCACTCTGCGGAATCCAGACGCAGCAATAAGCTCCACCTCCGGACCTTCCAAACACCCTGAAGTATAGGTTGACACAGGGTGTTCGAACGATACGGCGAGGGAAAAAACCGCTAAAAGGGGAAAAAACCTTAGGAGGGGAAAAGAAGGGTCAGCTGGGAAAGGAAGCTGGAAAACAAGACACACGGGTTAGTACATGGACTACATACTACTCTCAGTAAAGTCTCGCTAAAACAAATGATGATTCACCTGCATTGTCTCTGCTTAATAGCTTCACTTCGATGGAACACTCCTGGTATCTCCTCTCCCTACAGGACACAAAAACCCCGTTAGTTGGCAATGTGGTATCGCCCTCCACTCAACAGTACGAAATACTACAATACGTAACCTACCCTCACCAGCGTACTACTAGGACCCCACTGGATTCAATCTGGTAAGTTTACTCGTTGCATAGAGTTCATTCCTGGTTGAAAACCCAAGCTTTTATGAAGAAAATGAAAGAAAACCAGTCTCAGCGTATATTACTCCATATACTCCGGTTGCGTACTGAAACTCCCTCCGGACCTGGACCCCTCCAAACACGGTAGGGCGTAGTGATCAACTACAGCTGTCCACGTTGGCACTTGTAATCCGTAAGGAGAGCTTACTTTGTGACGGTAATGCAGAGGATGCCTTCCCCTTGCACTCTGCCACTTGCATTCACCCCATGATGCCTCCAGAAAATAACAAACAACAGTCAGCTCCCATGAGCAACAATCCACTGTCAGGACTCTCACCTAGTCCCGCGGACGGTAACCTGACTCCGGGACACTTCCTGGAGCGCCAGCTCGTAAGCTGCTTCAAGCGCGTCAATTAGTACAGACAAAAGACGATACCTGTCTGTAGCGAAGTGGACACAGCAGCCACTCGGAAACTCTGGAAACAAGAGCAGCCGCTCCCGCTAGCCCCACAAAATCACGAACGTCTTCTCCGCTGTCTTGCCTCTCTATATCCGGTCCTGCAGCAAGGGCTGCTGGGATCGGTAGTTCGAAACCCAGTGAACCTGGGAAATGTAGTTTTTTAGGCAGGCGCGAGGGCTAAACCCTGACAGTACGCCCCCCTCCCAAGCGCCTCCTAGGACCAGGTTTGGACGGAAACCTCCGGTGAAAAGATGCAATGGCTCTCGGGGCGTGCACGTTGCTCCAGGGCTCCCAGGAGTCATCCTCCACCGAATAGCCCTTCCAGGAGACCAAGTACCACAGCACCCCCCTACGCAGCTTCGAATCACGTATGGACCGTACTTCATATTCGAGCCCTCCATCACCGTACACCGGTGGGGGACACCTCCTCTGGGCCGTAAATGCCTTCTTCAGTAAGTGTACATGAAACACGGGATGGATCCGTAGTGAGCACGGCAGTCGCAGTTTGTAGGCCACAGGATTGACTTGCTTCACTATAGGATATGGCCCAATAAAGCGTGGATGAAATACGCTTCGTAGCTTAAAACGGATGTATCTGGTGGACAACCACACCTTGTCTCCCACTTGGAACTGAGGGCCGGGGTTCCTGTGCTTATCCTCCCAATGCTTGTACACCTCCTTTGCCTTCACCACATGAGTGTGCACCGCCTTATGCACCTTCCTCAACATACGTAAGTGAGCCATCACAGCGGGCTGGTTTCGGACTGCCGAAGGGATGTCGATGGGCAAGGTGTTGGCTTCGTACCCGTAATTGGCTCTAAACGGTGACATGCCTGTAGAACTATGCCATGCATTGTTATAGGCCAATTCGGCCAACCATAACAGGTCCACCCATGATTCGTGTGCTTCCTTGGAATAGCACCGCAAGTATTTCTTCAGGGTCTGATTTAGCCTTTCGGTCTGCCCGTCAGTCTGCGGGTGAAAGCTCGTTGAAAGTGCTGCTTCAATTCCTAGTGCCTGACACCAGGTTTTCCAAAAGCGGGCAACGAACTGCGGCCCCCTGTCAGACACTATCACCTGGGTAAGGCCGTGTAGCCGGATGACCTGAGAAGCCAGTAACCGTGCAGTCTGACTAGCCGTGGGAAGATTCGTACTTGGAAGAAAATGACCCATCTTGGTTAGGTTATCTACTACCACCAAGATAGCTGAACACCCTTTGTCCACAGGCAACCCCGTTATGAAATCTAAGCTTATGTTCTGCCACGGACGAGCCGGCGTGGGCATGGGCATTAGTTGGCCTTTCATTCTGGTGTTCTCCCCCTTAGCTCTGGCACACACATCACACTCCCTCACCCACAGTTTGGCGTCTTTCACCAATGAGTCCCACCAAAAGTATCTCCGAAGCAGGTGCACTGTCTTGGTAACTCCTGGGTGACCTGCCATGGGCGTTACGTGACACCAAACGAAGGCTCTTTTCTGCATATCCACCGTGGGCAGGTACAGACACTCTCCTTGAAAAGGCAGCCCTTGTCTCACCACCCTTCCTGGTTTACTCGCCGCCCACCGTTCCCATGCTACCAACGATCTGGAACTCCTAACCGTGTCCAGGAACTTCTCAGCACGGACCACACATACCACCTTTGTGGCTGGAATAATGGCCTGAGGAGCTGTTTCTTGTTGCTCCCCGGGCACCACCTGTCGAGACAACGCGTCTGCTTTCCAGTTGTCGATGCCAGGTCTATAGGTTACCACAAAGTTGTACTCTGCGAAGAAAAGCATCCAACGCATTTGTCGTTGCGTTAGATGCCTAGCTGAGGTCATGTACTGAAGGTTTCTGTGGTCAGTATAGACTGTTACTGCCTGACAAGCCCCCCACAGATAGTGCCGCCACTCCTGAAAGGCCCGCTTGATAGCCAGAAGTTCTTTTTCGGCTATAGTGTAGTTAACCTCTGCAGGGCTCAGTTTTTTTTACAGGAATGCTACAGGATGGAGGTAGCCAGTGTGTGCATCACGCTGAGACAAGACAGCCCCTATCGCTTCCTCCGAAGCGTCGGCTTCCACCACAAATGGATGTTCTATTACAGGATGCGCCAAAACCGGAGCCGTAGTGAACGCCCTCTTTAAGGTCGTGAATGCCTCATCGGCCTCTCTGGACCATACGAACGGTACCCCTTTTCTCAACAACCTAGTTATAGGAACCGCTGTTTGGGAAAACTGCACGATGAACCGGCGGTAGTAGTTGGCGAACCCCAAAAAACTCTGCACTTCACGCACGTTCTTTGGGGCCGGCCAATCCTGCACCGCCCGGACCTTCCGATCCGACATCTGTAACCCCTTAGGACTGAGGTTCACCCCCAAGAACTCAACCTCATGTACACCAAACTCACACTTGCTTAATTTGACATATAAACGGTGTTCCCTCAACCTCTCCAACACCCGGCCCACATGCTCTACATGACAAGATTCGTCCTGGGAGTATATCAGTATGTCATCTATGTACATGACAACAAAACGGTCCACATAGTCCTTCAGCACGTCGTTAATAAAGAATTGGAAAGCCGCCGGGGCATTACAAAGCCCAAACGGCATCACCATATACTCGTAGAGGCCGTATCGCGTCTTGAACGCCGTCTTCCACTCGTCCCCCTCGCGTACTCTGACCAGGTGATAAGCCCCCCGCAAATCCAAACGGGTATAGATCTTTGCTTCCCTCACCTGGTCGAGCAACACCGAGATGAGGGGGAGAGGATAACGGTTGCGTACGGTGTTTTTATTCAAGACGCGATAGTCCACACACGCCCTTAGATCCCCATTGGCTTTTGCAATAAAGAAGATGGGAGAGGCTGCCGGGGATCGAGAAGGCCTAATAAAGCCCAAGCGAAGGTAATGGTCTATGTACTCCTTTAGATGGACAGTTTCCGGTACCGACAATGCATACACTCTGCAAGTTGGGATGGTAGCCCCCTCCACCAAATCAATTCGGCAATCGTACTCCCGGTGTGGGGGTAACGTTTCCACTCTGACTTCGCTGAACACATCGCTGTAACCACTGTATTCAACAGGGAGTTGAACGTTGGTTTCCACTGCCGTGGCGGCCAAGTATGGGGTAGCTAACACTGCGATGTGTACCGAAGGACTGGGTGACATGTGATCCTGACAAAACTCGGGCACAAAACGGAGCGCCTTAGTTCTCCAATTAACAACGGGGTTGTGCTTTCGCAACCAGGGCATGCCTAAGATAACCTCGTATTGAGGGGCTGCGATGATTTTTAAGGTCAAAATCTCAGAATGCGTCTTCCCTTGCGCCATAACAGAGAGCCCTACCTCGCTGGTCCTTTCAGTTATCTGACCGGATTTCAACGGCTGTCCATCCACCGCTAAGACTTCCTCAGGATTCTCTCTGGGAACACGGGGTAAGGCCAGACGGGACACCAAGCCTTCGTCTATAAAATTGCCCGTCGCACCTGAGTCTACCATTACCGAAACCTGATGGATCTCGTGTTCGCATTCAAGCGCCATGCTAATGACAAGATGCGACTCAGTTTCCCCTACCCCGATGGTGTATAATGAGGTGAGTTTCCATTCGTGACCTCCCTCCTCCCCCGGTCTTTGGTTCTCAGACTGTACCTTATCTGCCGCTAGGGAAGAGACCGCTACGCGCTTAAATCTGTTGGCACCAGAGGTCTTGGGTTTTGAGGGGCATTCTCTAACGTAGTGCCCCTTCTTACCGCAGTACATGCAGAGACCCTGCGTTCTCCTGACCTCTCTCTCTTCTTTGGACAACTGGGCTCGAAGTGCTCCTATTTCCATAGGTTCAGGACTGTCTTCAGACCCTCCCAATGGCTTACGAATGGACCGCTCTGAAATGCCTGACCCCCTGTCCCATCATCTCCGGCTACCCCCTCTCTCTGTCATACGACTATCCAATCGTAACACCAGATTAATCTTGTCCACACACGTTGTTGGCTGAGGGTCCACTTGGGCCACTACATCTTTCAACTCCTCTTTTAATCCTTGGTAAAAAAGAGACATCCGTTTTTCCTCTGGCCAGTCCGCCTCAGCCACCAATCGGTTAAACGTAGTCAAATACGTAATCAACTCATTCCTTCCCTGCCGTAACTCCAAAAGTTCTTTGTCAGCACTAAAGGTTGTGGCTCTCCGATCAAACATTTTCTCGAATTCTACCTTAAAGGCTGACCAATCAGACAAAATAGGATCATTGCGCTTAACCAACGGCACAGCCCAATTGGCGGCGTCCCCCGCCAAATAGGAGATGGCGAAGGCCACTCGGGAATGATTATTAGGGAATGAGGCTGGTTTACAGGAGAAGTGTAATAACACCTGTGTTAAAAACACTTGCGTCTTACGAGGGTCGCCTGAGAACCTTTCGGGTGTAGCCAAAGGAATGGGTGGGGGCACCGTCACCTGAATGGAAGATGCAGAAGAAGAAGCATTAAAAGGGTTCCTAGACATTTGTTCCACTTTGTCTCTTAAAGCAGTAGTTTCGGCTCTAGCCGATGCCAACTCCTGCTGTACCAGGACTAACGCATGTAACACATCCTCCATGGACGCCATTATTGCTGGGACTGAACCGGGCAGAATGCAATTCTTGGGTTTACTGATTCTGTCAGGTTCTCACTCTGCGGAATCCAGACGCAGCAATAAACTCCACCTCCGGACCTTCCAAACACCCTGAAGTATAGGTTGACACAGGGTGTTCGAACAATACGGCGAGGGAAAGAAAACCCTAAAAGGGGAAAAAACCTTAGGAGGGGAAAGGAAGGGTCAGCTGGGAAAGGAAGCTGGAAAACAAGACACACGGGTTAGTACATGGACTACATACTACTCTCAGTAAAGTCTCGCTAAAACAAATGATGATTCACCTGCATTGTCTCTGCTTAATAGCTTCACTTCGATGGAACACTCCTGGTATCCCCTCTCCCTACAGGACACAAAAACCCCGTTAGTTGGCAATGTGGTATCGCCCTCCAACTCAACAGTACGAAATACTACAATACGTAACCTACCCTCACCAACGTCCTACTAGGACCCCACTGGATTCAATCTGGTAAGTTTACTCGTTGCATAGAGTTCATTCCTGGTTGAAAACCCAAGCTATAATGAAGAAAATGAAAGAAAACCAGTCTCGGCGTATATTACTCCATATACTCCGGTTGCGTACTGAAACTCCCTCCGGATCTGGACCCCTCCAAACACGGTAGGGCGTAGTGATCAACTACAGCTGTCCGCGTTGGCACTTGTAATCCGTAAGGAGAGCTTACTTCGTGACGGTAATGCAGAGGATGCCTTCCCCTTGCACTCCGCCACTTGCATTCACCCCACGATGCCTCCAGAAAATAACAAACAACAGTCAGATCCCATGAGCAACAATCCACTGTCAGGACTCTCACCTAGTCCCGCGGACGGTAACCTGACTCTGGGACACTTCCTGGAGCGCCAGCTCGTAAGCTGCTTCAAGCGCGTCATTTAGTTCAGACAAAAGACGATACCTGTCTGTAGCGAAGTGGACACAGCAGCCACTCGGAAACTCTGGAAACGAGAGCAGCCGCTCCCGCTAGCCCCACAAAATCACGAACGTCTTCTCCGCTGTCTTGCCTCTCTATATCCGGTCCTGCAGCAAGGGCTGCTGGGATCAGTAGTTCGAAACCCAGTGAACCTGGGAAATGTTGTTTTTTAGGCAGGCGCGAGGGCTAAACCCTGACAAAAATGGCAGATATCTTTATTCAAAGGTGGCAATCATTGTCAAGGGACATAGTGTTTCAAGTGCCCCCCATGTCAGGCTCTCAGTTTTGAATGTGTTGGTTCTAATATCATTATCCAATATTCAATGGCTATTAGGTAGTTACCTAGATTTGAACCATCTGTCATTTGTTTTGTCAAATGTTTTAAATATCTGGATATCATCAGTGTAGTTATAACGTGTTGGGTGAGAGGATTTGATGATTTCTGGTAATATACATGGTAATGAGACATGATTGACCCTTGGCATATCCTGCCTTGAAACTGCTAAACGCAGAGGAGGTAAAATGATCATGCTTGATTTGTCTGTAAGTTAAGAGAATCAGTCTAGGATGGTTCCTTCAAAGTCAGCTTTGTCTGTGTAACTGTGTCTGATAAGGAAATGTGCGGAAGGCAATTGTGTGTTTTGAGCACCCGTTACTATCTCCTTTGGTTTTTGTAGTGATGTCTGTAGGAGAGTGGCATCGACTGCATAGTTGCCCCCAACTTTTTGCTGATGTTTTGACTGTTTTATGACTCTAGCCAGGCTGTGGCCCTGCTATCCAGGACCCCAGCCTATCAGCTTCTTCTCTAAACTGATGTGAGTACCCTAGGTACAACCCAATTGGATACTGAGGATACCCTGTCAGCCCTTGTAGATGGTACCCTAGGTACCCAGGGCATGGGTCCCCCAGAGGCCTACCAGGGCTGCAGCACTTATTGTGCCACCCTGGGACAGCCATATCAAATGACACCACCAGACCACTACTGTAGTCTGGGTAAGGTGGTGCTTGCACCCCCTTACAGGGATACAGGTACCCTGTATCCCACCTATGTATGTCAGGGTTTAGCCTTCGCGCCTGCCTAAAACTACATTTCCCAGGTTCACTGGGTTTCGAACTACCGTTCCCAGCAGCCCTTGCTGCAGGACCGGATATAGGGAGGCAAGGCAGTGGAGAAGACGTTCGCGATTTGTGGAAAGTAACGGGAGCGGCTGCTCTCGTTTCCGGAGTTTGAGAGACTGCAGTGTGCAGTTCCGCTCCGTTACGAACAGGTATTGTTTTTGTTTGACTGAATCACGCGCGTGAAGCAGTCTACGAGCGGGCGATTCCGGAAGTTTTCCTGAGCTTGGTTACGGTCAGTGGAACTGAGTTAGAGTGCTGACAGAGGAGTGCTGCTTTTGGGAGCTGATTGTGTGTTTATTGTCCTTGGGAAACATTCGTGTGATGACTGCAAGTGGCGGAGTGCAAGGGGAAGGCATCCTCTGCACTACCGTCACGAAGTAAGCTCTTCTTTCGGATTACAAGTGCCAACGCGTACGGCTGTGGTTGATCACTACGCCCTACCGTGTTTGGAGGATTCTAGGTCCGGAGGGAGTTTTTTTTTGTTATGCAACCGGAGTATATGAAGTAATATACACCGAGACCGTTCTTCTTCATTTCCTCAAAAGATCTTTGAGTTTCAATCAGGAATAGGATCCATGTTACTATTAACTTACAGGATTGAATCCATTGTGGGTCCTAGTTGTCTGTTGGCGAGGGGAGAGGGAATACCAGGAGGGTTCCATCGATGTGAAGCTAGTAAACAGAGTCAATACAGGTGAACCATCGTTTATTTTAGCGAGACTTTACTGAGAGTAGTATGTAGTCAATATTCTAACCTATGTGTCTTGTTTTTCAGCTTCCTTTCCCTGCTGACCCTTCCTTTCCCCTCCCAAGGGTTTTTCCCCTTTTAGGGTTTTTTTCCCTCGCCAACAATTTACACGAATATTACATTTCTCTGCGCATTTTGTCCCTACCACTGTGGTTTCTTTTCTGTCTTTTTTTCCCTCGCCGTATCGTTCGAACACCCTGTATCAATATATCTTCAGGGTGTTTGGAAGGTCCGGAGGTGGAGCTTATTGCTGCGTCTGGATTCTGCAGATTGAGAACCTGACAGAATCGCGAACCTAAGAATTGCATTCTGCCCAGTTCAGTCGCAGCAATAATGGCGTCCATGGAGGATGTGTTACATTCGTTAGTCCTGGTACAGCAGGAGTTAGCATCGGCTAGAGCCGAAACTACTGCTTTAAGAGACAAAGTGGAACAGTTGTCTAGGAACCCTTTTAGTGCCTCTTCTTCTGCATCTTCCATTCAGGTAACGGTGCCCCCACCCATTCCTTTGGCTACCCCCGAACGGTTCTCAGGCGACCCTCGTAAGACGCAGGTATTTTTAACACAGGTATTATTACACTTCTCCTGTAAACCAGCCTCATTCCCTAATAATCATTCCAGAGTGGCCTTCGCCATATCCTATTTGGCAGGGGACGCCGCCAATTGGGCTGTGCCGTTAGTTAAGCGCAATGATCCTATTCTGTGTGATTGGTCAGCCTTTAAGGTAGAGTTTGAGAAAATGTTTGATCGTAGAGCCACAACTTTTAGTGCTGACAAAGAACTTTTGGAGTTAAGGCAGGGAAGGAATGAGTTGATTACGTATTTGACTACGTTTAACCGATTGGTGGCTGAGGCTGACTGGCCAGAGGAAAAACGGATGTCTCTTTTTTATCAAGGTTTAAAAGAGGAGTTGAAAGATCTAGTGGCCCAAGTGGATCCTCAGCCAACAACGTGTGTGGACATGATTAATCTGGTGTTACGATTGGATAGTCGTATGACAGAGAGAGGGGGTAGCCGTAGACGTTGGGATAGGGGGTCAGGCAGTTACGAGCGGTCCCCTCGTAGGCCCTTGGGAGGGCTAGAAGACAGTCCTGAACCTATGGAAATAGGAGCCCTTCGAGCCCAGTTATCCAAAGAAGAGAGAGAGGCCAGGAGAACGCAGGGTCTCTGCATGTACTGCGGTAAGAAGGGGCACTACGTTAGAGAATGCCCCTCAAAACCCAAGACCTCTGGTGCCAATAGATTCAAGCGCGTAGCAGTCTCTTCCCTAGTGGCAGATAAGGTACAGTCTGAGAGCCCAAGACCTGGGGAGGAGGGAGATCACGAATGGAAACTCACCTCATTATCCACTATCGGGGTAGGGGAAACTGAGTCGCATCTTGTTATAAGCATGGCGCTTGAATGCGAACACGAGATCCATCAGGTTTCGGTAATGGTAGACTCAGGTGCAACGGGCAATTTTATAGACGAAGGCTTGGTGTCCCTTCTGGCCTTACCCCGGGTTCCAAGGGAGAATCCTGAGGAAGTCTTAGCGGTGGATGGGCAGCCGTTGAAATCCGGCCAGATAACTGAAAGGACCAGTGAGGTAGGTCTATCTGTTGTGGCGCAAGGGAAGACGCATTCCGAGATTTTGACCGTAAACATCATTGCAGCCCCTCAATACGAGGTTATCTTAGGCATGCCCTGGTTGCGAAGACACAATCCCGTTGTTAATTGGAGGACCAAGGCGCTCCGTTTTGTGTCCGAGTTCTGTCAGGATCACATGTCACCCAGTCCTCCGATACACATCGCAGTGTTAGCTACCCCATACTTGGCTGCTACGGCAGTGGAAACTAACGTTCAACTCCCAGCTGAATACAGTGGTTACAGTGATGTGTTCAGCGAAGTCAGGGCGGAAACGTTACCCCCACATCGGGAGTACGATTGCCGAATTGATTTGGTGGAGGGGGCTACCATTCCAACTTGCAGAGTGTATGCACTGTCTGTACCGGAAACTGTTCATTTAAAGGAGTACATAGACCATTACCTTCGCTTGGGATTTATTAGACCTTCTCGATCCCCAGCAGCCTCTCCCATCTTCTTTATTGCAAAAGCCAATGGGGATCTAAGGGCGTGTGTGGACTATCGCGTCTTGAATAAAAACACCGTACGCAACCGTTATCCTCTCCCCCTCATCTCGGTGTTGCTCGACCAGGTGAGGGAAGCCAAGATCTATACCCGTTTGGATTTGCGGGGGGCTTACCACCTGGTCAGAGTACGCGAGGGGGACGAGTGGAAGACGGCGTTCAAGACGCGATACGGCCTCTACGAGTATTTGGTGATGCCGTTTGGGCTTTGTAATGCCCCGGCGGCTTTCCAATACTTTATTAACGACGTGCTGAAGGACTATGTGGACCGTTTTGTGGTCATGTACATAGATGACATACTGATATACTCCCATGACATCTCTTGTCATGTAGAGCACGTGGGCCGAGTGTTGGAGAGGTTGAGGGAACATCGCTTATATGTCAAATTAAGCAAATGTGAGTTTGGTGTACATGAGGTAGAGTTCTTGGGGGTGAACCTCAGTCCTAAGGGGTTGCAGATGTCGGAGCGGAAGGTCCGGGCTGTGCAGGATTGGCCAGCCCCAAGGAACGTGCGTGAAGTGCAGAGTTTCTTGGGGTTCGCCAACTACTACCGCCGGTTCATCGTGCAGTTTTCTCAAACGGCTGTCCCTATAACTAAGTTGTTGAGAAAAGGGGTACCATTTGTATGGTCCAGAGAGGCCAATGAGGCATTCACGACTTTAAAGAAGGCGTTCACTACGGCTCCGGTTTTGGCACATCCGGTAATTGAACATCCCTTTGTGGTAGAAGCCGACGCTTCAGAGGAAGCGATAGGGGCTGTCTTGTCTCAGCGTGATGCACATACTGGCTACCTCCATCCGGTAGCATTCCTGTCAAGAAAATTCAGCCCTGCGGAGGTTAACTATACTATAGCCGAAAAAGAACTTTTGGCTATCAAGCGGGCTTTTCAGGAGTGGCGGCACTATCTGTGGGGGGCGTGCCAGGCAGTAACTGTATATACCGACCACAGAAACCTTCAGTACATGACCTCAGCTAGGCATCTAAGGCAACGACAAATGCGTTGGATGCTTTTCTTTGCAGAGTACAACTTTGTGGTAACCTATAGACCTGGCATCGACAACCGGAAAGCAGACGCGCTGTCTCGACAGGTGGTGCCCGGGGAGCAACAAGAAACAGCTCCGCAAGCCATCATTCCGGCCACAAAGGTGGTGTGTGTGGTTCGTGCTGAGAAGTTCCTGGAAACGATTAGGAGTTCTAGATCTTTGGTAGCATGGGAACGATGGGCGGCGAGTAAGCCAGGAAGGGTGGTGAGGCAAGGGCTGCCTTTTCAGGGAGAGTGTCTGTACCTGCCCACGGTGGTTATGCAGAAAAGAGCTTTCGTTTGGTGTCACGTAACGCCCATGGCAGGTCACCCAGGAGTTACCAAGACAGTGCACCTGCTTCGAAGATACTTTTGGTGGAACTCATTGGTGAAAGATGCCAAACTGTGGGTGATGGAGTGTGAGGAATGTGCCAGAGCTAAGGGGGAGAACACCCGAATGAAAGGCCACCTAATGCCCATGCCCACGCCGGTTCGGCCGTGGCAGAACATAAGCTTAGACTTTATCACTCTGTTGCCCATGGATAAAGGGTGTTCAGCTATCTTGGTGGTAGTAGACAACCTAACCAAGATGGGTCATTTTCTTCCATGTAAGAACCTTCCTACGGCTAGCCAGACAGCCCAGTTACTGGCCTCTCAGGTCATCCGGCTACACGGCCTTCCCCAGGTGATAGTGTCTGACAGGGGGCCACAGTTCGTTGCCCGCTTTTGGAAAGCCTGGTGTCAGGCACTAGGAATTGAAGCAGCACTTTCAACGAGCTTTCACCCGCAAACCGACGGGCAGACTGAAAGGCTCAATCAGACACTGAAGAAATACCTGCGGTGCTATTCTAAAGAAGCACACAAATCATGGGTGGATTTGTTATGGTTGGCCGAATTGGCCTATAACAATGCATGGCATAGCTCTACTGGCATGTCACCATTAAGAGCCAATTACGGGTACGAAGCCAACACCTTGCCCATCAACATCCCTTCGGAAGTCCGCAACCAGCCCGCGGTGTTGGCTCGCTTACGTATGCTGAGGAAGGTGCATAAGGCGGTGCACACTCATGTGGTGAAGGCAAAGGAGGTGTACAAGCATTGGGAGGATAAGCACAGGAATCCCGGCCCTCAGTTCCAAGTGGGAGACAAGGTGTGGTTGTCCACCAGATACATCCGATTTAAGCTGCGAAGCATATTTCACCCCCGCTTTATTGGCCCCTATCCTATAGTGAAACAAGTCAATCCAGTGGCCTACAAATTGCGACTGTCATGCTCATTAAGGATCCATCCGGTGTTTCATGTGCACTTACTGAAGAAAGCACTAACGGCCCAGAGGAGGTGTCCCCCACCGGTGTACGGTGACGAAGGTCCCGAGTACGAAGTACGGGCCATACGTGATTCAAAGCTGCGGCGGGGGGTGCTTTGGTACTTGGTCTCCTGGAAAGGTTATTCGGTGGAGGATGACTCCTGGGAACCCTGGAGCAACGTGCACGCCCAGAGGGCCCTTGCGTCTTTTCATCGGAGGTTTCCGTCCAAACCTGGTCCTAGGAGGCGCTTGGGAGGAGGGCGTACTGTCAGGGTTTAGCCTTCGCGCCTGCCTAAAACTACATTTCCCAGGTTCACTGGGTTTCGAACTACCGTTCCCAGCAGCCCTTGCTGCAGCACCGGATATAGGGAGGCAAGGCAGTGGAGAAGACGTTCGCGATTTGTGGAAAGTAACGGGAGTGGCTGCTCTCGTTTCCGGAGTTTGAGAGACTGCAGTGTCCGAGGAGCGGGTGCAGTTCCGCTCCGCTACGAACAGGTATCGTTTTTGTTTGACTGAATCACGCGCGTGAAGCAGTCTACGAGCGGGCGATTCCGGAAGTGTTCCTGAGCTTGGTTACGGTCAGTGGAACTGAGTAAGAGTGCTGACAGAGGAGTGCTGCTTTTGGGAGCTGATTGTGTGTTTATTGTCCTTGGGAAACATTTGTGTGATGACTGCAAGTGGCGGAGTGCAAGGGGAAGGCATCCTCTGCACTACCGTCACGAAGTAAGCTCTTCTTTCGGATTACAAGTGCCAACGCGGACGGCTGTGGTTGATCACTACGCCCTACCGTGTTTGGAGGATTCTAGGTCCGGAGGGAGTTTTTTTTTGTTATGCAACCGGAGTATATCAAGTAATACACACCGAGACCGTTCTTCTTCATTTCCTCAAAAGAGCTTTGAGTTTCAATCAGGAATAGGATCCATGTTACTATTAACTTACAGGATTGAATCCATTGTGGGTCCTAGTTGTCTGTTGTCGAGGGGAGAGGGAATACCAGGAGGGTTACATCGATGTGAAGCTAGTAAACAGAGTCAATACAGGTGAACTATCGTTTATTTTAGCGAGACTTTACTGAGAGTAGTATGTAGTCAATATTCTAACCTATGTATCTTGTTTTTCAGCTTCCTTTCCCTGCTGACCCTTCCTTTCCCCTCCCAAGGGTTTTTCCCCTTTTAGGGGTTTTTTCCCTCGCCGTATCGTTCGAACACCCTGTATCAATATATCTTCAGGGTGTTTGGAAGGTCCGGAGGTGGAGCTTATTGCTGCGTCTGGATTCTGCAGATTGAGAACCTGACAATGTACAACACATGTATTCTCATTGGTCACCCCTCAAGCAGGCCTTGCTAATCCTACAAGGCAGGGTGCTGAGATATGTATGAGGGGGGACCCCTACCTGAGTAGGGCCCCTCTGCAACCCTCGTAAAACCATTGCTGGGTTGTTTGTAGTGTAACCATACCATATACTCTTAACCGCATTATAAGTATATCGCGATAGCGTGATAACTTGAGAATGGCTACACAGAACCATATTGTGTTTGGTGTCAAACATGTAGGAATCATACCCCCAGTCCAATCATGGGCATGAGGGCATGATTCCCCCCTGCTAGAGGGGCGATATGGGAAAAGCTGCAGAATTTAGACACCAATTTAAAAGTGCACACGTATCACAAAATGGATGCTACTCGCCACCCACACGACTTTGGCTGCCTGTTGCTTGGGAAAATCCCAGCCTCGGCAGCTGGACAATAGGGATCCTGTGGCAGGGAGGTGCCAGCACCTTCCCAGACAGGCTATGTGGATTGGAACTGGGTGGGTGCACCATAGGATACCTTTTAGAGTTGCACGTAGGCTGCCACAGCGCCTACATTCTGCATACACCGCCTGGAACCGGTTCAGGGGCATCCTGCCCCTCGCCCAGGCGGGAAACACACAAATGGGGGAGAGGGTGTAGCCACCTTTTCCCGCCTCAACTACCATTGGTGGACACTGATCTGGACACTCCCCTAATCTTGTGGATAAAGGTGAATAACGTGTCCCCGGAGAATCAGATTAATCTTGGACTTCACAGACTTGACCGTCGACGAGCTGCTGCCCAGCTGACTGAAGAAATCTCCCTTGGGGTAAAGGAGTTACCCCCCTGCTTGGCAGGCACCTGAAACACTGCAAGTGACCCGGTTGGAACTTCGCTGCTCCTTCGGACATCGACGACTCCTCTCAACCTTGAGGTGGGTTTCCTAGCATCCCAGAGATCAGTGAGTGTGCCCAGCAAGTCTGAGCACCGTGGACCGCGTGGGTGCCGAGATCCCCAATACCCGAGGACACCGGCCACGTCTTGCGTAGCACACGACCCTGACCAGTGGGGAAGTTGTGCTTTGGCCCAATATTGAGCCAACCCCTCAGCAGCAACTGTGCCAAAGATCAGCGCCCTAGCTCACTCCGGTGGCCCGTGGGCACCCTTTTACGCACTCCAAATTGCTGCCTTCCGCGGTCCCTTGTGTCTCGACTTGTGGGCCCTGGCGGAGGACAATCCTTACTTTTAAGAGTTCCCCTGGTTGCTCCAGGCCTGCTCTACAGTCTCCTCGAAGGAGACCTCTCACAGACCTCGCGGGTCTGCACCAGTAGCCGATTTGTTTATCTTGCGTGGGTTGCAGTTGCCAAGGCTTACTGGATCCAATCCGGACACTAACACCGCAGCGACCCTCATCCGACGTGGGACAGTCGCCCTTCAGAAGCTGGCCTTCCTTGAACCCTCCCGGAGCCCGTGGATGCAGATCCAAGCTACACCTTTTCCACTTGAAGCACCCGACATTGATGTCTCTTTTCCTTGAGCCCCTGGTCACTGTGCCGTGACCCAGACTCTGTCCCCTCTGCTTTCAGGTTCTTCTCTACAAGATCTACAACTTCAATCTTCACGGCATCATCGACGCTTTTGGCTAGCAGCAGTTTTGTATATTTTCCCATTCAAAATCAGCCCGTGACCCGACATCGAAAACGACCAATGCTCCCGGCTTCCCTGGGGCAGGTAACAGTGGTACCTCGGTACTCCCGTGGTAGTGGGCTCCTCAAAAGCTTAACTCTAAGTTTTTAACTTTGAACTCCTGCTAGAAGTGTCTTTAATCTGTTTAAATCAAACCGCGACATTCTCCATAGGCTTTAATAGAGATCCCGATAGCAGCTATTTCCACTGCACGCGCCTCCCGTGGGTCCCCTTCCTCATAACCTGTGGTGGATTCTTAAGGGGCCAGCGATCCGAAATGCCCTAGGCATTGTCTGTAGAATTGTCGTGGTTCTTATACCACTTTTTTAATATATGGTTTGGTCCCCCCCTGGGGCCCTGTGATTCCAGTGCTATTTATTGTATCTATAAATGCTTGTTTGAATTGTAACTTTACCTCTAGCCTCATAAAAAGACTTGTGGGATTCTGTTTAGAATAAATACATATATTTTATATATATACCTGTGTGGACTACTCTTTCATTTGGTCATTCAAGAGGTTATCTATGGTAAAACAATAAGCTTAACACTCCTTCAAGACTTAGCCTGAAGGCTGCTCTCCACAGCTACCACTAGGATAGCTTTCTTTAAAGGTTGTCTTTTAAACCTATCACCTTAAGAGTCGAATTGGACTGGTGCAAGGTGGCCACTATAACTAGTGACCAGCATATGCCAGGCCAACTTCTCACATTAGTGGCAGCGGTGGGATTCAAGCTTGCCATTGTTTTACCAGATAACAAATTGAATTTCTAAAGTGAAAGCCACTTGGTACTAAAGGTACATATAAATTCAAGCTTAGAATATAATAAGTTCTACTGAACTTATTATATTCTGAGTTGTGTGTAGAGGGTTTAGCACACCTTGACTACAACTCAAGAAAGGGTTCAGTAGGCACACCTAGTGTAGGTAGATACACCAGTACCACTACACTAGAAATGTCTTTAAGTTCAGGTGCCCATAAGGCTCTGGAAGGACCCCAGAGGGTCCCAGTCGACAAATATGATCATCTCTCCTTTGCTGAGCTTAGGGAGATGTGCACCACTAGGCAACTTAAGAAAAACAAAGGTGCCAATCCTCAACGTCTCAGGGAAATCCTGCTCATAGCAGACTTTAAGCAGACTTTAATGTCTGATGGGGTAGATGGGTTGGGTGGGCATCCCCCAGAAGAGGACACCCCTGGGGTGGACTCTGATGAGGACCAGGAAGAGGAAGATGAACTTGACCTGGAAGGACAAAACCATTCACAACATGGAGGTGATGGCCCAAGAGGCACTCTCTCCATCCCTAAAGGGAGAATGGTGGATCCAAACAGAAGGAACAGATCCCCCTCAGTGGGGTCCAACCATTCTGAGAGATCCAAAGGAATCTCTGCCTCTTCTCAGAGAAGAGAATCCTCCCAAGAGAGGAAATGCAGACGGATCCAGTTTGAGCAGGCTAAACTACAGCTCAGGAGAGAACAGTTAGCATTGGACAGGGAATCCCTGGAGCTTCAGAAAGCTTCAAGAAAGTGGGGTCTAGAGACCCCTGGTGGCAGTAATACCCCTAGAGTTAGAGAGAAAGCTCCTGACAATAGGAACCTACATAAGATTGTTGTCAAGAATTCCTGTTATGCGAGGGGAGGAAAACGGTAACCAGCGAAAACGGACTACATCTCCCAGGATGCTTAGCGGTTGAGAGGTTATGTAAACAGGAGAGCTGTTACATAACTCAAGGAAAACACGCCCTTATGTAAACAGGAGAGCTGTTACATAACTCAAGGAAAACACGCCCTTATGTAAACAGGAGAGCTGTTACATAACTCAAGGAAAACACGCCCTTATGTAAACAGGAGAGCTGTTACATAACTCAAGGAAAACACGCCCTATAAAGGGAGGAACCGGGAGGTACAACGCTGTCGGATATTGTGTTTACACCGACGTACCTGCTTAGTGAAGAGCAGTGTTCCGGAGTGGTGCTCCAGTAAGGTAAGAACGGAGGTAGGTCGAGTCGTTACTCCCTGGGCCGTGTCTTGCCCCATCGTCACCTGTGAAGGACCCGGAGGCTCTACCGGATAACCATAGAGCTTCGCTTTTTGACTCGGCTGAGTCAAAGCGCAGTGGCGCTTTTGCTGGTTGGAGTCGTAACTCCCAGCCCGACCAGAGATACAGGGACTGCCAGCTGTAACGCACACCAGGAGGTGTTTGCCGCGTTACAGACTCGGAAGTCCACAGGATCGATCGAGCGGCTGCTCTCGGTTCAGTCTTCTTTGCGTGTGATTGGGGTATCGGTGACGCATCACCAGGAGGTGACTCCGCGTCCCGGTGCAGTCTGAGGAAGAGGTTGAGCGGCTGCTCCCTTCAGGTAGAGACCCCGGCTGGGTGTTTCCCTGACTCCTCGATTCTCCCCAACACTCTTCGTGCCCCTCACAGCCTACCGATTGGCATTGTCGGCCATTTCATTTCTGCCCTCTGTTGGCATACGCCGGGATCGGCGTATATGCAGAGGACGGCTAGGACCATCCGTGCTGTGGGCTGGTAACGTACTTAGCCTGGAGGATTCCAGTGACTATAACCTTTGTTTATTCCTTGCATTATTTTTGCCTTCATTAAAATAACTAAACCTTCACAAGTGGTTGCGTTCTCATTATCGTGTCTGTTAAACGATCCTGAGACGTTCAGGGCGTTACAATTGTGCCCCCCTATCAGTCAGGGGATGATATCCACAAATGGATCACTGCACTGGAGAGGGCCTGTATAGTTCGGAGGGTCCCAGTAGAGCAGTGGGCAGCAATCTTATGGCTATCCTTTGCAGACAAAGGTAGAGACAAGCACCTCTCTGTAAGAGAAGAGGATGCAGATGATTATTATATCTTGAGAGATGCTTTGATAGATGGGTTTGGCTTAACCACTGATCAGTATAGACTAAAGTTCAGAGACACCCAGAAAGCACAGAATCAAGATTGGGTAGACTTTGTGGATTGTGCTACCAAGGCACTGGAAGGTTGGTTAACTGGCAGTAAAGTAAATGATTACCAAGGATTGTATAATCTCATAATGAGGGAGCAGATCCTTAATAATTGTCAGAATCAGCTCTTACATCAGCACCTGGTGGACTCAGATCTGACCTCTCCCCAAGAATTGGGAAAGAAGGCAAATGGGTCAGAACCAGGATTAAGCAGAAGGTCCAGCCCTTGGGGGGTGCAACTAAAAAGGAAGACGCCAAGAACTCTGAAAAGGGTGGGGAAAAGGGAAAAGACCAGCAGTCTTCAACAGGCCCCAAAAAATCAGCATCTGATAATACCCAAGCTACTAAAGCTAAACAACCAAGGAAGCCATGGTGTAAAGTCTGTAAACAGAAAACCCATTGGACTTCAGATTGTAATAAGGCCAAAGACTCCACAAGTACCACACCTGCCCCTAAGGCACCTGTTCCCCCTAGTCCAGCTATAGGTGGTGGTACACAGGACAAGGGCATAGTAGGGTTGACCCTGGGATCTGGAGAGGCTTCTGGCCTAGTCAGAACTCCCACTCAGGCTGTCTTAGTTTGTGATGGGGACTTGTACCTGTTTGTGAGCCCCAGTGGTCTGGGCAAATACAAGCAACAGCCTAAATTAAATGGAAGGGAGTCATTAGCTTATAGGGACACAGGAGCCAGTGTCACCATGGTGACTAAGGACCTTGTGGACCCTAGCCAGATCATACTTGGGGAAACTTACCAAGTGACCAATGCAAGCAACGTTAGTACTAACCATGCTCTAGCAGTTGTAAACTTCTCCTGGGGAGGGGTAACTGGCCTGAAGAAGGTTGTGGTGAGTGCAGACCTACCTGTTGAATGTTTGCTAGGGAATTATTTGGAATCCTCAGCATGGGTTGAGGTGGAGCTAAGTACCCATGCAGCAATGTTGGGTATACCAGCAGAAGTATTTGCCCTGACAAGGTCAAAAGCAAAGCTGACAGGAACTGAACAGGCCTTGGATCCTGGAAGAATGGACCAAGGACCTTCCAAGAAGAGGAGTAGCAGGGGTAAGGCAGAGCCTTTCCCCCAGGAAGAGTCTGTAGAGACTCTTTTAGCAGAAGAGGATCTAGCTCCTGAAGAAGGAACTGCCCCAGATGAACTGGAACCTGATCAGGTTGAGTTCTTGGGGGCAGGGGGACCTTCTAGGGCAGACTTGAGCCTGGAGCAGCAGAGCTGCCCCACTCTTGAACCCCTCAGACAGCAAGCTGCTGCTGAGGCTGCAGGGAATGCCAGTGGGACCTATACGATTTATTGGGGTGATGGGCTCCTATACTCTGAGGGTCGAAACCCCAAGCCTGGTGCAGCCAGGAGGTTGGTCATACCTCAGAAGTTTAGGGGCTTCCTACTCACACTGGCCCATGATATTCCCTTAGCAGGACACCTAGGCCAAAACAAGACTTGGGACAGAATTGTCCCTCACTTTCATTGGCCACAGATGAGTGAGGACTGCAAGAGCTTTTGCAGCTCTTGCATTACCTGTCAAGCCAGTGGCAAGGCAGGCACGTCCACAAAGGTCCCCCTGATACCATTACCAGTGGTGGGGGTGCCCTTTGAACGGGTGGGGATTGATATAGTTGGTCCCCTAGACCCACCAACAGCATCTGGGCACAGGTTCATTCTGGTGGTAGTGGATCATGCCACCAGATACCCAGAAGCTATTCCACTTAGGACCATCACAGCACCTGTGGTGGCAAGGGCCCTCCTGGGAATCTTTTCCAGGGTGGGTTTTCCTAAGGAGGTATTGTCTGACAGAGGTACACACTTTATGAGTAGCTACCTCAAGGCAATGTGGAAGGAGTGTGGTGTCAACTATAGGTTCACCACCCCTTACCACCCACAATGCAATGGTCTTGTTGAGAGATTCAACAAGACCTTAAAGGGTATGATTAAAGGGCTTCCAGAATAGCTTAGGCGAAAATGGGATGTTCTTCTGCCCTGTCTTCTCTTTGCATACAGGGAGGTGCCACAAAAGGGGGTTGGTTATAGCCCCTTTGAACTTTTGTTTTGCCATCCTGTTAGAGGGCCACTCTGTCTCGTGAAGGAGGGATGGGAGCAACCTCTCAAACCCCCTAAGCAGGATATTGTGGACTATGTACTTGGTCTCCGCTCCCGGATGGCTGAGTACATGAAGAAGGCAACTAAAATCCTGGAGGCAAGTCAGGAATTACATTAAGCCTGGCATGACCAAAAGGCTGTACTGGTGGTGTACCAGCCAGGACAGAAAGTATGGGTGCCGGAGCCAGTGGCCCCAGCAGCTCTCCAAGATAAATGGAGTGGACCCCATACCATTTTAGAAAAGAAGGGAGAGGTCACCTATTTGGTGGACATTGGCACTCCCAGAAGTCCCCACAGGGTACTTCATGTTAATAGACTGAAAGCATATGTGGACAGGGCTGACATGGGCTTGCTCATGGCAACAGATGAGGGACAGGAGGAAGAGAGTGACCCTCTCCCAGACCTGCTCTCTCACAACCCTGACGATGGGTCAGTTGATGGAGTAGCCTTGGCAGGCAGCCTCACTGACCAGCAGCAAGCAGACTGTAGACAAGTTCTTCAGTCTTACAGACATATGTTTTCTCTGACTCCAAGTCAGACCCCCTGGTGCACTCATGAAGTAGACACTGGGGACAGTCTGCCTGTCAAGAATAAAATCTACAGGCAACCTGACCATGTCAGGGACTGCATAAGGACAGACGTCCAAAAGATGTTGGAATTATGAGTGATTGAGCCCTCAGAGAGCCCTTGGGCTAGCCCAGTAGTCCTTGTACCAAAACCTCACACCCAGGATGGTAAGAGAGAGATGAGGTTCTGTGTTGACTACAGGGGACTCAATGCAGTCACTAAGACTGATGCTCACCCAATTCCCAGAGCAGATGAGCTCATAGATAGATTGGCCTCAGCCAAATATCTGAGCACATTTGATCTGACAGCGGGCTACTGGCAGATAAGGTTAGCTAAGTCTGCAAAAGCCAAAACTGCATTTTCTACCCCTGGTGGGCATTATCAATTTATTGTGATGCCCTTTGGTTTGAAAAATGCACCTGCCACTTTTCAAAGGTTGGTGAACCAAGTCCTCTCAGGCCTGGAAGACTTTAGTGCAGCATATCTAGATGATATTGCTGTCTTCAGCTCCACCTGGGAGGATCACCTGATCCACCTTAGGAAAGTTTTGGAAGCCCTGCAAAAGGCTGGGCTCACTATCAAGGCTACTAAGTGCCAGATAGGGCAGAGTCAGGTTGTGTACCTGGGTCACCTTGTAGGTGGAGGCCAGGTTCAACCACTTCAGAGCAAAATCCAGACCATCATGGACTGGGTTGCTCCAACCACCCAGACTCAGGTCTGAGCTTTCTTGGGCCTGACTGGTTATTATAGAAGGTTTGTAAAGGGATATGGATCCATTGTGACCCCCTTGAATGACCTAACCTCCTAGAGGATGCCCAAAAAGGTTCAGTGGACTGTCAGCTGTCAGAAAGCTTTTGATGACCTAAAACAGGCTATGTGCTCTGCTCCAATGCTCCAAAGCCCCAACTACTCCAAAGAATTCATAGTTCAAACTGATGCTTCTGAGGTTGGGGTAGGTGCTGTATTATCACAACTGAATGAAGAGGGCCAGGATCAACCAGTAGCTTTTATTAGCAGAAGGTTGACCCCCAGAGAGAAACGTTGGTCAGCTATAGAGAGGGAGTCCTTTGCTGTGGCCTGGGCCTTGAAGAAGCTGAGGCCATACTTGTTTGGTACTCACTTCCTTTTCAAACAGACTAGCCCCTCCTATGGCTAAAACAGATGAAGGGTGAAAACCCCCAAACTACTCAGGTGGTCCATTTCCCTACAGGGTATGGACTTTACAGTGGAACAAAGACCTGGGAGCAACCATGCCAATGCAGATAGCCTCTCCGGATATTTCCACTTAGAACATGAAGACTCAACTGGTCAAGGTTAGTTTAATGTCCCTGCGTTGGGGGGGAGGGGGGTTATGTAGGAGAGTGGCATCGACTGCATAGTTGCCCCCAACGTTTTGCTGATGTTTTCACTGTTTTATGACTCTAGCCAGGCTATGGCCCTGCTATCCAGGACCCCAGCCTATCTGCTTCTTCTCTAAACTGATGTGAGTACCCTAGGTACAACCCAATTGGATACTGAGGATACCCTGTCAGCCCTTGTAGATGGTACCCTAGGTACCCAGGGCATGGGTCCCCCAGAGGCCTACCGGGGCTGCAGCACTTATTGTGCCACCCTGGGACAGCCATATCAAATGACACCACCAGACCACTACTGTAGTCTGTGTAAGGTGGTGCTTGCACCCCCTTACAAGGATACAGGTACCCTGTATCCCACCTATGTACAACACATGTATTCTCATTGGTCACCCCTCAAGCAGGCCTTGCTAATCCTACAAGGCAGGGTGCTGAGATATGTGTGAGGGGGGGGCCCTACCTGGAGTAGGGCCCCTCTGCAACCCTCGTAAATCCATTGCTGGGTTGTTTGTAGTGTAGCCATACCATATACTCTTAACCGCATTATAAGAAAATCGCGATAGCGTGATAACTTGAGAATGGCTACACAGAACCATATCGTGTTTGGTGTCAAACATGTAGGAATCATACCCCCAGTCCAGTCATGGGCATGATTCCCCCCTGCTAGAGGGGCGCTATAGGAAAATCGGCAGAATTTAGACACCAATTTAAAAGTGCACACGTATCACATAATGGATGCTACTCGCCACCCACACGACTCCGGCTGCCTGTTGCTGGGGAAAATCTCAGCCTCGGCAGCTGGACAATAGGGATCCTGTTGCAGGGAGGTGCCAGCACCTTCCCAGACAGGCTATGTGGATTGGAACTGGGTGGGTGCACCATAGGATACCTTTCAGAGTTGCACGTAGGCTGCCACAGCGCCTACATTCTGCATACACCGCCTGGAACCGGTTCAGGGGCATCCTGCCGCTCGCCCAGGCGGGAAACACACAAAGGGGAGAGGGTGTAGCCACCCTTTCCCGCCTCAACTACCATTGGTGGACACTGATCTGGACACTCCCCTAATCTTGTGGATAAAGGTGAATAACGTGTCCCCGGAGAATCAGATTAATCTTGGACTTCACAGACTTCACCTTCGATGAGCTGCTGCCCAGCTGACTGAAGAAATCTCCCTTGGGGTAAAGGAGTTACCCCCCTGCTTGGCAGGCACCTGAAACACTGCAAGTGTCCCGGTTGGAACTTCGCTGCTCCTTCGGACATCAACGACTCCTCTCAACCTTGAGGTGAGTTTCCTAGCATCCCAGAGGCCAGTTAGCGTGCCCAGCAAGTCTGAGCACCGTGGACAGCGTGGGTGCCGAGATCCCCGATACCCCAGGACACCGGCCACCTCTTGCGTAGCACACAACCCTGACCAGTGGGGAGGTTGTGCTTTTGCCCAATATTGAGCCAACCTCTCAGCAGCAACTGTGCCAAAGATCAGCGCCCTAGCTCACTCCGGTGGCCCGTGGGCACCCTTTGTCAGGGTTGAGCAAGGCAATTCCCATGGCGCCCCCAAGTCAGGCTTACTGGTTGAAGTTGTGCATAGAAGCAATCAATTTAAACCTCGCAGTGTAATGGCTTTGCGAGTAATTACCTGGTTGTTCAGTAACCTATTAAATTCCCTTCTACGGAAATCCAAGATGGCCGTCAACCACACCAGCCAAGAGTTGTCGGTTTGCCGCTCTAGTGTTTGGCCAGATAATCCGGCGCAGCGGAGTTCGCGCGCTCTCGCGCAGAGTACTCCGCACTTCAACTGATTTTCTGAGGGGAACGGTCGCAGTTCAAATTCGCTACCGTTTTTCTTCAGAGCTTGGAAGTTCCGGTTTCTTAAATTCTGTTTCCTGAAGAAGTTTTCCGAGTTCGAGTACAGAGAAGTTACAGTAGGCTGAGTTCAAGTACAGAGTGTCACAGTAGGTACACTGTGACGGCAGGTCAGTCAACTCACAGAATTTTCCACAGAAGAAGACACAGCCTTTTAGTATCTGAAGCGTCTAGTAAGAAGTAAAAGAGCCAGCGCATCACTTAGAGAGTTCGAGGAAATAAACTATTTGTAGAACTTATGGACATTTGAAGCAAAGAGTTTGGAAATACAACGTAGCACTGGGGTTTTGAGCCAGAGTGGATTAATGGATAAAATTTGCAGCGTATAACCTGATACAGTGACAGAAAGATTCCAACAGTAGATATAGTTATATATAAATACCAACCATATACTTACCATATACCGTATACTTACCAACATATACGTAAACTTACCAACATATACCAACCATATACCGTATACTTACCAACAATCTAAAGGAACTACCTAATATTGCTCCAGCAATTAAAGAAAGAATACGTCAATATGAGATGACATAGTAAATAACTAGGTCGCTGTGGCAGGTAATAGAGCAGGAATTGACTGCTTCGATGACTCAACTCAGTCAGAGGTTTACATAGTCATTTTTCTATTCACAGAATTCAATAGAGAGAGCAACATAAAGATGAACACATAGAATTCCTGCCCATATATAGACCATACAAGAGAGAGGCAAGCCAATAAGGAAGGACAGGTATTAATGAAGGGTACTGGATATAGTGGGAAGTGTAGGCAATGATTGTTGTTATATAATCTTCCATTCTTTCCAGGAGATACGTGAGTCAAGCAAGAGTCTGGTCCTACCGAAGAGCAGCAGTGGCAGTCTTTGGCAGTCTCTCTTTCTCATTCCAATTCCCCTTTCCCCCTCTTTGCTAGTTGTGAACTTAGTTTGCGGTAGTGGAGTTGGGGATCGGGGAGCATTCGTCTGCTCCTGCGGAATTCCACGGTTCTGGATCAGGTACTTGACACCCTTTTACGCACTCCAAATTGCTGCCTTCCGCGGTCCCTTGTCTCTCAACTTGTGGGCCCTGGCGGAGGACAATCCTTACTTTTAAGAGTTCCCCTGGTTGCTCCAGGCCTGCTCTACAGTCTCCTCGAAGGAGACCTCTCACAGACCTTGCGGGTCTGCACCAGTAGCTGATTTGTTCATCTTGCGTGGGTTGCGGTTGCCAAGGCTTAGTGGATCCAATCCGGACACTAACACCGCAGCAACCCTCATCCTATGTGGGATAGTCGCCCTCCCGAAGCTGGCCTTCCTTGAAGCCTCCCGGGCCCGTGGCTGCAGATCCAAGCTACACCTTTTCCACTTGAAGCACCCGACATTGAAGGGCTCTTTTCCTTGAGCCCCCTGGTCACTGTGCCGTGACCCAGACTCTGTCCCCTCTGCTTTCAGGTTCTTCTCTACAAGATCTACAACTTCAATCTTCACGGCATCATCGACGCTTTTGGCTAGCAGCAGTTTTGTACATTTTCCCATTGAAAATCAGCCCGCGACCCGACATCGAAAACGACCTATGCACCCGGCTTCCCTGGGGCAGGTAACAGTGGTACCTCGGTACTCCCGTGGTAGTGGGCTCCTCAAAAGCTTAACTCTAAGTTTTTAACTTTGAACTCCTGCTAGAAGTGTCTTTAATCTGTTTAAATCAAACCGCGACATTCTCCATAGGCTTTAATAGAGATCCCGATAGCAGCTATTTCCACTGCACGCGCCTCCCGTTGGTCCCCTTCCTCATAACCTGTGGTGGATTCTTAAGGGGCCAGCGATCCTAAATGCCCTAGGCATTGTCTGTCGAATTGTCGTGGTTCTTATACCACTTTTTTAATATATGGTTTGGTCCCCCCCCGGGGCCCTGTGATTCCAGTGCTATTTATTGTATCTATAAATGCTTGTTTGAATTGTAACTTTACCTCTAGCCTCATAAAGAGACTTGTGGGATTCTGTTTAGAATAAATACGGACACTAACACCGCAGCGACCCTCATCCGACGTGGGACAGTCGCCCTCCAGAAGCTGGCCTTCCTTGAAGCTTCCCGGAGCCCGTGGCTGCAGATCCAAGCTACACCTTTTCCACTTGAAGCACCCGACATTGAAGGGCTCTTTTCCTTGAGCCCCCTGGTCACTGTGCCGTGACCCAGACTCTGTCCCCTCTGCTTTCAGGTTCTTCTCTACAAGATCTACAACTTCAATCTTCACGGCATCATCGACGCTTTTGGCTAGCAGCAGTTTTGTACATTTTCCCATTGAAAATCAGCCCGCGACCCGACATCGAAAACGACCTATGCACCCAGCTTCCCTGGGGCAGGTAACAGTGGTACCTCGGTACTCCCGTGGTAGTGGGCTCCTCAAAAGCTTAACTCTAAGTTTTTAACTTTAAACTCCTGCTAGAAGTGTCTTTAATCTGTTTGAATCAAACCGCGACATTCTCCATAGGCTTTAATAGAGATCCCGATAGCAGCTATTTCCACTGCACGCGCTCCCGTGGGTCCCCTTCCTCATAATCTGGGGTGGATTCTTAAGGGGCCAGCGATCCTAAATGCCCTAGGCATTGTCTGTAGAATTGTTGTGGTTCTTATACCACTTTTTTAATATATGGTTTGGTCCCCCCCGGGGCCCTGTGATTCCAGTGCTATTTATTGTATCTATAAATGCTTGTTTGAATTGTAACTTTACCTCTAATCTCATAAAGAGACTTGTGGGATTCTGTTTAGAATAAATACATATATTTTATATATATACCTGTGTGGACTACTCTTTCATTTGGTCATTCAAGAGGTTATCTATGGTAAAACAATAAGCTTAACACTCCTTCAAGACTTACCCTGAAGGCTGCTCTCCACAGCTACCACTAGGATAGCTTTCTTTAAAGGTTGTCTTTTAAACCTATCACCTTAAGAGTCGAATTGGACTGGTGCAAGGTGGCCACTATAACTAGTGACCAGCATATGACAGGCAAACTTCTCACAATGTCATATTTACCTTTTTGGACTCGGCTGCGTCCAGTCCCCCGATTCCGTTTGTTTAGAATATTCGTGTCGCGCTGTTCCACGAGTGTCAGTTGGTGTTTGGCTGGCGAAGGTGGAACACGCTCGCATGTCGCACTGAGGAACTGCCTTGTTCGTTAATAAACATCTGTTCCTGAAGCCTTCGGTGTCCGGTGTCATTACAACATTTCTTGGTGACGATCGCCAGCCATATGTAGTGACACCAGAGCGGCAGGGAGCGTGGATGGTGGACGTGTTCGGCCGCCCTTAAAATTCAGAAGGGGGAGCTGTCTGCCGGGCTGTGAGCGCTCAAGTCGGAGCGCATTAAGTCATCTGTCAGAAGTGTTGTTCACATAGTTGCAGGGAAAAGATTTCACCTTCAAGGAGACATAAACGCCGAAAGATTGAAGTAAGCACAGGCAGCGGTTTTTCTGTGTGGCTTATCTGAAACTCGATGACAGCGAATTTTGAGGAAAATTAATTTCCTGTGAGGAGAGAGAGACATTTATTTGCGTTGTGAACTGTGTCAGATGGAGAGTGGAAAAGAAAGGGAACAGTTTCTAATTAACGCGCTGACAGGAAGACGTTTGGTAAGGAAATCCTTACCCAGAGTTTGAGGCATCTTTACATTTGCGAGGCAAACTGTGGCTGAGTGCGACAGAATCTCTTCAGGAAAATCGTGGAGGCGCGCGTTGACAGTAACGCGCATGTGTGTGTGTGTATGAGCAGCTGTGTGAGGTGGATTTGATGGCAAGGACCAGCTGAAGGTCACACACACGTTCTACGGTTAGCACTGTGTATGGCGACAGTCTTCGGATTACTTAAGTCAAAAAGTGACAGCGCATTGATTAGCTGTCTGGATTCTGTTGGCATACGTAGACGAAGTAAGTTTCGGTCGCTGAGGAAAGAGAATCAGAAGGAGTGAGCCCCCCTTGTGGCTGCTGTGCGCATTACATACAAACTCGTATTTAGATAATAGTTGTTTTGTAGGTAACCAGTATAATAGAATCAACATGGCAGCTTCTTCAATAGTAATTCCGCCATCATTCATGGCCCAACCAGGACAACCTTCAATGCCTTGGGAGGAATGGATCGACCTGTTCGAAAATTACATCGTAGCTGTAGACGGCGTCGAGTTCTCTCCAGAGAGGAAAAAAGTGCTCCTAAAGGGTACCATAGGGAAGGAAGCACATCGCATCTTTAAATATTTACCACAGATGTTGGGTAATAACAATCAACCGGTGGAGGATGTGTTCTTGGAAGCAAAACAACACCTGGCGAAACGGTTTACTAAAGAGGAGAACGTCATGCTCTCAAGGTACCAGTTCTATACCAAGCCACAGAAGCAAGAGGAGACTATGGAGGAGTTTGTGTCAGCATTGAGAGAGTTGTCCATTAAGTGCAACTTTGGGCAAATGACAGAGGAACTTATTTGCGACCAATTCATTGTGCAGTGTCACAGCAGAAAAGCACAAGAGAGGTTGTGGGCAGCTAAAAACCCAACATTAAAAGATGCGCTGTCAATTGCAAAAGTGGTTGAAGAGTCTGATAGGTGTATTTTGGATATGAGCAAAAATGAATGCCATAACGGAGGAAGTCGCAGCTATTGGGCGGAAGGATCAGCCAATAAAGACAACGACAAATAAAACTAACGAGAAAATACAAAAGGGCAAGAAGCAAAAAGGTTGTACAAGATGTGGCAGTTTAGTAAACACAAGTGACTCTAAGTGGTGTTTCGCAAGCAAACAAGACTGCATCAAGTGCGGGCGCAGAGAGCACTATGCTAGGATGTGCAAGACGACAGAACGATCAAGGGTTGCTGAAGATCCAAGTTTAGATGGAGATGAAGATGAACGTGTATTGATGGTCCTACTTGGCAACGGCAGCGAAGGAAAAAGAAAACGCCCCAAAGCCGAATTCGACATTAAAGGAAAGCAAGTAGAACTGATGGTGGATTGTGGGTTTTTGTACACCATTGTGCCTAAATGGATGTGGAAAAAGTTGTGGCTCGAAGTCAACCTGGAACCTAGGGACACTGATCCTAGAGGATACCAAGGAGAGAGGATTGACGTTCTTGGCTTCCTCACTGCATCCATTATGTTTAAGTCAAGATGTATTGTTGGCAAAGTCTATGTTGCGTAGGATGGTCCTCCTATTCTCGGGTGGGGACATCAATTTGACTTGCACATAATCATAGATCTGCACTTGGAGGGGCAAGTACTGAGCTTGTCAGATATGTCTACAGATGAGGTCTTGAGAGAAATGGAATGTGTTTTCACTAAGGGTCTTGGTAAACTTAAGGGGTACACTCACAGAATTGTTTTGAAGAAAGGTACTACCCCTGTCAAGCACAAACTGAGAAGGGTGCCTATTGTAGTGCGGGAGGAGGTGAAACAATTGTTAGTTCAAATGCTTAAAGATGGTGTTATTGAACCGGAGGAAGCCACCAAATGGGTCTCTCCAGTGGTTATCAGTAAAAAAAGGTGATGGGAAGTTGAGGTTGTGTGTGGACTTGCGCAGTCTAAACCAGCATATCGTAACTGACACTTTTCCCCTTCCCAACATTAATGAATTGTTATTATTGATCGGAGGTGGTAAGTACTTTTCAAAACTAGATTTGAAGAGTGCTTACCAACAGATCAAACTTGATGAGGAGAGCAAAAATCTCACGTCTTTTATCACCCTGGAGGTAACCTTTCGGTTCAGGAGACTGCCATTTGGGCTGTCTTCCTGTCAAGAATTCCTGTCATGCGAGGGGAGGAAAACGGTAACCAGCAAAAACGGACTACATCTCCCAGGATGCTTAGCGGTTGAGAGGTTATGTAAACAGGAGAGCTGTTACATAACTCAAGGAAAACACGCCCTTATGTAAACAGGAGAGCTGTTACATAACTCAAGGAACACACGCCCTTATGTAAACAGGAGAGCTGTTACATAACTCAAGGAAAACACGCCCTTATGTAAACAGGAGAGCTGTTACATAACTCAAGGAAAACACGCCCTATAAAGGGAGGAACCGGGAGGTACAACGCTGTCGGATATTGTGTTTACACCGACGTACCTGCTTAGTGAAGAGCAGTGTTCCGGAGTGGTGCTCCAGTAAGGCAAGAACGGAGGTAGGTCGAGTCGTTACTCCCTGGGCCGTGTCTTGCCCCATCGTCACCTGTGAAGGACCTGGAAGCTCTACCGGATAACCATTGAGCTTCGCTTTTTGACTCGGCTGAGTCAAAGCGCAGTGGCGCTTTTGCTGGTTGGAGTCGTAACTCCCAGCCCGACCAGAGATACAGGGACTGCCAGCTGTAACGCACACCAGGAGGTGTTTGCCGCGTTACAGACTCGGAAGTCCACGGGATCGATCGAGCGGCTGCTCTCGGTTCAGTCTTCTTTGCTTGTGATTGGGGTAGCGGTGACGCATCACCAGGAGGTGACTCCGCGTCCCGGTGCAGTCTGAGGAAGAGGTTGAGCGGCTGCTCCCTTCAGGTAGAGACCCCGGCTGGGTGTTTCCCTGACTCCTCGATTCTCCCCAACACTCTTCGTGCCCCTCGCAGCCTACCGATTGGCATTGTCGGCCATTTCATTTCTGCCCTCTGTTGGCATACGCCGGGATCGGCGTATATGCAGAGGACGGTTAGGACCATCCGTGCTGTGGGCTGGTAACGTACTTAGCCTGGAGGATTCCAGTGACTATAACCTTTGTTTATTCCTTGTATTATTTTTGCCTTCATTAAAATAACTAAACCTTCACAAGTGGTTGCGTTCTCATTATCGTGTCTGTTAAACGATCCTGAGACGTTCAGGGCGTTACACTTCCGCAGCTAGCGTATTTCAATGTATCATGACAGAAGTGTTGCAGGGTGTCGAAAAAGTTAAATGTTTCTAGGAAGACATCCTCGTGTTCAGGGAGTCAATTGATCAACACAACAAATGTCTGAAAGAGGTCTTGGGTAGGTTGAGGGAGGCAGGCCTAACCCTAAGAAAAGAAAAATGTACGTTTTTGGTGGAAGAGATAGAGTACCTGGGTCATACCATCTCTAGGAACGGAGTTCGACCAAAAGTTGACTTTATTGAAGCAATACGTGATGCACCTGTTCCGAATGACAAAGACAAACAGTTCCTTTATGGGCTTAATTGAGTATTATGCAAAATGTTTAAATTTGTTTGCCACTAAGACTGAGGCCCTTAGAGCATTGTTAAAGAAGGGGTGTTCTTTTTCTTGGGGGGAGGAGCAGCAGGTTGCTTTTGAGCAAATCAAAAAAAACATTTGTGAAGCAGGTGTCTTGGCACCGTTCAACACCAAACTCACTACTTTTCTCACTGTAGATGCCAGTGCTTGTGGGCTGGGGGCTGTCTTGTCCCAAAACTTTAAGGGGCGGGAGAGAACAGTTGCATTCACATCAAGAACTTTGACAGAGAGTGAGTGTAAATATTCAGTAATAAAGCGGGAAGCTCTGGCTGCCGCATGGTTAGTGGAACATTTCAGGACTTTCTTGTGGGGTATTGCAGTCTGCAGCCGTACGGACCACAAGCCTTTAGTCAAAGTGCTGAGCCCAGGCGGTGCTGGAAAAGGGTCAGCAAGGTTAGCCAGACTGGCATCGTGCCTGGTACAAGGTGACTCACATACCTGGATGGAGAAACACACAAGCAGACTGTCTGTCCTGATTGTCTTTATGCAATGGTATTAGCGTGACTGAAAGCATTGTTTGGGAGCAGGAAGGAGCTGTGGCATCCTTGGGTGACGTAGCAGAATGTGTTGGAGGAGCGGTAACTGCGGAGGAGTGGAAGTTGGGTATGGAGCAAGATTCCACTTTTAAGGAGGTGGAGCGCATATTGATCAAGGGATGTAGAAGGGAAAGTACGGTGGGGTCCACTGTAAAAAATATTTGTGAAAATATTGGACGTGTTCAGCATGAGTGAGTCCAAAGTACTTATGAGGGACGACAAATTTGTACCACCATGTGCTGTCAGACGCAAGATAATAGGATTTGCTCACGAGGGCCATCTAGGCCAAATGTTGACCAAGAAACGTTGACGAAGAAATGTGTGAGAGAAAACTTCTGGTGGCCCTGTATGGATGAGGAAATCAATGAATGGGTGGTAAATTGTGAGGTGTGTGTCCAGAGCGAGAAGAGGCTCAAGACGGGTCCCAAGACCAACATTGGCTTTGAAGATCCAGGATTTTCATGAAGCACTGTTTACTTGGACTTCATAGGACCTATGCACGGCATAGATGAAAACCTTAAGAATGCGTTGGTTATGGTAGATGGGCACTCTTAGTGGCTCATCGTGCATTTCATGTCTGAGGTCACCACTCAGAGTACCATAGAAAAACTTAAAATGATCTTCCAAGGAGGGTCTTCCATGTGTCCTGGTCACGGATAATGGGACCCAACTGGTATCGAAAGAAATGAGAAATGTTCTCGACAAGTGTGGCATTACACACCATCGCACCAGTTTGTACAATCCACAGGCCAATGGGATGGTTGAGCGGGCCAATCGCCTGGTTAAAGGTACCATTTCCATGGCAGTCCACAGCCAGAAGAATGTGAGAAACATGGTGAATGAAATGGGGTGGGCGCTTCGTACGACTGTGCACAGTATAATTGGGGTTTCCCCTTTTGAGAAGATGCGTGGGCGGAAACCCGATACTAAACTTGTACCTGCATGGCTGATTTCACCCAGTTCACCCGTAGAGAGAGACACTGACCATAGCGCAAGAGCATCAGGTATCTGTATCGGTGACTTAGTTAAAATCAGACATGGCAGTACAGTCTGTGGCCTGTCAAAGTTTTTGGTGCCAATCAAGGTAAAACAAGTATTCCAGAACTATGTTGTCGTTGAGAATGGAAGCAAGTGGAACAAGCGTAAGGTCGCAAAGGAAGGGAGAATGCACAAAAAGTAGATGTGGTAATGTAAAAAGTTCTGACAATAGTGATAACGAGTTTTGGCTTTTGATTGATGTCGGAATTGAAGCCAATGGAGGGGGTGGAGGAGGACGAGGGCGTTTCTCTTGCGATGCCCACAACTTATTACCTGCTATCTCTTCTTCATCTGCAGGGCCTGAGTTCCCACGCCCCTGCCGTGACCACAGACCGCCTAGTTATTTGGCAGATTGTACTTACATGATTTCCTTTTCACCTCCTAAACCTGTTCCTGTTTTCCTTTCCTTCTCTCCTCTTCTAGGGTGAAGGGAGGGGGGTGTAGTGATGTCATATTTACCTTTTTGGACTCGGCTGCGTCCAGTCCCCTGATTCCGTTTGTTTAGAATGTTGGTGTGGCGCTGTTCCACGAGTGTCAGTTGGCGTTTGTTTGGCGTTAGTGGAACACGCTCGCATGTCGCTCTGAGGAACTGCCTTGTTCGTTAATAAACATCTGTTCCTGAAGCCTTCGGTGTCCGGTGTCATTACTACAGTTTTCATATATAACCCGAAAATTGAGATTGTAGTAGATTCTAGACAGAAGATGGTAACAGGTAAACTGCTGTATATCCAGTTAGGAACGAGGCAATGACCTTATTACAGCTCCAGTGGCCAGGCAGTGAACTTGAAATGTAGACCGGGGTATAACACCAAGGAAAATTTTTATTTTTCTCTCACTTTTGAAATTACTGAACCGGTTGTGCTTGACTAAAAACCAGAAACTGACCTCTCACAAGTAGTCGCTCACAGCAATATATTATATATTTTTTTGCCATGTCTGTTTGACCAGGTAATGAAGGACTCTTGTAAATCTTCGCACCACCAGCAGACTTGAAGCTCCGACTAACATACAAGAGTGGGCGTGACCCACGGCGGCCATGTTACTGAGGGTAACCTCGTCAGCCATCTTGGGAGAGGCGTCACTTTCTCTAACAGAGTTGTAAAGGCTGCCCTGACTTAAGATGGCTGTTGCGCGCACGGCTCGCCCATATTTGAAGGCGCGTTTGTCGCTCGTCGTGACGCCATGACGCCGGAACGGAGGGAAAATGTCAGCCACGGAGGAACCGGAGCCGATGCTTCCTGAGGAAGAGCCGGCGCCGAGCGCGGGGTTTCGCCTCAACCCCACGCGCCGGGAGCCGCCTGTGAAGCTGCAGCACCCCGCCTGCGGCCCTCAGCCGTTGCGCTGGTCCGAGGACCATCGCGTGTCGGTGTGCACGAGCCGCGGGGTCTCCGTGCTGGAGCAGATCTGCGACATCAATACTAGCTCCTCCGACCTGGTGCTGCACCGCACGGCCGTCCCCGCGCCGGAGCAGGCCTGCACGCTGAAGGTGAGCCCGGCACATGCTGCGCCGCCTTCCTACAGAACTGTCCGTAGCTGGTCGTGACGTGCACCGTTGGCATGGCTGTCTTCCTATTGGTCACTGATTTCACCACCGTTACGTCTACTTTCTCTTTAGTCTCTTCTGATGATGTGATCACATGTGTGATGATGTCTATGACACCCTTCCTTTAAGTTGATTAGTAACAGGTGATTGCATCAGCTAAAGAAAGCCGTTGCCATGGAGGTCTTTGTAGTGTTCAGTGTTAGCTCTGTCAAAAAGGCTGCTGCCTATTGTTTTTCTACGAATATCCAAAGAAAGTAAACGGGATAATTTTATCTTTCCTAGTTCGATGCAATTGTGTCCAGAACTGCAGGTTTCCCTAAAAATGTATAGGATAACACAAGTGTTTTGTTAAGGTAACCCTCATCCACCAAAAGGTCCCTTGGTGGCATGTTTAATCATTGGGTTCTTCCCGGGACGGGGCATGCTGCGACTGACAAAGATGTGGGAGCTCTTATTAGTGAGATGATGCTGTGTGTAATGTGAGAGTGGAAGGGTCAGAGTGAATATAGTGAGATTTAAAAAATGCCTGGCTGTGTGGAAACTAAAATTTTAATACTCCCTATAGCTGGTATTAGTAAAAATGAGGAGTGGAGGATGTATGCTGTAATGAGCTACTACCTCCTTAGTCTACATGTTTCAACAGAGTGTCAATTTATCGGAAATTTAACTACATTTTGTAGTTGTTTGTCGTCTTAAGGAAGTGTGAATGAAATGTAGATTTTTATGGAATTTGTAGATATGCTTGTGATTTTAAGGTATTATATATATATATATATATATATATATATATATATATATATATATATATATATATATATATATATATTATTCGATCATATTCATTCATCAGTGCTAATTGTCCAGCCCGAAGCCATAACTTTTTTCCAGTGGTCTCCAATGATGTATTGTCAAGGCTGCCTTTCTTCTGCTTAATACTTTTTGATGTGATTCCTTACTGGTTATTGTAGGAAGGTGGAATCTGACTATATGGTTGCCCCCACTTTTTTCCTGGTGTTTGAATGGTTTTTGACTAGTCTGGCTGGGATCCTGCTATCCATGACCCCAGCCTATCTGCTTACTCCCTTAAATGATTGGTGTGCATATTAGATGCACTAGTGACTGGATACTGTGGTACCTTATGAGCCCCTAGTATATGGTACCTAGGGCACTGGTACTTCACAGGCCTACCAGGGGCTGCAGCATGTATTATGCCACCCCTGGGAAGCATTCTCAATCTGACACCACAGGCCTGCTACTGCAGCCTGTGTGAGGTAGTGTTAGCACTCCTCACTGAGGTATAGGTTTTTATATCTCCCCATACACACACACACACATATAAACCTATCAGTCACCCCTCTAGCAGGCCCTAACAATCCTGAGGGCAGGGTGCTTGGTTTACTATGTGAGGGGGTGCTTCTGCATGAGCATAACCCCTCTGCAGCTGGCAGTCTATTCTCTGCTGCTGTTTGTGGATGCGGTTAAACCATATACTCTTAAGTGCATTATAACCTCGCGGTAAATGCTAACTTTGGAATGACTGCATCAAAACATGTTGTGTTTGGTGTCAAACAACTTGGAATCATACCCCCACACCAGTAACTGGTGTGGGAGTATGATCCCACCCTTCTAGTGGGGACGACATGTACCCACTGTACTAAACGGTAGAATCTCATAGAGCCCTGGCATCACAAAATGGATGTGTATCACACTAAAGGGTTCGAACGGTGGAGTAAAATAAAGCATCAAGCATCACTAACTCCAAATGAATGTATCTCACTAAAAGTGATGAAATGCTACTGTCCTAAAAGACAAAGTCAGTGTGTGTAAACAAGGGAGGAAAAAGAAATCTTTTCTTTTAAAGACGAGAACCCTCACTCACCCGAGGGTGACATGCTTCATCATTGGGTCCCCTCTTGCACACTGCAACCGCAAGGTATACAGTGTGGGCTACAGCTCTCAAAAAAGAATAAGAGAGGAGCGTGAGGTGTTTTAATGAGGATACCAAAGTTGGCAGGGGGAGTAAGGGGCAGAGTGTGAATTTAAACAAAATGTGAGTAAATACAACTAGCTACAGGGTAACAAACTTTAATTTAATGATAGTTCCCATCAGCTAGAGTAAAATGAGGTGATTTAGGATTGAAATAATATCCTAGTTATTGGTGGTCGACATGTTTCTGCCAGGTGACTACTTGTTCGCGGCATTCATCAGGACCTCTCAATATTATCACTCTGCTCGTAGGACAAAAATTAATAAATTACAGACCATACTCATTGGTAAGGTGTTTATGACAACAGAACCAGCTGCAGTCCGGTCCAGTGTCTCTATGGGTAATGTTAATTTACCTCTACCTTTCGAAGAATGATGCTACAGAGCACAGATTACTTGAGTTAATCTGTGTCTTCCTATTCAGAGCACCAACCGATGGATGCCACCAGCACAGACACTGGGCTGCCCTCCTGCTGCTGACCAAAACTCTCAGTGGAGGAAGCCCAACAAAAGGTATCCTGTCACAGGGAGGTGTCACCACCTCCCAGTCAGGATTTAGTGTATTGGAGCTGGGTGGGTGCACTCTTAGAGTGCTTTGAAGTCTTGCACTGGGGAGCAGTAGGCTCCTCTGTGCATATGCCAGCTCACACCGGTTCAGGGGCTACCTGCCCCTGCTCTGGTGTGAAACTGGACAAAGGGAAGTGGGTGTAACCACCCACTACCCTGACCCTCCTAGAGGAGTGGTCATAGAGCTAGTCCCTCCCCTATCTTCACTATAAGATACCAAGCATTGCCAATGCAATTCAGATTAACCCTGAACGACGCTCTACAAAGAAGAATCCTGGCCCTTCGACATTCCACTATCTCTGGAAGACTGAAGAATCTCCCTTGGAGTCGAGGAGTGACTCCCCTGCTTGGCAGGCACCAGTAACTTTGATCAACGGTTGCAAACTTCACCGCTCCCGCCGGAGTCCGAAGTCCCTGCGTCCCCTGAAGCGGATTTCCTGACCTCTCGACGGCCATTTTGAGTCCCCAGCAAAGCTGTGGCATCTGGACCCCACGAGTGACGAGGAACAGCAATACCAGGGAACCGTGCACTGATTTCGAGTGCAAACCCTAAACAACGTTCTACGAACTTCTGCTTTGGACCATCTGTAGTCCAAGTCCCTAGCAGGTCTGGTACCGAAAATCAGCGGACTACCCTGTTCCGAGTGACCGTGGGCTCCTGTGGAACTTTTCCTGCAAAGGCGTCTTCGCGGTTGCTTGCCTGTTGGCTAGTGACTCACCCGAAGACTTTCTCATCGACTTCAAGGGCTCTCCTGGTTGCTCCGGGCCTGCCCTCACTTACCCTCGCTGGGTAAGTCCATCAGACCTTGCTGGTCTGCATCATCGTCAATCCTCACTCCACACGAGACTTGCAGTTGCCAAGGTTCGTTGGCTTCAATCCGGTTGCCGACACAGTCATCAGCTGCAGACGTCGTGGGACCCTCCGAATCTAGCTGCTGGTCATCGTCGATCTCTCCTGGACCTCGTGAGCGAAGAGACAAATCGCCATCGACGACCTGAAGCAACGTGACATCAGTGGTCATCCATTCTGCTGGCCACCGGTCACTGGCAAGTGACTTTGAACTCTGTCCCCTCAATTTTCAGGTCCTCTTCAACTTCAATCCATCTTCGGCCGTTTCATTTTGCAAGTAGTTTGTTAACCCATTTTTTTAGTATATGGTCTGGTACGCCCCTAGGGCTACAGACATATTTGTGCTTAATTTATTGAGAAGTGTTGACATTTGAATGTGTATCTGGGTTCTAATCTCATAAAGAGATTAGTAGAGTGTATCTAAGAATATATATATATATATATATAATACCTACTGGCGGTCGCCAGTAGGTAGTTATAGTTAGGACCCTGTTTCCATAGGAAATCCGCAACATTCTATTTGGAATAACTTTGGCGCCGGTCGATGAATCCTCGCAAAATTTTCAAAATAGGTGGGGCGCTCCGCTCCGCTCCTACCCTGAAAGTCTCGGGGGGATTCGTCAAGCGGGGGCTGAGAAAAAAGGGGGGTCCCAAAACGCGTTTTTCCCATGCATTTTTCCATAGGACCTTTAGACACAGCTACAGCCCGAACGGCTGAACAGAGTTACTTGAAATTTGGCAGAGAGGTAGTCCTCAGGTCAAGGAAGTGCCTTTTGTAGGTCTGGTGTAAATCTGTTCAGTAGTTCCTGAGAAAATAGCATTTAAATCAATATATATATCTGTGGCAGCTTACGGTGCGCTTACCGTGCGCTTACGGTAAGCTTACCGTACGGTGACGTGCGCGAGCGCGATTCTGATTGGCTGTTAGATCTTAGTAAACATTCGAATCGGTCGAAACCAGGAAGCGGCGGCCGCCATTTTCTCTCTCGCACTCAGACGGGGGGAGGCAAAACAAAGGGAAAAAACATATAAAGGAGCTTTATAGACTGCTCCTAACCACCTAGATTTGAAGTAGGTGTCCTGAAAGAACCCCTAATGCAAAAAAGTCAATATTTTTTTTTTTAGAAAAAATCGGCGATTACGCTTACCGCACGCGTACGGTACAAAAGTGTTTAAAAACAAAAATTAACAATACTCTCCCCACCCCGTGTACAAATGGTGCATGAAGGGCATCATTTGTGCATGGCATATTAACACCAATGGGAATGTAAATGTTTAAAAAAAAAAAAATAATACTCTCCCCACCCCGTGTGCAAATGGTGTCCGAAGTGCACCATTTGTGCATGGCATACTTATGTAATGAAAATGTAAAAGTTTACCTTGCACAACGAAGCGCGTAATATGCCCTCCATGTGCGCACGGTGCGCGAAGCGCATCGTGCGTACATGGCCCATCCAGCGTAACGTGGGCACGCGGTGCGCATAGCGCACGGTGCGCGCACGGAACGAACTGCGTTAAGTGGGCGCACACGCCACGAATGGCGTAAAGTAACTTAGCATTTAAAAAACCGTACAAATTCACTGAAAAAACCATAGGTTTCACACACGTTATAGTTAGGAATTAGCATTTAAAAAACCTTGCAAATTCACTGAAAAAACCATAGGTTTCACACATGTTATAGTTAGCTGGAAATTTTACTGATAAAAAAACCTATGAAATTCCCCCGTTATAGTTAGTGCAGGCAACTATAACTCACGCGACCGCAATCCTCTGCTGATGACATATGTGTCTTTATGAAAAAAAAATAATTGTAATATATGTATAGCTAAAATTTAATGGAAGAAGACATGGGCAAATAAGTGTCTAAATACAGTATTAGCATCAGCAGAGGATTGCGGTCGCGTGAGTTATAGTTGCCTGCACTAACTATAACGGGGGAATTTCATAGGTTTTTTATCAGTAAAATTTCCAGCTAACTATAACATGTGTGAAACCTATGGTTTTTTCAGTGAATATATATATATATATATATATATATATATATATATATATATATATATATATATATATATATATATATATATATATATATATAATATAATATATATTATACCTGTGTGGTGTCCTTTTCATTTAGTAATTCAAGAGATTATAAGGTAAAACAAGCTGCTTTACATTCCTCAGAGACTTAGCCTGAAGGCTGCTCTCCACAGCTACCACTAGGATAGGTTTAAGACAACCTTTTAAAGAAAGCTATCTACCACAAGAGTCGAATTGGACTGGTGCGAGGTGGCCACTATAACTAGTGACCAGCATATGCCAGGCCAACTTCTCACAGTTATGGTAGTAGACTTACATCTGTGACAGTTGTGGATGTCCTCACCTATTGATATTGTTGCCTTCCTATTAGTTGCAAATCGTTATCCCATCAATAATTTTGATGGCCAGGCTTACTGTTTTGTCGTATTGCTGTTGTCATCAGTTAAAGGAAAGTTTTATGAATGTCTCCCAACTTTCCCTAGTGATCGTTTGCTGGTCCATTGATTGGTGTCTAGTGAGATCAACATTGTCAAGACGGCCCTAGTCCCTAATGTTTTTCACCTTTTGTGTTTACTTCCTTCTGAGCTGTCCATATTAGTGTGTGGGGTGATGTATAGTCTTTTTTAACTTTGTACTGAGCCAAGGTGGCCTACGTAATGCTTCTAAACATAGTGTCCATCTTGGACAGTAAAACTGTATACTGGGAGAGTACCATTCAAAGATATCTGCCTTATGTAGAAGGAGTATCTGCACAGGGTGCAGCACACTGCAAACTAAATAAGCAGCATGCATGCAGACAGCCCTTTAGAACTGTCTGGGGAGCTTCAGGTTCCTCTGAAACAAATGGAGAAGGAAACCAATTTAAGTGGGCCTGCAAAAGGAGAAATATGGAAAACTTAATGATCGACTAGCATCCCAGACTCTAAAGCGCACACTTTATAAAAAAAAAAAAAAAAAACTGACGCATGAGCTCTGTACAAATGCCATTACTCAGAGGGCAATAGAGCCAATGGTAGAAATGAGTGGGCCAATGCAGTAAGGAGGATATGATTGACACTCAAACAGGTAGAAGAGGGCTGACCCAATAACTAATTTATGTAGTTTATTTTTTATTATAAGGACCTAGCAGGTCCCTCTGAGATTGTCTAGCAAGGATTATCACAGTGTAGATATTCTACTATCAGGATTTGCCAAAAGAAATAAACACAAAATTCATTGTTTAACACAGTAATTCCATGTTAGAAAATGTCTTTCTACAGGTATAAACAGTGTAGTATCAATCTACACTTAACGTCCTATTCGCTATTTTTTAATGTATGGGTTGCACAATAAATTAGCCCGACCTACTGCCTCGAGTAATTTTTCATAATTAAAAGAATGTTCCTACGGCGTCTAACATAACATTCTACACCAACTACAATGATCTAAGATTCCATGTAACAAAATATCTGTGTACAAGCTTTAACACAATGTAAAGACAATCTTACTGTAAAGGCTTATTGGCTGTAACATGCTTACAGCCTCTTATAACTTTATATAATGAACAGATCAGGCTTATAGCCTTAATGGCTCTTCATAACAAACTCAGTCCTGCTGTGTTGGACATGAGCTTTTCTACACAGCAAAACAGAGCAATGCAAGCACCTTTTTCAGTGCAAGCACCGCTTCAGTGCAGCCAGAATCAGTGCTCAAGGAAATTCATTTAGGTTTGGAGCTAATGCTCCTCTCATTAGTGCTTCTTAAAAGTACTTTTTTGTTGATTACCTAACATCTGGCAACAGCTGCGCTTGCAGGACATCAAGTGCACTGCAACCCATTCAAAGATGGCTGCCAAATGAAAGTCAGAAGCGGTTTATGGGGGTGCCTCATTACAGACTAGAGTAAGTAAACCTCAAGAAATGGAACATGGTCCACCAATGCTTGGTGAGGTGAGTGTGTTTGGTAGAGAAAAGATGAGGGCATTAAGGAAAGGAAGTGATGCTGCAAGCAACAGGGAAGGGACGCAAGTGTTGTGGGGCAAGAGTGAAAAGTGTGGAGAAAGGAGGAGAGCCACAGTAAGAGATATGGAGGGGAATCCTGGGAAACATCACTAGACATGCTCTGACCCATGTTTGGAAGGATCTGGGAAGAGGAAAAGATGCCATCAGACTGGAAAGAGGAAGATCGCAAGGTCCCCATGAAAGGTGACCTGAGTAACTGCCCAGTTTAGAGAGAACTCTTCTGTCAACCCCAGGCAAAGTGTTTAACAGCGTCATCTTGAACAGAATGAAGGAACAAGTCCAAGCTCAGTTGCGAGACCAGCAAGCTGGCTTCCACAAAGATAGATCAGATTGCAACACTGCACATCATTGAACAGTCCGTCCACTTCGAATGAGAAGGCATTCGCCAGCGTGGAGAGACCCTTTGGAAATGCCTGCCACCATGGTATGCCAGATAAAGTTGTAAGACTTGTCAAGAACTCTTATGAGGGAATCCCCTGTAAGATGGTCTGTGGAGAACAACTCACTGAGGTTTTCCACGTGAGGACCGGAGTCTGCCAGGGTTGTTTGCTCTCACCTTTTTGGGTCGAGACTAGAGGCAGCGCACATGCGCTGCTTTGCGAGGCATGCAGTAATCCATCTGTGATGTTAGACCACACCCACCACTTTCTGTTTTTCTTTGTGTGCCTTTCTGTAGTCTTTCGCTTTTACTGGTGGAAAGCTGCTCTTTGTCCCGCCTTTGGGTGTGGTTTCAATTTTGAGGCGACTGCCCTTGTTAAAAGTGCCATTACACTTGAATTCCTTTATCGTTTGTTTGGGCACTCTTTAATTTGCATGTAATGGGCCCCGCCGACACTTGGTTGCCCGTGGCCGCCCTAGTTTCCCTTTAAGCATATCTACGCTATGCCCCTATTTGTCAGCATGACCCGATGTCATGTTGCCATTGCTCCAGCCCCCTCGCGTTTTCATGTTCAGAACCTCCCTGGTAAGTGTTCGGAGCGCTTCGGTTGTGTTAAAGGCGCTCCATTCACAGCCCAATACTGTTTGTCCCATGGATGGAGGAACACAACCATCTTGATTCCTTCCTGTTTCTGTATCTTTTACAGTGCTCCGCGCCGTAAATGGTCCGCATGAGCCTGGTGTGCTGCTGGCAGAGTGCAGTGCACGCGCGCGCACACACACTGTGTGCTGTCTGACCACAGTGACCTGCTGAAGCATTGCAAACTATTATTATTAATAAACAATCTTGTGAATGAATGAGTGGCGGCCAAATTAAACTTTCGTTTCCATGTTTCGCCGCCGCTAGAGTGTGCGGCTTAGGTTCACGTGGAGCCTAATTGGCAATGCACTGTGAATGTAAACAAGCTATACAGGGTGGTTGCCGCGCATGACTGGCACCCTGCATAATGTTTTTTTTTTTTTAATTTAATTTTTTTATCCTGCCCGCCCCCCTCCAAGGCACCGTTGCTGTTAAAGACGGGTCTGCCTGAAAACAACAGTTACATGCAGGGTGTCCTCACAGAAAACTGCTGCCAGCCAGAGCGAAACACTTGAGGAGAGCTGCCTGTAGCTCGCCTTGTTCTCTAAGACCGCTTTACACAGCAGCTGTAGTCCATCACCCTCCTCTCCAGCTGAAGCCACAAGACACGCCACTGCCCAAGACTGTCAATAAAGCTCTCTATCTTGTGAAGCGCTGCTGCTCCGCTACATTGAGACGCACTCCAGGCACCTGTGGAATGGCAGCACTGAGGTGATCCATGCATTCTGCCTGTGTTTGACACATTTCCGAGAGAAAATTAGCGGCCATTAGTTAAGTATCTGCAAAGGCCTGGAGGTGACTGATACGAAATGTGTAGAAAAAAATCTTATTTATTCGTTTGTAGCGTGAAATTTCTGTATTTGTTTACATTGAGTATTAGGAAATGTCAGCTCTAGCGCATTATTAAAAGTGCTTTTTAGGTTGAGCCGCGCGCATGCGCTGCCCTGCTCGACTTTATGTAAGGGCTTTCAGAAATCTGCCGCATGCACTCGCTCCCGCGTGTGTTTGTCGTTTTGCCCCAGGCTATTGGCCTTTGTGTGCGTATTTTTAACAAAGACGGCACGCAATTGGCCAAAGCCACTTTTTGTCCCACCCACGGCCTAATGCTTGCTGTTACGCGCAGCAGCATATGTTTCCAGTTATCGTGCCCAGACGCTGGTGCGATAATTGGAAACATATGCTGCTGCTAGCAACCGCGCTTGCACACCAGCAGCTCCTGCATCTCAGGGGCGACATGTGTAAATTCGAGCCGTGGTGCTTGCTCTCAAAATAACATTCAGGCGGCACACTGTACTAAGCACAGATTTTTATCTTATGTGTTTTTAAACTGCACCCTTAATTACACCGGCCGCGCCCCTTTGAGAGACAACCGCCACCCCCACACACACACACAATTTATTTTTTTTATTCCCTGGAAACCAGCTCACTTTCTGGTCGGATTCTAAAAGGGAAGAAGGGATCCGAGGCCAATTTGGTCACAGAAGGTAGATGGATAAGGAAAAGTCTCTAAAGTAAGTGTCCCTTATCAGTGCTGGGTGGGGAGTCTCTCCTTTAGACTTTAGTGCCCTCACACACCCTTGCGGGTGTCATGCTTCATCATCAGGCGTTGCTCCTCATGGGGGTGGCGCTGCAGTCCCCCACTGGCCCCGCGAGAGGGCTCTTTGTCGGAGATCTTTTGAGGAGACGCCGCAGTTGTGCATGCGGGTGTGTGGGCCTAAAAGAGGGAGTGTGGTATTTTAAAATTACACACCGGTGCCGTAAGGATAGTTTTATTCATGGGTAAGATAAAATTGGTACAGGGGCAAGGGGCAACCCTCTATTAATAGATGGCATAGAAGACGGGGTATTACTCCGCTGCTCCTAGTGCCCGTGTGTGAAAGTGTACGTGCTGGTCAACATGTTTCGCGCCGTGGTTGGGTCCCTAGTGGATCCCCTCGCGCTTCATCAGGACCATGTATGTGAAAAATAGAAATGTGAAAGGAAAAGAGAAGGATGCTCTTTGTTCCTAAAATACCTCTTATTCAGGTGCGTTTTCCGCTATGGGGGACACGGTTATTGTGTCCCAGCCTAGTACCTGTGGGAAGAGAAGGGAGACAACAGACAAAGAACAAACATGTAGAGACTTTGTGTCAGAAACGTCAAATGCTAGACAATCAAAAGACATCTGAAGGAGATACCTCTAAATGCTTGTGAGTGCATGCTGGTTGACGGATGGATCAAGATGTTCCAACCTGAATGATTGAAGACTTTGGCATGCACTCGTATATGATGGTGCTAGTAATTACATAACACCATGCGTTTTGTAGTACACATTGGTCAAACAAACAAAAGTGTATACTTGTAGTGAAGAGTGCAATTGAAGAAAAGGGCTCTCGTATCATACCGTGGTGACCACCCGAGTGATGTGCTCCCACAGCACGGATATGTTGGTAAGCGTTACGTGTGGGATAAGCCAAAGTGCAGCAGTGGAGAAAATCAATAACACCACTCCCGATTGGGGTACGCTGGTCGGGTTGTTATACAAGGAGGTAATATCATGCACAATAATCGGAAGACGAAAAAGTAGTCCGAGTAAAAGTTTACCCCTAACGAGAAGGAAAAGTGCCTCCTTGCAAGTCCTAGCGGCGGTGCGGGGGAATCACTGAAAACAGAAAAAAATGTTATCGGTATGGATTCCTTGCAGTGACATACCTCTGTCAGCAGCCTGTCAATGTAAAGCAGCAGAGTAATACTCTCATAGTTGACCCCTCGTTGAAGCCTATTCACCTGCCCTGCCGTGTAGAGGACTCCGGAGTGACGGTAGATGGACTGACTCTGGTATTTTACTGGTTAAAAGCGGAAGTAAACCGGGGGGCAGAGAAAGGAGTGTCTCTGGTGCGAGAGGGGCACGGCCCGGAAGTATTCAAAATTGTGCGGAATACTGGAAAACCATGACAGATAAATAAATAAAAAATAAATGTTGCATAGTGTACTGACAGGGAAAATGTAGTTGCAGCGCTAATTCCAGGAAATTGATTGGAAGCAATTATGTGCGCTGCTGGGTGTACAGTGAAGTTGAATGTAATCCCAGATTGGCTGAATGTGAATTGCGAATGTGGTTTCTTCATAGTTGCCCTGATAGGTGGTGCGGGCAGTTAGAATAGTATGGGATGACATGTAAGTGGCTTATGTCTCAGAGTTGGGTCAGAGTGCTCACAGGCAAGTGCAGGCTCCCAGTGCCTGTACGGGTGACTGGGAGTGGCATGTCTGAATGATTGTATCGGAGAGAGGTGAGACAATGGAGACCATTGTGTCTCTGTGCTAAGTCAGTACGTAAGGACGCAGAAGGTGCAGACTCCTAATTGTATTCACCTAAACGAAGGTCGAGTGTTATCAAAACTGAAGAATAACACTATCATGTTTGCCTTTTGTTTGTGGAATATTTGGTTCATGTATAATTATAAACTAGGAGGGGCCGCGTTAAGGTGGGAATATATTGAATCTGGTACTGCTGGGTCAGATGTACCTATGTGACCAATTCAGACCACGGTATATTGGCGTTGAGCCCACGTGTGTTGCTCTTCAGACGAAATACCCAGCGTTGTTCTGGTCTGAACAGGGTGGTCGCAGTCCAGTTCTATGATGGTCCATTTAAGATCATTAGTGGTATGGTTCATTTCAAGGAAATGGTTCTGTAGTTTCGTGTTAGTTCTCTTACACCGTACTGTGTTTTTGTGTTCCCCTATGCGCAGTTTGATGGGTCTAGTTGTCATGCCCACGTATTTCATATTGCATGGGCATATGATTAGATACACACAATTATTGGTGTTGCAGTTGGTGTGGCGCTTTTGTATCCATGGTCTTGTTAATCCTAGATCTAAACTTTTGGATGAGACCATTAGTGGGCAAATGGAGCATGATCCAGAGGGGAAGTGTCCTTCGACCGGTGGTAGGGACCATAGTGTGGGTTGGGAACTAACACTGTGTTTTGGTCGTGTATGGACAAGCAGGTCCTTGAAATTCTGTGTCCTTTTAAAGGCAAAAAGGGGGTCTGGTCCCGGTTTGAATGACCCGGTTGTTAAAATACCCCAGTGTTTTTAGATTGTTTTTTGAATCCTGTTGGAGTTGGGCGTGAATGTTGGCACACAGGTGAGGGCATTATTCTCCGGTTTCTCTTTCACTTACAACAGGGCTTCTCTGTGGTAGTTCCTTGCTCGTTTTTGTGCAGAATAATGCCCTTACCTGAATACCGGTTTTCCCACTCCAAAATGGCGGCCACGCTCTGCAGACGTGCCGACTTCCGGGCCGTGCCCCTCTCGCACCCGAGACACTCCTTTCTCCGCCCCCGGTTTACTTCCACTTTTAACTAGTAAAATACCGCAGTCAGTCCATCTACCGTCACTCCGGAGTCCTCTACACGGCAGAGCAGGTGAATAGGCTTCAACGCGGGGTCAACTACGAGAGTATTGCTCCACTGCTTTACATCGACAGGCTGCTGACAGGTATGTCACTGCGAGGAATCCTTACCGATAGCATTTTTTTCTGTTTTCAGTGATTCCCCCGCACCGCCGCTAGGACTTGCGAGGAGGCACTTTTCCTTCTCGTTAGGGGTAAACTTTTACTCAGACTACTTTTTCGTCTTCCGATTATTGTGCATGATATTACCTCCTTGTATAACAACCCGACCAGCGTACCCCAATCGGGAGTGGTGTTATTGATTTTCTTCACTGCTGCACTTTGGCTTATCCCACACGTAACGCTTACCAACATATCCGTGCTGTGGGAGCACATCACTCGGGTGGCCACCACGGTAGGATACGAGAGCCCTTTTCTTCAATTGCACTCTTCACTATAAGTATACACTTTTGTTTGTTTGACCAATGTGTACTACAAAACGCATGGTGTTATGTAGTTAATAGCACCATCATATACGAGTGCATGCCAAAGTCTTCAATCATTCAGGTTGGAACATCTTGATCCATCCGTCAACCAGCATGCACTCACAAGCATTTAGAGGTATCTCCTTCAGAGGTCTTTTGATTGTCTAGCGTTTATTGACATTTCTGACAGTCTCTACATGTTTGTTCTTTGTCTGTTGTCTCCCTTCTCTTACCACAGGTACTAGGCTGGGACACAATAACAGTGTCCCCATAGCGTAAAACGCACAAACGCACCTGAATTTTAGGACCAAAGTGTCCTTCTCTTTTCCTTTCCCATATCTATTTTTCACATATATGGTCCTGACGAAGCGCGAGGGGATCCACTAGGGACCCAACCACGGCGCGAAACATGTTGACCAGCACGTACACTTTCACACACTGGCACTAGGAGCAGCGGAGTAATACCCCGTCCTCTATGCCATCTATTAATACAGGGTTGCCCCTTGCGCCTGTACCAATTTTATCTTGCCCCCGGACCCACGAATAAAAATATCCCTACGGCACCGGTGGGTAATTTTAAAACTCCACACTCCCTCTTTTAGGCCCACACACCCACATGCACAACTGCGGCGTCTCCTCAAAAGATCTGACAGAGCCCTCTTGCGGGGCCAGTGGGGGACTGCAGCGCCACCCCCACAAGGAGCAACGCCCGATGGTGAAGCATGACACCCGCAAGGGTGTGTGAGGGCTCTAAAGTCTAAAGGAGAGACTCCCCGCCCAGCACTGATAAGGGAAACTTACTTGAGAGACTCTTCCTTCTCCGTCTACCTTCTGTGACCAAATTGGCCTCTGATCCCTTCTTCCTTTTGAGGAACAGTTACCACAACGTGATTTAATGATATTTCTTGGGAGTATTGGTACTGGACCTAGTCTTTCTAAACTCTCTCCCAGTCCCCCCCCCCCCCCCCCCCCCCCTTCCAGTTTTATACAGATTCTAAAAGGTTCAATAAGGCGGGCCCCTTCAATTACAACAAAACATCAAACTACTGACAGCAACGAATGTGGTGGACACCAAAAACTAAACTGCACTGCCTCCTGAGTGACAGGCGAGTGCCTCATCCAGTCGGCCCCGAAGGATAAATGCAGAGCAGGCCACGTTGGACGTATACTCGTGTCCCACAGCTTTGGCACACATCTGTGCTGCCGGCAGTCAACCAGCCGTGCTCTCTTAGTATGCGCCTGGACCCATACAAGTTGAACATTACAATCCGTGTCCACGCCTGAGAACCCCACTGAGAACAGTCGTCTGACGCAGGTAAATTTAAGTATCCACAGCTGAACAGAACTCTGAGGAAGCTCACTTCATGGAGGAAGTGAAGATTGCTGTCAAATGCACTAGTCTCGTGAGCTTGGAAGGAGGAAAGCATAATGGGCCGGCCTCAGTTTCTTGCCAGCGAGAAATTCATGTCTTGTACCCGTTTGAGCAAAAAAAAAAATGTCACTGACTGGACCCAGCCCTGAAGACCTTTCAGAAACACCATCCTAAAGAGTTTGACATGGGTAAAATAGCTCCTTCGTCTTTAAGCACTGTTGTCAGATGTGTGTGTGACGTGACTACAATTCGTACATAATAACCTAATGTTTCACCTGTATGTGTCTATATAATCATTTAGCTCTGTTACAGTGCAACTGCTTTCAAAGCGCCTCGAGACTGCGCGAATGTGGATGCAAGTGTTGCATGAAAATCAGGTCGTGTATCATAATCCACCCGTGAGGTATGCCAGCCACGGTACTAGGCTGTATATGTGGTAATGTGGTTGGACGGGGGGGGGGGGGTGCAAGTGGAGGGGTCATGCGGTGTTCAGACACACCAGGCCCATACAAAGGCAGCCGACGCAAGAAGGTCGACGGGGACACTGCAGACCATACACACGCTCCCCACCCGGTCAATATGAGAGGCCAGAACCCCTCATGCACAAAAACACACGTTGTGATTCTCACTCCGGTTAGCGAGGACGCAGAGAACGTTGAGGACATGTTCTTTCGGCATCAAGTAGTAGACTTGGTCACTACACAACACACTGCCCCCCAGAGGACAAAGTCCAGGGACAGACCACTGACGCGCACTCTGCCATTGGGTGACCACAGGGCTCAATAAGCCACACTAGCCAGTATCGCATGCAGAGTTCAATACCAGTACAGAACTGCCAATTAATTGACTCCGGGCCCAACATAAAAGGTGCCTCACATGTCCTAGAAGCAGGGCCCAGTGTTCAGGCGCAACGTGCCCTCTCTGCATCCCACACCCCGCCCTCCTCCCCATTCCTGCTTCCCGTCTTGCTGCGCAAGCAGCTGTGTGGACATGACGAGCATTGCCACATAAAATCCATAGGATGCATGGAATGTTAGTCTTTCCATCAATCGGTACATTAGTACCCAGAATATTTACATTGATCTGTTCCCCCCCCCCCCCCCCCCCTCAGGCCGCTTGGACTGCTAATGATGGGCTCCGTCCTCTTTCTCTTGCTACTCTTCCCTACATCCTTAACTCCAGCCTGTGCTCCTTTCTTCCATCTCTGCAGCCCCCAGCCCGAACAATCCCTTCCGTCCCACCCACTCAGCCTTTTTACCTCACAGCCTTTATATTACTGCACATAAAGTATATGATAGTTTACTACCCACTTACAAGATACCAAAAGCGAGACCTATTGGCTATGCCAATGGTTGTTATTTATATTTGTCACAAGATGTAGCTTCTTAAGAAAATACCGCTTCCATTGTCGCAGATCAACTTTCGGGCTAACAGTAGATGTTTCTGGAATGAAAGTGTCTTGCTGAGCGAATAGAATTTCTTTTTCTATGCATGGGCATGTTTCCGCTCTGAGCACTATCAAGAGTCCATTGCTTAAAGAAAGATGGCCCTCCTTAAAGTACCCTCTTAAAGTAAATATTAGCAGCAAAGTTCCTGCCCATGGAGCTCATGAGTCCTCAAGTCAAGTATCTGCCTCATCATCATGCCAGAAAACATCCATTGAATTTTGGCAAATAAATTGTCATGTGCTTGGGATTGGTAAAATGTGTTGCATGAAATTAATTGTGCAGTGATTAGCCTGAAGTGTTCAAGGCTTCAAGCTAAGCTTTGTGGCGTAGCTACTGTCTTCCATACCACAACCTATAGATGGCAAACTACATTGTTAGGAATAAAATGTAAAACATAAAGGTAGCTTTAAATTTGAGTAGTTATATCAGAAAAGTACAAAAACTTTGTTGCACTCGTGCAGTTTTGGCAGGTTAAGAGAAGGCTGCCCAATCCACATGATCTCAGGAGCTTCTCACTGCCGATCATATTCTCATCCCCTGAACAAAATTCTCATCCTGCACAACTCACTGGTACTACTCCTACCCTCAATAGCTCACATCTGGTCACATTTCGCTCTACTGTCCGCATCAGCACAAACACCTTCCAATTTATATGCAATTTTTTTACTCCCATCGTCACTCCATTTGCATCAAACCTGGTTCCCCGGCTCCCCAGTTAGCAGCTCTGGCCGTTACATCACATCCACACCCTTGCCATGTATCACTGCCAATTGCCCTGTTTGTCAGTAGGGCTCAAGATGTCCCTGCTTTTCATGTGTTCTTCTTGCTTGCCATCCCAACACTTTAGGCTCGCTACACCCTAACTGGCGGACCCTGGACACGCACCTGTTGCCAGCCTGGTACAATGCGGGCAAGTTTGGGATATTCCTGCACTACTGAGTCTTCTCTGTAACTTACTTTGGCTCCGAATAGTTTTGGTGGAACTGGGCAGGCGAGCACAAAGAGTACATAAACTTCATGAAACCATGCTGTTCCCCAGGGGCCACGTACGCTGACATTGCACCCGGCTTCACTGCAGTTATTCAACCTAGACATGTGGGCCAAGCTCTTCGAGACTGTGGGGTCCAAGTGACTGCGGTAAAGTAGTGCAGGAGGAATACAATAAACCAAAGCAATCTGGTTAGTGTGCTCACACTCCCAGCATCCACATACGTTTACAGTATGTAAATGCAAATATGAAAGGGGGCATTTTGCACAGCAATAAGAAGCATGCCGAAGAGTCAAGCATTTCATCATAAATCAGACTACATAACACAATATATAGTAATTGTACAGCTATTCAATACCTACCAACACAATACATAGGATAATGTGCTGCATACCTAAACGCTTATAAGGTTCCAAAGGTGAGACCTATTGGCTATGCCAATGCTTATTTCTTCTACCATCATTAACAACTGTGGCAGCAGACTTACCAACTTTCTGCTCATCAAGAAAAGATGCCGGTGTTGGGTAGGTCACACCTTCTGCAAGTCTGCATCAAACACTACCAGGCAAGCTCTGAGCTGGAACCCTCCAGGGAAAAGAAAGGAGGATGGCCAAGAAACACCTGGTGCTTAAGCCTCAAGGCAGACTGTAAGGAGATGAGTTGCACCTAGAGTCATATTCAAAGAAAAGACCAGGACCAAGATGGCTGGAGAGTCCTGGTTGATGGCCTATACCCCAGGAATCCCAGCATGGATTTGGATTACAATTTGCGTCTGAGCTCCTTTATTTATCCCTGCTGCCTCTGGAGTCTGTCAGCTGCTCTATATAATATATATATTTTTAAATAATCTCTCGCCACCTCCCATTCCACAAAAAAGATTCTTAATTCCACCTTCATGCACAAGCAGGGCTACCGCAACAGCTGAGTATGCTTCACCCTCCATACCACGAGCCCATTACCCCATACCACTTAAAAACTTAAGTCTAGTTAATATAGTCTAGTTAATGAAATGTAAACTCCTTGCCCTGTTTTGCATATTCTTCTCCCCCCCCCCCCTTCCCATTTGCAGCAGCCAGCTGCAGCCCAATGCTTACTTTTCTTACTTGACCTGTCCGCCAGAATACCACGCACGGCATCACATATGCTTTAAATTTAACAATCACATAAAAAAAGAATCCCACCCCCTTGGTCTACAAGTCACTATAGCTCATGTATCAAAGTATTTTATTCGTTTTGTTGACACTTTAATGAGCAGACGAAATATATTTTTTCCAAATTTAAAAAGTATGACCACTTAAGGTATATCCTGTTAAAAACCCTAAACAAATTTCAGTTTCTGCATATAACTTTTTTTAAAATGTGTAAATGCAAATACATTGGCTTAGTTGCGCAGGTTAGAAGACCAAATGTAATAATGTCTGTGATGCTACTTTACAATGAGAATTTAGAATGTTTTTATGTAAATAAAAATGCTGCGTATTTTAAAACCGGGCAGTTGCTTTTACGATGATGATTATTATTATTTTGACAACTTAAGTGCAAACCGCTACGTATGTTAAATCTTGGTCTTTCTTTGCTGTTTATCCTACCATATAATGGAATATCAGTTCGCCACCGCAGCCTTTCACCTTTCAATATTTTAACTCCTTATGGATTATGGTCATAAGTGTCAAAATTGTTCTCCAAAGCTTTTGTCTGAAATACTTCTAGGCACTAAATGAGAAGCCAGACATGTCAGTGATTTCATTTGGGCAGTAGCAGTGATGCATTGGAACATTTACATCGCCTGTCCCATGGGTCCGTGCAATGTACATCATCCATCTTTGTGGTTGGTTAACCCTTGTGCTAATGTTGAATGTTTTTGTTGCAATTTCAGCAGTCCCTACCCATGATTTTGACCTCTGCTGTTGTTTATCACAACTTCACCCGTCCTTGTCAGGGCATCCCAGTGTTCAGTGTTTCTTATTCACCATTAGTGGATCGTGCTCCAGAGTTTTCAGTCTGCCTTGACCACTGCATTGTTGAAACTGTCCACTGATATCTTCACTGTATTATTTTAAAATGCCTTTAAGTATGGTTGACGTACCATTCTCTGTCCAGTAATAAGAGTAGAGTGCTTATTGCCAAAGGACCTCGCATGTTTTCAGACTGAGTGGTATTGCTTTTTCTGGTGCTAAATTGGTGCTGAGGTGGTGGTACGCTGATGCCGAGGTGGTGGTACACTGAGGTGGCGCTGCGCTGGTACTCTGGGTGCGGAGGTGAGGTTGCGCTGGTGCGGAGGTGAGGTTGCCCTGGTGCGGAGGTGAGGTTACCCTGGTGGTGCACTGATGTTGAGGTGGTGCTGCTCTGTTCCTGAGGAGGTGCTGCATTGGTGTTGAGTTGTGATGTGGTGGCGCCAAGATGATGCTTGTGTGGCGCCGCCAAGGTGATGCGTTAGCGCTTTGATGATGCTTGTGTGGCGCCGAGGTGATGCCGCCAAGGTGATGCGTTAGCGCTGTGATGATGCTATGTTGGCGCTGTGCTGAGGTGATGCTGCTTTAGCCCTGGTGGTGCATTGATGCAGAGATGGTGCTGTGCTGAGGTGATGCTGCGTTGGTGCTGGTGGTGCATTGATGCAGAGATGGTGCTGTGCTGAGGTGGTGCTTTGGTGGTGTTGTGCTGATGCGGAGTCATGCTGAGGGGGTGGTGCTGAGCCGGTGCTCAGGTGGTGCTTTGCTGAGGTGATTTGCTGATGCTGAGTTGGTGCTGCAGTGGTGATGGTTCACTGATGCGGGGGTGTTTTGCTGGTGCTTAGATGGTGCTCAGTGATGCTGAGATGGTGTTGAGTAATACTAAGAGGGTGCTAAGATGCTTTGGTGGTGGTGCTGAAGTCATGCTGCGCTAATGATGTAGTGCAAGGCTTTAACAATCCACTCCACTTTGAGCAAGTTTTGGTGAGCTGATAACAAGCGTTCTGCTCACAAAGTGAATATGCACTAAAGATGCCTTTAAATCTTATGTTGTCACATTTGCTAGGCTTTCCGAGACCGAGGTCAAAACTCTGTTTGTCTTCCTACGTTTACTTTTCTTTCTGTGACTGAAGAGAACTGAAAATTGCACACTGCAAAACATGTCAAATGAAAGGCTGTACGATGTCATGCTTATTTTCTAACACAGCAGTGAAATGGACAATAAGTGAGCTGTTCAAACATGTCAAATATATTTCACTAGTTATGAAGACACATTATTGTAATTCTGTGGTGGAAAAAAGATTTTGATAGGATCAAAACAATTCGGAACACTTGGTGATGTGAAAAATTTAAATATTTTTGCTGAAACTCAATTTCCAAACGTGTATGCGCTATATAGTTTTATCAGTAAAGCTACATGTTAGTGGGAATGTTTTGTGGCCATTTCAATGGAAAATGTGCTGTCTGTAAATGACATTGCACTACTACATCATGCTTTCATACTTTATTTATGAAAAGTGAGTTTTTAAACATGGACTACCAAATATTCCTGCCCAGATGACAATGCTATTAGTGAACTGAGAGGCAAGCCAGGGATCATGTGTACCCTATATGTGGGCTTAATTCTTATTGTACATGGAGCAAACGTTCATTCTAGTAACGTTTTTTTGTACAGCAGAAATAGTGAACTTGCATACCTGAAGATGCTCTCTTCTGTGATAATGAAGAATAAGGCGGTTCCTTAAGACCATATATTTGCCTAGGAAGGTATTGATTTTTGGAGCCCTGTGGTGCTGCATTGGTGCAGACGTTGTACTGCACTCGGGCTGAGTTGGTGCTGTGCTGGTACACGTAGGTGGGGCTCTGATGCTGGGGTGTTGCTGCGCTGGGGCTGGTGTGGTGGTGCCCAGGTGCTGCTGAGTGATACTGAGGTAGTGGTGCTGAGTGACACTGAATGGTGCTGAGGTGGTGATGCACTGATGCCGATGTGGTGTTGCACTGTCTACTTGCAGGTTATATTGTTAAATAACCTCACATGAAATGCCGTGTGTGGAGAGCACAAGGAGGCATCCCTTGATCTTGGTTTTATTTCACCAATGATTGAAACCTAAAAGCTAGCATCAAAAGTTGAAAGCGTGCAACTTAAAGCTGCTTCATTTTCATACAGCGGAGCAATAATGGCATGCTTACCTCCTTTAATCAGATCCAAATACTCACGCTGTTGAAAGCACTATGTAAATAGGATGATCCTACTGTTAAACTACACTTCCATTAAGTAAGTATGTTTAAGGTTTGGGCATTTGCCCTAATGAAACCAAAAATGTTATAGGATGACAGACAAAATAGCTTCCCACTGAAAAAGCACTTGTGCAAGCAAAGACTGTGAAAAACAAGATAAGGACATTATTTGCAGCCCTTGGCTGAGCGCATTCGGAAAGCCAAAACAAGCTCAAACAAAAAAGTAGTGCGCCGCTACTAACTTATATGGCCAATAGTGAAGGGATCCATGTAACGGTGCCAGACTCCAGGGCATCACCACAACAGCAAGGAGAGACAAATGTAAACTGTTCACCAACCAAAGCAACGGAATTTCGAAAGGCACATTAAGGAACGAATCGAAACGGATGGGCGTGCTGAAAGTCCTTATGGTAGATACAGCATGCCTCGAGAGACAGCACATGTGCTGCCTAGGCGAGGCATAAAAACTGGTCAGTTGCCAAGATTGGAACCTCTAACATGCAGGTTGCTCACAGACTTTAGCCACAGGTGTTAACCCTCTTCCAGCTGAAAGGCATAATCAACAGTACTTACAATCAGTGTTGTAAACCTTCCCTAAAAACTTAGTTTTGTGCACTCACAAGGTTGAGTCTCCAAATTCTTCTCTGCACACACAATCTCAAATCGAAACTGCTAATTAACTGACTTGGGAGATAGACTGATAGAAATGAGTAGCCCAGGAGCATGGAAGTCTTCCTTCACAGTGGAGGAGGGAGTCCACTTAAAGTGTAGGTAAAACGGATAGTTCTTTCGTGCCAGACCTTCCAGTAAGCTGTCCACACTGATCTAATTGGTCAGTGATAACCTCTCAACAATATGCAGTCACACTCTTAATGAGCCAATGTATTTATAATCCCGCCTATTCACCCAAACTGCTGTTAACTAGACTTGTACGCGCCAGTACATTAATTGCAGTGAAATTGCTATGCTCTAGAATTAGAATGATGCTCATTTAATCTTCTTGCAGACTTTTTTGCTCTTCAAATCACCAAACAATTAAAACCCAAGGTAAGTGCTTCTACTATACAAAGTGTTCTTCAGCTGTGAATGATTGATTACAAAGTAGATATGTGAGCTGGAATGTTTATATACATTTGTAAAAGTGCTCAATCACCCACGAGTATTCTGGCACTGTGCAGGTGTGCGAGCCTAGCCCCGAAAGTGGTGTAGGGGGTTAGTCCAAGACCCAGGTCTTAAGCTTCTTGTGGAACTAAAAAGAGGAGGAGACTGTTTTGTGGGAGGTTGTTCCACTCTTTAGGAGCTATGTAAAAGAACGCTTCTCGGGCTCTGTTCCTGTGTATGTATGGAGGCATGTGCAAGTAGAAGTCTGTCTTAGTAGAGGTGCCTGACTGGTTGATGGAAGGAGATGTGGCTGATCAATTGGGCCGAGTGGGCCCGTATTGTGGAGTGCTTTGAGCCACTTGAGTTCCCTTAGGTGTGGTGTGATGTGTGTATTGCGTGTGAGGTTTAGGATGAGTCTTCTAGATGGTTTGCAGTCCAGGTGGCTACTTCAGATATACAGTTGGTGAACTTGTCCTAGTGTTGGGATTTTTGCCAAGAGGGGCCATGTTGGTTGCGTGCCATCGACGTAGAAGATGCTGATGGTCAAAGGGGTCATGTAGGTGTGTAAGAGGGTGGGGCTGAGTGAGCCTTAAAGTACTCCGCAGACTAGTTCTCTGGCTTTTGAGCAATAGGGAGCCAGGTTGACTACCTGAGTTCTCCCTGTTGGGAAATTGCAGACCCAGCAGAGGGCGTGTCCTTGAGTACCAGTCTTGTGGTGTTGTCTGATGCTCATAGGGTGTGCAACTGTGTCAAACGCTGTGACTAGGTCCAATTGGTTGAGGGCTGTGGTTTCTCTTTTCTCTAGGATCTGTAGGTGTTTGTTGCTGCGATTAAGGCCATTTCCGTGCTGTGGTTTGGTCTGAATCCAGACTGAGTCGGCAAGGTGATGTGTGAGGCACCTGTTGATGGCTTTTTCAAGGACCTTTCTAGGTAGGGTAGGAGGGGTGATTCCCTTGATGGTTCAGAGCTTTGGTGCGTCAGCTGAGGGTTTCTTCTATCAAGCGGTGAAAACTGCTTATTTCCAGTCTTTTGCGAAGATGAAGCGTCAATGGTGGTGTCTAGCAGATGGGAGAAGAGTCCTTTGCTAAAGGCTTGGTGGGGGCCTGAGTCTGAGGGGCCTCCAGAGTGGGTGGACTTCCTTGTTACAGGGATCTCCTGTGTGGTGATGGCTTTCACGTGGTCGTAGTCTGTTTCTCTTGCTTTGAGATTGATGTGGTCCTATTGAGGTCTAAGTTGGCATACATGGCTGTGATTGTTTTTGAAAAAATTGTTGCAGAGGTCTTTGTAGGCGGAATGTTGCCTGCGATTGCGGGCATGGTGAAAGCTCTGATGAAGGAGAATATTTCCTTGTTGCTGTTGGTACCGGTGTTAATGTGTTCTGCAAGGACTGATCACTCTGTTTTCCGGATTTGCTGGTGGTAGGGTCTCTGGGCTGACTTGAAGGCCTCTTTGTCTTTGGTGTTGTGGCTCCTTCTCCACTTACCTCCCAGTTGCTTGCAGTGCCTTTTCGTCATCCTGAGTTCTTAAGTGTACCAGCTAGCCTGTGTTCGTGTTATTGCTGTTTATGCAGTGCTTCAGTGGGACCAAGGTGTCTGTGCAGGTGCAGATCCAGGCATTGCAGTTCTTGATATTGTCCATTAGGGTGCTGTTTATTTCGGGACAGTGCTCTGAGAGAGTGGAAACCCATAACTTCTCGGACGTTCCCTCTGTGACCGCTAAGTCCCAAGGTGGTGGGTCTATTATGGTGTGGGATGGTGACTTTGAAGCTGATGATGGCGTAGTTAGCCCAGGTGATGGGTGTAGGTTTGTGGACCGTGATGTTGCTGAGGGTGGAGAAGATCCACGGGGTGTTTAGCAGTGTGGTGTGTCCAGTGGCATGCTGGGCGAGACCGCGCTTGTCAAGGCTTTCGAGGAGGAAAGTCAAATGAGGTCTGTGCTGTCGTATAAGTGAAAGTTTAGGTTCCCAGGCAGGATGTAGGTGCTGGTGTTGATTTATGGGCAAGGTGAAGTCTGTGATGTTATTGGCAAAGTTGGTGCGGGGTCCTGGTTGTCTGTATATGAGCTTTCCGCAGAGGTCGAAGTTGGATGTGGCTTGTAACTTGTAGAGGTGCTCCATGTAGCAGGTAGTAGTGTCCACGAAAGTAGTGCAGCTGAAGGAGTCTTTGAATATAATGGCGACTACTCCTCCGGGCTTGTGTGTACACCTTTTGTGACTATTTTGTAGCTGTTGGGGATAGTTGCGGCAATGGCTTGTATTTTTTCATGAAGAAGAGTGTTTAGGGCAGCAGGTCTCGTATATCTGTAGTGTGGTTGCTCATTGAGCAGGTATTGAGGAGCATGCACATGAATGTGGAGATGTGAGAAGGTAGTGGCTGGTTGGATTTTGCAAGGGGAGGTTGGGGTTGGTGTTTGAGGAGGCGGAGTGCAAGAGAATCTGCTGGCGATGCAGGTGAAGGCTCCTATGTTGTGTGGCACAGTGCAGCAGCACTGAGAGAGCAGCGGCCGGGCCGGAGAGTGGTAGTGGTGGGTCAGTGTGAGACTAAGGATCGAGGTGCTAGGGGCAGGTGGGCTTGTCTTTGGCACTTCCACACTGTGAAACTTGGACGAGCTGCTGTTCTGGATTGTTCCCAGTTTAGACTTGCTTAGCACAGTTTAAACGTTTCATGTTCGTTTCATGTTAGTAACTGTTCTGCAAGTGTCTTTTGCTTTGTTATAAAATACCTGTTTTATACAACCCTACAAAACTGCAAGTAAATAATGGCAGTGCTTAAGAAAACCAAATGGCTATTTGCAAACATTATTAGTATTTTGTGGATCCCTCACTAATGACGTGGTTTCTTTCAGGTCGGCATAAAAGATGAAGTGGAAGAATGTAAACAAAAATTTGCCAGCTCCAGCGATCCAACAGTCAGCCAGACTTTCATGCTGGACAGAGTGTTCAACCCAGAAGGGAAATCCTTACCATCCATGCGAGGATTCAAGTACACCAGCTGGTCCCCAATGGGCTGCGATGCCAATGGGCGATGTCTTTTAGCAGCGCTGACTTTAGACAATAGACTGACCGTTCAAGCCAATCTGAACAGATTGCAGTGGGTCCAGCTGGTGGATCTGACTGAGCTGTATGGTGATCGGCTCTACGAAGCCAACTTCAAACTCTGCAAAGGGGACATCCCGAAAGGAGAACTTGGGGACTTTGCAGAATTTCAGAGGCGTCACAGCATGCAGACTCCAGTGCGCATGGAGTGGTCTGGTATCTGTACAACTCAGCAGGTGAACCACAACAATCAATGTCGTGATGTCGGCTCTGTACTTTTGGCAGTCCTCTTCGAGAATGGAAACATTGCAGTCTGGCAGTTTCAGCTTCCCTTTGTAGGTAAAGAATCTATCACTTCCTGCAATACTATTGAATCTGGAATTAATGCTCCTAGTGTCTTATCCTGGTGGGAATACGAGCATTGTAACCGTAAAATGAGTGGACTAATAGTAGGAAGCAGCCATGGACCAGTTAAAATCCTTCCTGTCAACCTGAAAGCAGTCAAAGGCTACTTCACACTGAGGCAGCCGGTGGTGCTTTGGCAAGATGCCGACCAGATGCCAGTGCACACCATTCAATGCCTCCCTTTGTACCACCCCTACCAGAAATGCAACTGCAGCCTGGTGGTGGCTGCTCGAGGGCCCTATGTCTTCTGGTGCCTCCTCCTAATCACCAAAGTAGGTTTAAATGTTCATAACTCCCACGTTACTGGACTTCATTCGTTACCTATAGTTTCAATGACTGCTGACAAGCAGAACGGCACAGTTTACACCTGCTCAGGCGACGCAAAAGTGCGGCAGCTAATCCCCATATTCACTGATGTGGCGCTGAGGTTTGAACACCAGTTGATCAAGGTGAATGACATCTTCGGCTCCGTAAAAACTCACGGTATTGCTGTCAGCCCATGCGGAGCCTACCTGGCCTGCATCACCACTGAGGGCATGAACAATGGTCTTCATCCTGTTAACAAGACGTACCAAGTTCAGTTCATTATGCTAAAAACATTTGAGGAAGCAGCGGCACAGCTTCTTGAGTCCCCTGTCCAAAATTTGTTCAAACAGGTGGATCTGACAGACATAGTGCGATGGAAGATTTTAAAAGACAGACAAATCCCTCAGTTCTTACATGAAGCCTTAGATAAAAAGATAGAGGATGGGGCTGCATACTTTTGGCGTTTGAGGTTGTTCCTGCTGAGAATATATTGCCAGTCATTAAAGAAATCTCCCTCAGAAGCTCCTTGGAGGCCATCGCACAATGAAACTAAAGTCCTGATAACCGATACTGGTGCAGAGGAGAGCAAAGTTTCTGAGGAACAGGAAAGCGAAAAGGCAGAAGGAGAGACCTCTTTAGAGTCAACAGATATAGCTCCTTCAAGTGAAGCTGAAGTACAGGAAATGATGGAGGAGAAGCTTTTGGAGACACAAGGGAAGATTGAAGCAGTGGAAATGCATTTGACTCGCGAGCGCATGAAACGTGTCCTGGGAGAGGTGTACATGCACACATGGATTGTTGAGAACACCAGCATTCCAACTAGAGGAGTCTGCGACTTCCTGACCTCTGATGAGGAGCACGATGACCGCACCGCTCGGGTAAGGAGAATGGCAAAGCTAAACTGCAAATTCAGTTTTACTGGGTAGTCTTGCTTAATGAAGTGTACTAATTTGATTCTTATTACAAATAAACTAACCCTAGCCTTCCAGTCCCAAGATCACATTTCTCTCCCTCCTGAAGGCTGAACTCTTAAGATCCTTAAAAGTCCATCGCTTTAGCCAGTGGACATGTACATTTTCGTAAATGGTGGCGTTCCAGTTCTACTTCCCAGGATCTAAAATGTTGGTCATGACTACAATATTTCTGTACCTTTCTGTTACCTTCCTCACCTCCACCCTCATCACAGAATTGAACAGGGAGGTACTTTCACTCTTGTGGTAAAACAAGCTGAGTAGTACGTCACAAATGGAAATGGTCTGAAGCATGACTGACTGCTCCTGGATTTCATACCAGAGTCAGCCACGGTATGTATAGTGCCAGGATGAAGTGGCAATTGGGTCTGTGAGTTTCAGGGGCTCTGCTAGGTGTTGCTCTTTTGATCTTTTGTGGAAAACATTATTACCAACGTTTAGGGATGAAAGGGTTTGTACACCAGTCGGGTTAAATGTGCAGGACCTTGCTCGTCACACATTGAGCACTTTTCTCCATTTTAAAATAATGTGATTAAACTGCACTGCAAATGCATGGAAATGCCACACTGGAATGTGGGACCAGCCAAACGTTGCTGCTAATTCTACACCACTACTTTTTTAACCACTTAACGCAAGTTGTTTGCTTTTACAAGTACATTTATTTCTGATGGATACATCTGCCAGTGGATTCCTCACCTTGTGAATATCCCCTGCGCCAACAACATTCGGAAACTTTTGTAGCAGTCCACGCCGATGAGGTCGAAGACGACGTCACAGAGGCACGGCTCCGCTCGCGACTCCGCTGACTTCACCGGCTCCATAAGAAGACCTTCTCGGCGTGATGACGTCAGTTCCCTTTTTTCCGCGCCGACGACGCCAACGGATTTCGGGAATCGTTACTGGTAGCTTTACCTGTTACTTTGTGTTTATTCTGAAGTTTCTCTGTCTTTCTTCGAGAATGTCGACAAGGAAGTCTGGTTTCAAGCCTTGCCGTGAATGTGGCAAACACATGTCCATCACTGACCCGCATAACGATTGCGTTTGGTGTTTGTCCTCGGACCATGACGTTGGAGGTTGTTCGAGTTGCAGGAAAATGAGCTCGAAGGCTCTTAAGGAGAGAGAGGCAAAGCTTTTTATTGCCCGGATGAAGAAAAAGGAGAAAAGAGGTAGAAGAAGATCCAGGTCCAGGTCGGCTTCCAAGTCGACTTCGGGACATGCTTCAAAGAGCAAGAAGCATAAGAAAAAGAGGAGGCATTCGTCGCATCATAAGGCTTCGAAGTCGAAATCACCTGCTCGGCGTCGAAGGGAGTCAGTGTCTCCTTCTCCTGTCCCGGCTTCGCCTCCGGTTCCATCTTCTCCGGTGTCTTCGCCGGCTCCGGCTGAATCCCCGGTGCCGGCGTCCTCTCCAGCGCCGGTGCCATCTCCAGATCCTGCAAGTCCTCGGGCTCCGTCTCCGACTCCGGCCCAGGATGAGGATAATCAGGCTCCGGGTGAGTCTGTGACGCCGCAAGTTCCACCGTCGGCGCCGGCAGGCCCGAGTCCGGTGTTACCTGACCAGTATCCGGCTTTCCCTAATCCAGGTCAGGACCCCTCGCATTATCTCAATGCGATGTACGGGGTGTTTTCTCGGGCCATGTATACCTCTGGTGCACCTATGGGTCCGATGGCTTTCAATCTGGGTGTGCCGCAGGTTTACCCTCAAGCACCATTTATGCCGTTCTTCCCAGCGACGCCGTCTTGGCAGATGCCGGCGCCGAGGACATCGACGCCGCTTCCCTCTTCGCCGGCGCCGACTCGACCTCGTTCGACGCCGGCTGATCCGCGTTCGACGCCACTGCCGGCGCCGTCGGATTCGATCACGGCGCCGCCGACGCCGCAGGTGCGGATCCGTTCAAGAAGGGAGGCGCAGAGAGTGCTGGAGGAGAGACGCTTTCTGATGGATGAGGCTGAAGAGGGGGAATTGGTCGAATCTGATGAGATGTTCGAGTTGGAGGAGGCAAGTGGTTTGGATTTGTCTCCGGAGTGGGAGATCACTCCGCCATCGGATGAACCCTCTAAAGACGCGGCACCCTATCATGCTGTAATTAGAAAGGCTGCAGAGTTATTGGACCTTCAATTGCCATCTACTGAATTCAAGTCCAATATTTTGACTGAGGTGTTGCATTCTCCAACTGCGGTGTCGGAGCCTCTGTTGCCCTTTAATGAGGCAATATTGGAGCCTGTGCTGGATGTGTGGCGCAAGCCTTTTTCAGCTCCTGCAGTATCCAAGGTAGTTGCAAGAAGATATAGGGTGGCTCCAGGGGATCCTGCGTTTTTGTCTTCACACCCTTCACCTGAAAGCCTAGTGGTTCAGGCGGCTTGGTCTGGACGTTCCAAAGGTGCGTTTCCTCAAGTCCCAGGGGACAGGGAGGCAAAGAAGGTGGACCAATCGGCCAAGAAGGTCTTTTCTTCAGCCAGTATGGCATTAAAGTCATCAAATGCAACTTGTTTGTTGGGGCGCTATATCCATGCACTTATGGACTCTGCTAAAAAGTTGGCGCCAAAACTGTCAGAGGAGGATAGCGGAGGCTTCAATGAAGTGCTATCGGATGCCCAGGCGGCTGCTCGCCAGGTTATACAGAGTGGCCTGGATACAGCAGACTCAGTTGCCAGGGTCATGGGGTCTTCAGTTGCCACCAGGAGGGGTGCATGGCTAAAGTCCTCCGAGTTCTCTTCGGATGTCCAGACAACTTTGTTGGACTTACCTTTTGATGGGTCTGGTCTGTTCGGGAAGAAGGCTGATGCTGCTCTCGAGCGCTTCAAAGAGAGTAAGGCTACGGCTAGGTCGTTGGGCCTTCAATCCCAGCCGAGGGGTACTTTTAAGAGGTACAGAGGTTTTGGAAGGGCGAGTTTTCGTTCCTACAGACCATCTCAGCAGCAACAAGGTTCTCTGTCCAAGGGATATAGAGGAAGGCTTAGAGGTCGCTCACGTGGCCGTCAGCTCTCCTCCTCCTCTTCCTCTTCCTCAGCCCCTCCCACCACCGCAAAACAGCCCTAGATTCGACATTCCGGATCATGCTGGTCCTGTGGGGGGCCGGCTTATCCAATTTCTGCAAGATTGGGAATCTGTAACTACAGATCTCTGGGTTCTAGATCTTGTAGAAAATGGGTATGCCCTTCCCTTTCGGGAATTCCCTCCAAATTATCCTCCTTGCCAAGGGGCTTGCTCGGAGGACCACCGTCTTCTCCTGCAAGAGGAAGTCCTGAAGTTGTTTCAGAAAGGTGCGATAGAGGTGGTTCCGGAGCAGGAGAGGGGTCAGGGATGCTACTCCCGGTATTTTCTGATTCCGAAAAAGGACGGCAGATTGCGTCCGATATTGGACCTCAGAATCCTGAACTTTTACCTGAAACAGGAGAAGTTCAAGATGCTCACCCTTGCGCAGGTTCTTCAGGCGCTGAATCAGGAGGACTGGATGGTGTCGCTCGACTTGCAGGATGCGTATTTTCACATCCCCATTCTGAAGTCGCACAGGAAGTATCTCCGGTTTACGGTAGGGTCGCAACATTATCAGTTTGCGGTCCTCCCGTTTGGTCTTACTTCGGCACCACGAGTCTTCACAAAGGTGATGGCGGTGGTGGCAGCCCATCTCAGAAGGTCGGGGATTTCGGTTTTCCCTTATTTGGACGACTGGCTGATCAAGGCGGAGTCGCCAGGGAAGGTGCTGCTCCATCTGCGGGATACAACTCAGCTGTTGTACAAATTGGGTTTTTCGATCAATGTGCCCAAATCTCACCTGGTGCCCTCTCAGCGCAACCTGTTCATAGGTGCGGTACTGGACACTACTGTGTGTCGAGCATTCCCTCCTCCTCAAAGGATTCTCGACATACAGGAAATGATTCCTTTATTTTTCAACGGAGCGGTCGTTCCAGTTCTGAAGGTCCTTCGTCTGCTCGGTCTGTTCGCCTCCTGCATCCTGTTGGTCAACCATGCACGCTGGCACATGAGGGCACTCCAGTGGTGCCTCCGCAAGCAGTGGTATCAGCACAGGGGAGATCTCAGGGAGTCTGTGAGGATCTCCAGAGAAGCTGCAGCAGATTTGTCTTGGTGGAGCGTGGAGGGCAATCTGACCCAAGGAAAGCCCTTTCATCTACCTCCATCGGTGACCACAGTGATAACGGATGCATCCAATCTAGGGTGGGGTGCTCATCTGGGGGATCTGGAGATCAAGGGTCTTTGGTCTCCAGAGGAAAGGTTGCTTCACATCAACCTTCTGGAGTTACGGGCGATACGTTTAGCACTCAAGGCCTTCCTCCCTTCCCTTCGCGGTCAGTCTGTTCAAGTCCTGACGGACAACACTACCGCGATGTGGTACATAAACAGGGAGGAGTGGGGTCTCTTTGTCTCTGCAGAGAGGCCCTGCGTCTATGGTCCTGGGCTCGGGACCATCAGATTTGTCTGATGGCGAATCATCTGGCCGGGGTTCTGAACGTGCGTGCGGACAGTCTCAGTCGGCAGTTTTCCGCCGACCACGAGTGGAGGCTCCATCCGGAGGTGGTTCGTCATGTCTTTCGGACGTGGGGAACTCCTCGGGTGGATCTGTTTGCTACCCGCGAGAACGCGCACTGCCCGTCGTTCTGCAGTCTCCAGTATCCGATGCAGGGAGCGTTGGGGGATGCGTTTCAGTTGAGTTGGGGCTCTCGACTCCTTTACGCGTTTCCTCCCATACCCTTGATTCCTCGGGTTCTGAGGAAGATTCGCCAAGACCGGGCCCAAGTCATATTGATCGCCCCGGATTGGCCAAGAAGGGTGTGGTACACAGATCTTCTCCACCTCTCCTCGTGCCCTCCGCTCAGTCTCCCTCTGAGGGCAGACCTCCTCTCGCAGTCGGAGGGGCAGGTTCTACACCCCCACCTCCAGAGCTTACACCTTCATGCCTGGAGATTGAACGGGGCAACCTGAATTCTTTCTCTCTCCCTCCAGATGTGGTGGATGTTATTTTATCGGCCAGGCGACACTCCACCAAATCTATATACTCATATAGGTGGTCTAAATTTGTTCTCTGGTGCGGAGAGAGGTCAATTGATCCCTTGAAGGCTCGGTTGTCTAATATTCTACAGTTTGCCCTTTCTCTTGCTCAGCAAGGCTTTGCTGTAGCTACTGTGAAAGGATATTTATCGGCTCTATCGGCTTTTCTATGACTGCCGGATCAGCCGTCCTTATTTAAATCACCTATTGTGCTTAGGTTTCTTAAGGGCCTCATGAATAAATTTCCTCCTACTCCCTTTATTGTACCTCAATGGGACTTAAACCTTGTACTGACTTATCTTATGGGTTCTCCCTTCGAGCCCTTGCATAAGTGTCCCTTGAGACTGTTGTCTTTTAAGACAGTATTCCTCATTGCAATCACCTCGGCAAGGAGGGTAAGTGAGCTTCAAGCTCTTAGTTCAAAACCCCCATTCTTGACTGTGCATGCTGAACGAATGGTGCTCCGGACCAGGGCTGCGTTTTTGCCTAAAGTGGTAACTCCCTTCCATCTGGGGCAATCCATTACCCTTCCTTCCTTCTATCCTCCCCCTCACCCTTCCAAGGAGGAGGAGAGACTTCACCGTTTGGACCCTAAGAGGGCGGTGAGCTTTTACCTGGACAGGACAAAAGATTACAGGATTGATGATCAGCTCTTTGTGGGCTTTGCTGGTTGCAGAAAGGGTCGTGCGGTGCACAAGCGCACCCTTTCCAGATGGATTGTACTATGCATCAAGATCTGCTACTCCCTAGCTGGTAAGGAGCCTCCGGAGGGTTTGAGGGCTCATTCTACCAGGGCAAAGTCTTCTACGTCTGCTTTATCTAGGGGTGTTCCTGTGGAGGACATTTGTAGGGCGGCAACTTGGGCCTCCCTCCACACCTTTGCAAAACATTATTGCTTAGACACCGAGGTGAGGAGGGACGGACATTTTGATCGTTCCGTCCTTCAGGATTTTCTGGTATAGGGGGATGGACACCCTCCTCCGGGAGTGGGGACTGCTGTGGAATCTATTCACAAGGTGAGGAATCCACTGGCAGATGTATCCATCAGAAGAACAAGTTACTTACCTTCGGTAACGCTTTTTCTGGTGGATACAGTATCTGCCTGTGGATTCCTCACTGACCCACCCGCCTCCCCGTTGTCCATCCTTCTATACCAGTGACTCTATGACTGTAATTCTATTGATGGTTTCAAATGTGTTTGACTGTCAAGGGCATTAGGTTATTTCTAGTGCTTTGATGTTTCTTCTCCACACTGTGTGTGTTGATATGCATATTGTGTACTGTGTATACTGTTTATGTACATATTGCTGTCAGTCCGTCCGTGTGCCTCGAAGGCACGGAAAAAAGGGGCGGAACTGACGTCATCACGCCGAGGAGGTCTTCTTATGGAGCCGGTGACGTCAGCGGAGTCGCGAGCGGAGCCGTGCCTCTGTCGTCGTCTTCGACCTCATCGGCATGGACTGCTACAAAAGTTTCCGAATGTTGCTGGCGCAGGGGATATTCACAAGGTGAGGAATCCACAGGCAGATACTGTATCCACCAGAAAAAGCGTTACCGAAGGTAAGTAACTTGTTCACTAATACTGCTTATATCAGGAGTGTTAATTCAATTATCGATGCACAAGATTATAGCGCATGCACCGACAAATTAAATGCAGGCCAAAGGCTTTCTGCAAGAGCACGGATGCAGCTCATTCAAAATTATAAAGCTGGTGAGGAAGAGGCGTGGAGGGTGCCCTGCAGTTGGGCCACTGACACTTTCAGAATAATTAAATGACTCTGCTTGCGTAGAGAAAATATTGTGGAGCAAAACTTAACACCACTGAGATGGGTATCAAACCAAGCCCAGACAAAAAAGAGAACTACAACACCAGGACCATGTATCTGAAAACCCTCTGCATGAAGTACCTATGTTCTAGGATCTCAGAAGCCTAGTATAGGACGCAACATGGGAGACAATGGAGGAACCCTCAAAAGCTGCCTGGCTACTTCCATGTGATCGATCTTACTTTAGTTATCTTGTACTACATTTCCTCCATTGAAGACCCACATAATTACAAAATTGTGAGTGCCTTTTAGCTTTGCAAGTAGCTACAAGCCAGAATTATCAGACCTGGAGAGGTTCTGCCCCAGCCTGACAAGTGTGCACATAGAATTCAAACTGACTGGTGAAGTTTTCACACACAAGACTTGTACTAGATTTATATTAGTGCCCTAAGAAAGGGGCGCCAACTCTGTGTTGGAGAATGGCAACAAAAAAAAAACATTCCTGATAGTAGGCAGACACTGCAGATCGTACAAAAGGTAAACCAAGGGAAAGGTGGTTGCTTTGTGCGTATCGTGAGCATTTAAGCAAGGTTTACACATGCTTAGTCTGCCCAAGCGAAGCACGTGCATAGTCTAACATTTTGCCTCTGTCGCCACCAAAAGACCTATCTGCCACAACAGTGCACTGCATTGTGACTGCATAACACTCTCCAAATCTTGGCCCCAACGTTACTTCAAAAAAGTCAACAATTGTTTTAAAATTAACTTAGACATTCTGAACCTCGTATTACTCAATAAGTGCCCTTGTGCGTAATGTCCCCCCCCCCCCATCTTTGCCCTGCTTCAATCTGAAACTGCTATAATTCACCACAATAAAGAGCTATTAAAGCACCCCTGAACCCAGTCTCACACAGCGGTGCTTAGCTGCAGGAGAGAATGTAGACAGTCGAGCTCCTCAGGCCCTAGAAGATCGGCCGCCATATAAGATGCTGCAGGTCTGTGTTCTACAATATAAAAAGTAGATCTTAACGCCACCTTCTGTGCCTTACCTTAAATCAACAGTAGATTTACTCCTCCTTTTCCTTGTAAGAGGCAGCCGCGCTGCAAGCCTGCCTGTAACTTTACACCTGTTTATGAACGTCTTGCACCCTGAAAGCCACACTGTCACTCAGCAGATTGGCAAATGTTGTGTCTAAAGGTAGTTCTGTGTTGCTGTTGTCTACCGGTCTAGCTCCAGGCTGCTGTATTCATTCAAAATGTGTACAGTACAGATGCACTGGGTCATGAAGAGAGGGAGTTGGCTACCTCACAAGGGCCTGATAAAAGTTTGAATCCATGAAGGTGAGACAGCAGTTTTAACAGACTAGGTGGGAAAAGAAGCATTTGTGAAAAGATGAGATTGAGGTGTAATAATTAAAACAAAAAACTAGGAGAATTTCTGAAGGAGAAAGGGGGGAAAAAAAACTTGGAATGGGCATTTCCAAAGAAGAAAAACACTAAACCAAAATCCTGGTAAGTCTGTTTCTAAGGAACCAGTAGTGGACCTGCCTTAGATTCAGAGTGCCAAGAGAGGAGGCTGTGTTCCAGTCGGTAGAAAGTGATGACTGTTAATCTTAAAGAGCAGGGTCAGTAACACACAAACTGCTAGAGCTTCTGTTAGCACTTGTGAAACACGGGTCTATCAGTAGTGACTGAAGTAATCGGGACGCTCTAAACCAGAAAGTAAAAAACTTTCTGGCTTCGCAGTGTTTGAGAGTCTTCTATTTAAGCTTAAAATGTGGACTTGGCATTGGCTCAGAATGTGAACAAGTTCAACCCTTTGTCATAGACAACAATGTGCCGTTATGGCCACTGTACACGTGCTCTGGTACAATACAGCGACTTGTTAGAAAATAGGAATAAAACGTAAGCACTAGACTTTCATCCGAAGGCAAAATAGCAGTGTTGTATTTCTTAATTCATTCAAATGCATCTGAAAAAGACCTTGGGCCAGATGTACGACTGTTTTATGCGGTCGCTAAAGGGTATTCAACTTGTTTGCGACCGTAAACCGTGTCGGTATGTACCAACACTATTTTGCGAGTCAGACTTGCAAAATAGCGTCCCTTCCTAATAGTGAGTCCAAATGTTATGTAGCATTGTTTTGCAACCGCATTTGCGGTCGCAAAATACTCAGTTTACCACCTACTTCACGTAGGTGGTAAACCATTCGCAATCAGGAATTGGGCCCAGGGGACCCCTTCCCCTTTTTGTGCAAAAATATTTCCTAGGAAATATTTCCCAGGGACCACTGCCTACCCTCAAAATATGAAACTGAAAAGTTTTTTTTCTTTTTTAAATGCATCCCGATTTCCTTTAAGGAAAACAGGCTGCATTAAAAAAATTAAATACTGCATTATTGAAAAAGCAACAATGTCTCAACCGGTATTGAGAAGATCAATGTAACAAGTACGTACAAGACATTACTAGAAAAGGAAAAAGGGAGACTCGCAGTTTGTTGTAAAATGTGCATAAGGCATCTTGTATTCGAGATGAGGAATTTGAATTACACAAATATAGAATAGTTGTATCAGCACTGTAGGCAGAAATTGCCGAGGCAACACAATCTTGTGCACTAATGGGCTTGTGACACGCAAGGTGATGGCGCAAGTGACAAGTGCGAGAAACAGCGAACGGTGCAACGTGAAAAGGTGAAAATTATATACAGGAATATATGGTTCATTAAGGTTATTCACAGTCATAGATCATGTATTAGAAATAATTCGAGATGGTTTGTTCCTCCCCTGGAGCATAGTTTCTTTATCACCCTCTTGACTGACTGACTTGTCCTTCCCCCCCCGCCCCCCATCGCTTTTAGGTTAAGCACCCCATCAGTGTATGTGTTTCTGGGGGCTCTTCCTCCTGTTTTTCTCCTACCTTCCTCTGCTCTGTTTGCACTTGCCTTAGTGGTGACTCACTCTTACTTCCCCGCACTGTGTTGCTGACTTCCTCGTATGCTTCACCCCCGCTCCACCCTTTTATGCTGCTGTTTCGTGCCTCCTATTGCTTATTCACAAACTGCTTTTCCATTGCGCCCCATCCCCGCAGTTTTTAAATATATTTGTGTGTGTGTGTGTGTGTGTGTGTTTATATAGGGCAGACAGCAAATTGACGCCGGCCACAAGCGCTTCAGCACACAATTTGTTTTCATGACCAATCTAAATGGTGCATACACTGGTCAATAAAGAATACAAAACGACACCTGCATCACTATATAGACTAGGGGTCTCCAACCTTTTCTGTAGTGAGAGCTACTTCTGCTTAAAGAAAGTCTTCCTGAGCTACTAGCCAATTTTATAACTGTAAAACGGTGACTGCACTATGACCACCCTAATCAGGATTATCAGTAGTCATCACCCAAGTACTCGAGGTGCGGTTACCATCAGAAATGCCAGGAAAATGTTCATCAATATAAAATGCCTCCACCTGACTTATGAAGTAACATTCAAATCTTGACATGCCCTACGGCACAAAGGACATAAGTACAACAGTAGGTCTCCCCAGCTTAACTTGAATTATCATTCAACAGTTTAGTTTCTGAAAATTCACATTTTTCTATCAAATACCACTTTCCACTTTGGGCAAACAAACTCCATTTTCCAGAAGAAAAGCCAGAAACCATATATCAGTCATGACAATTAATATTCCAGGAATAGGTAAATGTAGGCCAGTCATGCTCCTAGTATGTAAATAATGGTTGCCAGTATACCACAACTTAACTAAAAAATACCCAAAATAGTAAAGGATGACAAATATTATGCCATTGGCACTATTATGCCAGGAACAGACACAATTATATCAGAGATAACACCCTTATAAGGGGGACTAGCATACACATTTGCGTGGGCTTGACACTAGGTGTAGCTTTCAAGAAACAATAGTGTTTATTATGAACACACCTAAATGCTGATGAGTCTCTTAATGTTCTCTGGTCTGGATCATGCCCTGTTCTCCTCAGGTCTTGAGCTGATCATGGACCCAACTGTCACATTTTCACTCTGACTCCTGCAGTCCCACATTTTGGTGGGTCAGCACTGATTACTGCGCATGCTACTGCTGCCTACTTCTTTCATTGTCCACTGTTCACACACATGTTGTGATTGATAAAGCGGGGACTAGAACATGGTCAATCTCCTTGTGGCTTAGTTATATTGAGATTGGATACAGAGTGTCAAGTGGCAGGCCCTATACGCCGATACAGTGTGTGTTTGAGTGTTAGTATGAGTTACTGCCATAGGTTTTGGTGGCTGTCACGCTAAGGGTCTTGAGATGAGCAGTGCTGCCTTCTTTAATAGGCTTCTACTCTCTGAATTTTATACTGGGCTTGACTTCACCTCTGAGAGCTACTTTGAAGGTACTGGCGAGCTACTCGTTGGAGACCGTAATTGATGCGTTTGCTACAGAATGATGCAACCATCTATAGCGCCACATTATTGCACTTTTTATGCTGATACTTAATGGTATCGGCAAAAAGCATTGCTCTTAACTGATGCTGTTCATTGTCGCCAAAAATCATTGGCAAAACTAGTAGGCCCTAAGACGAGGCCCATTGGCTTTGATGATGCTTATTTTTATATAAGAAAATTGTAGGTCATTTGGGGACTTTCACACAGGCATATAGTTAAGGAATCCCACAGACTTCTCTGTACAAATGTTGGTTCAACCACAGGATCAGATGGGATTGTTACCAAGCTTTCAGACCTTTCAAGTCTGTAGCACCCTCTTCTTTATAAAGTACCTTGGAGCCTTGTGCAGTAGGAGGAGGTTTCCGTCTATATTTGCTCAATCTGTAAATTATACAGGATTTCAGGCAGCTTGAAAATAGTATATTTAATATATATATTGTGAGTGTTGGTGCCTTGGTACTGTTAGTGTTTTGTAGTCTCAGATAATCCTTTGGGGAAAGACACCGGTACTTGGCTGCAAGTGGTTGATTTTCCTCGTGCCTGCACCTCCAGTTCTTGTGATGTTTGATAGTCTAACTGCTTAATGATGGTAGTCTTGTAAGCCCGGAGACAACCTAAAAATGCATGAATAAACAAATCTGTGCTTTGAGGTGTACAATTGGTCCTTGCCTAGTGGCCAGTCTGTAGATTTTGCTTACTTTGTGCTATCCCCTTAGGTACTGATTGGACACGTACTCAAGAAGATGAACAAGCAGACGTTCCCAGAGCACTGCAGCCTGTGCAAAGAGATCCTGCCTTTCACTGATCGCAAGCAGGCCGTCTGTTCAAGTGGACATATCTGGCGAAGGTAGGCATCTTCACACAAGGGTTTTCTCCAAAACTGTATGTATGGTGTGGTAAGAGGGCTGAAGGTTAGTGATCTCCAGTGGTGTGCTTGGTAGTGCTACCACAAGGCCAGTAAGTGTGTGGCAGAAGAGGTGAATCCTTATTCATTGGTAGGAGAAACAGTCGTGGTGACACAGATTTCAGATTTTTTGATGTCCTTGCTTCTCTGGCAGTAGATGGAGGCTTCATTAAAGTGCTGGTCACACTCTACACACCACTGTGGTGTGCTCTTCACTGGTCTTGCAGTTGTTTGTCACTGTATACATCTCCTGATTAGCTGTATGGTTGAATTGATACTTCACGAAATTCCTTCATGTCATGATTGAAAATAATCCTCCCCTAAGGCAATAATCGTTCAGCGTTGGAATCAAACTCCCATAGCATCATTTGTATACTGATTTCTTCTTTCAGATGTTCCTTAACCTACCAGGCCTGCCAGAGCTTGATCTACAGAAAGTGTTTGATCCAGGACAGCATCGCCAGGTATTCCGTTCCAGAAGGTAAGCCAGGTGAACCAGAAATGTGCGCAGGTGGTGTGCAAAGATTCCAGTTTATATTGTGCTAAAGCTTTGCTGCTTGCAGTAGGTTGCTCCTCTGGTGCAAGCCACCATAGACTGCGGAAACACACTACAAGGTTAGTTGAGAGCAAGTAACTAGCACTTCATTTCAGCATTTGCAATTTAGTCTTCCCTGCATGGATAAGTTTCCCCCAAGCTTGCTGATGAAGTGTTTGAGTTTATGCACTGCCAATACAAACGGTGTGCACAGTTTGATACTTCAGATGAATTCCTTTAATATCCCTTGCTCTTTGCCAAGGCGCGTAGGCCATCAGTACTTTATTAGACCTACTCAAGAGGGTGGCCACGCTAAGTCACAGATCAACTAATTTCCATTACTTGTACACACTCGCAGACCCTGAGTGGGAGATATCTCTTGGTCCAGCGCCTGTTTGGCTCTGTCCATATTACTCTGCTGAATTCATCTGCCCCAAACACCGCCCGGAATTTTGTACAGTCTTAATCTCTAACCCTCATATGTTGGATATACACACACTGTGCTCTGAGGAGTGAACCACATTGCAGTCCTAGACCCGCCACCTGATTGCACCATGGGTTCCACCTGCCCACATATCCAGGCAGTGAAAACGAAGGCCAACATCCTACGAGAACATGCTAGACATTTGGAGGGCGCTGCACCCCCACGACCGGGCCACACATTCTATTCATCAGTGCATGACTCTTCCTCCAGGTTAGATGCTTGGTTTGATATGAAAGATATACTGGGGTTGACACATTCCAGTAGACACATGCCCTGGACTCTGTCCTTCCCTTGGGCCCCCATACTACTTGATTATGCCACATTTGCCCCGAGAATTTGCTAGATGCGGCGTTTAGTAAAGATATACGCCAAGGCACTAGGAATTACTTTACCTAAAATATGAGCTCTGTGGATTCCGTTTTTACCTGATGGGAGGCATACAACGTGGTAATTAGGGAGGGGGAAGGAATTGCCAAAAGCCATGGTACTCTAAAATCCCAAATGAGTGAAGCCGGAAGGAGAAATACAATCACTAGAGAAGTATGAATGGTGAGGGGGTGGGTCATGAAGTGGCTGAAAGAGAAATCAATTTTTGTAGCAAATACAAATCTGTCTATCTATGTTGAGGGAGAAGAACGCCCTGGGGTATACCCTTGCATCGCTGCTCCAGCCAAATTGGGCGGCGAGCCATATTACAGGGATGTTGCGGAACGGAATAAGGGACACGTGAGCCAACTCGAAGTAGAGAGGGTTTTATTTTTCTCAAGACACGCTTTCTGGGGGACGCCAGGTTTAGTAAGCAAATGTCCGATCTGATCCGATAAGTCCTCCTCTGGGGGGGTGGTTCTCCTCCTGATCCTGGTTTTTCCTCTTGACTGCCGCTGTTGGAAGGGGAATAGCTCCAGCTCCGTCTCAGGAAAGGAAGGAGAGAATGGGCGTCAGTATCTGGTTACATCGAACTTCTTTGTGGGAAGGGGAGTGAGGGACACACTCATGAGCCACTTCTACAATAATAGTGAGATGGTGCCAGACTATGGGAGCGAAGTGACAGTGCGAGGGGAAGGATACACACAAGGTAAACTCAGTAGGGGTATGCCGGGTTACTTAACGGGGCTCTGCCTCCTCCTGACCCAGCCCACGAAGCGCTCATGTACCTGGGTGTGCCACGCTCCTCCCGGATCGTGGCTGGGCGAAGCGCGATGCCGTTGGCCTCCTGGCTCTCCTATGGCATCCGGTAGTCCCACAGTATGATTCTGCTTCTCCCTCCTCATGCGTTCACTCTCCTCGTCTCGGGCGTCTTCTCCGGCTTCCGCGTTCTCCTCTCCCGTGTCTTCACACACCCTCAAGGAGGAATCCCAAAATCTTATTGGTCCTGGCAGTCACGTCACTGAGAGGGCGTGTGTCCTTCCTCTCCCGGCTTCTCCAGTTAAAGGGAACGCCATATTCTTCTTGTTGCTGTAAGTCCGTCGCGAAGGATGACGAGGCCCACTCCTCCTGTTGCATAGAAACGAGAGAAGATAGGGGTATCGGGGTCCACCAGTCTACTTCAGTCCCCTCTTCGCCTCGTTCCGACCACCCCTCGTCATAAGGGATCACAAATGAAGATTGGTGGGTATGTCATGGGTCACAAGATATATTGGATTGTTTCACCACCTTCTATAAACACTTGTATAGCTCCAGAACAGCAGATTCCACCCACATCATGCATAGTTATCTAGGAGATGCTCGTAAGGCATGATTGACTCCTAACCACCGGGAGATGTTATGCCAGCAGATTACAGAGAAAGAGTTTAAGGGAGTTGTTGTCCAATTGAAGAATGGTAGCGCTCTTGGGAGTAACTGGCTCCCAGCTGAATTCTATAAAGCTTATGCCGATGATATGACCCCGATCCTACTCCCAGATAAATATAGCTCCTAACATCCCATATCCTTAATGTAGACAGTAAAATACTCGTCAAAGTTCTGTCCAATAGGCTTTTGCTACTAATGCCTGCCCTTGTCCGGCTGGACTAGTCGGTTTATACCTGGCTGTTCCACAGCATACAATTTGCATTCACTCTTTATAGTTACACATCAAATAGACTCCAAGCTTGAAGTGGTGGCTACTTTTTAGATGCTGAAAAGGTGTTCGATTCCGTTGAATGAGTTTCCTGTTTATTGCCTTGGAGAGAATGAGTGTGGGAAAAGGCCTTTTTACAATTAATTAAATTCCTGAGTCCCTGAAAGCATGGATATGGGTGAAAGACTTACTGGCTAAGCCATTTAATATTGGCAGAGGGACGCGACCGGGGTGCCCGTAGTCCCCGCTCCTCTTTGCTATTGTCATGCAGTCAATGGCCTGCCTCCTACAAGACAGTCACCACCATAGGAGTATCCGCTTCAGATAACTGCATGCTCTATTGTCGATGTATGCAGATGACGTTCTCCTACTAATACAATTTTTTTTAAACCCTGACTGTAACTTGAACCCAATCATATGTGATAGAATTGCATGTGGGTGGTCGAGGCTCCAAATAAATTGAACACATCATTATTAGTCCCCCTCGCTGATGCCATTTAATGACCGGAGCTCGAATTCCCGTTGTGCTGGACAACCGAGTCTGTCCGATACTTGAGCATAATGTACCATAGGGATATTGACACGGTGGTGTGGGCAAACTGTGGGACCTGTATTGCCGGGCTTACTGACTCGATCAAGAAAGATTAAATTGCCTTCATCAGTCACTGACAAGATCGCCCTAATGAAAATGTTAGTGCTTCCGAAACTACTGTATCTGTTACAGAACATTCCCATTCCCCTCTGCAGAGCGTATTTTCACACCTGTGCTCCCACATGATCACTCTGTCATGGGCTGGGAAGCAGCTGAGGATAAGCTGGTCTAAGTTACAGAAGTCCTATGATTCGGAAGGGATTGGGGGCACTGCATTTTGAGCTTTACTACTTAGTGACTCATGCACAATTTGCTCCCGATTGGATCTATAATGTCCGATGGGCACTGCGCGTGGATTTGGAATGCGGCTTGATTGAACCGGCCCCGATTCAGTCTAAACTTTACTGCGGATCACCTTGCCCAGGCTAGGAGGTATATATGGTGGTGTGCTGGGGCTTGGCGCTGACTCTGCTGGCGGAGCTCAGTGAAGACTGACTTTGGTTTGCGGCCCAGGCCGAGATCGCATATTACCTATATTGCACACAATTACGCTCCGCTTTCTGTACTGCGGTGCGAATGACTGATACGTGGGTAATTATTCCCAAATCAAAAATGTATCCCTTTGGAGGACTTTATAGCTAAGACGCCCTCCCCTATGCTGGATATACTTAGCTACCATATCCTTAAACACGTTTGAAGCGGCTCATTCAGACATTTCCAGATGCTCCTGCTGACCGGGAGTTAATACATATTCCTGCAGTGCCACAAATCCGACAAACCTCTTGTGACACACCTGCATAGCAAGGTATCCTGCGCTACCTCCGAACCCGAATGGAATGCTTGCACACAGTGGTCTGTGGACCTGGGTTATTGACATTACTGGCAAACAGTCGTTTTGTTGTGCGCAAACCAAAAAAAATTCCCCAAATGGGAAATATATACTTAATCATTATAAATACTTGCACAGGATCTATTCTACCTCCTGTTGGCATAATGAAAGACAGCATGTTGTCCGACACTGCATGTCGCAGATGTGTTGCCCCAGGTGCCGGTCCACCCCCCCCCCATCAAGTCCGTGCCCAGCGGTTGCGACATTCTGGAACCAGGTGATGCATGCATTGGATACGATAGATCACACAACCCCCATATCCCCAACAATACTATTACTGGGAGGCATATTAGTCGCCCGAGGCACTGTAGGAAACTGCTGGCAATGGCGTCTTTGGGCCTTAGATGGATGGCCTTGACCTGGGGGGGGCAAAAGGACTCCTCAGTTAAAATATTGGTGGAAAGACATTAATATGTTCAGTGAATTGGCTGAACAATATTGTGAGCTGTTGCCGCCCTCATGTAGACCAAGAGACCTTTGGGGGCCCTCTAAGAGGATATGTTTTGGAGCCACATGCACTTGGACAATCGACTAGATGGACATGGCGGAACATGAATGGGAAAGGAGATTGAGCCCCAGTGTAGCCTGATGGACAATTCAAGACCGCACGCGGATCCTAGAATTCCACGGGGCGGGGTGGGTGGGTCAGTATGGGGGTCTTTAATGTATATGGTGAATAGGTCAAGCTTATACCCAAGTGGGCTGTTGCATGATGTATTTAGTTGGAACACTGTCTGTTATGGTTGTACAAACAAAATCTAATAAATAAAAATATATTTTGCTCTGCTTAAATTATTTCAAATTCTTAAACCTAATGTGTTCAGTTATCCAATTTCAGTTTTCTTTTCATTAATATCCCACGTTTTAAGTTAAAATGTTTTGTTACTGGTGAATTAGTTGCAAAGCAAACCAAGTTCCCAATTTAGCCCATTTGGTAATACCCCATGCCAGCCGCGCGGACAGTTTCTGCACAGCTACTGATATGCAATCTGCCCAATTCGGGAGATGCATGTCGAGGTATCCGGGGAGACACCAACCGATAGCTCAGTATTTGGGGAGGAGTCGGATAGGCCTCCTACTAGTACCCCTTTTCCACCAACTATTTCTAGGGGGCAACCAGTGTTGGCCTGCCCCGACGCACTCGAGTCATCTCTGCCAAGTAGGGAGTCACTGGAGGGGGCCATTTTATCTACGGAGCCTGTGGCGCTGCCGATCAGCCAGGTGGCTACCACCACCGCCAGTGCCCCTCTTGCAAGAGAATTAGCAATGGGGTGTGAAGGGAGTGGTAGTGTCCCACTGAGGGTAGTTAGTTGGAACATAGCGGGCCTTGCAAGAAATATAAGCATACCAGATTGGAATGTTTTGATAGAATCATTTGGGATTTGCTTGTTCCAGGAAACTTGGTGCCTGGAACCACAGCATAAGATGGGTTATACCACCTACTTTGTCCCTGCCATATGCTCAAGTGGAGGGAAGGGGCGCCCCTCGGGAGGGTTGACAATCTGGGTAAGCATCTCCTTGCGGTACTCCATCAAATGCGTAGCTATGAAGTCACCTGACCTCCAGAGGCTAACAGTGAGAGGACCATGTGGAGGGAGAGTGCTTGAAATTTTCAACATCTATGTCGGAGGTGCACGGGGCGGTTCGTCCACTCTGCCCTTAACTGGCATTGACGAGGAACTCAGAAATACTAAAGCGGATTCCTTCGTCATGCTAGCTGGGGACCTTAACTGCACGTTTGAACCCCTTGCTGTGGACGATGTGCTTGGCAATAGAGATGATGACGCTAGGAGAGGCATTCCATCGTTGCAAATCGCGCCAATTAGGAGATGGAATCCAAGTGCCATCGATCTTAATGCCCTCTGTTTGGAGCACGGCCTCAGAGCAACCAATGGCAGATCCAATTCAGATCAAATGGGGGCCCACACGTTCAACAGAGTAGGGCATTCCTCACGAATCGACTACATTCTGCTGAACTATTGCTTGTGGGCCCATCTGCTGGATATGGCGGTCTTGCCGTCCACTGACAGTGATCATAATCCGCTGTCTCTGTCCCCTCTGTGGATGGGATACTCCCCTCCCCCAATCCCACACGTGTGGAGAACTACACATGAAGTGTGCCCCTCTAATAGTGGTAGGCGCCTGAAATGGAATAATATTGTTGGTAATGAGGGAAAGATCTTGGAGGTAAAATCCATAATGGCAAATATCCCTCCACGCTTCGACTCCCCGCCTCTATCAGTGCACAGGAGGTTTCCACACTGTTCGTCTAAACCACGTATGCACTAGGTGAACTGTTTCTAGCCCACAATGCGGGAAAAAGGAGTATTATAAGAGGCGGCACGAAGGGTAATGCTGGGTGGTTTTCACCTGCTTGTCGAGAAGCCAAAAGGGATTTAATAAAGGCAGTGAAATCCAAGAATAGAGCCCTGATCAGTGTCGCAAGGGGCAATCAAAGGAGGGTTATAACTAAGGCTAAGGCAGAATGGGAGAACCAGTTTTGGTACGACCTCAAGGCCGCTAGTCTAAGGAAGGACTCGAAGGGTTTTTGGGACCAGCGAAGAGCTAGGGATAAACCCGTGGACTCATTAATAACATGTAATATACCGGAGGGCGCGTGGTTTGACCACTTCTCCCAGCTCTACACAGTGGTCCCGGGTATGGGGGCAAGTTTGCCAGAACGGTATCGTTTAGCATTCTGTGAGTTTAAAGATGAGCACCTGTTCACAGCTAAGGAAGTGGAAGGGGTGATTAAATGCCTCGTCCCCAACAAAGCAGCAGGCCCGGATGGCATACCAGGAGATTTGTTACGCATCAATCCGGCGGAGTGGGGAAAACTCATCGCTGCCCTACTGAATGCTAGTTTTGATGGGGCAACCTTCCCGGGCTCATGTAAAGGTGCTGAAGTTGTACCAATCTTCAAAAAAGGGAGCCGGACCGACCCAGCCAATTACCGCCCCATAAGCCTCTTAGACTCCTCGCAGAAAGTGGCAGGAAAAGTGGTTCTGGGTAGGGTATTACACTGGATCGAGGAAAAAGGCATTCTCTCTGACTTTCAGGCTGGATTTAGATCGGGCATGGGGACGATAGAGCAATCCTTCCGTCTTCTGATGCTGTATTGGAAAGTGGTTGTACTGGGCAAAGGCAGCCTGTATCTTGCTTTTATAGACCTGCGTACTGCCTTTGACCTGGTCCCACGTAGCCAACTCTGGAGTGTACTTAATGACCAGGGCATTCCATCATACCTATTAAGCTTACTGGTAAAATTACATGCCGATAATTTTGCACAGATCAGGTGGGGAAACCAGGGACAAAAAACAGCACGAATACCTGTAAATAGAGGGGTCCGCCAGGGATGTGTCCTAGCCCCCACTCTGTTTTCCTTGTATGTAAATGGAGTGGTGGAGCACCTGCTTAAAGTTCCAGCAGATGCACCATCCCTGGCTGGCCGAAGAATACCTACCCTTCTATTTGCAGATGATACCCTCCTGATCTCCAAAACCCCGGTAGGCCTGCAGAGTCTGCTAACTAGCTTCAAATCTTTCTGTGACGCAAGGGGGCTAGTTATTAACACAGGAAAAACCAAGTACCTGGTTCTTAACGCACCGAAAAAGATAGCCAAACCACCGTCCCTAGATTCTGTGTACCTCGAGAGGGTTACGGAGTTCGATTACCTCGGCATTCGCATTTGTGACTCGATGAGTTGGAAATGCCACCTTCAAAAGATGTTGCTGACTCACAAGAGGGTGGTGGGTGCCCTTCTTAAGGAACAACGTGCATCATCCCTAAAACCCATTGCACCCATACTAGACATCTACAGGGCAAGGGGTGTTAGCGCAGCACTTTACGGGGCCGAACTCTGGGGGGTACACAAGGCTGATCAGTTATCCCGCTCAGAAAGCAAATTCCATAAAGATTTAATGGGGCTTCCCTATAGCACCCCCAACCCTTCCACTGCTTTTAGATATGGGTACCCGATCAATTAGTGACCAGGCTAGGCTTCGCCCTCTCCTCTTATGGGCGAGAATATGGAGAGTTCCAGAAATGTCGAGCTACGCAGATGGCTTAACCGACGTGTTGGGGTTACCAGGCTGGTCCAAGATCCATTGGTTGAGGGAAGTCAAGCGTCTTCTTGTCAATATGGGCCTAGGCGATGCCTGGGACAATAGAACTGACCCCCCCCCCCCCCCCCCCCCCCCCCAAAGTCTGTCCTGAAGAAAATTTTTGGTAGCTGATGGTAGAACTAGCAATACCAACTTGTGCAGGACCACTTTGGACTTTCTTTTGGTAAAGGATATGTCTTTTTGCGAACCATATTTGGATATTATCACAAAGCATAGGGATAGGGCTCTGTACTTCCAATTTAGGATAGGTTTACTCCCCGTCGGGGAACTAACATCTAGGTGGAAGGCCCCTGCTCAAACAATTTCTTCCTGCCCATTTTGTGAGAACAGGTTAGAGTCAGTCCCGCATTTGTTCTTTGAATGTCCGGCCTAAGTAGTCCCCCGCAGCAGATGGCTAAAACCACTCTGCAGAGCACTTGGAACAAGGTATTACAAGGAGGCCCTACGTATATTGAAAAATGATCCACGGCCCCTCTTTGCTTGTGGTATAGCCAAGTTCCTAGGATGGGCCTGGTGTATTAGATCATCTAGGCTTTTGTATCTTGTTTAATCTGCTTTTTAAAATGATCTTATTTAATTTATTGGGGCCATTTGTAGTATGAACTGTACGGCTATTTTCTATGCATTGGCTCCTTTTACTGTTTTATTGTTAAGTCTATGTACTGCTTTTTAAGATACTTTGTATATCGAAATAAAGCCTAATTGATGGTTGCAAACCAAGTTCCATCACTCCCTGTGATGACTTGTGTGCTCACCCCTGCAGTTGGCTCTACAGGCCTCTTTTCATAGATTTTGATTAAGGCAAGGTGTTGGAAGTATTACATTAAAACTTGAGTGTTTACACCTTGGTAATTGTTCCCATTACTCATTCAGCTTGTGAGCATTGCATTATATTGTCCTGCGATTACTTGTCATGGGTGCGTTGCCGGTATTATGGCCTGCGTTCCACAGTGTCTCTAGAAATGTTTATTGTGCTGTATCACAAGCCAGTGCTTGTTGAAATATTCCTTGTGTAGCAGTTGTGCGGGTGAGTTCCCTCGTATCAATGTATATCCAATGAGTCCTTCAAGGGATCAGTTTGTGTAGTACCCGGATCATGGAAGCTCTAACTTTGTCTGAAGAGCCTTTTTCGGCTGGTTTTGCAGCAAAGCTGTGCAGATTGCGCTCTCATGGCATGCATGTGGGTTGATGTGACCTCTTACTCTCTTCACCCACGAAGTAAGCACATGCATTCCTGTGCAAGCGTTTAATCCCTATGCTCGCGGTTGCTCATTATATCCTGTGCAGTGTGATCTTTTTGAGTCCAAATGCTCTAGCTAATTTCCAAGCACAGCATGCTGTGTCACTTAATTTAGCTAAACTATACAATAAATAACTATGTGCCTTACTGGCCCTTTCGTGTGAGAGGGCAAATGAGTTGCAGCTCTGTTGCGGTCCGGTGGTGTTTTTCTACTGGTTCGCTGCATCACTGGCCTCCTAAGACAGCCGGTGATGATCTGAGCCGACAGTGCAGTAGAGCAGCTGCCGCCGCCTGTTACCCGCTTTGCCCTTCTCAACCCCCCTAGCGCCATACTCTGCAGCATGCGGATTTGGGTTGTCGGCCTATGGTGCTTACCCGCAGTACACAGATCCACCCGTAGAGGGCAGTGCCCGACAGGCCCACCCGAGCGTCTGATGCCTCCCTTTCCACATCTGCAGAAAGGCCCCAGGACTGCTCTTAGAAAGCCTCTAGTCCACCAACTCTACCAAGCAAATATGTTCTTTCTGTTCCGGGAACCACAGCTGGAATGGTCTTTAGTTAATACAGCACAGTATACTTAAGCAAAACTGCTTGCTTTTATGTAAAGCCCAAAGTGCAAGACGTGGGAAATTATCTAAATGTCCCATCCCTATAGCAGTGAGTGGGAGGGAAGGGGGTCTCTTCTTTTTTGGGGCTGTTGGAGTAAGCACTGCTTGTTGAGTAAATATTTGCCAGTAAATTACCAAAAAAAGACCCTGACCATTGCCTGTGGAGCAGTGCTGTTTTGTCGGTGTTTCTTGACATTACAATGTGTTGCAGCATGGTTCCTCCTGTGTGGTGCTAATTCTAACTTGCTTCTTGCTTCTAGATCCCGAGTGGCTGCAGAGGCTGCTGCAGGACCCCTGCAACTTCTGTGATTCCCCCGTCTTCTGAAGACTACGGCGGAGCGCTCACACACCAAACACGTGGTCGCTGATGAGTGGACACCCCCCTTACCTGCAGTCAGGGTGCACAATGAAGCCCGTTGCCTTTGCGCTTTGTACTGTGGCCAGCAACATTCTCCAAACTGCTGCGGCCATGGAACAGGAACGCCAGACCGTAAATGTTTCAGTGTTGAGCGGTGGCATCTATCCTGTAGGGTGGATTGTTGTGCAAACGTCTCTCCCTGTACAGTCTGCTCTGCTCATGCATGGCCATGTGACCTGCAGCTACCACCAACTGTTCGAGGCACTTAACAAATGAAAGTATGTATGTGGCACAGATTGTGCCAGTTTCATAAAGGGTACCCAATGAAATGAGATTAATAGTGAACATTTTTGTGTGCTCTCAAATCCCAAGGTACATCCCTACATGAAACGCATGTGCACCGTGTGCAGCCTTTTGTGTTTCGGAGCAGGAAACAATCAATCTAGTGGCAAAGGGAGATTAACCACCCCCTCCCCCCAGGTCTGCGGGAATCCCAGGGAGGCAGCTGCTTAGTTACACACATCACTCTGCATCGATCAGGGTGTACCGTCCTGCTCGGCCATGAATGTCCACCTCCGCACAACTGGTTTGTCTTTGATCATCAGCTTGGTTCGTTGGGGTGCCGTAGCCAAAACTCCAGGTCGTGTTAGCGTCATGAGTGCGTCCTGGTTTAAAGGTCATCTTAGCGCCATGAGTGCGTCCTGGCTTGCAGGGCGAGTGAGGAGCAGACGTCGACGGCGGCTGCTCCCTGCAGTACATGGTCTCGTTACAGCAGGAATGATAGCACTGAGGTTGGGATGGAGCTCGAGAGGTGCTGGTGACCTCTAGTACCCGCCATACGAAGAGCCAGATATGTTCATTTTTTTTATTAATGTAATACTGCCATGAGTTTGTAAATAAATAACGCCTCTTGTTTAACATGGATTGTTCTGTTTTCAGTAAGAAAATAGGTTGATGTGATTAAATTGCACAATGCAGGAAACCGGACGGGGACAGCTTCAGTTCCCACTTCTCTCTAATAGATGTAAATAGAGAAGCTGTTATTTCGGTGCTTACAGAAGTAAACGTTACTTTCAGAGACTCCCAGTTTACGCACGTCCAGTGTGTAAACCTGCGGTCTGACTGACTGGTTGGAGCGGCCATGTTAATGAGCAGTCATTTGCTATGTAATGTGCATCCAAAAGTGTGGTGATGCTACTGCGGAAAAACAAGGTATATGATCTCCTTGACTTTGGTATAAACTTTTCCTAAATCCGCTCCGCAGGCCCCCCACAACAAGGGTTTCCACTTGGCATGCTTGCTCCACGCAGGACTGTAAGAGTGAAAAAGTTATGATCTGGTTTGATTGAATAAAGATTGCATTGGAGGGGAGAACATTCAACGGGTGATATATATATTTTTTCCTCTTCAAATACTAGAAGGGTCCTTCAGCAGGCAGGTAGTTCTGTGTGCAGGCTGACTGTATAAACAGCATTCATCCATTACTCATCCACCGATAGTAATTCTCCATTGTAGAGTAAGCACCAGGTGAAGATGAGTAGGCAAGCTGAAAGTCAGTGCAAAGGAAGTACATGCAGGAGGTGTAATACTGGTGTCCTGATAACAACCCCCAGGAACATGTATGAGAGCCACCTGGGTCTGAGGCAGCAAAGGATGTGGACACAGGACTCTTGGGCTTAGTAATAGGAATGAGGATCCGGATGAGCAGAGAATTTAGGCACAATCCAGATGAGTGTGGAAAGCTACAGCACAACCGCCGTGGGAGCATGGGGCAGCACTGATCAGGGCCTGGAACCCGTGCCTGCCTGGGAAAAGCGTGGGAGCGGGAGAAGGCATGGCAAGCTGGGTGTTGGGGTACGGCACAGACTGCAATTGGATCAGCCAGTACCTGAGTAGGGCTGAAAAACCGTATGGGATTTAGATAGAAATACTATGTAGATGGCAGCTCTGAAAATGGTGGATCCAATTGACCTTCAGTCTTTCTAAATTTCTTTTGAGACCGTTTTCTGCTCCTTGCTCGTCTTATTAGATCTGCGCTGTTGGAGCAACGCAGGCACTTCTATCCAGCGGGAGAATTGTATGACCTCCTGCTTCACTCTAGGCAAACTGCTCCCTCAGTACCCATGTAACTGCAACAGGACACCAACGAACTGCATGTCTCTTCTCCGCCTTACATCATGCAGGTAGGAAACCAAAAATGACCATCAGAGCTACATAGCCTTCAGGAGGCTCCGCTCCTTCTGTCTCGGCCACACTCTCGGTATCTATGATGTGTGTAGACTCCGCCTTTGAATATTCCAGGGACGCGCAGCTCTGTGATAAATCTTTCCATGGGCCACCGCTGCCATGTAAACCAAATGTGTACTTCATCTGATGGTTTTGTCCTATGTCCCTGGTGTATGAACAGCACCCCACACTGCCTACCCTCAGGCTGTTTATCAACCAGACATTTGTCAAAACGATTACCACTATCGATGCTCTTTTTTGCACATTACTGGCTCGTAATACAAAGCCACTGAGCAGCATTGCAAGTGTCCTGCCCTTCGTTCCTTCTAAGACCTCCGGAAGTGGACAGTTAAATGCCGGTTAGTGGGAGGAGAAGCCCACCCGTTGGTCTTCAGTGAGTGACTTCTGATCAGGATCGAGTGAAGAGGGGACGAACCGGTGCTCCATCACACTCACTAAGCACATGTCAAACACTGTCCTATGGAACTACAACACCATAGGAAAGGAGTCCCATGTGTGCAGAATTGCATGTGCTACCAGTCCGCAGTAGTCTTGGCGATAGCAAGCCACACTTAAGATTTCCCCACCCGTCTGTGTGCAGCCACAGTCTCAAATTATTCATCACCCTCCAAAAAAGATCTTGTGCTCATGTTACCATCATAAGTTCAGTGCAAATCGGCAAAAAGCACTTTGTCCTCCTCTTATGAATGTTCTGACTGCTTATTCTCGTAGATCTACTCTATGTATACCATAGCAGCCTCAAGACGGATACATTTATATATCCCAATGTGTCCACACCATCTCTGAGCAAGCATTGAGTTGGGCGGGCCAGAGAGGGTGTAAATTCTTTAAACTCGGACTACTGATGTCTCCCATCCCCACTCGGCATTTCACTCCGCTCCTTTCCTCAGACGTTGAAATCTTCCAACACAGTGGTTTTTATTAAATATTATAACTCTTGTAAAATAAATCACAGCTCGGTGTGTGCGCTCTGGGATGCAGGAAGAGCCTTCCATAGAGCAATGTTGCCTTCTTATTTCAGACTGTCCTTGCATGACCGCCTTCCGAGTCCCGAATAAACGGGGGGGGGGGGGGGGGGGGGGGCGCGAGAGAAGCATACTGCTGCAGCCCCTGCGGTGGGACCTTCTAGGTGCCCCCCATCCCCATATTCAACAGAAAGCCAACGAATATGAGACTGGGGGGGGCGTTCATCCCATTCTGTTGGGGGCTGGGGACATCTTGCATCAGCCCACTATGCTTCAAACACTACACTCTAGTAAACCGCCCCCGTCAGGCGCACCTCTCTGGGATGTCCCCCGTTTACTAATCTTTTGTCATGCATTCGAACTACAATAGTCTTCCTGGCAAACACTCCATGAAAATAATTATCTATTCCCGACATGGGTGAAATTCCAATAAGCAATTACAGAAGCCTACTATCTTTGCTTGTAGTAGTAAAAAATGCATTTCAAAGCATCACCTGGAAAAGGTGCAACCCTTCTGGAGAGGGAATAAATTACCAAGGGAACAATGGTTGACACACCAATGTAGTTTAACAAAGAAATCAAGATCAGCATGGGAAATAAATACTGGAAGAGCCGCAAAGAAAAAGGAATTATCAGATGTGTTCATTTTTTTTTTTCATGGGGCAGAATGACTTCTTTCTCCACTTTTCAACTACAGTTTAATTAGACATTCCTTCCTGCATGAGGTGGAATTCTTCCATAAAAGGCTGAAGGTGTTTGAATGTGGATTAACTGGATGCGTAGAATTTTGTAAATGGAAAAATCTTGAGAATAAACAAAAGCGAGACCACTCCGAAAACCAAATGCATGCCTAAGGGAGAAAATATTCAGGAAGAAACAAAATTAGTGTTGGTAAAAGGTAACACACATGAACAGTATGGAGGGGAATATTTAACAAACTGAGTCCAGATTTGCCAGTGCATGTACTTAGAACAACGGCATGGTCAGGTGAAACTAAATGAGTGGTGGCAAGCAGCAACTCTTGGAAGTATGAAAAAGGCCTTTGACGTGGCTGCTCGCGTCATTTTGTGTGTGCGCCTGCAAAATGACTTGGGTGCTTTTTTGTTTCTTACTCTCCTTTTTAGTTACGATATCAGTTGGATCTGTAACCAAAAAGAAAATGCAACCCGTGAAAGCATTTTTTATGTGAGCCAGGGATGCCGAATGGAAGCTTCGGGGAGCCAAAGCAATACATGGCATAAGAGAAGTAGCTAATGTGGAACCAACACAGAGAATGGTTGGGAGGAAGGATACAGAAGCAACACGTGGGGGGATCTGCGGAGGACTGGAAAGCGGCTTTGGGGAGGGCCAGATGAGGAAGGAACACGGAGAGTGCGAGTGGTGGGGGCGATGGGGAGAAGCAACGTGTGAGCAACAGGAAGGGGATGGGTGACGGAACAACGCCGGGAGAGGAGTGCAAGAGGAAAGCAGCTCAAAAACCCATGCACTCTCATAGTGAATAAAATAAGTGATGGTAAAGAGGCAATACTCCATCGGAGGGACAAACAGAAGATTGACATGCTGGGATACAAATAAGTTGGCAAATGACCTAGATAAGGAAAGCCAACCAATGGTAAACAGTGAGCAGGCTTCCAGCCCCTCCTATTTTTGGTAAGTCACAATATGCCTCACAACAGACCAAATATACAGAGTCTAGTAGGCTTGACCTAACAAGGCCCAACTTAGAATGTGATCACTTACAGAAGAATTGCCCTGTTAGATGTCAATATAAAATACTTTTCAAAAATATTTGGAGGCCTGGGCACTTCATTCCAATCTAATACTGTTTAATCAAACTAGATTTAAGTCTGCAGTGTGTACCTCCAACAATCTTGTGGCTCTACTGACTGACAAAGCACAACATAATAAATCTGTGTATGTACATGTTTTGCTGATTAAGTGCAACATTTAATAGTCACTAGAAAACACAGATGGCAAAAAATAGATAGCCGGTCCATTTCTCCACGCTTATTACGAGCCATTTCGTTGCTCTATTCAGACACCTAGGTCACCGCTGCTTTTTAACTAGTATATATTGGACTTAAGCAGGCAACTTGGTGCTGCCAACTCCCATCCACCGAAAATCAGTTAAATCCGTTCTTGCCATACAACTGCCCTTCAATATGAGGATAGCATAGTTTTATTAAATCCTACAGGTGTGGGTCTCCAAAACTATTAACTTTGCTTAATTCTTGCTGCCAAATGTATGCAAGTTGGTGAATTTTAATAAAACAATCCTAGTTGTTTGAGATAGGAAAGTGCATAAATGGGGCTTGTGGAACTTCTGCAATTACTCGGTTGGTAAGATACCCAAATATAACAACCTAGGTGTTTGGCTTGACGAGAGTGGTGGTCATGAATAACCTGTAAGCTTATTAAAACCAAAAGGGAACTCACTGTACTTTGCCTTCAGTGCCCGATTGAGGTCACCCAAAAAACCCACACAAACATTTAAAGCCATAATGTTCAAGTTAATTCCCCCACCGACTCACACCCCATCGTATGGGGTGGAATTTTTTCCAGACTTGAACATGTTCTCAATTTATTGCAGTGTAATCTCTATAGGCCTCTAGTCATGCCCCCACAGAGCTTATTGCAGTACGAGATTAGAATGGATCTGGGCCCTGTGTACCAACAGCTAGTGTTGGAATCTGCTTTTCTAAAAATAGATTTAAGTTAAAAAAAATGCTCAAATAAATTCTCTGAAATGTTTATCTGGGAAACTACTGTGAACAACTTTTTACTTGAACTCTGCCTAAATGTCTCAAGGCTCACTGCTTGTGGGAGTCAAAAATCCCTCTTTCTACGTTGAAAACTTTATTAAATCAAATCAAAACAAACTTCATTTTAGAAGACCAGTTCATGTTTCAAACAAGAATGCATGCTTGGGTACTAATAAACCGCGTCAAACAACTCAGTCCACAAAAGTAACTTGCCGAAGCTTATTACAAACTAAAACTAATTCAGTTGAGATTCTGCTTTCTTGCAACATTAGACTTCCTTTCCAAATGGACACTGTGGCCAAGCAAGCTGGACTGCAGGCTATGCAAAAATGAAACCGAATTGCTTGCACATATCCTATGCACTTGCCCGTTTCCAGTTACTGAAAGCAGGAAATGGCTACAAGATCTTTTTTTTATTAGGCCTGGGTGTGAAATACTGCTCTGCTCGTGTTCCCAAAACGCAGAGCGGAGTTTATCCCTTGCTTGCCAATGTGAAGTTGGCAAGCGGGGAAAATCTTACTCCAGACCACCTCCCTGTGAGATTTCTCAATCTTGACGCGGTTCACGACTGCTCATTTTGAGATCTTCTGTTCGCGTTGAGGAAGCTGTTGCTCGAATAGAACATCTACTCTAGCGACAGAACGAAGCAGCGCCCTCTTGCGCTGCGCATGGTGGTGTTCGCTCTGATTTTCCAGCGTGGGATAAACACCTGGTGCTGAAAATCAGCGCGAACGGCATTGACCTAGAACACTCTGCTGCTTGTGGAACTCCGTGTAGCGCGCCTGAGTTTTTTTGGTCACTTGCGGAGTTCCTCATAGTGAAACTCCGTCCAGGCCTACTTTTAGTTTTAATATCGGCAGCTATGACCGCTTTATTATATTTTGATTGAAAGGAGATCTGCAGGTGATGACAAGGTTCATAATATTTATGAATCATGCCACATCCTTTTTAGCTAAGTTAGTAACAGCCTTGATGAGCTGCTGTTATAAATCTACCAAGTTCCACAACAGTTTGTAGGGGAACATGTAGTATGCAGATTAAACAATGTTACTTCATGTTAGTTGAGGGATTACTGCATGATCTTTTAAATACATCAATTCGGTGTACGCTTTTTAAAATTATTTATAGCGTGCTTAATTTATTCCTGCAGAGTTTAATGGCTCTGTTAGATCAACTTGCTGAGCCCCAAAGTTTTTACATTTTGCTGCCTTAATCTGTCGTATAAATGCACAATTGTGTATATACAACTACTAGAAATGTGGCTTCATCTGTCTCAATCAAGCTTTGTAGCCAATGGTCTTATCTTTAAGGTTTTAATGTGGCTGTGCTATCTCTTCTATGCACTATGTTTATAATGGGTTCAATTAACTATTAAATAAATATATATAGGTCTTCTGGACAGTACTCTTAAGTTAGCAAAAACAACTTTTTACAATTTATTTACCTGTGATTTATCCTGGAAATCTGCTGAGAATAGTCATTCTTCTTGGCTCCTTTGCCATTTTATGATCTTCTGACCATCTGTACTTTCAGAACTAAGGCTTTGTATACTTCTATGTTGTATTAATGGTTTTTCAGACCTTTTAAGAGCGGGGTATACTGTTGAGCTCTGCAGCCACGGCAGAGTCTGATGCACTGTAAAGTCTGGTGTGCATGGGGTTTGCAGCCGCCGAGCAGTGATCAACGCTCTCCAAAAAGGGTGCGGGTGCCACATTGACAGCAGGACAAGATATGTTGTACATACCTCTGTTCACCCTTTGGTATTTGGCAAATGGAGATGGATGAAAAGAAGTGAGTTTAGGTCCCTTGCATAGGGAAAACAACTATCTTGTTACAGGAAGTACTATTTATTCCCATGGGGCATGCTAATAGAAGATTGCTGTAATGTGTCCAGGCCATGCTTAGGGTTAGTAGCACAAGTTAATATATGAAAATGTGTTTTTTTTTTTTTTTTTTTTTTTTTTTTTTAGTGCGCTGCAACACTTCGGTGATTCTGTCTTTGATGTTTTCAATGTTCCTTGCATTCCAGTTCCAGGTTTCCTTTTTCCGGGTTACATTGGCCTTGCTTTTTCCTGCTTCTGATTTGCTTATTTTTACTCCTGTGTGGTTTTGCTTTTTGTTTTATTTATTTAATACATTTCTTAGAAAATATTTGTCCTGGCTCATTTCAATCTGAGCCTCTTTTTGTTAGCATTACTAACCTATCCTTTATGTCCTAATTGCACAACCATTTCATTGATACTCCGTATATGGTGGGTATCAAACAGGGACACTGAATTTGTCATAAATCTATCCATAAGCGAGTGCTACCAGCAACTGGAGAGTTCCATTCATTGCGGGATGGTTCAGTAACCCCTCAATTTGAACATCTTCTGTATCTCTTCTTTTATGGCCTGTTTGGACCTCATAAATGCAATTTATTTTATTATCTTATAAAGCACGCAGATACCCAAAAACCGTTTCCCGACGCTAAGCATAGCAACAAAAAAAAACCTAAATGCCAAATTAATATTGCCATGTCTTCAGACCTTTGCAAAAAGCAAACAGAGAAGTGCGGTCCCTTAGGGATTTGGGAAGGGAGTTCCACAGTCTCCGGCCCAACATAGCGAAAGAGCGTTCTCCCATCTGGGCGAAAAAAAGTTTGGGAACAATGCAAAAGGCCAGATTCGATGATCTCAAAGTATGTGTAGGGGTATATGCGATCACTGGGTCTTTAATTTAGTGTGGACAAAGGGTCCTAAATAGAATGTTTGGCGGCTGTTAGCCAATGCAGCACAAGGAAGAGATGTGTGAACTAAGTGTGCTTAGGAAGCCGAAACAGAAGTCATGGCTGCTGAATTCTGGACCATCTGCAAGCCGCCTGATGGAAGCCTGATCTATTCCCAAATATAAAATGTTACCATAATCCAATCTGGTTAAGATTAGGGCTTGAACCGTGGTCCTTTGTGCCGATATCCAACCCGAAGATCTTACCCCATTTCAGTACTGTGAAAGTAACCTGAGCTTTCATTGAAAGTTTTTCAACCTAGAACAAAACCGAAGTTCTTAACCTTCGGGGGCAGGTTAGGAAGAGGTGCCAAGGATTCTGGCAGTGTTGTGGGGGGCCCCCGGATTGAGCGTGCTTGCCCATGACCTCCATCTTATCGCTGTTAAGCTTGAGACAGTTAGTACTCATCCAAGTGGCCACTCGAATCAAGCCTAGGTTAAAATCAGATGGTCCATGATCCTGTGCAGATGACAAAGAAAATATGGTGTCATCTGCATAAGAAAAAAGTTCAAACCGCAACTCTCCACTACGTCTGCCAATGGTCGGACGTAGATCTTAAGTAGCAGAGGACAGAACCCTGAGGGACACCTGAGAGCAAGGACAGTGTTTTATATTTAACATTGGCAGAAAAGACTTGAAACGTGTGATCCTTTAGAAAAGATGTTAACCAGGCCAAGAGTTTTCCTTCCAGACCAATAGATAACTTGTGCAAGATGAGATGAGACAACGCATCAAAGTCTGCGCTAAGATCGAATAAAATAATCACTGCCGTTCCCTCCTGCAGAGAAATTTGTCAAATTCAACTGGATTGACAGGTCAATGTTAGGTTTTTTAAGAGCAGAAGAACCCAAGCGTGCTTCCAGCTCTGTGGAACATGGCCCTCCAGTAGAGAGGTGTTTAAGAGATTCATCACCACCTGTAGTAGTGCCAGATCCAGCAAGCCAATCTTAGAAAGTGGTAGTGAGTTCAATGGGGAGCCCGATTTTATGGGTTGGGGAGAAAGTAGAGAAGTCCGGGGGCAGGATGACACAGCAGAACTAGCATCACATCTCACCCTGTCATTATACTCCTGTATAATTCAGTGGATGGCTTGCAACAGCTGTGTCCCTAGATAATAGGTTGCACTTAACATGCTTGAACAGATGCAGATGGATGTCTACCACCTGTGGGATGAAATTGGGCAAGCTCCTTGCACTGAATCTGAGTGAGCTGGAGACATTGCAAGGGTCAGAGAGTTCTCTAACCACCTTAAAGAGCGTCTTGGGACGGTTGAGCATTCGTGATTTTATCAGAATGGAATAAATCGTGGGCTATTCTACAAAGTCCATGCTAGGTTTTTTTAATCACATATTCTTTTTGGACACCACATCATAAGATTGTCTCCAAAGTCTTTCCGGACCTTTGCAACGTTCTTACTCTAGACAAAGCAAATCATTGAACCAGGGAGCTGATGGGACAGAACTAATTGAATAAGGTGGCAAAATGACATCCAGAGATTTGACAATCCAGCCCCCGATCTTGATCAGCATTCTGAGTTCAAACCGGTTTAGAGTGCAGGAGCTGCGGCGATTTAATGCCAAAATATCCAATGTAGACCAGATCCTAGACTTAGTGACTGTCTTGTGCAGCTCTCTCAGAGGGCTAGCTGGGATCCGAATAGTGAAAGAAACCGCGAGTGATTTGACCAGACCAAAGGTATTGGAGAGTCTGTGGTTAGATCTGTCATATTTGAAACTGTTGTAGGTTCTGAAATAATGTGGTGGTGTTTTAGATAGATTCTTCCTGGACCCTTGGGTAATAATCTGGAGATGGAACGCAGCAACTGGCTTAACACTTTTCTTTGATTCTCATTTAGATTCTGAATGATGGATTTCTTTTCATCTTTTTTTTAATGTTGACTCTACTACTTTTAGCGTTGCGTATGGTCTGTTCTCATTTTTTTCAGGAGACTGACATGGAAAGTTGGGTTTCCTTTTGATTTAGTATTTCCATTCTGATAGTGACTTCTAGCTGAAGATTCCTCACCTTTTGAATATTCCTGAGGCGTCGCACTGGATCCAGAAACTTTTCAACACTACCTCTGCACACTGGAAGGCGGCGGCTTGCGGTTCTGCACTGATGCCATTCTGCTCCTGAAATAATGTGCGGGGCCTGTACACACCAATCCTGCACACTGCTGTCCGTTCCTTTCTTTTCATGCCTTCAGATGTGGATCCGAAACTCACTTTCGAGACTGAGGCACTTACTTCAATATTTTTTTTTTTAACCAGTCTTTCTACAATGTCCAAGGCATGTCACCCCTAAAAATGACTGGTTTCAATCCCTATAGGTACAGTCTCAAACAAATGTCTATGACAGAATCTCCAACAGGTAAGCCTCTGGTCGAGCTACAAATCCGAGGCCTGTGGGGACTGCGCATCGATGAACTTGGATGCCATCAGGGGAAAGCAAGATTAATCTTCGCCACACTCCAAGTCCTCAAGTAAGCGCAAGAAACACTAAGTTAAAGTGGAGTCTTGCTCTTGTTCTGGAAGTCATCTGACTTTGAAGCTGATCCTGGAGCTTTTTGGGGCACAACCTGAGTTTCCGGGGCCTTCAGCCATGCCAGGTCAAACTGAAATAGTCTGGGCAGCTGTGTTCCAGCTCTTTGGCTCCCCGCTGACTGGCTCTGGTGTGTCTTCGGGCCCCAAGGAGCACAGGTGCGTTCCACCCAGCATACCACCAATGGGCTAGCCCTCAACACCAGCTGTACCCTCCTCACTTGTTTTTCCTCCAACTCTGCTGCCTGTGCCATGACCCACACCGGCCCTGGGCTCGTTGACGCTAATGCCGACTTTGCCACAGCAGCGGTTTGTCCTCTCTGATGCAGGTCTGACCTTGACCAGCGATGTGCTCAAATCTGCCTGAGGTGTCTCTCTATTCTGCTGCAGGAAGTGCAGGCCCTTTTGGTCAAAGGGGCTCTTGAGAGGGGGCCAGTGTGAGAAGTAGGATATGGTTTTCATTCCCATTACTTTCTGATGCCCAAGAAGGACTGAGGTCTTCTTTACTGTTCCTTGCTTTGTGGAATTTTCCAGGGTTTATCGTTTGTCCTTTAGGTCTTTTAAGTCAGTAAAAGAGGGCAAAAAGAGTCTCACCCAGCATCCATTTTTCTTTCAAAATGTTACACTGTATATTTCTGCATCTATCCCTAATCTTTCATGAATGGCATTTTTGCTATTGAAAAAGGAGCACTGCCACCTGGGTTAGCCAACTGATTAGTTTCCGCATATTATTGTGTTGCAGTCACCACCTCTAAGAAGCTTGCTACATGCATGGGACAGGTGACCAGCTGGATGGCAGAAAGCTGTTTCAAACTGAACTGTGACAAAATAGAGCTATTGCTGGTGGGTAACAACCTCTCACTTTGGGACCAACTCACCTGGCCCCATTACTTGGTAGAGCCCTCCCTTCCTAAACCTGAAGTTAAGAGCCTTGGCGTCACCCTGGATAGAGACTTGACTATGCTCTCCCAAGCTAAGGAAGTATTAGGCACATGGTTTGGGTTGCTAAGATCCCTTAGGAAAAGGCTTAAAAGGCTTCCGTTGCACTCTCGGAGGACGATGGTTCAAGGCTTAATCCTCTCACGCCTTGACTATGGTAACTCCCTGTATTTGGGTAGCCCAGCATATGTGACAAAAAAACTGCAGGTTATTCAAAATGCAGCAGCTCGAGCATTACTAAGAGTGCTGAAATGACTCTGCCTGTCCGGCACTCGCAGAAGGCTGGGTAAACCAAGAATTGAATTGAAATCCCTTTGCATTGCCCATAGGCTGAAATATGCCCCAGGCACTAATATTCTTTATCATCTCATCACTCGACACACAGCCACCAGAGCGTTGAGGTCAAACAGCCTTTCCTTTCTTGACGTCCTCAGGATTAAGCAAAAAGAGGAGGAGCTCGCTCATTCGCCTACCTTTCCACCAAATTTTGGAATACGTTTCCATTTCAGCTTAGGTAAAATAACAATCAGTTGAGTTTTAGAAAGCAGCTAAAAACTCACCTTTTTACAGTAGTCTGGCTAAAACCTAGACACATCTGTGATTCGGTTGGCTCTTTCAGCACCAAGAGGCCCGTTGCTGGGTAGTTGTAGCGCTTTATAAAACAATCTAACAACAACAAATCAACTGATAAAATTGGAGCAAAGTACCCACTTTTCAGGTGGCCATGTGGCAATTTGAGTAATTCTCTCAAAATTAGAAAGAAAAAAAAAAGCTGGGATCTTCACTCGGATCATATTTCAGCAGAACACCGCAAGGGGTGTTAGCGTGAACCTGTAAGCAAGCCACAGTCTCTGCTAACCTCATGATAGTATCATCTTGTGCCATAGGAATCTGTCAGTTAAAATCTATCATTTTAGATTCCCAGGATTTGCTGTAGACTTGAAGTTCTTCTTTTGAAATGTTCTTACAAACTGTTCTAAAATCTTCTTAAGGCTTATCTATCAGCCAGCTGCTGAATAAGGTCTTACGACACCACTTTGCAAAGGGATGTTTTGTGGGTTAGTGCATTTGTGCAAATAGGTGAATTTTCTCTCTATATTTTGTCTACTTTCATTTCCATCTTCATTCTTGCTCTACTACCCCTTTCTGCTCATCTCTTTTAATAGGCTTTATTTGTATCCCAAATAGTGTAACATAAGAACTCTGCCTCAAGGTACAGATGGCCTTTTCGCATATTGAGAAAAAATACCGTTTTAAGAGAGTGAATGGTGTCTCCAGTTTTAGAAATGTTGAAAATGTAGTTTATTCCAGCAGTGAAAAAGTTATTAATTTCAGAACATCACATGATTTTAGAGACTTTCTGTTCAACGAGATTAGTGTGCTATGATTTTGCTTCTTCACAGGTCCAGTCTACAGCTTTCCCAAAAGCAACTAAGTGGGATAACTTAGAAAAACCAGTTACACTAGTAATACTAGTCTAACTTCTAAAGCCAGCATGTGGTAGGATAGTGCCCTGGGCACAAAGACATTTGGCGCCCTCTCTGCTGCTATTGAATAAAATGAGATAGCAGGTGCCCCCTTTTGAATGCTGAGGTCAGCTCATGACTGATCACCTCAGAGCAGTGACTCCCCCAACTCACCTGAATCACTCACAGCTCAGGTCTGTCATACTGGTGCAAAGTTGTTTGTTGGCGGGGGGGGGGGGGGTGGTGTTGGTGTGTGAGGGAAGGATAAGGAAAAGAACTGATGGGATGTAAAAACAAGCTTTGGCATAGCCATGACGTGCTGAGTGCTGGCTTACTCTTGAGTCTTGTCGTCCTGGTGCATCACAGGGAGCCCGTGGTAACGGAGAGCTCCAGATTTAAGCATGTGTCCCTAGTGAGGCGCATTGTGATTGCCCTTTCCCTTGCCATCCTCATCTGTTTGTGGGATGTACATGCCCCAACTGATGTCAAAAATAGCCAGTACAGTATATTGTTCTCTCTGACCTTGCACACTGTGAAAATTGCGTGAGCGTCGTCGCTATGATGTCACAAACTATGTAATGCAATGTTTTGTCTGGGTAATACCCAACTACTGGTACAATGCACCATGCGCCTACTCTGACCTCTCCAACCGCAATGGACGGCATCGTACTAAGCTTCAAACATCGCAAACAGGCGTGATAATTAGGTGGTCTAAGCTTGTGACATCACAAGAACCAGTTGGAACGGAGCATGTTAAGATCGTGACATCACAAACAAACATTACAATGAAGCGTTCGAAGCTAATGACATCACAAACCGCCGGTGATATGCACCGTTCTAAGCTCCTAACATCACAATCAGCCGTTGGAGTGACGCTGTCTAACCTCATGACATCACAAACAACCATTACATTTAAGCGTTCTAATCTGATGACATCACAACCCGCCGATGGAATGATTCATTCTAAGCTCATCAAATCACAAACAACCGTTGGAAGGGAGCGCTCTAAACCTATGACCTCACAGCCAGTGGGCGACACGCTGTAAGTCTTACATCACAAAGCCAGTGTAATGTAGGGTTGTGAGCTATGACATCACAAGTCATTGGAATGTAGCGTTCTAAGCCTATGACATCAGTCATTAGAATGTAGCGTGCTCAGACCATTGCATTACAAACGGCCACAAGTTATTCTTCGTTTATGACGTCACAGCCAGGCTACTGAATGGAACCTGCAGAGCCCGAGGAGTGTAAAAGGCGCCACATATTGTATGACTGAGGAAGACTAAAGGGGAGGGCTGTCTTTGAAACGCCTGCGTCTTCCCTAATGACCTCAACCTTGCTGGCCACGCCCCTTCTGTAATTTCCGAAGATCCACCTCTAGCAGGTGATGTTTACACTGAGGGTTTGGGGTAGACCGGAGCTGGACAGGTGAAGCGCCGCCACATGCAGTGCAGGGGTGATGCCCAGCAGGTTAACACCCAGCGGGGTCCGGTCCGGACTGCAGATGATCGTGACGTCAGCACGGTGAGGTAAGTGAGAAGGTGGCTCGGAGAGGGAAGAGAAACATGGTCCCAGACCTGCAGTGCTGGGGTATTTCAGAGTCTCACTGGAGTCTATGCCACCAACCCCTCAGGGCTAAGGCGTGCAAAGGGAAGCATGTTTTCCCCACAGCTCAGGCTTGTGCAACCCTTCATGTAATCCAGCCAGAGAAGCAGCTCAGTATCACAGTGCACCTGTGGCAGAGATCTTTGATTAATCTGCCAATTAGGGTTACTGCATCCAGCAGGGCTGGTACGGCGTTTCATCCTTCCAGGGACACAGACTCGCATCACAAGCCGTACCTGTTCATTATAGAGCTTCACGGCTGAGGCTGCAACTGCAAGCACTGTATAAAATAAGTTCTGTGTAGCCTCGTTCACGGCTCCCAGTGCTCGGTTATCCCTCATGCCACAGTTTCAGCGGGAGTCTCTCTGTAGTGTACATAGTAGGCAGCCTCTTCTGTTTTGGCTGCAGGCGCCGTGACGAAAAAAAGAACAAGCAGCCACAAAAGTGAAGCGACCGCCATTGAAAGAGAAAATAAAAGCCAGGGCCAGCACGAGCGCCATCTGTTTCCAATTAACGCGAGACGCGGGTGCGATAATTGGAAACAGATGGCGCTGATGCTCGCTCTCGCAAGCCCTAGGCCAGGGGAGAGAGAAAGCGGGACATGCACCCGCCTTTGGCCAATTGCATGCTGTCTTTCTTAGAAAGATGCACGCAAAGGCCAGTAGCGTGTGAGCAAAAAAAAAAGCATACGCACGAGCGTGTGGTGCGAGTTGGAAGTCCTTACTAGAAGCCTCGCAGAGCAACTGGCTCAGGCGAGACCTAAAAAGGACCAATAGAGGTCAGTAAAATACCAAAATCACTTTAGCATTCTCTAGATTCCAGTCCATAGAAATTGTCTTCCATAAGCACCCGTAGAGAATAATATTTTTTTCAAATCTTGTAGAGAGCTGAAAATCTTCTGACCTTTCTTGGTGATTGTGGTGGGTGTGGCTGTCTTTTTACCAACCCCACCAATCGGTCTAGCCATTTTGTCTCTTCTGTTTCTCTACATGCAGCTTTGAGACATTTTTAATTTGTTAACAGCACATCTAACATTTTGGCTGTGGATGTTCTTGTTTAAAATAACACCATTCCTGCTTATAAAAAAATCTATATATGTAATTTGGCATAGTATGTACTGCTGGTGTAAACAAACCTCAACATCTAATGATTGGTGTTGATGCTCTAGAGATTATTGAAAATGTTGTTGTATGTCAACTCCATTCAAGAGAACATAAGTTTAGCTACCAAGCAGACCTCTTGCAAATTGTGTGTGTGGGTGTGTGTGTGCGGTTGTGGTTTGTGTGTATGTGGTTGTGGTTGTGTGTGTGGTTGTGTGTGTGTGTAGCAATGACGTTAATGGTTCTACATGTCAAGATCCTGAAAAAAGAATCCTTCCGTAGACTTCCATTCCAAAGGTGAGGGTCTGCTGTAAGGTAGTGGTAGTACCTGAACTGCAAAACTCTTACCATGCAAGTCAACTCAGCAGAGACACATGCTCACTGTAGGAAGCCATCACATCTACACACCTTCTTTGAAGCCATTTTTATTGTGTACCCAGATTGTTGGGTTCCTGCTCAGTCTGTCTTCATAGTTTGCTGCATAGGAGATTTTTTCTCTCCTACTGAAAGATTTTACCTTTGTAGTCACAATCAGCGGTAAAAGAGGTTTTGCGAATTTTGCCTCTTCTTTAGTGAACAAATAGATCAAAGTTCTATTCATGGTTAGCAAAGGTGTCTTCAGTACAAGGTGGCTAATATTATACACGTGCTTAATCACGCTGCAGACATTATATCCGATATGATCTTCAATGGTTAGCATTTAAAGAGATTACATAGAAGTGCTATGACCCAAAGTGCAAAAACATGCTGTGTTTCACGCAGGGCTTTGTGTCACCTTGGAACATGTTAAGATCATGCCCAAAATCCTGTTCATATTGAGTATATACAACTTAATAGCTATTTATCTTATTAAACAACAAGTCCTTTGTGCATTTCTAATGTAACAAGTACAAATCTGAACTAAATGGCATGGATATGTGGCAATGCAGAGAAAAATCTACACTGACAAGCCATACAGATCAATACTTCAGTCTCGATGAAAACACAGAATTTGTTGCTGTTTGTACGCGTGAGCCTCCATTATAACCAGGTGGGAGTTCGGTCTCAGCAGTAGTCAAACTCTGCAGCTTAAGAACTTGTGCTTCCTCAAAGTAGGGGAATCGGTCAGTATTATGGAGCAATAAACACGTGTTTCCTCCATTTTAAGGTAATAACAAGCATTGGCAACGCGGCCGCGAAAGTGAGGCGGCCGCGCAAGTGAGGCGGACGCGGCCGTGATTCACAAAAGCATTAAAATAACAAAAGCATTAAAATACACAAGCTTTAAGTGACGCGGCCGTGAAAGTGATTGCGTGCTGCGGAGGAAAGACACATGGCGCTGCGCGCGTTCACGTGCACTGAAGCTTTAGGCAGCACTTTGAAAAGCCGTATACAAAATGTCTCGGCCAGCCCAGCGCATGCGTTGGATCAGGCGAGACCTAAAAAGCACCTGCGGCATGTTCAAAAGTGAAAAGGCCTTAAAACGGAATCACTGGATGCTGTCTTCTGCATGACCTTAATGCAGACAGGTCTGTGCGCCTCTATAAAGACTGGTCCTCTGCTCCAAGCGCACCTATGTAGAAAACTGGCCGTGCTAGCTTCTAAAGCAGCAGTGTTGACATATATTTTGCAAATAAAGATGTTATTCTATCTTATTTCCTCCACCACAACCTGATTTATAGGTATTTTGACATACGGTTATTGACATAAGCAGCTTGCTTCTGCACTCACTTAATCCTATTCCAGTTATTGGCGCTGTTATTCTCATAATTGATTTATCTTTTCTATGCTATTTTTCCCTTGTAGTGTAAAACACAAGATTCATTAAAATTCTGCTGGTATGCATCAGGGCTGCCTGTTAGTGTGTTTATTGTGGCTCGTCAGTTCTGGATTACTAAATGGGCACTGGCCTATGGGCCCCACTCCTTTTAGGAGCCTGCAACAACGGATTAAAATAATATTGATTTGATCTTGAAGAAATTACAATCAAGCTTTCTTAAAGTGTTTCCGAATGTTTGAAAAAATGAATCCACTCAAAGGAATGAAAACTTTCCTTTTTTAGATTTTAGAGAAACTACAGTATTCTTGTAAAGTACCCATTAACAACTTAAAGTACCTAACTCAGAGACATTAGATTCACATAAGAGTTTGTACCTTAAAAGCTCATCTTCCGGCAACCTATACTTGAAGTTAAAAAGTTGTCATTGCTCTTACATGCACAAGAACGACTGAACTCACTTGCCATTATGGCCACTGAATTTGAAGTCTTGCAAAAGGTGGACTTCGAAGATATCCTGAAAGATTTATCCACAAACTGAGGAGATTGAACATTTAAAGTTTTGTTGGTTTATTAGAATGTAAAAAAATGTGTTTAATAACAATAATTGTTTAGTTGTGGGTAATAAAATTGGTTTATTAAAATTGTTGGTTGGTAAAAATAAAAACGTATGCGATAATTTGCGAGGGGGATCGGCACTGTCTGTCGTGGGCCAATCATTCGTCGAGCTGATCTCGGTGCGAATAAAAAGTGAAGGAGCAAGCGGGCAATGTTGCTGTCAGCGGCCATGTTGGGTGAGGATAAACACTGGCGCTCATCCTCACCAAACATGGCGACGCGCGGGTGTATCTCAAAAAGGTCACATTAGTGACGTCACAGCGCCCCTGCGCTGCGTGCTGCCGAGTGAGAAGCCGGATGTCTGTAGTGCAGGCGATGCCGGACTCTAGTAGTCCCCAAGCCATCCCGACGCGCCGGGAGCCGGCAGTGCAGCTGCACTACCCCGTCTGCGGACCACAGCCGCTGCGCTGGTCCGAGGACAACTGTGTGTCGGTGTGCACGAGCCGAGACGTGTCCGTGCTGGAGCAGATCTCCAACATCCACAGTAGCGCCCCCGAGCTGGTTTTGCACCGCACCGTTGTACCGGAGCCGCCTCGCGCGCCCAAGGTGAGCCCACCACGTGCACCGAATCCGGACGCTCATTGGGCTGTGCCGAAGACGTCACCTGTCTCTGGCAATGCCTGTTTTCTATTGGTCCCCGTGACATCTGCCTTGTATAACAGCTTGAATTCAGGTCTCAGCCGATGACGTAATCTCCCATGAATAAAGATCCTTTCTCATTGGTCCGCTAACATAATTACCTTTAATGACGACTGCATTTCCATTTGTAGCTACTGATGATGTCATCACCTGTTATTACAACTGATCATTATTTGTGGGCGTGAGCCACGAGTCCTGTAGGGCCCTATTGATGACATCACCGATTGGTAAAATCTCCTTGCTATTAGGCATTTCTGGCAGGGTTAGTGACAGGAACAATTTTAATGGGTCTGATCAATTCCTATTTGTTGCTACAGGTGATGTGATCACAACCTATTGCTTTCATTTTATAGCGTGCTAACAGATAATTTCATCACAGATTGTTTTGACAGCTTTTCCATTCGTCACCTACTGGTGATGTAATCACACAGTGCCATGGCTGCCCTCCCAGAGGTCACTGTTGGAGCTCTGATCACCCATTGTTATGTCTGCCTTACCGTTGTTCACTGCTACGTTATGGTAGTGGTGTTCTTATAGGGTGCTAATCACGCAGGAGGGTATCCGAGTGGTGTATGTATGTGTATATATATATCGGGCCTACCTGTCGTCATAAGTACTACATTTGCATGCTCCAGCTGTCCAAACATTTGTTTAGGCAGTCTTGGTGCAAATAAAAGTGAAGAAGCATATGAAAGAGGTTGCTGGCATCACCAGTTGGTGTGACTTCCAGTCACCCAGGCCCTAGTCAGCAGCAGACTCGACTACAGAAACGCCATCTACGCCGGAGCCCCGACCAAGCTCATCAACAGACTGCAAAGAATCCAGAATGCCTCTGCACGCCTGATCTTCGACGTCCCGCGCCGCAACCACATCACCCCCCACCTGAGGAACCTGCACTGGCTCCCCGTCGACAAAAGAATCTCCTTCAAGCTCCTGATCCACGCACACAAGGCACTCCACAAGACCGGCCCAGCCTAGCTCAACCATCGACTCTCCTTCTACGTACCCAACAGGAATCTCCGCTCCGCAGACCTCTCCATGGCTACCGTCCCACGCATCCGTAGAACCACAGCCGGAGGCAGATCCTTCTCCCACCGCGCCGCCAAGACCTGGAACACCCTCCCGCTCAACCTACGACAAACTGAAGACCTTCTAACCTTCTTGAGACGACTCAAGACCTGGCTGTTCGACCAGTAGCAACAGCACCCTCCCCCCCTCACTCCCCGCCCTCAGCGCCTTGAAACCCTTGCGGGTAAGTAGTGCGCTTTAAAAATTATTTGATTTATTGATTGATTAGGCATTTCTGTCAGAGTTAGTGACAGGAACCATAGTGTGCTAATCACCTGTGAAGGTATTCAGGTGCTCTGTAGCAGGTGTGTGAAGCCAACTCTGGAGGGTTTACTCGAAAAGCCAGGTCTTCAGTTACTTGTGAAACCCAAGAAAAGAGGAGGAGGCTCTGGTGTGTCGGAGGTCATACCAGGCTTTAGGCGGCAGGTAAAAGAAGGTGCGGTCCGTGCTCTTCCTTTGCGTTTGCTAGTGAGAGACCAGCAGAGTGGAGCTGTCAAGAAGGTTGGTGGAAGTGAATGCAGCTATTCAGGTAGACCGCGCACCTGTTGTGGAGTGCATTGTGGGTGAGGAGTTTGAGGTGTGCACACTGGTGTATCGGGAGCCAGTGGTGTTCCCTGAGATGTGGTGTGATGTGGGCATGGTGCGGGAGGTTAAGGACTAGTCTGGCTGCTATGTTTCGGACGGTCTTCAGTCTTCTTGTGAGCCAGGCGGTTATCCCTGCATACAGGTTGTTCCCATAGTCTAGTCTGCTGGTGAGGAGGACTGGGGTGCTCGTTTCCCTAATGTCTGGGGGCCACTTGAAGAATTTCCTCAGCGTTCTTAGGGTGTTGAAGCAGAACAAGACCACTGAGTTGACTTGGCAGTCGTGTCCAGTTTGTTGTCTATGATGAGTTCAGTTTGAGGCAATTGGATGTCATCCAGGTGGCCACTTCTGTCATGCATGTTATGAACCTGTTCCTTGTGTTGGATGGTTTGTCCAAGAGGGACAGTATCAGTTGCATGTCTTCTGCATAAGTGAGGATGTTTTTGTTGTGAGCTCGTATGAAGTCCACCACTGCTGATGTCATCATGCACTGTTATAGATGCCTTTGTATAATTGTATGCAACACCCTAGGCAGTCAATTGGCTCAAACCATCTAGCGGCTCATCACAGCAGCATTGTTATGAAAACTCAGTGCAAAAAACAAACTGTATAAAACATATATACATTTTATTTAAATTATTGATAAAAGAGTGAATCGCACATCATATACACAATACAACATGATTTCGGACTGACAAACATAAGGTTACAAAGGTTATGAAAGATGATAATTGATAACAGATACAAAAAACACTACAAATACATGTATACATAATGAAAAAAGGTGGCTATGAGATAAATCTTCTCAACTCGTGTTTCGACGCTAAAAGCGTCTTCATCAAGAGAGCCACGATGTTATCTTTCTATACAAAAGAAATGGGCTGAATCAAATCTAAAAGCTGATGCACAAATGATGCCAACAAACGGCCACGTTTTGTATTTGTCCTTCAAGGTATAATTATGTTGATATGTTCACAATACCAAAAGCGCTTATTCTTAATATGCAATAAGATACAGCTCTGTTTGTTGCTTCCAGGTCCGGATATAATGCAGCCAAAATGCAAGGGCAGCTTGATCCGTCTATATGTTGGGGTATACAAAGCGTGGCGTTGTGCTCAGCATCCGAGTCGGGCTCGATGCGGTATCTTACTTCAGCACCCGAGACTCCACTTGATCCGACATATGGCGGATCAAGCTGCCCTTACATTTTGGCTACATGGTATCCGGACCTGGAAGCAACAAATAGGCTTCCCCTTGGAGAAAGCACCTTCATTTAGAGCCACAATAACTGTTGGAGGTGTTCCTTTTCTCTTTCTACCTTTGGAAAAAATTGGTATACTCCTCATCTTCACAAGAGTAAATCCCTTAACATTTCGTGTGAGGGAACGGTTAAGAAAATGATTTGTGAATACTTACCAATGTGCAGGTTAGTGCGCGTTCACGACCTTCCAGTTCTTTCATGCCACTGTCAATGAAGTCCCTTGATTCCTGTGCAAGTAAAAAAACAACAAAAAAATACTGTCATCTTTTCCCCTTTATATATAATCGGACTGCCATGTCCTTATTAGGTCGAGCTTGGGCAGCGCTGGGAGGCATGCCCACATTTTTCATTGGCTTATGTCATTGTCCACTGTAAACTGTGGCTGTTCATTGGGCAAAAGGATTAGTAGTCTCTCCTTAGTACCGCCTTGTCTCATTTTGTAACCTCCCATGGCGACACCCCCTGTTACGCATGTTCCTCAGTATGCTTTAATTACAGCTTGCGAGCACTATTTTCTCAAATAGCTTTGCAGGACATGCTCTCTCCTAACGCTTTTTAAAAAATGTTATAGCACGAATTTCCAATGCAATAGGTCTCGCAATTGCAAGAGTTTAAGCTATTGGCATTGTAAATGTCAATGCCATTTATTTATCTGTTTTAAAAACGACTCCTAAATAAAAGGCATTGTCATTTACAATGTCAATAACTCAAACTCTCATAAATGCAAGACCTGTTGCATTGCAAATGCTTGTTTCATTATGTATACATGTATTTGTGTTTGTAGTGTTTTTTGTATTTGTTATCAATTATCATCTTTCATGACCTTTGTAACCTTATGTTTGTGTTGGTCCGAAATCATGTTGTATTGTGTATATGATGTGCTATTCACTCTTTATCAATAATTTATATAAAATGTATATATGTTTTATACAGTTAGTGTTTTGCACTGAGTTTTCATAACAATGCTGCTGTGATGAGCCGCTAGATGAGTTGAGACAATTGACTGCCTAGGGTGTTGCATACAATTATATTATTGCCCTGTCCTAGGAGTTCTAGAATCAATACAGGGGGTCCTTGATATTTACAATAGCTGCCTTTCTATCCATCGCTCCAAGTTATGGCATGGCTTGTCATAACCATGAGTTATGGGTAAATAATAGGTGCTCCCTATTTGTCATTTTTTTAGTGTTGTCAACTTCCATCATTATGACTGTCTCTCCCTGTCAGATAATATTGAAGAAGTCATCGTCCAATTTGGGTATTGGCGGTTTTATTATAGCGCGTACAAAACCCTTTAGCATTAAAGCTCTTTACAAGTTAAAACCATATTAAGCAGTAAACCTAAACAAATATATGCAATATTACTATGCTAATATGCAGAAATATTCAATGTCGGAACCTAAATATTTCTAAGTCTAAATATAATGGTACAACAAATATACATTGTAAAGTAATCTATCCAAGTAGAGTTTAAAGTACCATCCAGCAGGAGTAATACAGTCTAATATCCCAACAAAAACTCACATATCGCTCAGAAGCGGGCCAGGGTAGTAATACTGATCAAGAAGAACAGTTTTAGTTCTCTTTTGAAAGTAGAGAGCCAGATGAATTCTAAACTAAATCTACTAGGTGCATTAAAAAAAACAAGCATTGGCATAGCCAATAGGTCTCGCCTTTGGGACCTTATAAGTGTTTAGCCATGCAACAGTTGCATAACTAAATACTTATAAGGTCCCAAAAGTGAGACCTATTGGCTATGCAAAGCGGCCGTGCGGCCGCGAAAGTAAAAGTGATCCCGATCAAACATCAAAGTGGCCGTGCGGCCTCTAAAGTGAAAGTAATCGTGGTAAAGCGCGACCCGCTCACATGCACTGTAGCTCTAGGCTGGCCTGGTAGCACTTTTTGGAGCCCTCTCGATAAGTCTCGCCAGACCAGCGCATGCGCTGGGTCAGGCGAGATCTAAAAATGAAGATAAATGGTACAGAAGTTCGAGTTATGAAATAGTTGAGAACCCAGTGGCAGCTGGCACAGGTAAGCGCAGTGGGGCGGGGCAGGGGTACTGGAGACGACAGGCGGCGGAATCGGTATTATTTATTTAATTATACCTATTCCGTTGTCTGTCGACTCCCCCCTCCCACCTGCCACTCAGCGTTTGACTATGCCGGCCGCCGCTGTGAGACCACACAGAATCTTCAACTTATTGGCCAAATATTGGGTTTGATCGTAGTGTAATAGTTTATACACGAGGCAAGCAAATATGAAGGTGGGTCTGCCATCGATCTGGAGCAGATTTGAGAAGCGCATTAGATGGGACATGGTCAAAGCGACCATTTCATGAGATCTTTCGTGATACAAGATGTAAGGGACAAGGTGAACGTTCAGTCTTCTGGAGAGAATGGCATTTTCCTAGTCAAGTCTGGTTGGTCCTAGTGCTTGGACTCAGGTTCCTGAAAGAAATGGTTAATGGTCCCTAAATAAGTTCAAGCTGGTAATGGACACAAAAGGTCAGAATGTTGATGTATTTCTGGAGATTGAGTTGTGTATCGAGAGTAAAACCCAACAATTTTGAGAAAATAATTATCTCGTGCTCAGGACCAGGAGTACATCATGGGGGAAAAATTGGTATGCTTTATGACCTTGTCGTGGCAAAATGCTGCTAATTTCTGCTGCATTTATAGGATACCCTGTCAACGCCTGAGAAGAGAAGTATTAAGGCTGAGAATCGGTGTCAACCCTTTCTATCAGAATAATGAGACAAAAAGAGTAATGATTGGTAGTAATCGGAAGTGCAACTGTATCCTGGGGACAACATGTGATATTTTACATATTTTATTGGATTGATATATGGTTTTAGAGTTACGGAAGTAGATATTATGTCCAATTTTTAAAAAGTATAGTATAACTAATGGGACACAGGCAGCAGAACCTTTAACTGAAATGAAGAACTTCAATACAGTCTGTGCCCCGGGGAGGTTTATCCAAAGAGCAAAAGAAGACTTGAGATGTGTCTAGTATCAATATGCCCTCCTTTTCACATTTTGAGATAAGATATATGATTCAAAGGAAGGTAAGGATGTTAATAAAGAATTGTAAACTGATGTTTTAATTGCCTGTGCCTGGGGGGAGTTTATATAAAATTTAAAGAAACCCGACCAGAGTTAGTAATGAAATGCTTGACTCATGGTACGTAAAGTGAATTACTAGGTCTGAAACATGGCACAGGATTTTAAATCATGAATTTTAAGATGATGAGTCTAAGAATTTTTTTAATGATTGTAGGAATTGTATTTATGCTGATTTTATATGTTTAAGGACTGTGGAGTCTAAATAAACGTTGTCTTGCCAACAATTTGTCACTTTCAATAATGGACTCCTCAGTTCATCAATAGTGATATATGAACACCATCTGCAGAAAATGCTCACCCTCTCAGTGCTGGAAAACATCAAGCATTAACATTCGCCAAGTTCAGTGCAGTTCACCCCTCCTGTAGGTTCTGTCCTTTCAGCAAAAGTTGACGCGTTTCATTCAGAAATATTGTTTATGTAAGAATCTGCCAATTATGCAAGAGACGGTAGATGATGTGGCAAATAAGGAAATTCATAATTATACAGAAAAAACAGCTGAATCCGATGACTGTTGTGACCCGAGGGTACCCAACTTGAAGGGATGCTGCAATGAGCAGGCAAGGGTTGGAATGAGGTGAGGTGTATTTGTCTGAGGAAAAATACTAAAAGTTAAAAATGAAAACAACATGTTTTTATACATTTAATGTGTAGAACAATAAGCTACAACACAAGGAAACATGGCTCTCACTTTATGTATTTGCTAAGGGCAACTGACGTAAAAAAAAGTCGGTCCTGTATTGCAAACTTTAAAACTGAATAGTGCAGGAATTTAACACAATATTTTATATCCATAGTCCGACTAGACAACAATGATCGTTCTACAACGTTTTAGTAGATTGACAAGTAAACCTCCCTTTGTCTTGCACCATTCAAATATATTTTATTGCGGAGTCTTTACAGAGCTCTCATATTGCACTTCGATTGGGAACAAATGCGAAGACCACAGCCATCCCACTTTTGAGACTTCCACAGAGTTGTCGTGTAGTTTCCACCCTACGGTAGGAACTGCACATTTGTGGACAGCATAACTGTTGGGATGGTGCCAGACTGATTCCATGCATCCCCCTTAGGATACGTGGTCCTATAGGCCAGTTAGCTCACAGTGCCACTATGATTAACCCTAAACTTAGGCGGGTAGCGAATGTTTCTGGCAACCCCTGACCACGACAGCCTTGATCCCCCAGGAATCATTGTAACAGATCTAGAACCCTTTTGCTCAGTCACTCATGCTCTCTTTATTCTTAGAGAGCTACACAAGGAATACACAGTGGGACATTTTCAGTGTTTATTGAACCAACGTGATTCTTGTATAAAATATATGTGCTGCAATGAGCAATAGACAGAAGCAGATAAAAGTTCTTAAAAGTACCAGGACAGTGAACAGAATATAAAGTTCCACCATCATGCTAAGGCAACATATATATGCAGGCATACAACACAATATGGAAATCTGGTAATTCTCCTACTATGCCGTCCCTAACCGAAGTGTCTAGGGCATGTGTGTGTTCAGCCAACAATGTCAGTACTGAATGAGCCAACCATGGCTACCTGAAGGGAAAGAATGTAAGTCCCTGTCTTGGTACCAAGCTACACACCCTTCGCAGAGATGGCAAGCTGCTGGGCTGAAGCTTCAGTGTGTGGAGACCTCGCCAATGACAGCAAAGTGCTCCTCTAACTAAACCAGGAAATGCTTGTTTATTTATAATGAAAAGCATACTTGCAAGTCCTGGGCAAGCCAGAATTGGTATGGTTTATAGATAGCCGTGTTGCCCCGTGGATGAAAAATAGAACAACATTTGCACAATGTGTGTGGAGGCCTTGTATATGGTGTTCAAGGAATTGTGATAATGGTCTAGTGAAGTGGAATCTGTAAGCAAAGCATTGTCACACTAGGAAATGTGTGTAAAAGGTTATTGTGTGAAAGGGAACGCAACTTAAGAAATGTGTTCATGGTGAAAGATTGCATTGTTTCTGCATGGGCCTAACTAAGACACATGACAAGTGCACCTCCAACTTTTTAGGTCTCGGCCTGGCGAAAGCAGCGCATGCGCTGTTCTGCCATGCGGAGGCCTTTTGGAATCAATACGATTCCAGTGTGCACGCGGGGAGACAAACGAGACAGAAGATGTACACGCGGGGATTGGATGCTTTACTGGCGGGGGATACACTCGGGACTTTTTTTTTCGCCGCCAGTAAAGGCAGTCCCCGTGTGCACCTCTTCTATCCGTCCCATGACAGGCCGCGCTTGTTCTCTTTCTTTCCTTTTCGTTCTCTAAAGAAGTGCGTGTTTAGTGCTCGCGCTCTTCTTCTATTACTTAGTTATTTGCTGTTTCCTTCTCGTACCGTCTTTTCATTGTTCCTTTTTTGATATATATTTCTTCCTTATCTTGCTTTTTCTCCTCCCCAAACCACCCCCGCCCACCGTTTTCGTCTCTCTCACTTTCCGTTTTCGTCTCTCTCACTTTATCTTCCTCTCCCTTGTCCGTTCACCATATCTCTCTTTCTTCCTACCTACAGGGTATTACTTTTCGAGTCTCACCTGGTCTTTTCTTTCCCAGCTGCACGCCTCTAAACCTAAGCATTGCATTGTGTTCCTCACTGCGAGGAGCAGATGCTGCAATAAACGCACCTTGATCCTGCTCTGCGCACTCCCGCTCACTCTCTCTGACCAGAATGACAAATGTCAACTCACATATGCGTCTCTGGTCTCCCCTTCGGCAGCATTAGAAATGTCACCTGCCTTCAAACCCCAAATGTCTTATCTTTCAGTCTGGAGACCTGCTTTCTCCGGTCGTGGCATGCTACCCTGGGGAGTTCCTTTGCTCGCTGTTTTGTGTCAAGGTGTGTGAGTTTGCCTGCTCTGTGTGCCTTTGATTTCCTCAGGCATTGTTCGAGCATGCTGCGGCTGTCGGCACTTCCTCCATGCAGAACATAGTTTTGAGATGCGAGGCACGCGTGCTGTTGGCCGTTGTGTTATTTATTAGTTGGGTGTCGCGGGTCAGCTGCAGACGGCATCCTCACAGATCTTGCGTTTTAATAACCCCTCTCTGTACCTTTTGCTCTTAACATCGACTGGTGAGGTGGATAACTCAGGCAGGAGATGAGAGAGAGAGGAAGTAGCAATTATACCATGAGTATTTCGGACAGATTTAGGAGCGCCCCTCCCGTTTCACCCTCTGAGAAATGTTGCTGCTGAGATTAAGTGGCTTGTCTAAAAGCACACATCGAGTAGCGGCGTAGAAACATAACTTTAGCTCGCGCCTCCTGAACCCAATTTATGGCCACATTTAGGTGTTGGAAATGTTTATTTTATTTAGCTTGTTGTCAAACGTTTCACTACACTACAATTGAAATAAGAACCCCTTTACTCGGTTGAGTTTTGCTTTGCCATTTTGTTTATTAGAGTATGCTACTTTCTAATACATCTTAGACTTTAGAGTGAAAATTACCACCTGAAATGTGGTGTTTTCACAAATCTATCCTCACAAAAATATTGCCAGTCTTAGAACATACAACTGTGTAACATATGGGAAACTTGCAATGCTTATGTGAAAACAAGCATTAGCCAAGCAAGTAGGTCTGGCTCTTTTATATTTAAAGTGTATCTTTTTCATAGGAGAGTTGGGGTGCTGTTGTTGTTGTGTGGCAGTTTAGGTGGACAAGTGAGTCAACAATCAGACGTGCGAGTGAGTGCATGTATGCAAGAATGAGTGAGTCCATGAATAAATGAGTGAGTACATGCATGGATGGAGGGCTGGATAAGTGGTTCAAAGAATGAGCGCATGGATGGATGCAGACAGATTGACAGGTATCAACAGTCTTATAGCTGCATGGCTCAGACTGGGTACTACAGTAACATCTGCCTGTCCTATGCAATTATCATTATACCCTATCTTTATATCAGTCCACCCTATGCTGATGTTATCATGTCCATGAGAAGGTATGACGTGTATGTGACCAGGAGGATACAAAACTGCAGGTCCGCTAATACAACTTGCTGCTGGCTAAAACTCTGGGACTGGTTGGAGGTGACACATGACAGAGGATCACTAGACAACAATACATATTTGAGCAATGCTTATTAAAAATAACATACAGAGGTTGATACTGCATTTTACAGCTATAAATAATGTTTTTATTAGAAATTTAAGTTCAGCAGTGTTGGACCTGACATCTTTGGTGTGGTGTTCCACAACATTTTCCTTCAATCTCTGTTTTTGTTGACTTCGTTTTTGCTGGCCTCAGGACTCTGTGTCCTTTACTTCTGCTAACCAGTGCTTGTGCTCTCTCCCTAAATCATAGTAACATTGGCTTCCACCCTAATGGCACCTTTAATTTACTTGTAAATCCCTAATAAATTGGTGCTACATGTACCTACGCCCTGTGAATTAAATGCTACTGTTGGGCCTGCAGCACTGATTGTGCCACCCACTTAAATAGCCCTTTAAACACGTCTCGGGCCTGCCAGGCTGAATTGGGACAGGTGGGGCAGGACCAGGACGAAGTTGTTGCTTTTGTGTAATTACACAGATTTTCAAGAAAATGATGTGAGATTACACTTAATTACCCAAAATAGGGACCCGTCATTTAACGCTTTATTTTTAGCCCAAAATGATTCCAGCGCAGTACACAGTTGTCGAACAACAGCTGCTGACGTTCTGGTTGTTCTAATTGTTTTTACTCACCCGCCCTGTAATTGTGTTGCGAACTGCAGCGTAATTATGTGACCTGGCATAATTTGGGGGGTTTCATGCAGATTCCTGAAATTACAATGCTGTGATTTAAATTTCACCAGGGGCTAGTTGTGAAAAATGGTCAATATTAAGTCCAGCCTTCCCATTCCGTTTTCGTTAGGCATGGCCAGCACTTACCTTCAGATTCACTGAAACAGGGTCCTGGGGAGGTGTGCCATGGAGGTTTCACCAGCCGCCATCTTGTAAATGCTGGTTGAGGGCGCCTACCCAGAGTGCCGGCCCATGTGTCAGGAGCCACAGTGGCCGCTCGCATTCAGCCTGCAAACGAAGCATTGAAAATGCAATAGGTCTCGCCTTTGATTAAATAATGCAAAGCTATAATACAATACCATTAGCAAAGCAAATGGCTTTAACTTAATCAAAGGCGTGACCTATTGCATTTTCAATGCTTGTTTTATCTTTGAACCCCTTCATATGGAACTGGGGCAGCAGTTTCGATTAGTCAAATCCCCAACAGTGTCTTTAGGTCTTCTTCTTTTTTAGGTCTCGTGACGTAAGCAGCACATGCGCTGCTCTCATCTTACGAGGCTTTTTGGAATCGATACGATTCCAGAAGCCTCGTCCCAGCTCTGCCTTCAATTCTCATTCGTGCGTGTCTTTTGGCATCAAGAATTATGTAAAAGGCAGTGTAATGATTGCACCTAAGGCATGCCAATCGCTGCTTGTTGCCACCCTATCATCTTGTAGCCACGCCCAGCGGGATTGGATCTTTTACCCGCGGCGTGACAGTAGGTTTATTATTAGCTTGCCGCACTTTATTACTTTGATTCGGAGCGCGGTGCCCGCTTCAGGGACACCGCGCTCCGTTTATTAACTTTGTTTTATTGCTTTGTTTCTATTATTAGCTTGCCGCACTTTATTACTTTGATTCAGAGCGCGGTGCCCGCTTCAGGGACACCGCGCTCCGTTTATTTACTTTTTTTTTTTATTACTTTGTTTCGGAGCGCAATGCCCGCTTCAGGGACACCACGCTCCATTTATTTTTTATGGTGCTGGTGGCTGTGCGGTTGTGGTCAGCGTTGCTTCACCAGGGGAAGTGTCTCTGTTTGCTTCTTCTCTTTGTCAGACATTAGAAGTGGAACTGTTAAGAGATAACCATTTAAACATGTCCAAGCGATTTCTCAGAGTGAGAGAAATACTTTGCCATCAAATGTTTCTTTTCGGGTTAGGGATGCTTGAAAGTCATTTGAGAGTGTTTCTTTGATGTTTGCTCTCCCCGATGTAATATTTAATTAACAGTGTGGCATCGCAGCAGCGAGGCTACTGTAGAGAGACGGGAGTCCTGTTTGCCAACTTCAGTCTGTAATTGGAAATGTCAATAGCAGAACAGCAAAGCAGTGTACTCATTTAGCTGCCCGCGCGCCGCGCTTCCTCTCGGAGCTGCTTGACAATTCGGGTCCGTATTTGTTTATATTAATTAAGTTAATTGGAAAATGATGTGCTTCACATGTGTTGAATTGCGAAACATCCAGCCTGTGCATTGGAGCGTGCTGGCTCAGCAAAAATACTCTGCTTGTTTCCCATTGATATCCGTTCATCCCGGGGTGCTGCAACCACACTAGGCACGGGCTAATCGTTTCTTTTTCTGGTACGTCGAGCAACAAAACATCCCTGGCAAAAATAGTACACCTTCTGGAAGCATCAAGGGAGGAATTAACACGGAAAGTAGATGTATGCGAGTTTGGAGTACATATCTCAGGGCTTTCAGTGGGTTGAAAAAACTGGTAGGTCTCTCGAAGGGGCGTGGCCCATGTAATTAAGGGCGTGGTTTAAAAATACCTGAGCTAAAAACCTGTGCTTAGCATCATGTGCCGCCCAACTAGTATTTTGCTGTTTTTGTCATTACATCCAGAAATATAATAGAACAAATAACATTACACCTACAAGAAGTAAGGACTATTGGCTTTGCCAATGGTTGCTTGTTACATAAGTCATATATGCAACAACTATGGCTTCTTTGTACATCATATTGAAAACGCTTCAGTTTTGAAATGATGAGGCTGTGAAAGAACTATAACGAGTTTCTTTAAAGTTGTAATAAAATGCAGTTAAGGGTGGTACTGCTGCAGTGTTAAGATTTGTTTCTCCAGCCTGAGGGTGCGGGCAAAAATAGAGGGCCCGATACGGACCCGTCTCAGCACCTGCTTTATAGAACTGCCAGAGCTGAGCACCGGCAGGACCCGGCCCACTTAAAGCCCTGCATATCTTATTACGCAGTGATGCTAACAACTGAGTGAAGTTGCGGAGGATTTGCTAAATCTGGTTTGAAATTTATTCCGACTGTCCTGTTGTAGATGGTTTCTAATGGATCCAGTGCTGGCGCATTGGCTGATCCCTTGCACTACCATGCAGTGGAAGGAGTGTGGTAAATGGCCATCGATTGGGACAATACCCTGCCGCATCACAGTCAGGACAAACTTTGAAAAGAAGCATTGAAAATGCAATAGGTCTCGCCTTTCATTAAGTTAAAGCCATTTGCTTTGCTATACAATACCATTAGCAAAGCAAATGGCTTTAACTTAATCAAAGGTGAGACCTATTGCATTTTCAATGCTTTTTTGTTGTTCATCTTCAACCATGCTGCATAGCAAATGTGCTGCTGTACAAAATGGCTAAATAAACACATTAATAAAGTAAAATAGCTTTCACATATGCATCAACGCGTGGGAGGGGGCAGGTGGTGATTGTCACTGGGCAAACAGCAGTGGGGGCAGGAGAGGACAGAGAAAGGAAGAAGAACAGTTGGACAAGAAACAAAGGGCCAAGGTACGATATGGGAGGGTGGAGGCGGCCAAGCGATAGAGAAAACAACGGGAAAGCAACAATTTGGGAGCAGAAAGCAACAATGGCGGGCAAGCAACAACACAGGGGTAAGAAAAGACTCGGGAGGAGAGAAGAGGGAACAAACAACAACAATGATGGGGGGAAAAAAAGTACCTCAATTACAGTGCGAGCAGCAGAAGGACACTAATTAAAAAGAAGCAATCAATACTTGGTCCATGCTCCTCAGAAAGGAGAAACGAACGAAGAGAAAGTGAAACCGTGCTGACCAATCAGGAGCCAGCAAATAAAAATGACAATGAAGCCAACGAATCATAACCAGCGGCCGGGCTTCAGGCCCCTGTTAGTTAACAAAATGTCTTGCAAGCAACAGCGCATGTGCTACATCAGGCAAGACCTAAACAAATGTTTTTTTTTTTATTTTTTTTTTATTTTTAAACCTTTATTTGTGCATATTAAAAGAACAAATACGGGCCTACAACCGTCAGGCCGGCCACGGTACGGTTAAGCACTGGTACAAACATTACATCCCCTGTGCATCAACGGTCAAGATTAGCAACGAGTCATGAGGTATACACTGGAGAGATCCTTGACACCAGGGGAAGGAGAAGTGAAGGTTAATTTTAAGGTTTTCAAAATAATTTTATCAGGGAAAAATCAGTAAAGAATGAGAACCAAGGAGATTCGAGTCCGCAAGATAGCTTCACCACACGGGAGAGCAGCAGCATCATTAAAACGGTCATGGAAGGAAAACCTCAGGCAGTGAGGCGATGCAGTTATATAACAGGATAGTCACATGAGTAAATATGCACCCCTCCAGAGCCGCCCCCACTCAATCCACCCCACACCCGGACCCCGAATCGAAACAAGTATAGCGCAGAAACATAAAAGAAAAAGGCCCATAGAACTAAGTAGAAACAGTGAATTACCCCCCCACCCTACACCAATGCGGAGGCTACGGCCTGCCCCCCCCCCAGCATAGTGCCTGTCGCCCAATGAACCCGAAATATAGACAAGAGAGAAAGTAGGAATAGAGTGAAGAAAAATAAGAGAACAGAGAGGTAAGTGGGGAGGAGCCTACGTTACCCCAGAGCGCCCGAAACCATCGGCCAGCTATGGCCTCCACCCACTGAGAACCCACTACGCCGAAAGCGGTCGTGGGAAGATAACGTGTCACAACAATTGAAGTGAAGGCGGACAAACCGCGACGAGTGCGCACAACATATGCAAACAGTTCCAGTCCCAGTCCAGCCCATCCGTGAAACCATGGCGATATAAATCAGTTTAGCCCTGGCCCGATCGCGGGCTTAAGATTACCCCAGCCCCTACATGAAGGCCCCGCCCCCCGTGCAGACAAAGACAATATGGCCGCTTGGGAGAAGATGGTGAAGTAGAGTCACAAAATGGCCGCCGACCATCTATTGAGGTCCCCTTGTACACCACATAAAGTCCAAACCTGGCATGTAAAGTACAGGAGTTCCACAGAAAAGAAGCAGTAGGCCACCGTGAACAGTTCCTCGAGGACGTCAGGTGTCGCTCTGCTGGATACCCTTGCGGGCACGGTGAGGCAGGCAACAACGAAGCAGGCAGCAATGAACGGGGAGACAAAGTATCCGCAATTGAGCTGGAGAGCGATTGATCCTGGGTGCCGGTAAAGCCAGAGGCAGGCACCAGTGTAGCACGATCATAAACAGCCATTGCGTCCCCGCAAGAGGACAAAAGCACTGGCAGACCCACGCCTTGTTGATGACAAACGGGGCGCTCACGACCCGCAGCCGACAGTATGGAGTCAAACCGCTCACTCAGCGCTTGCAAGCCAAGACACATTTGTAGACGCAAGTCCCGCAGGGCAGCCAGAACGGAGCCGCATGTCAGCGGAGGCTGCTCCCCCACATCGGTAGCAATCCGGGACGGCACTGTGGAGCTGGTGTCTGGTAGAGGGAGGGCGAAGCGGGCAGCGGGCGAGACCAGAGTAGCATCCCCCAGCCGCGAGCAGGCAATCATCGCCATGTTTTACCGCAGCACGGTACGGTGGCCAGGGGGGGAGGTCGTAGCAAGGAGGCAATTCCCCTCAGGTCTGCGCCGCAACAGGGAAAAGCCAACAATCGCTGCCCTTCCCTCGGGTTCTCTTTGCAGCCGACTAGGCAATAGAAGAAGGGGGTCTGCAGCCTCCCACAGCGCGGTCCACGGAACGGGGCAGGAGACCCGCCGCACCGGGGCTTACCCTGTAGCTCCAGCCCATCAGTTGCGGGGTGCAGGAGGTGTCTGGGCGTCCCTCCCCCGGCTCATCCGGCGACAGTCCGTGGTGTGAGGTGGGACCGGGACCGTGGGGCTCAGGTTTACGCTAGCGGGTCCGGTAACTGCGGAGCTTCCAGGGGGCCGGCCAAGGCCACAATAGAGCAGGAGTCCAGTGCGGAGAACAAAAGCACCAAGAACTCCAGCGTCCGGGCGGGCTAAGACTCCGGGAAAGCGGCGGCGCGGTCAGCGCGTCGTCGCACACGTTGCACCTCGAAAATCGGCGAGGATAGGAAGCAGGATGATAGTCCGAGGCCAAGGGCCGACGGAGCTGGGCGCTCAAGCGTCTGCTCCGGTCGCCATCTTGGCTCCTCCCCTTTAAAAAAACAAATGTTTTTGTTCATCTTTTGCAATCCCTTCTCTGGTCAAATGTTCTCCTTCTATTGGGTCAGCATATTGGCTGACTGTGAGAAGCAGAGTTGTATCCTGACAATGCATAGGATTGCCTCAAACACCTTTGTAGGTCTCACTTAGGCAGCGCATGCAGTGTCTCTTTCGAGACATGTGTCTACAATGTGGGCTTCAAGCCCCTCCTATCTTTTCCATTTGTTCCTGTTACTGCCCTTCCTAAATGTCTGCTTTTGTTTGGTGAATATGCTTAACTAGTCCCTCCTTTTGTACCAGGAGACAACCTCTGTTACAGTTTGTCTTACTCTTTCAAAAAAAATGTATGTTCTTTCTTGTGACCAATTTATTTTTTTAGTTTGCCTCGGCTCGTGTATCAGCACGGGGCCCGCTTCACAGGCACCGCGCTTTGTTTCGGGCGGCATTTAAATTTTCCAACCAGTAGCATGTGTTTTACATGTGTCAACAAACATTCTTTTGTTTTATCAGCACGGCACACGCTTCACGGACGCCGTGCTTCATGTTTCACAACTGATTAGGATTCCAGCCTCACGGCAAGAGCGCTGTACCAGAAACTACTTCCCCCAACGTCCCCGAAGGCATTTTATGATCCGGGCGGTCAACCCCCACTGTGCTGCGCTCTCCACGACAGCATGCCTGGAATGTTTCAAAACGTTTTGCTGAAATAATTTTCCCCCTGTTCGTAACGGAATCCTATGGTTCCACTGTAGTTCCCTGAAATGTGAGCAGCAGCATGGGCCCCCGATGGCTTTAGGCAGAGGGTGGTAGTGGAGCCATATGACGTCATGGTAACAAAGCAGTAGCAGCGCCACTGCAGGATGTGAGGTGGGTCATGTGCTACGGCAAGATGGCTGCTCGGATTCCAGAGGATGCTGTGTGAGTGCATGTGCAAGCATCAGCCCGAGAGTGATTGCCTGACCCCTGCCACCGTGACCACACTGCTCCCGGGCGCTTATAGTATCCCGACTCTTCCCCTGACGCTGCTGCCGTGAGAACCGGTGTCCTGTGGCACATCTGAGTGCGCTGTGCTTACAGTCACAAGATCTACTTTGTGTGCTGTTGTGCCCCTAACTTTGTATTTGTGCAGCATTTCCTGTAGAGACCACTTTTTGCACATTCACAGCTGGTCTTCACAAGCTGAACCTAAAGCCTTACCTTAGCACTGACTCTATTTGGTAAGTCCCCAAAAAACAAACACACACCACACTCTCACACTCTCTCTTTCTCTCTTTCTCTCTCCACCTAAACTTGAGAGCTACCCAGAGTTTTCTGCTTCTTTTTTTGCATAATTTATGCGGCACTCTATGCCTGAAAGGAAATTGTTTTGACTTATACTGGGTGCTCCCTTGTGTTTGGACAAAGCTATACCTCTCTGAAGAATACTAATGAGAGCGAACCAATTGTCAGGGTTTGCTTTTATTCATGTCAGGTTGGCTTGGATGGTATTTACCAATCCAAAGCTGTAATACTGTGCCTGGAGTGGTTAAAGGCCTCGGTCATTTGACAGCTCGGCAAGGATAGCACTGTGCTAATCCTATGCTTAAAAACTTTGCTGTAGAAATGGTAAAATACTTTGTTCCTATCTATCTCGGCGTGGATGGCACTGTCCTAATCCTACGCTTAAAGACTTTGATAGAAAAGCAGACATTTGAGGGGAGCAAACTTCGCATCGCCGGTGTTGAGAGTGCTCTATACCGGAGCTGCTTTCCACCTAAACTTGACAACTACCCAGGGTTCTTTGCTTCTCTTTTTGCATATGTACGTGTGTGTGTATGTATGTGTATATATATATATATATATATATATATTTATTTATTCACCAGCGCCTCCGCACTCACGAGCAGGTGCTTGGTCACGCCAGGGTGCAATCGTCATTAAATCCAGTGCTCTTGAAAGAAGAGACCAGCACTCACGGGGAGAAAATTCCAATTGGTTCTGTAGGTCCAAAAGCATTGGAATGTTCTCCCCCCTTGAGTGCTGGTCCCTTCTTTCAGAGCATTGGATTTAATGGCAAGTGCATTGGTGATAGATAGATATATATATATATATATATATATATATATATATATATATATATATATATATATTCATCCCAAGGTTGCCCAAATGCGGAGACGCACACAATGAAAAGGCTGACCCCAGTTTTCACAGCGGAGTCTTTATTCGGCAATCAGCAGACACATCCGGATATTTCCTCGCCTCACCCAACATGTTTCGGAGCTCCTGCTCCTTGATCACGGGTCGTGGCTTGCTCTGTGTGCAGATGCGTAGGGAGGCAGTCTCTTAATTAGCAATTTATCGCCCTCCAATGGGCTTCTTCCTCGCTTTGCTTTCTGGGGCTTGCAGTCCCTGCGCTAAAATATTACCCTGGATGGGTTCTGCATTGAGAACTATGTTTTCAAACTCTTGATAGAGCCTCCAGTGCACCTGCTGACGTCTCCGCATTTGGGCAACCTTGGGATGAATATATCTATATATATATATATTCACTGAAAAAACCATAGGTTTCACACATGTTATAGTTAGCTGGACATTTTACTGATAAAAAACCAATGAAATTCCCCCGTTATAGTTACTGCAGGCAACTATAACTCACGCGACCGCAATCCTCTGCTGATGCTAATACTGTATTTAGACACTTATTTGCCCATGTCTTCTTCCATTAAATTTTAGCTTTACATATATTACAAATATTTTTTTTTCATAAAGACACATATGTCATCAGCAGAAGATTGCGGTCGCGTGAGTTATAGTTGCCTGCAGTAACTATAACGGGGGAATTTCATTGGTTTTTTATCAGTAAAATGTCCAGCTCACTATAACATGTGTGAAACCTATGGTTTTTTCAGTGAATTTGCAAGGTTTTTTAAATGCTAAGTTACTTTACGCCATTCGTGGCGTGCGCGCCCAGTTAACGCAGTTCGTTCCGTGCGTGCACGGTGCGCTTCGCGCACCGTGCGCGCACAGTGAGCACGCGGTGCGTTTCGCGCACCGCGCGCCCACTTTACGCAGTTAGTGCCGTGCACGCACAGTGGTCACGCGGTGCGCTGCGCGCACCGCGTGCCCACGTTAAGCGGGATGGGCCATGGGCTTCGCGCACCGTGCGCACATGGGGGACATATTTTGCGCATCTTTGTGAAATGTATTCTTTGTTAACTTCTTAGACGTTATATGCCATGGGGTAGGGAAAATGTGGATAATTTTTTTTTTTTTTTACAATTTTTTACCGTACGCGTACGGTAAGCGTAATCGGCGATTTTCCGGAAAAAAAACAATTTTTTTTTTTGGGGCTTGGGGGTGGTTTGGGGACCCCTGTATCAATGCTGGGTGGTTAGGATCTCATGAAACTGCCTCTTTACCCCTTTTTGGGGTTCGTTTTTGCTGCCCAACTCAGGAAGCGAGAGAGAAAATGGCGGCCGCCGCTTCCTGGTTTCGACCGATTCGAATGTTTACTAAGATCTAAGAGCCAATCAGAATCGCGCTCGCGCACGCCACCGTACGCGTACGGTAAGCTTGCGGTAAGCGCACCGTAAGCGCACCGTAAGCTGCCACAGATATATATATTGATTTAAAGGCTATTTTCTCAGAATCTACTGAACAGATTTACACCAAACCTACAAAAGGCACTTCCTTGACCTGGGGACTACCTCTCTGCCAAATTTCATTAAATTCTGTTCAGCCGTTCGGGCTGTAGCCCTGTCTAAAGGTCCTATGGAAAAATGCATGGGAAAAACGCGTTTTGGGACCCCCCTTTTATCTCAGCCCCCGCTTGACGAATCCCCCCGAGACTTTCAGGGTAGGAGCGGAGCGTAGCGCCCCACCTATTTTGAAAAATTCGCGAGGATTCGTCGACCGGCGCCAAAGTTATTCAAAATAGAATGTTGCGGATTTCCTATGGAAACGTGGTCCTATCTATAACTACCTACTGGCGACCGCCAGTAGGTAATATATATATATATATATATATATATATATCTATATCTCAGACCAGATGCATTAAACAAATATATTAACATTTCAGATATATGTGAGGCATAGTAGGAATGCACAGCAGGTTAACATAGTGTTAGTGAGAATGCATAAAGATAACACAGGCATTGTGGTCCCCGATCATTTCCAATGAGTATACGTTAGACATGAGCTCCTGAATGAGTCTTCTGGCGACAATCATATACACTGGGGCACTCAACACAGGAAGATAAGAACTGTAATTTAACTCTTCATCACCCCCTATGCACTGCAACTCGGGTCTCTTACATCCAATAGGGTGCTAGGTATTTCCTTCACCCCAGGGCCTCACTTATCCCCTCCTGGGCCCCCCGCTTCATACTGCTGGTGAGTCAGATACTCCCGATATGGACCCCATATACTATAGGGCTGCATAAGATCATGATAGGCTTCAGATTGTGTACTGCAATATGTAATATCAGTATGCCATTCTGCCACTTCTAGAAGAGGTCCTTTCATCCAACGAATGGTGCTCCTACACTGCGCCAAAAAGAGACCCAGTGCCACCAACTGTTGGCTGGTCCGCAGAACATTCTGGTCATAGTCTAGTAGGACCATCACCTGCTTGCAGACTAATTCCTCTCCTGTCATTTCTCCAAAAATATAAAGATCATAAGCCAAAGGTTCTGTATACCAGGGCAGTGTCATGCTATATTTGTGAAGCCTGCATCATCTATGTCGCAAAGTCTTCTCTCGGACCGTATCTATGTAATTGGAATGGAGTATAATATATCTGATTAAGATATTTAAACTGCACAAGTTGATGGCAGCCATTCATCGAATACTGCATATTACAGAACAGCAGTAACTCCATTATTTTTCAGTGATATCTAAGCCCAGATCGTCTTGCCAGTTTCTGCAAGCCTTGTGGATTCCAGGTTGCCTGGCCTCCTGTGAAAAAGCATATAAAGTTGCTACGGCGCATGCTGTTGTTGTCGCTTGTATGAGATGGGTATGGACTGGCACCTCTGCTGGCTCTGCCACATTGCCGTCCGGCAAGCTCCTCATCGCGTGACGTGCCTCATAGTAATGAAATTGCGCTAGCACGGAATCGTATCATATTCTGTACACTAACCCGGGCCCAGTCGTGGAGCATGTTATTATACAAAAAAAGTCACCCTTACTCCGTATCGCAAGCTCACCTAAAGCTGCTGTTGCTTTCTGCTCCTGTCCCAACGGAAACCATCTGCACCACTCCAGAGGAAGCCACTGGGAGTTAAGCAAGGTTGTCTGCTGCTTGGCCATTAAATGTTTTTTTTCTTCAATAGGTAACATGTGGTGCCCACCGGATTTATTATGGTAAAGTGGCGCACCGGTTTACTAAGTAAAAAGAGGGGCAGCGAATGAGGAGATGCTCTAGCCAAAAATGTGGTAAGCCTTGTGGTCTGTGCGGCCAGTAATGGGCAAATATGCTTTGCGCAGCCCCGTAGTAAGCCTGAAGGTCTGATGTGTTAAGGCTGCCCGCGTTATAAGGAAGAGTAAGCATCTCCATTGCTCACATTACTGCTTGCCAGCCCACGCCAAACGTACCATCAAGGAGCGCAAAGTCTGAAACATCGCACCCGGTAACAATATTGGGATGTGTTCGAATAAGAATAATGAGCTCGGAAGTATTCCCATCTTCATGATGGCTAAGCGACCATAGATGGAGGCGAATGCAACGATCCACAGCCGCGGTGAGGCGATGCACAGTCTTACCATACTTTTCTCGAATCACTACCTCTGAATCCGTGTGGACCTGGATGGCCAAATAGCGAACCGGCTCAGTGCTTCATGCAAGAGGGAACTCTGCCTGTATTGGAGTCGTAGCAGTGGTAAGGGGAAACATGAGGGACTTGTCCCAATTAATACGCTGTCCAGAATGGCCACCAAAGAGTACTACCTCCCGGAGCACCGGACAGACGTTCCGCTCTGGGTCTCTAACATATAGGGGTGTGTCGTCGGCGTATGCAGATAGTATGAGGTTATAACGTGGAAAGTGAATATTTCTATGGGGTTGATATTCCCGAAGTGCACAGGCCAAAGGCTCTGCAACAAGGGTATACAAAAGCAGCGATCAGGGACAACCCTGACGCATGCCCCTAGTGATGGCTATCAGGTCTGACACCAGACTGTTAATACGCACTTATGCAGTCAGTGCTGTATAAAGAACATAGACTAGCGTAAATAGATATCCCCATGCGATGCAGCATGGATAACATGAATCCCCATTTGACTGAGTCAAAAACTTTCTCTGCGACAAAAAAGAATTAGCCACAGCATTGAACTCTGGGTTGATCAGCGAGATTGTTTCAAAGAGGACTCGAAGATTGTAGCTAAGGGAGCAACCGGGTATAAAGGCGGATTGTTCCAGCCCTATTATTCCGGGAAGCAGAGGCACCAGCTGATAAGCTAAAACTTTTGCAAAGAGTTTTGTGACTATATTTAAGAGTGATAACAGTCGATGGGGCAAGCAAATATCGGCTGGTTTGAGCAAGGTGATCAATAAAGCTTCTTGCATTGTTGGGGGCATGGATCCGTCCCGTACCATTTCTCGAAGAGATTAACCTGATGTGGATTAAGTTTGTCCTGGTAGGCCTTGTAAAAGGCTACTGTCAGCCCGATGGAGTCTGGTGCCTTGCCCCCGGACATATCTTTTAATGCCGCTACAATCTCTGCAGGACGGAGCGGTGCCATTAGCCTCTCCCTATGTGTATCCAACAGCCACTTCATGGAGATATGTGCAAGGTAGTCAGCGGTGGCCCGTTCGTCATATGTAACATGTGAGGTATACAGTTCAGTATAATAATGGCAGAATCGCTCTGGCACTTGTGCGCCCCTATGTATGTATTCCTCCTGCTCGTCCAGAATAGACAGCACTTCACAGTCTTTAAGAGTAGCACTAGTTCGCTCTACCTAACCATAAACTCTAGCAGTGGTGTACTTACCCAGGTGTGTAACCTCACTCTGAGCTTGCTTGTTGTATTCATCCAGCTTTGTTTTTATTTCACCCAATAACCCCCGTTCTGCTGTCTCCCAATGTGCATGTTCTAGGTTGGGTATGTCTGTTTCCAGTCTCACGAGATGGCCTCAAATGGAACAGAGCACCCCTGCATGCTTTGAGATGATAACCCTGCGAATGTAAACCTTGAAGGCCTCCTAAATAGTAGCACATTTTGCTACCGAACCCAAGTTGGTGCAAAAATATTACTCAATTGCCTGTGCTCGATCCTCATGGAACACTGCATCCAGCAAAGAGTACTGTGGAAATCGCCAAGAGAACGCTCTCGAGTGTGGGCACTGTAGCTCTAAAACAAGGCAAACCGGGGAGTGATCTGAGTAGGTGCGAGGTAGATGCTCACATTGTCGAACCATGGATAGCAAACTGCGCGACATAGGCCAATAGTCAATGCACGTATGTATATCATGGAAACTGGAATAATAAGTGTACTCTCTACCCTGTGGTACATGTTAACGTCACACATTCACAAGACCACAGCTTCCGGATATCGCCGAAATAGTGCAGACTGCCACGGAAGGTCTCCGAGGAGGGCCCTGAGAACGGCCCAGCTCTGGTGCTAAATCACTTGAAGTCGCCTCCCCACATCTGCGGCATAGATCCATAGGTGGCAAGTTTGATTTGCAGTTTGTGATAAAATTGCAGATCGTTGAAATTGGGTCCATAGATTCCCCAGTAGAAGTATGTCAACATGGTCTTTTCGGCAACATGTTACCGGGTATTGACCACCAGGGTCTACACCCACACCCCGTAGGGTAATCACAGAGCCACGCCGGACCCAATGTAAACACTGCACGCGTGCGGTGAACCCCGCAGCACAGCATTCTCCCCTCAAACATCTCGATGTGAGCAGCCCACTATTGGGGACAAGATGTGTTTTCAGCCATATCACCACATGTATCTGATGCCGTTGAAGATCCAATACCACTTTGCAAATTTTACGACAGTCATTCAATTCCACACGAAGAAGTTTAATTGTGACGCATGCCCTAGAGCTGTATTAATATCTTCTTACTCACTAAGCACTTCCTTACCAGATCATGGGTAACAAAGCACTGTAATCCAATACATGCACAATTTGCAGTTCAAGTCTGAGCCATGGGAGCATTTGAATACATCCCCTCCACGTCCCCATACCCATGCTGTGTCCCCCAAAAACTAAAACAGCAAGACATTTTCCACCCTTAACCCTCCCATACCGTCGAACATTATACCCCAGCAATAACAGTGTGGTACACACATAGAGGCAGATAAAGCCCAAGGGCACTCCCCTAACACAAAGTCACAGTAGGGCCGTTGCAGCAAAGTAAAACGCTCAGCTTTGGGGTATCTTCTGCTGCCGAGGTGTTCCAAAATGCCATCAAAGAGACCCTCTTGGGCCTGGTCGGCGTGATCAATCTCAGTGATGACATTTTGATATACTCTCAGAGCCTGCAAGAACACCACGTCCGACTGCGAGCCACACTGCAGCGTCTGGTGGACTGCGGCCTCACGTTGCATAAGAAGAAATGCTCATTCTGTCAGGGGTCGATTTGAGTTCTTTTGGATACATATTGTCACAAGATGGGCTCCGTGTAGATCCATGCAAGGCGGATGCCATCCGAAAATCCCCGGTTCCCCAGAACCCGACGGAAATAAGGTGCTTCCTTGGCATGGTGACGTACTACAGGACGTTCCTTCTTGTCCTGGCCACACTGGCTGAACCCCTTTGCCAACTTACAAAGTCCAGTGTATGGTGGTGGTGGGGCCCCCGAGAAGAGATGGCATTCAAAAATTTTAAAAAGGCGCTGCTGGACCAGACGACAATGACGTACTTCCACCCCAAGAAGAAAACAGAGCTAGCAGTGGACACCAGCTCCGTAGGGCTCGGGCAGTCCTCCTGCAAGAGAACGACAGAGGAATCTGTGTCCCAGTCGCATACGCTAGTCGTGCGTTGTCGCAGACTGAAGCCCGCTATGCTCAAATAGAGCAGGAAGCTCTGGCAATCCGTTGAGCGTTCAAACATTTCCACCTATACCTCTGCGGCCACCTGTTCCATGTAGTCCTGGACCACAAGCCTCTACTATCCCTGGTCAATGGGTCATCTCGCCTAGCACCACCAAGGATAGAGATATGGGCCATCAAGCTCCAAGCCTACTCCTTCAAGCTGATCTACAGACCAGGGGCAGACAACCCGGCAGACCTGCTGTCAAGACACCCACCACCTGGCAGCATAGGGGAAACCATGGCGGAGGACGAACATACCGAATGCTTCATAAACATGGTGGAAGCCAATACCTGCCCGATCGCCATAACGCGAGAACTCCTCCGGAGTGCCACAGGAGCAGATGACACCCTCGAATAGGTGAAGGCTCTGGCTAGCGGACAGTGGCATCGATTCCTTGACGGTTCCAAGACACTCATGCCAGAGGAACAGAATGTCAGACGCCAGCTCTTGAGGGTGAGACACAAGCTAAGCATCAGTGGGACAGGTTTGGTACTACGAGGGCAGAGGATTATCGTTCCAAGAAGCCTCCGCAGTCAAATGTTTGCACTTGCCCATGAAGAACACCAGGGGGCCACAAAGACAAGGGCAAGACTGCAAGTGTGGTTCCCCAACATGGACGAAATGGTGGACGAATAAGTCAGGAGCTGTCATCCTTGTGCAATCACAGGAAAAGAACCGGCTCCGGCGCCCGTGCTGAAGGAAGAACCCTGCCGGGATCCCTGGACAAAAATCAGCAGTGGAGCTCGTGCCGAATACTGCATTCATTCATGTCCAGCCAGTACTGGAGAAGACTTTTGTGCTGTTTAGGCTCCCAGAAAAGGGCAAGTCAGACAACGGGCCGCCATTCCAGGGGCAAGACTTTCACTATTTCCTGGCACAAAGGGCCATCAAAAACTGTCGGATCTCCCCACAATGGCCCCAAGCTAACGGGGAGGTGGAGCGATTCGTGAGGACGCTGAACAGAGCCCTCCGAATCTGCATGAATCAACAACAGGACCCCAAAGTGTGTTTGCACCAGTCCCTGCTCTCATACCGACAAACACCTCACTCCACGAACGGGTGCGTCTACGCCTCCCTACCGCTCAAGTAGTCACCATGGGACATCATCCCAGAGGATCCTGAGTGGACCCCACCCTGTCTGGACATAGAGAGGGCTCAACAGAAGTGGAGAATAACCAATTAAAAAGCGACCAAGGATCAGAGCGCAAAGCCTCCGACACTGCGCGTAGGAGCCCGGGTGGTGCTTAAGGATCGCCATCCAGGATGGAAGTTTCGCACTCTATATGAGCCGGAAGTATGGACAGTGACCCGAGTGGATGGCCCCATGATTACAGCTCAACGAGGCCAGCACACCGTAGTGAGGAACGTGTCCTGGTTCAAGGCTCTTTATGGTGATGCCTTCCCACATGGACCACCCCCGCGAAGAGGGGTGAGGGCCTGAGAGTGATGACAACGTGCCGACCATGGATGGCAGCCAGAGCTCAGCACCCTCTTCCCCGTCGAAGGTTGCGCCCATGCCAGAAGACAGTAGGCAAGAGGGATCACATCCAACGTCACCGGGGAGACCCTGGGGGAACGCTCCTGATGCTAGTCCAGTTGAGGAGCCACGGAGTCAGCGCTACTATTGTGGCCCAACCCCGCTCCAAGTCAGAGACTGAAAGACTTCTTGTGCTGATATGCCTATGCACGTTTGTTTTGTTTTTCTCTTTCACTTTACTCCTTTTCTGTTCTCTCTCTCTCTTTCTCTCTCTCTCTTTCTCTCTCTCTTTCTCTCTCTCTCTCTGTTTTCCCATTTATCTCTGAACTAAAATAAGGGTCAGATATAGAGAGCCATCTGTCATCTTCTGTACTTGGTTTCACCCCAGACACCCTCCGCGACCGGGCTCGGTCCGAGGTTGTAAATAAAGAAGCCAGGGTTTCATGCGACCACTGGCTGAAGAGAGACCAACGTGTCTTGCGTGAGCTTCTTTTGTGCTGTGTAGCACAGGCCTTCTCTGCTGGGCCTTGCCTGCTAGGTAGGTAGCTGCCAGGGCCAGGCCTAGTGTGCGTCACGTCCCAGTCAGAGGGTAGGCCGTACAGGCTGCCGTAGACCTCCACGAGCCGCTCCTCTGCACAATAAACGCAGCGGTGCACCGGCAGCACAGAGCAATGTTTTAGGAAGCGCCCTGCAGCCCTATGAGGCATGATCCTTTTTGCAAAACGCCGAAGGAGCTCGCCTAGCAGGCGGCCATCTTTGGTCCAGGCAAGCCCCGCACAATTTATATTTAATGTTTCTTAAGTAGCCATGTGTCTTTTTGACTGGTTCGAAGATGGTGACAGCCTGTGTGATACAGTGCTTGTACCTGCCGCCTGAGACAGTATAACTGTCCGAGGAGAGCTCCTCTCCATTCTTTCCTCAGGCAGAGCCCATGGGCGTTCACTCCTGCTAATTTTAGCCCTGCTACGACTAGTAGACTGAATCGTAATGAAGATTTGGCAGTAGGAGTAGCGAGTTCCAGCCGTTGGTAATTTTATTATGCACACCTATTTACGTCTTTGTACGAGACATTTACCTGTATTTCAAAGTCGCATTGCATGCACGTTTTATACAAGAAAACCAGCCGTTGGTTAAAACAATCCTTTTAGTCGCCGACTGTTTTTCATACATGTGAAAGTAACATGAAATGAAATACCAGCATTTGTAAAGTGCACATCTACCTCCATAGTGGTGTCCCGGCACTGGGGGCCGTCGGAGGATTAAATGAGCTATTGCCCAGAGTCACATGGTGCTGGGCTAACCTGCCGCCAGCACGGGGGATCGAACCATGAGCCCCTGTGTTCCGGAGTCAGCTGCCCTGGCCGCTGCACCACACCTCATGACGGTTTCACTGCCTTAACTTAACCCTCTGCCCTTCCGCAATCTTAGGCACACCACCTGAATATTCTTTAGTAACACCGCTCTCCTCCTCGTTTATTTTAATGTGCTGGCCTCCCTGCTCTCTCTTGCATTGAAAGAACATGATATTTTACCTTCTGACGTCACTGCCAATCAATCCTACTGTCTCATTACACTGTTTTTTAATATTATGTGGCAAACTATTCATGCCTACATGCATGTCGATAAACGCAGCGACTGTGTGCCATCTTTTTATCTAGCACACCAGTAGCGCTCTTCATTTACTGTCCTCCATAGTTTTACTATTTTTGATCCTATGTGTTACAATATTCTATCCCACATCTTTTGCCTATACTACTACTACATTGTTTTTATGTCGCACCTAATATCTTTGTTTTTGTGGTTCTCAATTTATCAACCTCAGAAGGATGAAAGACTGACGCATATCTGCTGTGATTTGATATTGTGACCTGCAGGAAATATAATATGCCAACAACTAGAACTTTACTCACTTTGTCCCCTTGTCATGTGCAGGAGGCGTTCCTTTTTTTTTAAATTGTATTATTTTTTATTGGTGCATGATTACACTGTTATGAGTAACATTATAGTTTCAATTACATACAATATTCGGTTGTAAAGACAAACAAAATTATACAGTTACAGATTCACAATTCATACTAATACATGCCGTTTGGGCCAATGTCCTTATTGCAAAAGAAGGCAAATTAATTTATGTCTGTAAGATTTCTGTGGCATTTCTTCATGCACGTTTTATATCATTTTAACCCCCCCTCCCACCCCGGGGTTGGCCATCAGTCTAGATGTAGTTTTGTGTCATGGAAACCAGAATGTACAATGTCTAGAATGACTTAATTTGCTGCTCTTATCTCTCGAGCCATCTGGTCAGTGGTTCCCAAATGTTTAAGCCTTTCGAGCGGGATCGAATCCCTCTTTTTTCGTTTATAGCTTTTTCCAAGTTATAATTCGCCATTAGTCGTATTAGCCATTGATAATAACCAGGTGGAGATGGATCTAACCAAGCTGAAGTTAAGGATATTGCCATACCTATAAAAATCAGCTGCTCTCCCGGCTTCCCTTGGGTCTTGTGATCCACCCCCAGACAGATCAGGGCTGAAGAAAGGTTTATATCCCTGCCTAGCAACTCTTTAAAAAATGTAAATATTTCTAATTTTAAAATGTTTAACGTAGCGCAAGAAGCCAACATGTGGTCAAGATCCGCCTGATACAAAGAGCATCGAGGGCATAAGGTCCCCTTCCCTGTTCCCCATTTAGCAATCTTTTTCGGCGTGTAGTAGAGCGAAAAACAAGTTTTATAGCACTGTGCCTGATGCCGTGCTGGTATTAAAAAATGTTGTGCTAGTTCGATGGAATGAAGAAGTAGATCCTCTGAAATATCGATTTCCTCTTTCCATTTACTAGGTCGCTGTCCCAAGTCATCCGTCATTAAAGAATTAAGAGAGTTCTACACAATTCTTATAGCTGAATGGTTCTGCCTCAGATTACCTTTAATAGGATTATTTATAAAGCCTAATGGACCACCACATTTCTTACTTAAGAAGTCATGTATTTGCAAGTACTTATAAAAATCCCTCCAGTCTAGTTCATAATGTGCTTTGAGGGTTTTGAAGGAAATTATATCAGGAAAGGAATAGAAATCTCAGAGTTTGGCCAGTCCTTTATCTGACCATCTCTTGATTATTGAGTCTCTAAAAATTTTGGGCAGATTAAAATTGTTATAGATCGGTGTGAGGTAATTAGGTGGCCCAATCCTAGCTTTTTCCTGACTGCTTTCATGGTTTTATATCCCGCGGCCAACGTCTTATAGCGTACCTTTTTGAAAATGGGAATCGTTCAAAAACTTCCAGACCCATCCCCAAGCATCTTTGCCCATTATGAGTTCAATAGGTGTGGGTATATTTCCTTGGAGATCGTCGAATGGCTTGTCAGAAAAAAAGAGTATGATTATGTAAAAGGGTAGTTGCCAAATAACAAGGTCTGATATTTGGTAGAGCCAATCCCCCCCATCCTTAGGTAGAGAAAGGAACTTGTATGCTCTTCTGGGTTTTCCATAGGGCCAGATAAATCGAGAAAACAGGTCCTCGGTCTTTTTTAAACATTTGTTGCTAAATTCTAGCGGAATGGCCCTTATAAAGTAGAGAAACTTAGGGGGAAAAAAAACATTTTAATTATATTACATCTCCCAATTATTGAAAGATGCAAGTTATGTAATCGCCTCAACTCTGGTTTAATTTTATCTATCAGGGGGTTGATATTGGAGTCAACTAGATTTTCAACACTAGCAGTGATGTCTACTCCCAGATATGTGGCACTTTCCACCTGCCTAGTGTCGTCGCCCATACTGACATTTTTACAGATGATCTGGGTTTTAGCTCGGTTAAGAGAGTACCCAGACAAAAGTCCATATCTCCTCGCTTCTAGTTCAACCTCTACCATAGGCGCTTCAGGGTTGGAAGTTACAAGCGCAATGTCATCGGCGTATGCCAATACTTTTGTTTCCCAGCCTTGAGTGATTATAGGACTAATCCTTTGATTTCCTTCCAGATCTCGTAAGAAGGGATCGATATATACGGCGAATAGCAGTGGTGAGCTAGGACATCCCTGGCGTGTACCTAGAGTTATTTTAAAAGTGTCAGTAAGTGCACCATTTATAAATAGTTTCACAGTGGGTTGAAAATATAACATCTTAAATTGCTGGCCTATCCCAACCCTCGACAGAGACTCCCATAAAAACGGCCAGGAGACTCTCTTGAAGGCTTTCTCAGTGTCAAGTAGAATGAGCGCTATAGGATCTCCCGAAATATGTGCTGCATCAAAAAGTGAGATAGTTCTCCTGATATGGTCTATGGTACCATGTCCAGGGATGAACCCATGTTGCCTTGGTGATATAATTGTATGGATTACCGCTGCTAGTCGACCCGCTAGTATTTTGGAATAGATTTTACTATCCGCATTTCTTAGTGTAATAGGGCGGTAAGAAGCGGGATCCAGTGCTGATTTATGTTTTTTCAAAAAGATGATTATTTTGGCTTGTGACCATGATTCCGGTGGTGTTCCCCCCTTGAAAACATGTGTAAACAAGGGAAAGATAGCCTACTTTAGTTCTGTAGAGAATTTTTTATAATATTCAGCAGGGATGCTATCTAAACCGGTTGCCTTGCCATTAGGGAGACTATTCATACACAGCAGAGCATCAACCCATTGGGGAGGCTCTTCAAGTTGGGTCTTGTCTTCTGGAGATAGCTGTTCTACTGGAATTTGGTTGAAGTGAGTCATAATATCAAGTGTTGGTGGTTTCAGGATATAGATCTTGGTAGTAGGTTAAAAACACTTTACGAATACCTTCTGGATCTGAGACTATGGCCTGGGTAGCATCTTTTACCGCCATAATATTATTCCTTGTGGCTTTTTGTCTGGCCCTAATCGCGAGGTGATGCCCAACCTGCTCACTGCACTCGTACGCCTCCTTTCTCCAGGTCTCCAACCTGTCTGCTGCCCTTTTAGCTATTACTTCCATAAGCGCAGATTTGGCTGACATTATTTTGACCAGTGCCTCTGCCGGGTCATCACCATCCCTGTGCGCCGTAAATTTTCTTCATGCAGGAGGCGTTCCTAACCTAATTAAAGTCTGCATTGAATTCCTAGAGGTAACCAAATTGTGACTGCTTCTGGTTATTCCACTTTCTAGGGCCCGCAGTTTTCCAACACATGTACACGCGTTTTGGGGTCTTTAGCAAGATCCTGGGTTACCTTTTCTCCAAACGACTATCGATCACTGCTGCTCAGATCATGGAGGCCATGGCCAAGTGTTGCATGTAGATGGTTGTAGCTCACAACTATCCCCTTAGAACACCTCCCACAATGAAAGGGGTCCAGCGCCTGTACCCCACTTGTATCATGCACGTAAACACCATTCCTCGTCACTTAAACAGACACACGAACCAAGACTTCACAACTCAGTGGGAAACCAGGTACTCCCTGTGACTCAGGTGTGTCACTGTGAAAAAGTGGACAATACTGGCACAGGATTGCTCTCAGCTGGTAAGATAGCTCCTCAACAGCTTTCTGTGAGGTATGTTTGTAACCAGCAAGTCGAACCCTTCAATATACCGAGTCTGAGTAATTATCTACAGTTGATTTGGTTATTAATTTCTGTATTTACAGCCTTTGAAAAGGCAGAAGTGCATTTCCGACCCAGTTTAAAATATGTTTATAGGTAAGTAGACTGTAAAATCACGTGTAGACACAGCACTTAAAATAGAAATGTAAAACCCTAAAACAATTGTAAACAGCCAATTAAAATCAACTTCGCCAAATATGAGCTGCACCTTTTCATTTGTAAATCATTGCTGCTTGCTGAGACATTGATCTATATTGTAAAAACAAGGGTATTAGAATGTAACTCCGTAAACCTAGGAAACATTAAATAAGCCAATGAAATGTGTGCAGTGTAGCATTTTACATCCAGCTCACACGCACATCTCCCTTGATTGGCACTTAACCTTGAGGTCAAAACTGGGCTAGCAAACATGGGATTCAGATATAGTCTAAATTTAATTATGAAAAGCATACAGTGACCAGCAAGAATCTGTACATATGGTAAATATCAGCATTACCCCGACATTCTCTTGTAGGTTCAGCTGATGTTTTAGATTTCAGATACCGCTGGTCCATTTCAACTCCGATTCACAAAGGTGACTCTTTCAGCGCCTGCTCTGATTGAAGAGTCTCACCGCTGGATCCCCCTGTGCAGTATGTTGCATTTTGTACATACCTCAAAACAACAAGAGAGAGAGGGTGAAACACAAGGAACCACTCTTAGTCCCCCTGAATAATCATAATCAAACAACGAAAGAGTGTGTCCAAAAAACTAAGAGTTTATGAAAGGACGGGTCACTCCAAAGAGGTAAAAGAACCCTCACTCACCAACCTGGTGGGTGACATGCTTCATCATAGGGACCCCACCAGCGATGCCGAATGCATCTCTGGTGTGCTGCGACGCTTAAATACAGCGGAGCGTATTGTTTTAGTATACCTTCAATGAAGTGTGATAAGTGCAAAAATAATGAATTTAAAGGGCCGTTGTTTTATCCACAAAAAACTTTTTAGTGGCGGAAAACAAGGGACTGGTTAAAATGAAGTGAAATGGATGTCCCTAACTGGTATTTAATTGACCAGATACATCCTAAAAGGTGAAAAATCGGTCAACATGTTTCCGTTTCTATGTATAATTTGTTGAAGCTTTCGTCAGGACCATAAACACCACGGCGGTATAAGCACGCTAAGGCTTACCCTAACCTGTGGTGCAATCTTAAACAACAAACTCACGGTTACGTGGAAACCTTCAAGTATTTCTCGAAAGCCAAGGGAGTATTAAAAAATGGAAAACTCCGCTCCTTATGTACTGCTGGGTGGCGGGACCCTCATTCAAAATTCAACGAAGGATAAACCGCCGGCCGAAAACCTAGTAGGTCCCAACAGGCCTGGAGACTGGTAAGGGTAAGCCTCATCAGCGCACCACCACCAGTTCATCTCCTACTCGGCTTCAGCAAAGCACCACCTCAACATCAGCACACCATCATCTCAGCATCAGCACAGCACCACCTCCGCATCAGTGCACCACCACCAGCACAACACCACCTCAGCACAACACCAACTCAGCATCACTCAGTACCAACTCAGCATCACTCAGTACCACCTGATCACCAGCTCAGCACCACCACCTCAGCATCATGCAGCACCACCTCCGTATCACTCAGCATCACCTGAGGACCACCTCCGCACCATCTCACCATCAGAGTAGCACTAGCGCAGCACGGCCTCCACACCAGCGCAGCACCACCTCAACATCAGCACAGCACCCGTGCATTACCATCTCAACATCAGTGCAGCATCACCTCCGGATCAGTGCAGCACCACCACGCATCCACTCCTCAGCACCAGTGCAGCCCCAACTCCACCGTAGTTCAGCACCAATGTAGCACCACTTCAGCATCAGCGCAGCACCACCTCAGCACAGCACCACCCCAGCATCACTCAGCACCACCTCAGCATCACTCAGCACCACCTCAGCATCACTCAGCACCACCTCAGCATCACTCAGGGCCACCTCAGCACCACCTCAGCATCACTCAGCACCACCTCAGCATCACTCAGCACCACCTCAGTCTGCCCTCGGAATCTGGCATCTGTTGATTCTCCCCTAGTGTCCGTCCGCTGCTCATGTTGTAAATCAGGTGCTATTTCCGAACTTCCACACTCCCGTTGATTATGCCACCCCACATAATTTAAAAAAAAAAAAATAATAATAAACAAACATTAGAAAATGGCCGGAAGAAGTTGCCAGCGTTGCAAGGACAAAAAAAACAGACATTTTTAAGGTTCAAATATTTTTTAATAAGGTCGTTCAGTTGTACATAATGTCTTGGTTATATATAAGGTAATAAAAATGCTTATTTTTTTTATTATAGCTTTGCACCATGCTCCACAGCAGCCACGCCGCTCTACAACACAGCTTAAAGACATTGGCAAAGCCAATAGCTCTGGCTAAACACTTATAAGGTCCCAACGGAGAGACCTATTGGCTATGCCAATGCTTGCATTAACATGATCATTTATTGTTCATGGTACTACCACCTAGTCCTAAAGAAGACCCGGAGTAAGTAATATAAGGGGTCAAAATGTCGACATTGCAACATGTAGATTCACATTCAGTGCCATCACCTCAAACCGTACTCTACACGTGAGTCTTGTTTATAGTTAAAACTAAGTGCGGTCTTAATCTACATGGTCGTTTATTTGTTTTCGTTGTATAATCACCATACGCACACCATTCACATATGTCATGACTCGCTGCGCCTTCACTGGACCACCTGCTATATACATACTTCGGGCCTAATTTAGATCTTGGTGGACGGGTTACACCGTCACAACGGTGACGGATATCCCATCCGTCGAAATATAAATCCCATAGGATATAATGGGATTTATCTTTTGGCAGACGGGATATCCGTCACTGTTGTGATGGAGTAACCCGTCCGCCGAGATCTAATTAGGCGCTTAGTGGTTTGTATTTTTAGGCTGTTTAAACTCATAACGGATTGTTTCACTGTATACATTATTTTCTTTTACAAAGGGAGCAAAGTCTTGTTTGGCTTTCTCCAAAGGGACCATTGTTTTCAGATCAGACTAATCAGGAGCCAGCAAATAAGAGTGACAATGAAGCCAGCGAATCGTAAGCCGCGGGCGGGCTTCAACCCCCTGTTAGTTAATAAAATGTCTTGCAAGCATCCGTGCATGCGCGGTCTCAGACGAGGCCTAAATTACTAAAGCCCATAGAGGTGAGCTTCATGTCAGACATCAAGGGGAAAAAATACTAAATTATTAAAAATATACCAACTTGTCTGAAACTACTCTTGTTCGCATGGGCGTAGGAAGTGTGGGGGACGCGGGGGATATATCCCCCCCAGATTTTGGAGTGGGGGGGACACGGGGGACGAGGGGACAAAGGAATTTCCCCTCTCCCTTCTGTTATCACAGGGCCATTAGCACGTGAAAGGCTACCTAATGGCCCTGCACTTGACCTGCCTGGAGTCAGAGGCCACCCGCCTTCTGCCTTTTGTTATGCTGCAGGAAGGCTCAGCAGTTCTGGGAAGGGCAGAGAACGGAGACAAAATAAACGCGGTCTCTTTCCTTCATGGCAAGGACCGTGTCCACTACTCCTGATCTGCCTCTGGCGGCTGCCCTCCTCTCTTTATTCCTCCATCTCTTTCTGTCTCTGTCTCGCTCCTGCTTACGTGCTGATTTCAAGAGGCAGCTCTTAAGGTACTCTCTCTTGCCTCTCCTTTTCTTTATTTGTTCCCCTGCGAAATTGATCCAAAAAAGGCTGAACACTTTGGCTGTAAATGTCCTCATTTTCTGACCGTTTTCTATTGAAAAGAAAAACCTCGGAATGGAGAGAAAAAATAGTTAAATACCTAAATAAAGCAATACAGAGTGGACAGCAGACAGGCCAGACTGTTATTTACACCCACACACATTAGCGCCACTTTACAGAGTTTGCCAGTGAAAGCGCTACTTTCTTTTTATCTTCTTTCTTTGAACAACATTGTTTTCCCAGGGTGGGTAAGTGCGCCATTCCTAAAGGGACTGCAATACCTGGTTGATGGGTAGAGTGGAAACGTTTAATATGATCGTTTTCAACTTTTTAATTATTTTAGCTTATAAGATGCGGCTCTGTGTTTGGGGATGTGGTCTTTTTTAAACCAAACTGCATACATTTTGAAAGGATCTAAGCAATGGACATTGAAAGGGGTCCCTTCCTGGTCCTGTAGCCATGTCTTGAACTTTTCAGGCAAAATCACTTACTGATTTCTGAATAATGAGTTTAAAACCGTTAAGGTAACCATGTTTTTTTCTGATTACAGTTCACATGCTTTGCTTATTCTTGCATCCCCTATGAGTGTTTGCTTTTTCCAGGGTGTTATTCATTTTTTTCAGGCAGCATTTTCCTGTTGTCTAGTGCATAATTTGAATTTAGTCGCAGCACAATTGAGTTGTGCTGAAGGCAGTGCGAGTTTCTCTCAGTGGGGCAGTATGGTGTTCAGTGTGGGAGAGAATGTGGCACTCTGGCCAGAGCTGCTGAATTTGGAACTGGAGAACCATGTTCAGACCTTCATGACCAGTTCACCATACCACACTCCTGACAGAGCTTATTCCGATGCTACACCTTAGAAGGCCCGATAGACCTTAGAAGCCCAGGTGTCTTAGCACCCGCAGGTGGACCTGTCCACCACAATCCATACTGCAGTTCACTTCCAGTCTTACGGGCAGGCATATGAAGAAGCACATCCTAGATCGACAGTGAATCTGTCACTGAGGTCACAAGACCCTTGAGGCCAGTCCACCTCACCCATTGGTACCTCCATTGGCCTTTTTCCAGCACTAGCAGTGCAACTTGCCAGGGGTTGGCAATGTAGGATTTGCATGCACACCAAACTTAGGGGGTGATTATAATGGCAGTGGCACCGCCACGTCACCCCGTCGGTGGCGGTCCCACCGCCATTGGTGACTGCATCACAGCCCGCCATATTACAATGGCGGGTGGTTACCTGGCGGTCGGAAAGACCAACCACCACGCACCCGACTGGCTTCTTGAGCCCGCCGGTGTGGTGGAGGGGCTCGTGGTTCCTACAATGCTGGTGGTGCCTACCATGCACCGCAGCAGGGATTACGATGTCCCTTACCCGCCACCTTATCAATGGCGGTTCACCTGCCATGGAAATGCTGGCGAAAGGGACATTGGGGGCCTGTAGCAGGCCCCTTTACCCCTGGCCCCCAGACATGGGTCCTGGGGGGCATCAATGATGCCCCACAACATATCACTGCACCATGTGGCAGGCACCGATATATTTAATATGTTCCTTTTTTTTTTACTTTGCGGCGGATGATGCAGCCAGCAGCACCTGCTGTAATGTAAAAGATAGGCACTGCGAACACCTTAGTGGCAGTCGCATTGTAATGCCTATCGTGGGGCCTCCACCTTGAAGGCCAGCGGTCCCATTCCCCGATTCGATGGCGGTGGTACTGAAGTCCGCCTGCCATCGTAGTCAGCCCCTAAGTTTGCATTTTATGAATATGATTCAGCGAGAAATAAATTGATGTTTGCAATTTAATTGACTTTGGTTGGCCTCTTATCTATGAGATTTCCCTGTTGAATGTGCCTTTACATTATACATTTTCGGTTGTATGAATTGATTGCATACTACACTCTCCTACAGGTATTAATTTGAGTGTCATTAGGAGTGTCTGAGACCAATTGTTTTCTTAGGAATTGTTTTCTTTACTAACCTTTGCAAAGGGCCCTAAACTTCACAGCAACACAAGTCACATTTCTTTTAGTAATTTGGGATCCGTTTGAGCTACAAAATTGTTTTGGAGGAAATCGTTAGATTATGCAGCAGATGATGCATTATGTGGCAAATATGATATAGCCATAGTTAAGTGGAAAACATTTTTCCACTTAATTTTGCCCCAACATTGTAGTTGATCAATTTGTAAGTTCCCCAAACCCAAAAGTCGAGTTTGGGCACAATTTGCATTTTAAAAGCAGCCCTATAACACAGGGCTACTTTTAAACTGACCTCAGGCTTCAGCAGTGCACACATGCAAGCGCAGAAAGGGCTGCTGGCCTCTAAACTGCCATGCCTTATTATTTTCTAGGGACTTAAAAGTAGTTCTAATCCCCCTGCCCTATTATGTACTAGGGCCTTATAGGAGAGGTCATGCCAATCATAGGGGTACCCTAACCCATAGTGCACCCTAGTGTATGTAGGTGTTTTCACTGTATTTTTAAGTGCCTCTTTCAGAATAGCACTGGCTGTTTAGGCAGAGGCCAGGGTCAGTCAGTCAGTCAGGTACCACCAGTACCAGTCAGCAAAAAGTTGGGGAGTGCCCAGGGCGGCTTTGCAACACTAGAGAAACACAAACTCAGAATGTAAAACATAACACCATGGTTGGGGGGTTCTCTTCAATAATCAGAATTGATTTCTATCCTAATGAACCCATTTTCCAACATTAGGATAGGGAAAGACTGGGGAAAAATCATAACGTTGTAATCTATACATTGAAGTTTTTATGCAGCTCTTTGATGACGGTTAATAGCTCACTGTTCAATGTTAGGATTTTAACTGATAAACTTCAAATACAAAAAGAATATCTCAGACAAAAGCAGTAACTCACTGACCTATTGAATTAAAACTTTCACTAGACAAGCCTTCGATCTCTCTCAAAAAAAGAACATTAATCACCAAAGTTATCTTCACATTTTTATAGTTGCCTGAAAATTGCTGGAGACCAGGAATGCAGCAGCAGGTACTTTTCAAACCCTAATGCACTTGCAAACACGACGCCCCCACCCTAAGTCAGCGGCCTTTGTTTGCTTTGTGCATTAAGATTCACATAGATGTTTTTTTTTAAACATTTGGTCTCATTACTATATGAATGTAAATAACAATAAAGCATACATGCAAACTGTGACTACATGCCTGCTTTTCTCAATATTTCACTTCGAAATTATGCAATTGTATATGTTTAACGGGCGGTGATTTGTATAGGGTCACTGGAAAGTGCACAAGGTTGTCCCTGTCCCCCCCAGAATTTTAGTGTCTCCTACGCCCCTGCTTGTTCGAATCCCTTTCTCTGCTTCCCCAGATTCAGAATAAAAGATACAACAAGTACACACAACAGAACTAACTTATTATGAACTCGAACTTTCACAATCCATCTACTAGTTCCAACCTTAAACCCCATGAAACAATCCCCTGAATTAGTTTCCAAATTTTAATTTTCTTTGAATTCTTTTTTTTATTGCGATTGGGAATTCTTGCCTCCTGAGCCTTCAAGACCCACTCAGCCGGAGCCCAGAACTGGATGTTTCTTCCAGTTTACACTGTTTTTAAATACTGACATCTGAAGACGTGTTACAAGTAGCTCTGTTGTCGGCTGGTGTGCAGTGCACCTTGCCATCGCAGCACAAACGTGGAAGCTTCTATTAGACGCCTCTGTCTTGGACAGTGCACCAGTGTGTGAATACTGAGGCAGCCGCAAGGGGGCGGGGGGGGGGGCTGCTCTGTCCTTGTGTGCACAGTGGTCTGGTATCCCAGAACTGGCTCATCAGCCGAGCTCCCCCAAAGCACCTCTGTGTGAGCTGTAACCTCTGGGCTCAGATCCTGTGAGCACTCTTAATTTTTCAATCCTTTGTTAGGTAATATAGTTCAGCGGTTATCATATCTTCTGATATGTGCTTGACTTGTAGGTTCACAGTTTCAAATTTCGGAGGGGGGGGGGGGCGGGTGCTGTTCTGCGTTTCATCCTTCAATGGAAGATTTAAAAAAAACACCCTTGAGTTTAGCGATAGTAGGATTTTTAATTGACTGCCTCAATGTAGTTCACTTTAAATGTTCTATTCAAATGCTGCCCTTTTCATCTCCAACTCTCAAGTGCTTGTAGAAACTAGAATGTGTTGGGTAATAAAATTAAGCCATTTAAATCCATCTCACCTTTCGGGTATCTGCGGTGTATTAATAGATCCTGCGAGGAGCCATTAAAAGCCGATGGAGCCGCAGAAGGCTGCGTCCTGTAGGTTCTAGCACCGGTACGGTCGCTCATGAGGTTTAGTGCCTGCTGCTGTGATGTGTGTTTTACTTGCCGGGTAGAGGCTCAGGTGCCAGTAAGGTAGCTTGGTCTGTTAGTGCACGTGCTGCGGAAATGTGTGATGGAGGAGGCGGGAGTTCGTCTGTAGTGAAGTTCTGCAGCGGGTAAACAGTATCTCAGGAGATCTACAGGTCGGTCACGTGTCATCCTAGTGAAATAGTTCAAGTTGTGAATATCAGTAGTGCATTAGCCCTACTTTACTCAACAGTGAGTGCACTAATGTAAGCCCCTGTGGGATGCATCTGCTGAGGCGGCATGCCTGGGCGACTGACCACCTCTGTCCCCTGGACACAGCCACTGCCACGCCAGATCTCGAGGCTCCGAGCTGGACTTCCTGTTGGAGACTGCACCACGGCGTGAGGGGGCGAGGGGGTGGTTATGTGCTTGCTGTATACACATGTACTTGTGATCTGCAGCACGCAAGCACAGTCCCAAGGACACGTTTCAGTGACCTGGCGGTCTGTGCGTGCTCGGCTGGCCGGAGGATGGAACCCTTGCAGGGCCAGCTCGGCGTTTCACTCTCTGGACGACAAAATAAACAGATTTGGATATGATAAAATAACCGCCATTTGTCGAATGAGGTTACTTGATTTTAGACTTGCTGGTATTGTAACATGCAAGCCCCGTCTCCAGAAATGCCGCCTGTCGACATTTGGCAGAATTCAAGTGAAAATGTGAACGCATGTGATACATGTGGGTCTCTGAATGAAGACCCGCTGGCCTAGACTTGGAGGAAGAGCTTGGCGCACAGGTCAGCCCTGGCCACATTCCCACTCCCAGTGGGGCACAAACGCGACGGCGCAGGGGGCGGGTTTACTTCTGCCTGTTCACCACCGCAGCCACAGAACAAAGAACCGCGAAGCACCGTGGGGTCCCCAGCCTGCCCGCTCTTCATCACCTCGATGGTACCTCGGCATTGCTTGACTGATCGCCACCTGGTTCAGGGGTTCCCACCCAGGGGGCGCGAGATGGCATTTCAGGGGGTGCGACAAAGAGGGAAAGTGTGTTCTGTGTGCATTAAAAGCGGATTTGTTTAAGTTCAGTTTGGTCACCCGCAGTCCAGTATTGTGGTTCAATCTCTGGCTCGAAAATAAAAAGTTGACTTTTCATCTTCAAATGTGATATTACTTTTGTAGGGGGTGCGAACATTAATCAAGCATCTACTGGGGGTGCGGGCACAGGGAAGTTTGGGAAGCCCTGACCCAGTTGATCATGGAATCCGTAACGCCGAGAGAGGATGCGAGCACATATTAACATTTCACAGGTTCCCAGGGGGGCTCTTTGAATGAGCGGCAGCCAGGCCTTGGTGCTTGGAACCACACGCACACACCGCTTGCGTCGGTGTGACGCTGCCTGAGGTTGCAAAAGCAGAAATTCCCCCTCAATGGTCGAGTTTCCGGGTTTGCTGGTGTCATTTGTCGGGGTACCACACCCCTCTTACCCCCCTCCCCCTCCAGACTCGACCCTCAGGGCTGATACTTTGATCCTTGGGCAGATATTTTTTTGAGGACCTGTGTTGTCTCGGCGGGAGGGAGGTGCACGTACAGGGGCAAGACCCCAGTCCTGATTGATAGTCCGGGGGAGGGGGGGGTGGCATTCTACCCTCGCATATGGCACGAGCCCACCTGGAAACGCGACCATTGCGGGGTGGGGTTGCTGCTTTCACCCATATAGGGCTGGGCAGTGGTTAGTGGACGTTCCAGGCAGACCTCGCCTGCAATAGTGGGTGCGCGATGGGATCAGGGGGGCAACAGCCCATGTGAAGTGACGCAGAATAACAGGTCACAGCTCTAGGGAAATAGTTTTCCTCTGGAGAAACAAAAAACAAAAGTTAAATATATGAATACGCATTGTCACATTTCTTTGTACGTAGCTTTCCACCTGGTGGAACTCTGCGTGCGCTTCTGGAAATCCTCGAGGGGTCCCTAAAAGTCAAGTGTGCTTCATTCCAAACATGGGACTCAAAAGGTTATCCAGGGATCAGCCCGCCTTGCCTGGGATGGTATTCACACACTGTGCTTCACCTGTACCTGCATGACCTGAAATGCTGTCCTTTGCACCAACATTTATTTTTTGGGACCTTTCACTAAATAGTTGTTTTATTTCAGGTGGCCATAAAAGATGAAGCGGAAGAACGAAAGCCAGGGTTTGCCGGCTCCAGCGATCCAACAGTCGGCCAAGACTCTATATCGGAACAAAGTTTCAACCCAGAAGAGACACCATTACCGTCCATGCGAGGGTTCAAGTACGCCAGCTGGTCCCCGATGGGCTGCGATGCCAATGGGCGATGCCTCCTGGCCACATTGACGATGGACAACAGGCTGACTGTTTATTCCAGCCAGGACCGGCTGCAGTGGGTGCCGCTGGTGGACCTGACTGAGCTCTATGGACACGAGCTGCACAAAGCCAACTTCAAGCAGTGCAAGTGCCACCTCTCCGAAGCGGAGATCCAGCGGCGGCAAAGCATGCAGACGCCAAAGTATATGGAGTGGTCGGGACTCTGCACTACCACCAAAAAAACCCACAACAACCAGATTCTCAACGTGGGCTCGATTCTCCTAGCCGTCCTCTTTGAATACGGAAACATCGCCGTCTGGGAGTTTCAGCGTCCATTCAGGGGTAAAGAGTCCATCGTGTCCTGTGACACCATTGAGTCGGGTGTCGCTGCCCCAAGCATCCTATCCTGGTGGGAGTATGAACATTCAAACCGTAAAATGCGCGGGCTCATAGTGGGTAGTAACAACGGACCAATTAAAATCCTTCCCGTCAACCTGGCGCCAGTCAAGGGATACTACACGGTGAGGCTTCCCTTAGTCCTGTGGCAAGATGCCGACCAGATGCCAGTGCACAGCATTCAGTGCTTTTCCTTGTACCACCCACACCTGGAATCCAACTGCAGCCTTGTGGTGGCCGCACGAGGGACATATGTCTTCTGGTGTCTGCTCCAATATAGTAAAGTTAATCTAAATATCCATAACTCCCACGTCACTGGACTCCATTCCTCACCCATAGTCTTCATGACTGCAGACAAGCAGAACGGCATCATTTACACCTGTATGGGAGACGGGACCGTGTTCCAGCTTAATCCTATTTTCACCGACACGGCGCTGAAATTCGAACACCAGTTGATCAATTTGAAAGACATTCTTGGCCCTGTGACAACCCACGGCATGGGGCTCAGCCCGTGCGGCGCCTACATGGCCTGCGTGACCACCGAGGGCTTGGACTGTGCCCTTCCTCTGGTGAACAAAACATACCAAGTTCAGTTTGTCACTTTGAAGACTTTTGAGGAAGCTGCTGAGCAACTTCTGGGGTCACCTGTACAGAACCTTTTCAAGCAGGTGGACTTGACAGACGTTGTACGCTGCAAAATTTTAAAAGATGAACAAATCCCTCCATTTTTACAAGAAGCCTTGGACAAAAAGATTGAGGAGGGGGGCACATACTTCTGGCGCTTGAGATTGTTTCTACTGAGGATATATTGGCAGGCGCTAAAGAAGTCCTCCTCAGAGGTCCTTTGGAGGCCCTCGCACAATGAAACCAAGATCCCGGCGACTGATGCCTTTGCGTTGCAGAGGAAAGACTCTGAGGAGCAGGACAGCAAGAAGGGACAAGTGGGAGAAACGGATCTTGCGTCGTTAGGCGTGGCTGAAGGACAGGCAGTGATGGAGGAGAAGGTCCTAGAGCTGCAAGGGAAGATCGAAGCAGTAGAAATGCGAGTCGTCCGCGAGCACATGAAACGAGTCCTGGGAGAGGTATACCTGCACACACAGTGCGCCGACGACACCAGCATTCCGGTGAGCGGCATCTGCGACTTCATAACGTCTGACGAGAAGTATGACGACCATGCCGCGCGGGTAAGTCTTGGGAAACATAAACTTATCATATTCAGGTTATTTCTCTCTCCAAATCATCTTTAGTGATAGCGGCATATTTAGCTCAGTATTCTGCAAGTACGTGAGTGGTCGCCACCAGCTCACTGGTGTAACGTTGCATTGTTTGGTCCAACTGAGACTTCAGACTTTCTTGGGCTCCGTCCCAATTCTGCCTCCGGATACCAAGACACCACCATATGGGTTTAGCATGGAACAAGTTTGTCGCTTTGGTGCAATGTTCACTCCTTCCACAGATTCCCCACTAGCTGTTAAAGTTGAGCTCTTTTCTCTAAAGGGTACTAACCTCCCACCCAGCACATTGATTTCTTACCAGTAGTTAGTGCAGCCGCATCGAACGTCTTGAACATTCCTGGCTCGGTGCTATCGTTTTGACTTTCCTGGCCATCCCTGATGAATCTCGCAGGCGATGTGCCCTGCTTGCACACTAGGTCAGACCACTAACCTGTGTTTCTCACCGAACCTAGAGGCAGGTTCTCAATGCTTTGTAACACTGCACCTAGTACTGAAATAGACCCTTGGGGGCATAATACAAAATCACGTCATTGATTGTGTTGGTGAAAGGGGCAGGCTGGGTAAATACTCATTCAAGGACCCTAGTCCGCAGTGCTTTCGTGAGGTCAAGGAGGCAGGGCTCCAGTGGAAGCCCTACATTGGGGGTTCCAAGGCAAGTTGTGTTTCCAGGTCAGCAAAGGTCAGTGACGGGAAGTCACCAGTAGATATGCTCTCGGGGCAGCTGCATGTAAGCATTGAGGGATCCATTGGTTTTTCGAGTTGTGACAGCCGCTTCCAAGTAATGTAAGCAGTTTCCTGTTCAACTTTGCTTGACTTGGAAAAGGGTTAATGGAGGCAGTGGGATGAACCTGTCCATCTTCAGTGTAAGCGACATTAAGGCGGTTGTACCTGAGTGTCTTCTTGCCCATACGCGACAGATCCGTAGAACAAAGCTCAGTCCCAAAGCGAGGTGATGTTGCTGGAGTGTCCAACCGATCTGTCTGAGACACTTTTGAAACAAAAGGAAGCTGCTGCTTAAAACCCACATTGGCCTGATGAGTAAAAGGGGTCTTTGCTCTTTCAAAAATAAGTGTGATTAAAGGCACACAGAAGGCGAAAAATGTCAAAGAAGGAAAATATGTGTAGTACTGGATTTCAGAATGACTTTACATGCAAGGGCTGGCGTCAAGGTCTCAGGCATGTCTCGATTGTTGCATTATTATCTGTGTAGGAGCGTTTTAGCGCAGTGTTTAACTAATTGTGGGTTGCAACACTCTAGTGGTCAGCAGCCAGTTTTTGGTGGGTCGTGAAAGTCCAGGAGTAAATAAAAATAAGCCTTTAAATTCTGTATTTATCTTGTCACTACTGCTGCGCTCCAAAGACAGAGGTCACATCTGAGGCTATGTCTTCTGACAACCTGCTGCTTATGTTTTTCAGCACGCGGATTGGTGTTTCCAAACTCCTCTCAGTGCAGTCAGAGAAACTAAAGTAAAGTGAATTCTGAGACAATCTTCCTGGGGTACAAGGAGTGTGAAAGGAAAGGCTGTAGGATGTCATTTTTAGGTCTCGCCTGAGCCAGCGCATGCAGTGCTCTGGCGAGACATTTAGTAAGTGGGTTTTCAAAGTGCTGCCAGAGGCTTTTGCTGGCCTCAAGCTTGCAGTTACGCGCGAGCACGCGCCGCCATCTGCTGGTCATGGCTCATTAACTCTACACACACAACCCGCCCCCTCTCTTCCTCATTAAGCATGCTCCTCCCCCACCACAGAGCGCATCTCGCAGCCACGCGTCCAGGACTTCCTTGCTCGAATCTCTTTCACTCGTGTTGGTTTGCCTCCAGACCAGCGCATGCCCCTCCCCCACCCCCACCACAGAGCGATTCTCTTGTTTTGGTTATGGAGTGTTGTTGACAAAGCCTGAGCGTGGCGAGTCATTTGCGCAGCAATCGCTCTCCTCGGAGTGGCGCCAGAAACTCTCAATTTGCCAAGGCAGCCTCTTTCCTCCGTGACTTGGCTCTCCCTGGCTCCACCTCTCTTGCGGTTCAGGCCTCTGTCTGGAAGCGTGTCACATGGTCTCTAGTCCTATTGACGCCTCCACCCTCTCTTTACAGTGACTGCGCAACGTTTCAAAACGAGGCTTGACCCGCATGCCTGTCTCTGGCCGTACGTCCCCTGGCTTCCCTCCACGGCGCCGTCATGTCCACAATGCAGCGGAAGTCGGCGTTTGAATCTTCAGCGGTGCACAAACCTCAATAGTGGCCTAGCAGCTGGCGTGCCGTTGATTTTGTGCCTCCCCAAGAGAGGCATTCTGAATGTGTCACAATATTTACTGGGGTATCGAGCTCATGGTTGGCAAGTTATCGCTTTAGTATTTTTACAGTCTATTTCAAACAATGAGTCCTAATAACAATTAGATTTTTCTCATGTTCTTGTATCTTCCATGACCCAGTTGCTGCCCTGATGAGGGCTTTGTGAAGACCTCGGGCTGCTTAGTTTATATGGCCTATGAAATGGTCCAGCACAGCAACACTCACACTCAACACTCTTCAATTTCATGCTACACTCCATGTATCTATCCCCAGGCCAAGAGTGTCCCCTACACCCCGATACTTGCGGTACTCCGGAAACCCCTTCACCCAACCTCCCCTTGAGACCACAGCATCCCCTTGAACTGCTGATCGTCACTTCATCTATTCATGCGCTGGTGTCCCCATAACTTCGTATATTCTCTATGACCCAATGCATCACTGCACCAGTCAAATTGCATGTACCGTCCTCGCACCCTGAGCGGCCTGCATCCACTCTACTCCGGATGCACCCCGATGGTCCCAAGAACCCATGTACACCTGCGTCGTCGTATCACTAGGACCCCATGCACACCCATACCTCTGCGGCTAGCCCACGCTAGCTAGCACAGCTGCATGTCCCATGAATCACCAGCATTCTCTGTATCCTCAGCGGCCAAACCCCTGTCCCCCCGACAACCATGCACCCTCTATAACCCACAGTGCACTGTACACATGGTGACCCTGGACAGTTCTGTACCTGGCATTACGTGCCCCTGTATGGATCTCACGTATACAATATGTGCCCGTAGTGCATCATTTCTCACTATCCATCCGTACCTCCTCTGCCCCCATTCTATTCTACTCCATGTACAAGTCGCACCGACATGGCCATTTGATTTCTGTCCACACCATCTACCCCTTCTAGCCTTGTAGTAACTTGGAATTTTGAACCCCCTCCCGCCCATCCATATCAGATGTGCATTTACCGGTATCAATTGTTCTCTACCGAATTCCACGTATGCTTGGGCCCTCTGTATTCCCGCATGTCTTGTGCCCGCCTCCCCCCTGATCATTACCTACAGTGCATCTAGTAGGTTTGCTGTAATTCGTGAGCACGATGCGGTGTACCCGTTTACATTCCTCCCTTCGACCACTCCATATGAATAGTGTGACTCAAAGTCTGTTTCTAGTGCAGCCGCCATGTACTCCATGCTTGGAGCGGGTCCCATGTATTCTTTTCTTTGGTGTAGACACACCCTGTACTCTGTCTTTGGTACTGCTTTCATCTACTCTGATGTGGCCACCCATGTAATCTGTTTGTTGCAACCACCCAGGTACTCTCCTGTGCAGCTACCCATGTGCTGTAGTGCATTCTGTCTTTGGTGTAGCGACTTGTGTACTCTGGTGTGCAGTCACCTCATGGGCTCCGTTCTGGTACAACCCCCATCTGCTCTGCCTCTAGTGTGGCCACTCGTGCACTCTATGTTTGCTGCAATTGCCCAGGCACTCTCCTGTGCAGCAGCTCATGTGCTGTAGTGTGCAGCGATCCCACGTATTCTGTTTGAGTGCATACAAGTCAAATCTTTATTTGCACAGTTAATACACACCATTGCAATGATAGAATACACGCAAAGGGGCATTGTAATTAATCAGAGCTCTCTTTGGTGCAGCCCCGGTGTACTCTCGTGTGCAGTTACCCCATGGGCTCTGTTCTTTTGTGCACCCCTCCCCATGTACTCCGTCGTTGGTGCAACTAGCCACCTCCTTTGCTGCATCCCCATGTAATCGGTACCTTGAGCAGAGCTCAATGTGCCATGTTTTTGGTGCAGATCACCACAAACTCTGTCTTTGCAGCAGCCCATGTACATGTCTATGACGCATATGCACTTTATCTTTGTTGCTGCAAGCCATGTACAGACTTTGGTGCAACTCTTTGCTCTTTGGTGCCCCTCACAAACACTGGCTTTGGGACAACCGTCAGGCATTCTGTCTGCGGTGCGCCCCCCAATGTACTCTCTTGCTCACCCCTACGCCCCCTGTCTCAGGTGCAGCCCGTGCACTCATGTGCAGCCTCTTGAACTATCTCTGGTGCAGTTTCTCGAGAACGCTCACTGCTCACCACTGCAGTCTATCGTGCACTCTGATCCAACCCCCGTGCACTCTCTGGTGCAGCGCTCTTTCATCTGCACTCCCTTTCTTGCACGCTCCCATGAGCCCCTGTTTTCTGCCTCTCCTTCAGCCAATCTCTCTAGTGCAGTCACTGTATTACCGCAGCGCAGTCCCGGTTGTGTGCATTACATTCACCCCCTCCCTGCTCATACGCTCCTAGTACACATCTTTAAAACATCATTGTGTGCCGCACACCATGGATCTGATGAGCCACCGTCCGCTCCTAATGACTCCCACTGTACAGTTCTAATAGTGTGTGTTCCATCGGTTGCCCAGCGAAGTGTGCCCCTGTCAGGTGCACCTCCTCACATACAGGTCTATCGATGAGTGATTTATTAGGTCCGTGTTCCCCCTCAATGAACACTCCCCCAGCAGTCTGTGTTCCAAGGTCTTTCTGTCGCTCCCCCGTGAGATTCCCCGTCACACATTCCCTGCACTGTGTTGCACCGGCTCTCCGCCATGCCCTCTCCCCCTCATACAACCCCAGCAGGTTGTGCTCCAGGAGGTCTAAGGTGGGCCCCCAAATGCCCCCTAATGCAAACTATCCTAGTAGTGTGTGATCTATTGGGCTTATGGTGCAGCTCACCCATGCTTATACCCTGCACACAGTCCAGAAGTATGTGCTCCGGCAGGCGTCTGGTACACCGCCCCCTCACCCTCTACCAATCAGCACACCGTTTCAGCAGCGTGTGCTCCAGCGGTTCTATGTTGTACGTCCACGGCCACGCTCCCTCTCCACCCCCACCTCCGAATAGCCCAAATCCCAGCAGCGTATGCACGATGCACCATGTCTTTGTTGGTGCCTCCGCCCCTTCCCCAACTGTCCCAGCACCGTGTGCTGCATGGGGTCTCTGGTGTACGCTCCCTCCGCACACGATCCCAGCAGCCTGTGCTACACAGGGTTTCTGGTACAGCCCCCCCCGCACATACATTCCAGCAGCATGTGCTGCACCGGGTCTCTTGTGCAGCCCCCTCTCCCTGTGCTGTGTCTAGCGGGATTCTCTCCTTCCTGCCGCATGCTCCATGCAACAGTAACAAGCATTGGCATGGCCAATAGGTCTCGCTTTTGGGACCTTATAAGTATTTAGTTATGCAGCACAATATCCTTAGTGCAACAACACCAACTGTTGCATGGCTAAACATTTATAAGGTTCGAAAAGCGAGACCTATTGGCTATGCCAATGCTTGTTGTTAATGTAAATACCTGTAAATGAATTGTGCACATTCAGCAGTTAGGAAAGCACTAATGAAGCACATTTTTTGTAATTCTGAAGTCTGATGGTAGCAAAGATTTTAATAGGATGAAAACAAATCAAGTTACTTTACTTGACGGGCGCGCAAATGATAAATATTCACTGAAACCGATTTCCACACATTATCATTTGTGTGCAATATAATTTTATCAGGAAAACTGTACAAATTTAGCAAGCATTTCAATGCGAAATTTTCTGTCTCTTAATGACAGTGTGCTGCCACACGATGCTTTAGTTTCATAAAAAATCTCCCATCTCATGTTTATTGAAGCTAGGTGTGTCTCGGAGGTTTGGTCGTTTTAAAAAGTGGGCCTAACGTTTGGGAAGCCTTGTTTTAGGGCCTTATTTATGCGCCAATAAGCGGGGGATGTCCATCTGTATTGAGTGCATTGATGTCGGCGGCTCTCCAAATATGGTGGGTATTGGCCGATGCCGCGCTCGCGATAGGCTCCTTTGCGGCTGATCATCATGAGCGGGCCTGCATAATCAGAACACTAGTCTCAAATATGTGCAACATATTTATGTTCTTTAACAAAACCATTGAAATGTGTTTTTTGTTTTACAAATCCAGCTGACGAATATTGTTGAATTCAGGGCAACAAAACCGAGCATGGGGTAAATGTTAACTGTGAGTCCTACGGAACTAACCCATAGTCCATTTAGCAGTGTCCCTTATTCCTACACAAGTGAGATGATATGAGGAAAACATAAGTTTAGCCCGTGTAATGAATAGCAACCTCCCTTATCTTGGCTTGAGTCCCAGCTTGTCTTTTCAGCACAACCTAGAAGTCTATGAAAGGATCTGTGCCCTGTTTTTGCTTTCAGGTGCCTTCACAAGGAGTTTTCTCATTGTGTGCCTTGTTTTGCAGGTTCTCATCGGATATGTGTTAATGAACAAGAAGTTTTTCCATGAGCGCTGCAGCTTGTGCAAAGAGGTCCTGCCTTTTGCTGATCGCAAACAGGCCGTCTGTTCGAATGGACACATATCGCGAAGGTATGCATCCTTTGGTTCTGTGCTAAAAGGGTTCCAGGACTAGTATTCCGCAGTTCCCAAAACTACAGGTGTCCTCATGGAAAAGGAGCCAGGGTCGCCTCTGTCAGTGCTTGTGCAGATGTGGAACAAATTGCCAGATAGCATAAAAAGCCATGGCATCACATTTTAACACAACGAGATGATGGACGGAGCGCTGAAACATTTCAACCACTCACCCACAGTCAAGAGATCTGGGTTTAATCCATCGTTCTTCTGCTCACTAAGCCACCCCAGTTCAGACATGGCCATATGCAAATCAGTCTTGACCCTGTGCCTCATGGGAACAGTCCAGCCCGAACTGCCAGACCAGGTCCTCCCTGGAGGTGATTGGACTGGGAGTGAGTGGTTGAAAAGTTTCAGCACTTCGTCCATCATCTTTTTGTGCTTGCTATTGCATCACGCCAGCAAAAGATTTAAAGCAAAAACACAGCAGCAAGATGACTTTTACTCACACATGCACCACACCCACGTGCACCTGTTCATCATGACATGGCAGACATTTATTTACAGGAGGTTTACCATTTCAAGATGGCAGGCACCAACTTTGGAGTGGTAAATTAAAAATGTTTTTGCAAAAGCCCATCAGAAAGGAGCAGCCGCACAACAAATTGCAACTGCCAGCACAGGACAATCTTGACGAGGGGTTGTAAAATAAAATTAAAATCAGAGGGAGAATGCTGAGAGAAGCAACAGATGAGCTGAGGGAGGGGCAGGCTTTGAGGAGGGAAGCAGAAGATGACGATGAGTAAGAAAATACATATATTCCCAAACACACTTGTTCCCTGAGCAGTGAATGCATTATCCAGCGAAAATGATGGTAACATGGCTCTGCTCCAGTGGAGGAACAAACACAAGAAGAGGCAGGAAAGCCATTGAAGAAGAAGCAAGCACATGAGATTCAGAAAGGAAGGCAAGCATTGGTAAGCAACGGGCAGACCCTGAGCGCCCTGCCAGTAGTGGCATAGTACACAATAGGTCTTCGACACCAGACAGCTAAAAGTGTATATCAGCTGTAATGGAAGGAGAGCGCTTGCTTGATTGGTGATCTACCAGAGATTTTGATGAACTTAAAAAAGAAAAACAGCTCTTGTGTAAAGCCAGGCTCTGCTGGTTCTTTCTAGATCTACAGAAACAGGACACATCATGCTTCATTCCGTTGTTTTCTATGGATACACCGTTTGCGTTCTCTTGTCTGACATACCCGTTAGAACCTAACATGGAGCACTGTGAAGAAAGGACGTATGTCCGGGCAGCTGCCTCATTTCCCCAATACGTGGTTGAGGATTTCCTGGATTGCGAAGTGATTGGACTGCAGGCTGTAGGAATGTAATGGGATCAATGATGGCCATTCGCTCGTTGAGGTCCAGGGTAGGCTAGCGAACGGAGGGTTACTAGAGCAAGAGAGTATATATACATAGTGACTTTGACACAGACCGTTCCGGTCGGTGTGCGGTTATCTCTGCACGGCAGTGCAAGGCTTCTGGATTAAAAAATATATATATATATTCTCTTCTCCTGCTCAAAATCGATTACCTGAGATGGTGTAGCTGGGATAATCCAGAGGTTGGGTATGAAATGTAATTTGTGTTATGATAGCAGACACCAAAAACCTATAATCCTCAAAATCATGCGGCTCCTATAGGACACGCTTCGTGGAATGCCATGGTGTGTCTCACGGGCTTCCCATTTGTCACGTTTCACTCTGTGCCTTTGTCTCAAAGCTGTGTGAGTCATCACAGCCTTTCTTTGGTTTAGACTCTCTGCAGAGTTCTCCTTTTGATAGACTTTCCTTTCTTCCAGGTGCTCTTTGACCTACCAGACCTTCGAAGGCGAGATGTACAGACAGTGTTTGCTCCACGACAGCATTGCGAGGTGTTCCGTCCCTGAAGGTGAGCGACGAAGCGCATTCAGTTCCTGCGCATGATCCCGTTTTAACTCGTACCCTTGATTGAGTTTCTGTAAGTTACTTTTCTTTGATGCTGTAGGATGTTGTGCCACTGAATAAGAGATTGCTAATCCCGCTTGTTGTTTTTAAAAGGGTGCCCCTCTTTGTGTCAAAGTTGTCCATGTTGCACCTTGGCTGGACTGCTTGGCTTGGCTGCGGTCGCCCCTTACCTTCATTAAAAAGTTTTCAGGATACTCCTAGTGCCACAATCCAGCTGAAAAGCAGCTGCAGATGTGGTCACACCTCTGTGCGTGCTGAAGAGGTTTCGCAGATTAGTGGCGCTTGTTTCAAAAGTGGATTCCAATGCATTTTCTTGGGTTTGTGATAATTTAGTTTGTGGGTACGGCACTTGTGAACGGTGCGGGGATCAGAGCAGGGGGTCCCTGTCCTTCACAGCCTCCAACAGTGCCTAACATGTCAGAGTTCTGTTGCTGCTCGCGGTGGCAGATTCTCTTCTCTCTTTAGCTAACAGTGCAAGCCTCAGCCCCTGCTGAGCAGTGCACGGTTTTCACTTTCTGTGCACAAGACCTGCTCAGGTTCGTGCAAAACAAAATCAGACTGCGCATCAGCACTGCTGCGGGACGATTGCGCTGCTTCTGATAAAGTGCATCTGTGAAGCAATATTCTCCTTTTCTGTCCCAAGAGCAGCTTGTGTTAGGATCCCCACATAAAACATTGTATACAAACAAGACCTGACCCTGTGTGGTGCACCGCAGGGATTCCAATATGCACAAAAATATATATTGATTGTTCAACAGAGCAACCCACCACATCTAAAGTCCTGCACTGTACCCCCTCAAATCTCAGTGTGTGTCATTAACAACAGGTGCATGTAGACGTAATACACCACTGGACAAGCGCCAAGCAGTGAAATGGATGGGTAACTCTGCAGGGAATAGAAAGCATGTAGCAAAGTATGTCTTTGAAATAAGTCTTTATGGGGTGTTCTCTTCATGCCACTTTTATTGCTTGGAGAAACTAGAGATGCCAGCGGAGACTGCTCCAGGCGGCGATTGGGTTCAGTATTGTGCGTTACTCACCGAGTTTATTTTTGTAGTTGTATCCCTGCTGTGAGTTTGTAAATAAATACATTTGTAAAACTTGAAGTCTCCCTGTCTGAAGTAAGCTAGATCTAGGGGAAAGTCTAGATTTTATTTGCAGAAACTCTTGATGCAAACACCAGGTTGCTACAAGTATTGTTGTCCCCTTGCCAGCAGCACCACTGCAGGAGCATCTGGCCAAAGGGAGGCAAGGCTGCTGTTAGAAATGGGGGTCTCTAGTTGGCAGTGGCTGGCACCCTGTCCAAGTAGGGTCCCTTGTAGTCAGGGTAAAGAAATTACACACCCAAGAGAACAGGACCGTGGCAACTTGACACAAGCTTATCTCAGAGGCCATGTGTAAAGTATTTGCACATAAATACACAGTAACCCAGTGAAAACGGTGCAAATGGACACCACACTAATTTGGAAACATAACCCATCTTTATCTGAATAAAACAAGACCAAAATGACAAAAATCCAACATATACAAGCAAAGATATCACTTTTAAAAGGTTCAAAATAGTTCAGTTCATAACAAAGTATGGATGCCTCACTTTTTAGTGCAAAGTACCCGGTATGCATCAACATCAAAAGACGAAAACAGGCGCTGGGGAGATGAGACACTGAAAAGAAAGCGATGCGTCGATTCCTTACTCTCCGGGGAGGTGATGGTTGACTCCTTACTGCCAGAGCAGGTGATGCGTCGGTTTCTTGCTGCGATGCAGAGGACGTAATGAGGATTCCGTGCTGTCAGGAGAGGTGATGTGTCGATTCCCTTCTGCGAGGGGAGGTGATGCGTTGAGTTTCGGACACACAGCCTCGGTTTCTTACTGCTGGACAACTGCAATGAAGAAATGGCGCACAGGTGCGATGTGTGAAAAATCTGGTCAAGCTGCGTCCATTTTCCTGCTGCGATGCAGGTGATGTGTTGAAACTTCAGCCGCACAACAGAGCCTCCGTTGGAGTGGGTGCCTCAGACGTCAGAGACACATTGCTCAGGACTCAGGCTGCGGTGATCTTTGGGCTGTACAGTAGGTGCTGCGTCGATTCTTCTGCCGCACCATGGCGATGCATTGGTTTTTCAACCACAAGACTCCAGTGTGAAAAACAGGCGCTGAAGGTCAGTGCATGGATTTCCTTCTCTTCTTGCAGCAGAAGCCAAATCCAAGGGCCGAGAACTGGAATTGGCACCACTTGGCAATTCAGAACTCCCAGCAGAGGAGTTCCAGGCTGCAGGTGAAGTATTTGATGGCCCTGAGACTTCGTAACAGGTTGCACGCACACACAAGCCCTTGGAGAACCTTGACAAGCAAGATGATGAAAACAAAGTCCAGTCCTTTCTCTCTCCAAGGCACAAGCATCAAGCAGCAGGCTAGCACAACACAGCAACAAGCAGAGTGGCAGTTCTCCTCCTACAGCTCCTCCAGCTCTTCTTCTTAGCAGAATCTCCTCTTAGTCCAGAAGTGTTCTGAAGTTATGGTGTCACTGCTCCAGTACTTACCAGTGGCGGCTGGTATTAAGGGGCGTAGGGGGCGTTGCCCTACCTAACAGCATCAGGGAAAACTAAAGGGGAGGGGGGGGGTAGAGAATGAACACCATGGCACTGGAGCAGTTTTAAAAGAAGTGCTCACTTGGTTCTCCTGCGTGAACTGAAACTATGTAAAATGACAAATGAAATCCTTTTTTTGTGCTCGTCTGGAAGAGTCTTCCTGGCCCTGCGCATGTGCAAAGCTGGGCGGGGATTATTCCTCGCCCTCGAGGCACAAGCGAGGAGGCGGGTGACATCCTTGTGGGAGTGGCTGCATAAAGCGGCAGAGCATGGTTTTAAAATGGGCGCTAAAGAATTGGCCCTGGGTGCGGACAGTGGAGCGCCATTCAGGATAATGGGAAGGGGCAGGGCTGGCGCACAGTGCAGGCGACCTTAGGGGAGTGGCTATGCATTAGTTTGGCTGTTCGGCAGCTCCTCTTATTCCAGGGACACAGTCAGTTGCTGGAAAAAGAAAGGCGCCTGCACTGCAGCCGTGGTTTCAAACGAGCGCGCAGCAGCAGGTTGGTTTACTTTTAAATATCAAGTTAAGTTACCGAGAGCTGAATTGGGGCTGGGGGGGGGGGGGGCTGCCATTCATTTTATAATCAGTGTAGTACTAGTCTTCCTGTCTTCCTGTCTTCCTGCTTCTTGATTATTTGAGATGATCTTCTTTAGCACAGCCGATGTGTATCACAAGTCGGGGCTAGTTTGCAAGATACAAGAAGCTGAAGGAATAAGAAAAAAAAGGTTGTTTGTTACGCGTGTCACTCTGGGTGCCGGTGGCAGAGGGCGGAGCCTGCTCTCTGCCAGGGGGACAGTCCTGGGACAAAAGGTGCGCTGTTGTGGCATCAACAGGGGGCCAGCGAATGCCCTGCAGGGGGGGAAGTGTGTGTCTACGTAACAGAGTTCATTAAGGCATCACTCACGCAGAGCGAAGGGGAGCAAAAGTTTAAATCCCCCGCTCCCTCCCTCCCGGACTATTGACACCTTTCCTCAAAGACCCATGTGCCCAATGCCAATGCAGAAGAAAAGGCCAGTTATAATTTCTTTTGTATTGCATCAGGGCCCATTGGGGAGAATAATTATCATATGCAATTCACAAATTACGCCACAAGCAGTGACGTGATGCCATGCCCGTATAATAATATGTACTTAAAAGGTATGGGGCCTATTTTACAGAAACAACAATATAACATAATCGCAAAGAAATATGAAAACATATATTTGGTTTTACTTCAACGATCAGAATAATGCGTGACTCGCTAATGTGATCGAGGATCAGGGGTGCAGTGCAGTGCCCCAACGTCACTCATCCAGAGAGGTCATAAGGTCATCCAAGCCTGTGTGACGCAGACAAACCATTGGGCATCTTTCTTGGGCTGGTCTGCGAGGGCACGGGTCACACCTCGTCTTCAGGATATCCACGGAGGGTACATAATACACAATTCATCTGTAGATGGTTGATTGTTTTGAACAGACGGTGGTTATCGTCAAAAACTGTCATTGCTGAAGTCCTCAAGGAACAGCGCTGGACAACCATGACTCCGCGAGCTGAGCTGGGCCTGGGAACTGGGCCTGGGAGCTGAGCCTGGGAGCTGAGCCTGGGAGCTGGGCCTGGCAGCTGGGCCTGGGAGCTGGGCCTGGCAGCTGGGCCTGGGAGCTGGGCCTGGCAGCTGGGCCTGGGAGCTGGGCCTGGCAGCTGGGCCTGGCAGCTGGGCCTGGGAGCTGGGCCTGGGAGCTGGGCCTGGCAGCTGGGCCTGGCAGCTGAGCCTGGGAGCTGGGCCTGGGAGCTGGGCCTGGGAGCTGGGCTTCCCCTTCCCACTCCTTTACATAAGCATGACTCGGCCACGAAGGCATCCGCTCTAACCAGGCCAGGTTCACTTTCTGTCTGGGAGGAACATTGTGTGAGGGGAGAAGTGTGATTTCCGAATGATTGTTACTTCATAAATAGAAAGTAAACCTCCCGACTGCCACGTAGAATGCTATTGTTTTAAGAGTACATTTTCATAGGCGAGAGTGATCAGGTCAGCTTAAGTGAAGTGTCCTGCAATACAGACAGTCTGAGGTCAGAGGGCACTCAGAGCAGCACAGGGCAGAGGCCCCATTCACCCTAACTTCTTGTGATTTCACTTCTTAATGACGTATTTTTGTATGTGTCATGCTTGATTACAAACTGCACATGGAAACGAAAGGGACCTTTATAAAGCCTAAAGTGATTTGTTTCCTGTTGGCTTATGTGACAAATCACAGTTTACATGTGCTTTTTTTTCAATCCATAAATAAGAACAGATTAGAGAAATAACCCTCAGATGTTTGCTGTGCTTTTGCAACTGATAGTGGCGTTTGGGGGCACAAAAGCTGAACATCAAAGCCAAAATAGAGCTAAGTGAATAAACAAACACTTAACGTACCAGGTTCCTAAATTTCTCCTTTACTTTCTTTCTACGCCGTACATTTTGACTAGGATTATTAATTACCGTTGGGTCACCTGTATCATTACAAATTAAGCAACTCTTGACTCAACTGAAGCGAAAATCACAAATGGCCCCTGGGCGCACACACAGGCCAGAGCCACAGACCTCCCCTGCTTGCCAAACGGCCCCTAAACAAGCCAACCTCTTTCAATCATTGACCCTGTGGGAGGCTGGCCCAAGGGGCTAGTTTACTGCTCACCGTGGTAGTGGTGGAGTCTGGAGAAGTAACGGCCAAGCGACTCACAGAGACTGGTGAAGTATGTATGATAGAACTAGATAAAAAGAGTCTAAAAAAGAACTGGCTAATTGTGTGTTGCATATTTGATTAATAGGACCTCTGGACACGGGTTAATAGTGTCTCAGGGAAATGGTTAATAGAAACTGCTGCTTAGTGATTCTGAAGGAACTGTTTAATAGTGTGCTAGGGAACTAGCTAATAGCACTCCATGTAGTTGGTAAATAGTGCCTCAAGAAATTGGTTAATAGGGACTCAAGGAGTTGGTTAATAGATACTAACTGATGTGGTGGTTAACAGTATCTCAGGTAACTGGGTGATAATGTCTGAGAAAACTTGCTAATAGTGTCTCGCAAAATATGCAAAACATGTCCTGCAGAACTGGTTATCCGAGTATCATGCAATTAGTTAATAGTGTCCCAGGGAATAGATTAGTAGTGTGTCATGGTGACATTACACTTATACCCAACTTTTACGCCTCACTACTTTCAAATGTCACCAGCCGCCACTGGTACTTACACCAGTTTCTGACTTTGAAGGAGGCAAACTTCAAAGGAAAGTCTTTGTAGTGCACAAGACCCTGCTTTTCCCTGAGCTGGCTCCAGACACACAACAGCGGGGTGGAGACAGGTTTGTGTTACGACAAGCACAGATCTATTCAGGTGCTAGTGACAACTCCTCCGACCACTCAAGCTCAGGAAGACCCATCAGCCTGGTGATGGGCCTTCAGGATATGCAGGGCACACCTCCACTCCCTTTGTGTGACTGTCTAGAGTGAATGTACAAACAGACCAACTGTCAGTCTAAACCAGGTGTGGATTCCACAGGCAGACAGAGGCACAGAATGGCAAAGAAAGAAAATACCCATTTTCAAACACGCAATTTAAAAACCAACTTCACTAAAAGATGTATGTCTATCTCTTCCCTATTGGAATTTTCACTTGTAGGAGGTTACAAAGCAGCTTCAATGATAACATATGGGAAAGATAGTCTTTGCAATAGAGAAAAACAGAATTAGCAGTATTCACTAGCAGGACATCTAAAACACACCAGTTAATGTCCTACCTTTTAAATACACTGCCCCCTGCCCATGGGGCTACCTTGGGCCTACCTTCTGGGTGCCTTACACGCAGAACAAGGGATAGTTTGGGCCTGGCAAATGGGTGCACTTGCCAAGTCGACATGGCAGTTTAAAACTGCATGCACTGACACTGCAGCGGCAGGCCTGAGACAGGTTTGCAGGGCTACTCAAGTGGGTGGCACAATCAGTGCTGCAGGCCCACTAGTAGCATTTGAATTACAGGCCCTGGGCACACCTGGTGCACTTTACTGGGGACTTATTAGTAAATCAAATATGCCAATCATGGATCACCAATCATAATCACAGTGTACATGGGAAGTACTTACACTTTAGCACTGATCAGCAGTGTTAAAGTACCCTAGTTCTAAAACCAGCAAAAACAAAATGCAGCACTCAGTCAAAAACAGGAGGTCAGAAGCAAAAAAGACGGGAAAAACATGCCAAAGATGCCAGGTCTAACAGCAGCACATTGTGCAGGACTGAAAACATGGCTGGCGATTACATCATCCACAAACAAAACACATTTGAAAGAAGAAGTTCCCAGCATGTTCTCAGTTCCCATAGAAAAGTTATAGATCGAAACGGCATGGCAGAAGGAATTCAAATGGTGCCATTGGAATGAGTTTGAACACTAGATTGTTCCTTCTTTAAATATGTTAGTGCCCATGGATTTAATAATTTTTTTTAACACTTTTTATTTATTGTAAAAATGTGTCGATGGGTTATTTCTATCCTTCAACAGAAGGGCAGTGACGAGATATCGGTGTGTAAGAAAAGCCTTCTTCGGTCTAAGTACCTCCTATCGGTGATGCCTTTTCCTTCCTAGTTTTTACTCCTGTATGCGCCTTCCAGCTCCTTAAAGTTCATGGTCTGCCTTGTTCTGAGCGCTCCCTGGGACCTAGAGCACCACACTCGCTGCACACGGGTACAATGAGAGTTACTTGTATCTTCAGCAGGAACATCGCTCTGCGCTTGCTCTCCTGGGAGCCATGACACAGGTGCTGCTCGGGGTCAGCTGGTTTGACACAAAGTGGTTTCTAAGCCCCTGCTGTTTTTTGTCTTCTTTTATGAAACCATGCACCTCTTTAAAACAGTTGTGTAATTACAGTTTGCAAGTTGAGGACAAAAGTGTTTCTCATACTCTCTCCCAAAAATTATTTTTAACATTGCACAATTTCTTTGCTTGGTGAAGTTGTTCCTAGGATTTATAGCTGAAATTCACTGTTTGTGGATGTGGAACCAGATTTTGCTACTACTGATAACAACAACGCAGTTCTTATACGTTGGTTTGAAAATGACACTTTTCAAATAACGACTCTATTTAGCTCTGAAACCCAGGTTATCGCAAGACCGGTTTCTTGAAGACCTGCGCAGTGTGCTTCAGGGAGATCCGCCTACTTCCGGTGTGAGCAAATGATCATCCGTGTCGTGGGCTACCTTTTTGTGATGTCTCAGGCCACTGCAATGCGACCTTGCTCCAGCATGTGATATTTGTGTTGTGATGTATTGCAATGTTCATATTGTGAGGATTCAACAATGTCAGACTTAGGATGGACAAGCAAGACTTTAAGGCTTGCAGCTTGCCACAGTCAATAGTGTCCCAGAAGTCTATTGAAGCGGCGGAAGGTGACCTGTTCATGCAAACTGCAGCAGTTGCATGCTTACTTCTCTGCCTTCACGGTGGCGCTCCAGGCACCCTCCCCCTCTACCTTGTTTCTGGTCATATGTATTCCCTCTTTCTTTATTTCCATCCCTTCCTTCTCCCTCCACTTGGCCTGTGGCACTTGTCACTTAGCCTTAGTTCCTCTGCTCTGAAGGTGACATGGCTGTTCCTGCAGAGAGACCATGAAGTGAACATGTCCGAGCAGGTCACCAGTACCCTATCTCCACAAAAATCTGAGGAACAACTTTCAATGAAGGTTGGTTTGATGGAGATCTGGGTGGTGTGAGGCTTTCATTGAGCCATGACTTTCTGCTCACTCACGTCAAGGTGCGCCAGCCGCATTACTGACATCCTGGGCGCTGTCTCCCACAGAATTGGCCAGGTCTGGGCATGGAGCGAGCGTGGACGATTTTGTGGAAGTGAAGAAAATTGCATGTGACATTGTGTTGATTATTTCTCACCTCCTAGGGGCCTGCCACCTCAGACGAGGTGTAATGTTGGCGTAGATCACTCGCCCAGCGAGCGCTAAAGCTGTGTCAGCGGGCTCCAGGGTCGACCAGACACTCTGAAGGGTATGCCAATGACTGCAGACTGACAAGGCTGGCTCTCCTAAACGCGAGCAGTCAGCCGATAGATCTCCGCTAAACCTTCGCTGAATAAGGGCCGACTCGTCTAAGCGGCATCTGCGCCCTGGTCGCCGTCCCAAAATGGCGGGAGGTGCCTGTGTGAAGACCATTGAGTACAAGGCCACAGTGGTGACCCCCACGCTTTAATGCACTTGATTAAAAACGGCCAGCAGTGAATGGTGGTTGGAGGCAGTTATTCTGCAAATCTGATATTTTGCCATCTGGTGATAAACAAGCACAGGCAAAGCCTATAAGTAGGTCTGGCCTTGGCAAGTTGGTGTGATGCGTAATTTCTTTTAATGGTAATTCCAAACATATGCTAATGATGAGAAAAATTAGAAGAAAATAAGCGGCGCCTCCTAAGCCTGGTTGCAGATGCTTGCAATAAAGATGGTAAATTAAAAATCAATTAACCACTGTGATTTTGCTTGTAGAGTACGAGTGCTTCCGTGCAGGAGTATGGGACATATAAAACCTTTTTCTTTTTAAAACACATCACGGGAAAATATAATTCTTATTACATAAGGGAAATGCACTATTAGCTTTTAGGTAGACATAGTTTAAAAACGCGAGAACGGAGGAGAAACTGAGGAAAAAAACATTGCCCGTCAGCCCTGGCATTGAAGTTGGCTTCTCTTTAGGCAGAGGTGATCAGACAAAACGGTGTGCCAGAGAGACCGTGGCTGACACGGGTTGACTCACTGCCCCGTTCTGTTGTGGGCAGAAGCAACATGTGAATGACAGTCGAGCAGACCAATGAAGGAAGAGGGCTGACCCAATGCCCGTCTATCAAGCTTGTTTTCCAATTGTGTATTTTAGCAGTTTTTAAATGGGGTTAAAATATAATCAAGTCTTTCTCCCCGCATACATTTGCAGGGACGTGATCACATAGTCACTAAGAAACAAGGCACCACTCTGCAGCAATGTCCTGCAGGTACCCTTAACATATTTGTGGCATGTATTTGTATCCGCTCAGTGAGTCAAGAGCTGGTCTAAGGCAGTTCAATGAACCTTTCTGTGAAATGTAAGAGTTCCATAGTATGTACTCTTGCGAACAGATGGAAGTGACGTCATGACAGTATGGCTGCCGCGCAGGGCACCTTGTGGGATGAGTCTCGTGTACTCTGCATCGCATCGGTCTGCATGTATAGCACCAAACGAGGAGCTGTAAGGGCATTGAGTGCTGCCTTCAGGCCTAATGTACTCAGGAGCTGTGACCCCAGAGGAAGACTCTGAACAGCAAACACTCAACACTGAAACGTGTCAGCTGGTGAATTTTCACATACATGAGGTGTAAATTCATGGATCCTCTTCAGAAACAGTCTTTTTGGGGGAAGTTCACCTAAAAAAGTAGGGAAGAGTGATAGCAAAATTTGCCAGGTATTTTGGCAAAAATGGTTTCTACAGGGAAGCTGAGGGAAGGCCCTGACATAGTCCAGTGCTTCTGTCTCTGCTGCAGTGCCCTGGTGCAGTGCCCTGGTGCAGTGCTTCTCTGCCGCATCAGAGTGTGTGTGTCCCTCAGGTGAAGGCATCCACAGTAGAAACGCAGGATGTACAATAGGCGGATCGTATGCCAGTCCAATAATACCAGTTTAACACATGCCCACAGAGGTGTCAATGTGCATCTTTGCTTCTGTGCCAGTTGATTGCACAGGATTTCTAATGCATAGAGAATTCCTGCACTCTATGCCAGGGGTGCTGCATAAATCGGTCCGTGTTCTCCTCCGCGTGCCGCACTAATCAATCTTCACATTGCTAAGCTAATGTCGTGCCCCCTGTAAACACACATTGCTGTGCCAGTTTGGGGATTCTCCCCAGAAAATGGTACTACCAGTTTTTATATTGATCAGGGGCTGATAAGAGCAAATGATGGGAGTTTAAGGCCTAGAAGGAACTCTGACCCAGGCAGCCTTTCCCTAGCCGTGTTGCATTTTCTTACACATTTCTGGGAGTTTGCCAGTCACTTGGAAGTAATGGTGTCATCGTAATCATAAAATTCGTAGTTTGGGATGGAAATTTGTGGCTAATTAGAAAATAGCTTTTTAAATACTGATCTAGATTTGCATCCTCTAAACACCTCTGCCTGTGCCAGTGACCCAGACAAACACACTGGAGCCTGAAAGAGGGTGGATGAAACTATCTGCCAACCACTCGGTCTCAGGATTGGACCAGGTGATCTAACTTTAGAGTGTCCTCTTATGAAGCTCTGTCTGACAAATGGTGCTTCTTTCCTGATGACCTAAGGGTGCTTTAAAGAGACTTGCTGACGTAAGTTTTTTTCTTGTGGTCCCTGTTGCTGTTTACTAATCGGTCAGTCAGTGCTTTGGGTTCACATAAGAACTGCAAAGACTTCTCTATAAGTCAAATCACTGCATTGGGGGTTGATGCCGCCTCATCATGGAACTGCTAATTGAGATTCTAGGAACTGACACCGTGCACCTCGACAGCTTCATGCTCGATCCATCAGCCTGACTTGATGTCCAAACTGTGGTGGGACTTGTTCATCCATCGTCGCCGCTCTCTGGAACACACAAAGGCTGTTTGTTGGCTGCAGGCTTGGGTTTGACTCACCTGCCACTGTTCGTCTTCACGGGCATGTCCACACTAGAGTGACAGCTCGGAGTTTTCCACTACTGATTCAACCCAATGCCTTACATCAAGTTCCTCATTTTTAGGTCTTGCCGGTGACCGTGCATGCGCTCTTGCTTGCGAGACATATTTTATCCAAAAAGGGGTGTGCAGCCCTCTCATTGCTTACCATTCATTGGCTTTATTGTCACTCATATTTGCTGACTTCTAATTGGCCAGTGTGTACTGGCTTCACTTCCTCTTCTTCCAGCTGGAGCATGGACCAAGTACTGATTGCTTCAGCTTGATGTCTGTCCTTCCCTGGATCGTTCTGTGATAGAGGTACTACTTTTATTTTTTCTTCTTCCCTGTCCTTGTTGAACCTCTTGACATTTGTAGCTACGTTTTACTATGCCATGCACACTTCAAAAAAGCCCTTTTCTCCTTTGAAATAGATGTTTATTGTGACGACAGATGTTATCTGTTTTTATTCTGACAACAGATGCCATCTGCATCCAAATGCATTTTCTCTAATACATGGACATTGGGGCAAATGCTTTATTTATGTGATAGGATCTTTTGCCAAATGACATATCTTTTTCTTTTTCAAACATGGGGAAATTAACTGATTTGATTAGAGTCATAGGGGTGTTGTGCCAAGCCCTAAAAAGCATTGGCAATGAAAATAGGTCTCGGCTTTGAGACTATTTGCTCTGCCATTGCCTTTTGGTCCTGCTGTACAGCATGAGCTTTGCCTACTTTGGCAATGATGTGTAGCAGCATGGCAAAAATAATAATATACAAAGGACTACGATGCATCCAGTGCTAATGTACTTTAATGGCTGCGTATAACCCTTTTTAAGTTAGTTTTAGCCACACTGCAAAGCATATGTGCTACTGTATAGCATGGCTACAAAACATTACTAAATCCAATAGCTCTTAGGGAGACCAATTGATTTTGCCAATACATGTTCACCAAGGAACCTTTGCCTGGCTGTAGCACAATTTGCCAGGCACAACCAATTCCAGCTCTTGTTCGACAGCAGTTCTAGTAAGCATAGGAATGCTTCGATAGCTGCAGCCTTTATTCTCGTGGGGCCATATTTTGATGATTAATCAATCAATCCATTTGTAGAGTGCACTACTCACCTGTAAGGGTCTAAAGGCGCGGGGGGGGGCGGGGTGCTGCTACTGCTCGAACAGCCAGATCTTGAAGAGTCTCCTGAAGGCCAACAGGTCCTGTGTCTGTCGCAGGTGGATGGGGAGGGTGTTCCAGGTTTTTGTGGCGAGGTGGGAGAATGATCTGCCGCCGGCGGTCGCTCGCCGCATGCGGGGGACAGTGGCGAGGGCGAGGTCAGCGGAGCGAAGCAGGCAGTTCGGGGTGTAGAAGGTGAGTCATTCGTTGAGGTACGCTGGTCTGGTGTTGTGGAGTGCTTTGTGAGCGTGGGTGAGGAGCTTGAAGGTGATCCTCTTGTTGACAGGGAGCCAGTGCACGTCTTTCAGGTGGGCTGTGATGGGGCTGTGGCAGGGGATGTCGAGGATGAGGCGTGCAGAGGCGTTCTGTATGCGTTGTAGTCGTTTCTGGAGTTTGGCTGAGGTTCCTGCGTAGAGAGCGTTGTCGTAGTCCAGCCTGCTGATGACGAGAGGCTGGGTGACTGTCCTTCTGGTTCAGATGGGGATCCATCTGTAGATCTTGCGGTCCGATGATGAGGACCTCCTTCTTGTCCGAGTTCAGTTTCAGGCGTCTGTTCATCATCCATTCGGCGATGGCCTTCAATCCTTCGTGGAGGTTGGATTTGGAATGGTGGGGGCCTTGGTTAGGGAGAGGATCAGCTGGGTGTCGTCGGCGAATGAGCTGATGTTGAGGTCGTGCGATCAGACGATGTTGGCAAGCGGTGCCATGTAGATGTTGAAGAGTGTCGGGCTGAGGGACGATCCTTGGGGTACGCCGCAGATGATCTTGGTGTCTTTAGAACGGAATGGGGGGAGGCGGACACTCTGGGTTCTGCCGATGAGGAAGGAGGTGGTCCAGTCTAGGGCTTCATCGCGGATCCCTGTGTTGTGGAGGCGTGTGCGGAGGGTGTGGTGGCAGACGGTGTCGAAGGCAGCCGAAAGGTCCAGGAGGATGAGGGCCGCGGTTTCTCCGTTGCCCAGCATGGCTCTGATGTTGTCGGTGGCGGCGATGAGGGCTGTTTCGGTGCTGTGGTTGCTGCGGAATCCAGATTGGGACGGGTCCAGGATGTTGTTCTCTTTGAGGAAGGAGGTCAGTTGCCTGTTGACAATCTTCTCGATGACTTTCGCCGGGAACGGGAGTAGGGAGATGGGCCGGAAGTTCTTGAGGCCCTTGGGGTCTGCCTTGGGTTTTTTGAGTAAGGTGTTGATCTCGGCGTGCTTCCAGCTCTCCGGGAAGGTGTCGGTCTCGAAGGAGCTGTTGATAATCTTGCGGAGAGGGGGTGCGATGGTGGAGCTTGCTTATTTGAAGATGTGGTGCAGGCAGGGGTCGGATAGTGAGCCAGAATGGATGGTGTTCATGATTTTGATGGTGTCGTCGTCGTTAATGTGGGTCCAGGCAAGCAGGGGGTTGATGTGGCTGGGGTGGTGGTGAGTCTGAGTTGTCGGTGTCTGTCGGGGGGACTGGTTGTTGAAGTTGTCATGGATGTCTGCGAACTTGCGGTGGAAGAAGGTGGCTAGGGAGTCGCAGAGGACTTGTGATGGCGGGATGTCGGTGGAGTTGGAGCTGGGGTTGGAGAGTTCCTTCACGATATTGAAGAGCTCTTTGCTGTTGTGTGCATTGTTGCTGATGCGCTCTTTGAAGGAGGTCCTTTTGGCGGTTCGGATGAGTTGGTGGTGTCTGCGGATGGCACTCTTGTAGGCTGTGTTGCTGTCCGGTGTCTGTTCGTGGTGCCACTTCTTCTCGAGCCTACGGCACGCCTGCTTTGATGCCTGGAGGTCGGCGGTGAACCAGATGGCTTTTCTGTCGGTGCGTCTGTTCGAGGGTTTCTTGGTCGGGGCGAGAGTGTTTGCGCAGTCGTCGATCCATTGCCTTAGGTTGCAGGTGACGGAGTCTGTGTTGGTAGTGTCCATTGGTGGGTTTTGGGCAAGGGTGGTGACTAGCTGGTCTTCGGTGACTTTGCTCCAGCTGCGGCGGGGGGCCGGTTGTGAGCGGTGGTGCGTGGTAGGCTTCTCGAAGGTGAAGTGGATGCAGCGGTGGTCGGTCCAGTGGAGTTCGGTGGTGTGGCTGAAGGTGATGTGGTTGCTGGCAGAGAAGATGGGGTCGAGCGTGTGTCCGGCGGAGTGGGTGGGAGTTGTGACAAGCTGTTTGAGTCCGAGGTTGTCGAGCAGGGTGGTGGAGTTGCTGTCGTTGGTGTTCACGAGGTGGAAGTTCAGGTCTCCGAGGAGGATGTAGTCCGTGGACGCAAGGACGTGTGTGCTGACTAAGTCGGCGATGGAGTCGCTGAACTGTGGCCGGGGGCTGGGGGGTCTGTAGATGAGGGTTCCTCAGAGGGTGGTGTTGGGGTCAGTGTGGATCTGGACGTGCAGGTGTTCGGCGGCCCTGAGGGTATCGTCGGTGCTGGTCGAGATTATGAGGGTGTTTCTGTGGACGATGGCGATTCTTCCTCCTGCTCCGTTGATGCGGTCCCTGCGGGTGATCTTGTAGCCGTCAGGAATGGCTATGGCGATGTCGGGTGCCGAGGAGGGGTTCATCCAGGTCTCTGTCAGGAAGACAACGTCCGGGGAGGAGGAGTCGAGTATGTCCCAGAGTTCGATGGCGTGCTTGCGGGCGGAGCGGGGGTTGAGTAGTATGCATCGGAGGTTGTTGGGTCCTACCCTGGTGAATATTGTGGTGGCTTGGAGGCTGGTGTAGCTGCAGTTCTGGCAGGAGAAGAGTCTTTGGGTGCGCATCGGGGTGGCCCGGAAGCAGGTGTGTGATCGGCCGGCGTTGAGTGCGAGGAGGGTGCTAACGTCATAACGGCATTGGGTGTCATGGCGTTCGGGGACTCTGGCGCTGAGCACTGTCCGGGCACAGACGGCTTGCCTTAGGCACGCCCGCTGCACGCGGCCGCATAGCGGCCGCCATAAGAAGGGGAGGTGGGAGGGAGGAGCAGCTGGGAGGCGAGAGCGGGACGAATGGGCGATTGGGGGTGCCGCAGGGGACGCAGCGGCGGGAACAGGAGAGCCGTGCAGGCGGAATTAGCAGAAAAGCACAAAATGGTACAAAAAGGAATACAGGAGGAATAAAAACAGAATTACAGCGCAGAACAGAAGCTACACACAGCAGGGCAGACAGGAAAAAAATAAAGGGCAGAGCGAGTGCACAGAAAACCTACAGCCTACCACTGGCTACCAGGGATGAGGCGCAGGTGGTAGCCTGCGGGTGGAGTAGGGCCTCCAACTTGCAGCAGGAGCGGCAGCAGCAAGCTCAGGGACACGGGCACACAGGTGGTGCTGTGCTGCGTGGGGAGCGACCTGCCTGGTACAGGGTCAAGGTTGCTCTCCTCCCGCGCAGCGGCTGCCATAAGAAGGGGAGGTGGGAGGGAGGAGCAGCTGGGAGGCGGGAGCGGGACGAATGGGCGATCGGGGGGACAGGGCCACAGGGGATGCAGCGGCGGGAACAGGAGAGCCGAGCGGGCGGAATTAGCAGAAGGGCACAACATGGTACAAAAAGGATTACAGGAGCTCAGGGACACGGGCACACAGGTGGTGCTGTGCGGTGTGGGGAGCCCCCTGCCTAGTGCCTGCCTGGTACAGGGTCAAGGTAAACTCCTTATCCATGGACGCAGTTTGACTGTTTTTGCAGGTCATTTTTATTAAATATTTATCTTGAATTTAAACGTAATTTTGAAGTTAAAGTATTTAATGTCGTTTCTGTGACCATTCTGAGGTATCTGGGGGTCTGTGGGAGTCCTAAGCTGCAGTGTCTGAGGTGGTGGGAATAGGAGTGCAGCTGATGGTCAAATCCCTTTGATCCAAGGCCCACAGAGGACGTGGAAACTTAAGCCGATGATTTTTGTATCATATTGTAATTGCATTTATAATAGCGCTTACTATCCCCGATGAGGCGTTGAAGCACTTCATGGTGGGTAGCACGCTACACCT